>NC_059331.1:158928726-159589142 GCF_018350155.1 Leopardus geoffroyi
CTGATCTTGCTTTTCTTTAAAGCTCCTTTGCCCCTTTGGGGTATCTCGTCCTCCCCCCCCCCCCCCCACACCCTGTTAGGGCGCCCACTGCCCTGAGCGCTCAGTCTTTTGCAGTTTCCACTCACAAAACCAGGGAATCCCTTTATACTTTTGTACGAAGAGAATGAAAATTACTGTCTCGACTCTCTTTTTTTTAAGCAAAATATTTTTTGTACGTAAAATATTTGCTTCTGCTAAAGAGCTTTCACTCATCTATGAGGAGCTGAGCAGATGCAATTTCAGAAGGCTGAGGGCATTTCTATCCCTCCTAAAACTCTGCCTCAAAGAGCTTGTTTTGCAAATGTTGAAGGCTGGCAAATGGGACTTCAATTTTCTGAAAATAAAACAAAGGAGAAATATCAGAGGATATTAAATAGAAGCACATATAAAATTACACAAAACACATTTGTTATGTATATGTATGTACGTATGTGTACATATATGTATGTACGATGAAATGTTGATCTTCTTCCAAATGGTTTGTACAGATGCTAAAATTAAAAAAATTTTTTTTTCAACGTTTATTTATTTTTGGGACAGAGAGAGACAGAGCATGAACGGGGGAGGGACAGAGAGAGAGGGAGACACAGAATCGGAAACAGGCTCCAGGCTCTGAGCCATCAGCCCAGAGCCCGACGCGGGGCTCGAACTCACGGACCGCGAGATCGTGACCTGGCTGAAGTCGGACGCTTAACCGACTGCGCCACCCAGGCACCCCTAGATGCTAAAATTTAATAAGTTGTTTGGTTTCTCTGGGTCATCGTAATGGATCACCGTGTTCTGCGGAGGCGAGGGGCTTAGACGAAGAACTGAGTTGCATCTGGTGCTGGGTTTTGAGTGGCTCCGCCCCCATCTGCACTATTTTGGGACGTCGGTTGGTTGCAAGGCACAGAGTGAGGCTGAACTGAGAGTGTGCAGTCAGAGCATGGTTTACAGAACAGGACAAACTTTATGGAATGTCTATGAAAATACATTAAAAAATAATATTTTATCTGCAAATTAAAAAATTAAGGAAATGGAGTTAAGAGAATTTTATCATAAGTGCATATCTTTGTTATGTGGGAGTCTGCATGAAATATCTCTGCCTGGGGCATATTTGCACAATTATGTTCCCCTCCATCACCCCCCCCCCCCCCCCCACACACACACACATTAACTCAGCTTCTTATTACGTCAATAAGTCAGTGAATCAGGTATTTATCTAAGGCTTATTACAGGGCCAGGGCTGTGCTGGGGGCCGTGGAGGCATTTTACAAAGTCCGGTGACAGATTTCCTTGCCAAAGAAATTACAAGAATGTGAGGGGAAGAAAGAGCCGTTAGTAGACTCATGTATAGATCTCATTTTGCATATCAACCTTTGGGAACTTTGTGACATTTCAGCTGCTCTTCAACGTCTATTTCCACAATTGTTCCTTGCTCTAAGGGCTTTGGGAAAAGTTACATGTCAATTTCCCAGGGCCCTGCTTATATGCGCTGACGATTACTTGTGGGGAGAGCTGTGGGGAGAGTTTCCTCTCAAAGGCACCTTTGCCTTCTTGGTCTGCTAGGACCTGGGGCTGTTTCTATCACTGTGGAAAGAAACGCCAGGGACTGACTCTCCTTTGCTTGCATGCTGGGGAGTCTTGAAAAGTGATGTTGCAATTTCTGATCATTATTCTGTCACTCTCACTATTCTGATCTTCATAAAGATCACATTTAGGGTCTCACCAAGTCTGTTTCTACATGGTGCCTCGGCCTTCAATGGCTTTAAGACAGAGGTTCTCAAAAGTGTGGTTTGCAGATTCCTGGGGCTCTCTGGGACTCTTTTAGGGGTCTACTGCTCCCAATTATTTGCGTACTAATATAAGGTATTATTTTTCCTATTCACTCTGTTGGTATTTGCGACGGTGATGCCAAAATCAATGGCTGGCAGTGGTGCTGGTGCCTTGGCACAAATCAGTTAAGCATCAACCTGTCCTTGTATTCTCGACCACCACACACTCAGGGGAAAGGGGAAAGGGGAAAGGGGGAGGGGAAAAAAAGTTAAGGGTGTCTTGATGAAATAGCTTCAGGACCTAAGACTGTTCTGATGAAAGTACTCGTTTCTGATCTGGTAAAACTATCATTCTGTTCGCTAAGTTTTGAAAATATAGTTATTTTCCATAAGATGTTATTTGGGTTATAATTTATGGAGTATTTTCAATGTTGTGTGGGATGAAATGGGAGGTGTACACGAAGTAAAGATCTTTGTCAGGAGATTGATGGTGAGGTGAGTGAATGTGGTTTTTTTGTTGGTTTTTTTGTTTTTTGTCTTTTTTTTTTTGCTATTGTCTAATGAAATGGGTTAGTAGTTAGAAGACATTTTAAAATCAAGCATGGCTAAAAAGATGTATTTAAAATGTAAGGCAGACACATGGATTATTAAGTAGCTGAGTATGAAAGGTTCACTGATAAGGTTTCAGATTCCACATTGCAACTAACATTTATAAAGCCACTACTTGTTGAATTTTGGTGTAGTATTAAAGAATGACAATTTTCTGAAAAGGATATGAAACATCTGCCTTTTCCCATTACGTATTTCTGTGAAGTAAGTTTTTTCTAACTACTTCAACTAACACAACAGATTGAATAAGGGAGATACGGCACACATCAGGGACTTCCAGTCCTTTCTCCCTTAATGGCTATTCCTGTACAGGTCTGGGTTGGGCCAGATCCTAAGTATATCCATTCCAGTTATACGTTGGGAGACTGGGGAAAAGACCACACGATAGGTCTCTAAATCCACTGACCCACTGTTGTTGGGTCAGGATTTCATTTATCCTCTGGACTCCATTAGAGTAAGGCAATATGATGGCCTCTTGAATTCCTAGGGATTGGTATCAGAGCAGATGGTATATTCAATAACCCTCAACATGTTTGGGTATTCCCCTCTCCAGGTGCACAGTTACTGTGGGAGATGGCTAAAGGTCCCTTTGGGGGAAATGATTGGGGCACTATTGATTTTATATACTTGTAGAAACATTTCAGGGTTTTTTCCTTAAAGGAGCTTTGCCTCTTCATCAATTACGGACTCTGGGTCTGTGAACGTGATCAGATTTGGAAACGGAATGAGAGATCGCAACTTTCCAGTATGGGAGACAACAATAACACTCTGCTAAACAATTCTCAATTGTTTCTTAAATAAGGCACATGGTTGGTTTCCCATCACTTTGATCCCTGGAATATTGCCCTTGGTCACAGACCTTTGTGGCTTAAAGTACCCTGGTTGCCACTTAAGTCTTGCTGCCCATTACAGCACTGCATGCATCATACCTCAGTCAGCTGAGGGCTTCTACCTGGTCTCTGCCATTTCAGAATCCTAGCATTCCCACTGGATACTAGCAACTTTAGTTCTAGGACAGCCATCATCAAATCATTAAGGTGGACGAGCCATCTGTTCTTGTGCATTCTTTACTGTGTTAGTCAAGGGCTTGTTCTCTGGGCCCTCCTGGGAAAAATGATCAGATGGCAGTTTCTCCAATCACATGTAATAAATCCACGCTAGCATTCCCATGCCTCTGAGGTGTCCCTTGGTACTCTGCTAGGACAATTTTGGCATTTCAAGAAAATTTGTTTTGGCCAATGTTATGTCCTAACTTCAAGGAAGAAAACCAAACATGTTTAGGCTGGCATGGAGCGTTCTTGCCAATACATCCAACTCTGTATCATGGGAGAGTCTTCCTATGTCAATACATTATTGCTGATCCAAATTTCAGTCCTTCTGAATACCTCAAAAGCCACAGCCACTCTATTCCTGTTTGCTACCAGTGCATATCTGGCCAGGTCTCATAATTGAGGGAAATGTCTATTTTCTCTTGGAGCAAGCACTGTATTTCCCTATTGAGGTTATGCTATGTTCCAAGCACAATGATTAGCCTGGAGGCCATGGGGCTCCACATGGGTTGCTCTAGAGAAGGACAAGCATCATATAGCAAGACACCTGATTCAGGTAAGGTATTTTCAGGGTGTACAGACAAGGGACACTCTCTCTGCCAACAGTGGGGAGATGGCCATTTCTACCTAGCCTAAATGGTGTTCAGAAAATCCCAGCAGTTCAAGAATCTTAATTTTATCTACCCAAAAGCCTCATATCAGGGACCTGCTACTTTCTTATCAGCTGTTGAACTTATGCATGCAGTCTGCTTTGCAGCTCGGTTACCCTCACAATTATGTCCTGGGCATGATTTTCAGCACTGTTTATCTCATTGAGTCCACGCCATATAGGTTTCTTTTCACACTGCTATAGATGTTTTCTGACTTTCACAGCACGCTTTGTGTTTAAGCAGACCAGTTCTGAGCCTGCCAATTTCTTTTTCAAGACTTTTGAAGTAGTTAACAAAAGCAGCCAACTTCACTCTCTTAAAATTACTTTGGCCGCCATATTGCTCATTGCCACAACTATCACATTCACCTTCCACTTGTACCTCAACCCCATTCACCACCTCTAAGAATCTTAGTACTTAGCTGGCTTAATACTTAGTACTTAATACTTAGTACTCAGTGCCAGGGTTGTCAGTGTCCAAGTTATGACTGGTCAGTTGCAGAATTCCTTCTTGAGGATATGCTTTCCAGGGACAGTTTTGATATGAGTTTGCTCATTCAGGGTTTCTATCAGAAAGCAAAAACTAAGTCAAGGGCTTCAAGGCAAGTAGTTAATTTTGGGGAAGTGCTTTCAGAGAACTGGAGTGGGGGTCTGGGAAGCGAGCCAGAGATACAGGGAAAGCCAACGCGGGGTACGTTCTGCTGCGTTACCAACTGTGGGCAACTGAGGCTAGACCTTCTAAGGAGCTCTGGACGATGGACCTCCAGAGTTTTCACTTGAGGAACAGGACACAGAGCCAGTTATGCACTGTCACTCCCCATGGATTTGGACTCGCTAACCCTCCTTGAGCCTTTCACACAGGTTCCCCCTGCAGCAGGTCTCCGACTCTGGAGCAGAGGCCGAGTGGACCCCAGCAGAGACAATGTGCTGTCCATCACGCGTCTGAAGAATGGCAGCGTCACTGCAGGCTGGAACACGTGGCGTAATGAGAGAATGTGAGCCGGGGCACAGTCGTGTCCAATCTGTGACCCGACTTTTTAGATTTTCTCCACTCTGTCTCCTGTGCCCCTGGCTGCCGACTGGGCGTTGCCTTCATCTATAACTTCTCTATTCTGAAATATCTAGCTCCCATATCTCACTCTTTGATTATTGCAAAGGATTTTTAACCAATATGGCACAGTATGGCATCTCTTGGCAATAAAAAGGGAGATAATAAAAAAGTAACATATACAAGTTGGCATCAGAAACTCTTTAGGAAACATCTTTAGACCTCCCTCCTGTATTCTTTCCAAAGCTGTAATTTAGTGAGCTTGACTTTAGCTATTCATAACATTTTAGTTCTGAACCTAATAAAGGCCAGGCACTGTGCCAGGCACACGAGAGTACGTGACAAATGGAATAAAAACTACAGTTTGCAGTGCTGACAATACCATAAACATAAATGTGGGCAAATTATTTCAGAAGAGTATGAAAAGCTCTACTATAAAAATATACAGAGCAGTGTGAGATGATAGGGGAAGGAGGAATCAATATTGGTCAAAAAGGCAGAAAGAAGGTTTCATGCAAGAGTTGAAGTTTCGGGTGGATTTTGAAGGACGGGTTGAGCCTGGGTAGATGGGGAAGTAACAATATTTGCAAAAGCACAGGAACATAAAGAAGGCATGCTGTGTTCAAAGCGTAGGGGTTAAAGCAGGATTTTTTTGGGGGGGGGTATCTGGAGAGGGTAGAAATATGAGATTTAATATAAGTAGGGCAAAGGATGTTAGAAGTCAATTGTAACATCTTGTATAGTATATTAGGGAGTTCTTTTATTGCCAGGAAATGAAAGATTTAATTAATTAATTATTTATTTACAAATGTTTATTTTTGAGAGAGAGAGATTGTGCATGTGCACATGGGGGAGGGGCAGAGAGAGAGAGGAGACAGAGGATCCAAAGGATCCTCCATAAGATCATGACCTGAGCCAAAGTCGGACACTTAACAGACTGAGCCACCCAGGTGCCCCTGCCAGGAAATGGCAGATTTAAGTTTTAGTTTCACGATAGGAAGGTAAATTGGCAAAGAGGGTTGGAGCTAGGAGATGTGTTAGAAGATTACTATGATAAGCCAAGCAATACAAGAGGTATAAACTAGGTCACGGGCAGGAGGAACAGAACGGATGGATGGACTTCTGAGACTTACACGAAATGTAATCAACAGAATTTGAGTAATTGACTTGGGCTCCCCAGGCTCCCTTTTGTGAGGACTATTGTCCTTATCTTGCTCCCATCTTGGTAACTCAACAGGGAAGGAGGAAAGGGAGCAGAGTCGACGTTTCTCTTTGGATGACTGGTAGGTGGTTCCATTAATTAAGATAAAATTGTTTAGGTGAAACATATATTTGCAGATGATGGGAAAAAATGAATCCTTTCTCATCGGAAATGTTGAAGTGCAAGTGGAGAAACCTGTCTCCAGGTAAGGGAGTAAGGGGCTCCATGCTGTTTCTAGAAGAGCTCATCTACATCCATGATTCTGGTTACCAACCACTCGATTAAGGCTGCCATATTTACATGTCCAGGACTAACTGACCTCTGAGTTCAACCCAGTGTTTCCAAGCATCTGACTCATCATATCCCCAAACAAAACCTATTTCCCTCCAAATCCTCTCCTTACCCAGTGTTATGTACATCAGAAAATGGCATTACCATTCAACAGTTCATTCATTTTCTACGATTATTCAGGAAGCATTTACCACCATGAGCCAGGCACTGTTTCAGGACTCTGGAATGCAGTGGTGATCAAAAGCGAGTCTGCTCTCATCAGCAAAAAAATTACAAAGAACACACATGCCTAGTAGGTCAATTAACAAAACAGCTCTTAAGAAAAATAAAGCAGACTTAGAGGGACGGAGAATGAGAGGATTATTGTAGATAGGATGGCCATGAAAGGTTTCTTGCATGAGGTAAGATTTCAGCAGAGCTCTGGAGAAAGTGAAAGAGTGGCTTGTGGGAAACATGGCATATAACTCTGTTATCACTGCTATACAACTTACCAAAAATTTAGCAGCGGGTCTGGAGGTCAGAGTCCAAAAAGGCTCTTATGGGGGCTAAAATCACTGTGTGGGCAGACCTGCTTCCCTTCTGGAGGGTGAGAGAGAATTTATTCCTTGCCGTTTCCACTGTTAGACATGGGCCACATTCCTTGGTTTGTCTTCTCTCTCTTACAAGGACCCTTGTGAATATATTGGGTCCACCCGAATAATCCATAGTAAACTGCACCTCCCCCATCTGAAAATCCTTAATGTAATCACATCTGCAAAGAACCTTTGTCAGGTTAGGTGTTCACAGGTTCCAGGGACTAGGATGTGGACATCTTTGTGTGTGTGTGTGTGTGGGAGGGGTGGGGGGCATTCTGCACACAGTAATATACGTCTTGGGCAGTGGGAGGATACATGTCAAAGCTTTGAGGTAAGAGCACATTTGGGGCTAATGCTACGATTCTGGGTGTCTCACGTCTCATCAATCATTAAGGCTTTTCAATGAAAACTTCTAAACATTTCTTGATTATATATATATATATATATATATATATATATATATATATATATATATATATACACACACACATACATATATCTGTATATGTGTGTGTGTGTGTGTGTGTGTGTAATAAATAAATTTATTTATTTTGAGAGAGACAGAGGCAGTCTGAGACGGGGAGGGACAGAGAAAGAGGGAGAGAGAGAATCCCAAACAGCCCCCACACTGTCAGCACAGAGCCCGATGTGGGACCCGAACTCACAAAAGCGTGAAATCATGACCTGAGCTGAAATCGAGGGCCGGAATCTTAACTGACCAAGCCATCCAGGCGCCCCAAGTAAGGGTCTTTTCAAAATGCAAATTGATTCATGTCAACCCTCTACGTAGGTTCTTAGGTGAATTTTCAGTTGCTGCTAAGTTAATTGGCCATCTGTATCCAAATTTCTTTGCATGTTTTCATAAAAACCGTGCACATTAACAAGAAGCACACGAAATTCCACTGTACAAATAACAAAAGAACTGTCACTTGAGCCACTGATGTCAGTGCTGGCCTGCATGGGTGTGCACGTGCATGGGACCCACGGGAGGATGAATTGAGTGACTACAAATAGCAGCCTGAGTTTGCAGACGAACCACAGTCAAAATCACCCCCAGAAAAAGCCCGACCCTGTGTGGTGAGATACTAGGCGTAGCTCTGGTTACAGGGAAGGATCTCAGAAACGTGTGGACCTGAGCCGCTGCTTTAGAAAGCAGTGTTTCTAGGGGAACCTGGGTGGCTCAGTCGGTTGAGTGTCCGACTTCGGCTCAGGTCATGATCTCATGGTTCATGAGTTCGAGCCCTGCGTCTGGCTCTGTGCTGACAGTTCAGAGCCTGGTGCCTGCTTTAGGTTCTGTGTCTCCCTCTCTCTCTCCCTTTCCCTCAAAAATAAATAAACATTACAAAAAATTAAAATAAAAGAAAACCTTTCTAGGGAAGGTAAATAGAAAGTGGGGGGCATCTTATATAAACATGCCATGGAAGGAAAGAGTGATATTCAAAGAGGAAATGAAGGGTATTATAGAACTTGATAAAGACCCTCAAGACAAAGCAGCTTGCCCCTACCACTAACCGTGTTATCCAGGAATGAAGGTGCACTTTACTCTAATTGAAGAGGGCACTTTTGAACAAGGAATTCTGTCCAGAAGATGAACTGGGATGGGAAAAGCAGATCACACACCCATCCAGAGTTACTGTAAGAAGAAAAAATGAACATTGAAACACTACAGCTGTTGAAAACTTTTCCATGGAACCCAATCACAAAGCAGAAGCAAACAGCAATGCCATTCTCTAAACTGCCTTCAAAAGCCTCAAACAAGCATTTCATGATTTTTACCATAACTAAACATAACTAATAACTAAGTTACCAACTAAATAACTACTTAGGAAGGAACAGCTCTTCCTAAAAGGCAGAATGCCAAATAACAAATATATATTGAATGATGAAGTTAGAAAACTGTAGCTTTGCAGCCATCATACTTCTAATTCAGGCAAGAATTTTCAACAGGTGCTAAAACCCGTGGAAGGACAGTTTGTGAGGAGCAGGATATTTGTACGGAATCAAGATATTGCTACATAAAAGTGTTTATTGCGAAAGAACAATTGTAACAACGTGGTGCAGAAACCTAGTGGGTACGAGTTTAACCCAGGGATGAAGCTAGCATCCCTGATAATGGTCATGTGATCGTCATGTGTGTCCTGAGGCGACGTGTACATCGGTTATTCAATACTCCAGCCCCAACGCCCAACCTGACTCTACTCAGGAGGAAACATTAAATAGACTCAAATGGAAGAACTATCCTCTAAAAGTGTCAACGTTCTTGGGGGTTGGTAATGGAATTATGGAAATAATGGAAATAATGGTAATGGAATTATTTCCAATGAAATGAGATAAAGGGGGCGTGACAAATACATAGGACACTACTGGATGTCATGTGCTCGAGCAGGACTTAAGCAGCAGCACAGTGGCTGCTGAGGCAGAATCAATATTGCAGGTGTTGAGCCGACCCCCGCCCCAAGCTGCCGTGGATGTGGCCAGTTAGGAGACAACAAGCCCAAAGGATCCAGGCAGTTTCTTGTGTCCACACTGCAGAGAAGATCACCAGGTGTCAGCTCCCCGTGCCCCTCATCCCACAAGATGACACCAGCTGCAGGGGCCAAGGAACAGGTGGCATGGGTGGCGGGTCACTGAAGAGCTAACCGTAAGCTGGAGCCGGGTGGTTACGCACACTTACTCCGAGGCCTGCAGCTGGGTTGTAAGGAATGAGGGAGCAGAAAGCCCAGGGTTCAACTAAAACCAGAGAGAGGGATGAGAAAGAGCTTCATGGAAGCTTCTTCCGAGGATGCACATCTCTCCTCAATCCAAGAGGAAACTAGGAAGTCTTCCAGGACTCAAGTCAGGCTTGCCTAGATGGACTATGCAGAGACATGCAAGGTGTTAGGGTCCCAAGTGGTGGAATGACTGCCCTGTATTTCAGGCAGAATAATACCCCTGCTGGAAGATGTCTATGCCCTAATCCTGGAACCTGGAAATATGTTATCTTCCATGGCTAAGAGATTTTTCAGATTTGATTAAGGCTCCAGATGTTGATAAAGTTAGATCGCCCTGGATTATCTGGGTGGGCTTAACATCATCACAAGTCCTCAAAAGTGGAGAAACTTCCAGTTGTTGGGGGGTGGGGTGGGGAGGGAGAAAGCAAGAGTGAGAGAGAGAGAGAGAGAGAGAGCGAGAACAGTTCTTGAACCATCCTAGCTGGCCTTGATGATGGAAGAAGGGGGCCACAAGGCATTACATGCAGTGCCCTCTAGAATCTGGAAATGGTTGTCAGCAAGGAAACAGGGACGTCCTACAACATCAAGGAACTGAATTCTATCAACAACTCAAGTGAGTGAGTTAGGAATCCCTCCCAGAGCCTCCAGAAAGAAACTCAGTCTGCTAATGCCTTGATGGTGGTCCGGTGAGACTTGTACCAGATTCGTAACCTACAGAACCACGAGAAATAAATTTGTATTGTGCTAAGCCACTACATTTGTGGTAACTTGTTACAGCAATGATAGAAAATTAGCATGGCCCAATGCGAGTTGATTGACTCTGAGCCACCAAGGCGCCCCTCAAATAAAAAGTTTTTAAAAATTTTTTTTTTTTCAACGTTTATTTATTTTTGGGACAGAGAGAGACAGAGCATGAACGGGGGAGGGGCAGAGAGAGAGGGAGACACAGAATCGGAAACAGGCTCCAGGCTCTGAGCCATCAGCCCAGAGCCCGACGCAGGGCTCAAACTCACGGACCGCGAGATCGTGACCTGGCTGAAGTCGGACGCTTAACCGACTGCGCCACCCAGGCGCCCCTAAAAAGTTTTTTAAAAAAGCACTGGGTAGCTTCCTTCTTGTTCCTTCTACATAAGCCCTAACATGCCCTGCCTGCTACATGGGATACGGCTCTGGCTTACCTCCCCAAGCAGTAGCTACTTTCTTCTTCCCCTTTCTGACCATGGCCCTGCTACCCTGCTTTTCCTCAAACTCCTCACACAGGCTGATCTCTCTGCCTGATACACACTTTGCCCTTTTTTGACAGCAGTGATACCAAAGAAAGCTAAAGCAGAAGAGAACACAGCAAAACCCTGTCGACCATTAATGCCCTATGCAAGACAAAAATTAATAGCCTATCAAAAGACTAAATAAAATTTTAAGTGCATGTAAAATATTTAAATTCCTGATTTCATACATAACTAACATAAGGAACAGATGGTTTTCCAATTAAAGGCTTGCATTTTTCTCTCTGTATACAGAGTTTTTAGTTTTCCTATTATCTGAGGTCACCTACCATTATGCCTACTTACAAAGTTCAAGTTCCAATCTCAACACTCTTTGGAGAGCCTCCTGCCACATCCCAATGTGGTTAACAGTGTCTCATTTCCTGCTTATCCTTATTCACTGAACAAACACTTCCTGGTAGCATTCTGCCTACAACACACACTTGCTTTCTTATATGTCTCAAGCACGACGCATTGTGAAGGAATCAAGTGAGGAGGAAACCAAGATAGGTGAAAGTTACCAGAAAATGTCAGCAAGTTGTTTTCCTAAGGTTAATGTTTGCCTTTGCTGTTTTTACCCTGAATGCACACGTGAGGTGTCCTGGATCAGAGACTGAGGCCTTATTAATTACCTCACAGCAAATACTAAGTGCTACATGCCTTTCTCCTTGACCATGCAATGACCATCAATGGAGAATCTTCAGATAGGAGTTGGACGGATACTCCATGGGTGAGGAACAGAGAACAGAGGATTAACAATGGATCCCCCTTCACTCCTGAAAGGAGAGGGGCAAAAAAAACCCAAAACCAACAAACAAAACAAAAACTTTGTTCCTTTGAGAAGAGATGAAGATCTTGGCTTCTCACCCTAACCCATTTTATGGCAAATATGTCTTTCAAAGGCCAAATAAACCCTGGGTATCTCTGACTTATACTGACCTAGAGATATCTCCCAGGTCTGGATTCCATACCTTTTGAAATGTAAATATTTCAGGAGATAGCACCGGAGTCTTTTCCACACCTTGGGATCTACTTCAGGTTGTAAGAGGGGCTGTATCCTCCCGGATCTCAGAACAACTCAGAACAATTAACTAAACCAATGAATACAGACCTCATCAGATGGGAAGACCCTAGGCTTTATAGACAAGCACCGAGAAATCCAAGTTTTATTTCCCCACAGAAGTGAAAAAGAAGTTCAATGGAAAGAGACATACTGAAGGATTATGATAATATGATATGCAAGTAAAATGCAAAATCTTCATGGAAAAATTCTTTCAGCTGAGGGTTGAATAGTGAATATAATTTCAATAAGTGCAAATAGGAGATGGTGGTGATTTCTTCTAATTTATGAATAATAAAGGTTCTCATGTATAAATTATAAGCGTTCTATTAATAATTTATACAGGTTGGAAACAATACAATGTTTACAAGGGGTCCATTTTTGGGGGGTTATTATATACCTGAATAAACTTTGCAAAATTCAGAATCTGAGTGGTAACACATTATCAACCGTGTATATAAAAGAAATGATTTGGAAATGATCACCGAATTTGAATTTATTTGATAAAGATCTCAGGTGAAAAAATTTATAATTTTATTCTCCTGCGATTATCTTTTGTCAGCTCATCCAAGTGAACTCTTGTCTCTTATTTATTTTTCCACTTAGGATCAGATTGAAGCAAAGCAGACAATTTTTTATTTTTCTAAAATAAGTAGCCAGAATGAACTGTCTTCTAGCTAACTAGGTTTTTCCTTCCCTCACTTACCCATTCGTTTGGATGACGTAGGGAGTGAGAATGTCCCCTGGATTTGCTGGTAAAAACACTTGGGACAACAAGGCATACGTGAATAGGAAAGACCTATGTGAGAATGATCGGTGAAAATAAAGATCTGGGCGCCTGGGTGGCTCAGTCGGTTAAGTGTCCGACTTCAGCTCAGGTCATGATCTCACAGTCTGTGAGTTCGAGCCCTGCATCGGGCTCTGTGCTGACAGCTCAGAGCCTGGAGCCTGCTTCAGATTCTGTGTCTCCCTCTCTCTCTGCCCCTCCCCTGCTCATGCTCTGTCTCTCTCTGTCTCAAAAATAAATAAAAACATGTAAAAAAAAGAAAATAAAGATCCATTTTCCCCTAGAAATAGATGAAAGTACTGTATATCATTACATAATATTTAAGAAATTTCTTATGAGTAAGTCATTATCCAATGGCTGAAGACAGTTACGATTTTAAAGTTTACTTATTTAATTTGAGAGAGGTAGAGAGAGCACAAGAAGGGGAGGGGCAGAGAGAGAAGGGGAGAGAGAATCCCAAGTAGGGTCTGTGCTGTCAGCTGTGGGGCTCGAATTCATGAACTGTGAGATCATGACCTGAGCTGAAACCAAGTGTCATATGCTTAACTGACTGAGCCACCCAGGTGCCCCAAAGATAGTTATCATTTTAAGCAGTCTATAGGAAATATTTCTACAGTAGAAATGGAGGATGAACATAATTTGAAAATGAGCATATCATGAAAAATAAAATATATGTTCTTAAAGATGACCGAACATGTATTATGAAAGACATTTTTTAATACAGTATCATGAAGTATTCAGTTAGAAATTCAAAATCAGAAACCTAAACATAACTACATTACTATTCATGTATTTTGTTCCTTCACTCCTTAAATATTATACACACACACACACAATATATATATATATATATATTATTTAATTTAGCAAAGTCATAACAGATTCAGAAACAGTGGACTTTGAGAAAAGACTTCTAAACTCAGTTTCTTAAATATTACGTCTAGATATTTAGTTAAAAATCATTTAAAAACAGAATAATGTTTTATTATGTTGATTTTAATGATATATATATCATTAATGATTTAATGATTATATATGTGATCATTAATGATTTAATGATTTAATGATATATATAATGTTGATTATAATGATTTATATAATCTGATTTTAGGGGGCACCCTATAGTAACATTCTTTAGCCAACCAAAATTCAACTATTTTGTCCAAAATATTACTTAATACTCTTTTAAAAATGGAATTATATTGCCTTGTGCATACATTACAGTAACACTACTGTAATTCTTTTTGTAAGCAAGGCATCCCTTATCTCTAAGCTGAGAAACAAACTTGAACATGAACTTAAATTTCCTTCTTATAAGGTGCTTTTAAATGCAATCTTAATGTGTAAAAGTTACAAGGAACACCCAACATACACAGAGGAATGAACAGTGAATACCGCACATCCTACAGGGTGTTGAATACCTGTCTTCCGCTCACTATGCACCTTTGTTGACCTTACATAAATTACCCATTCCACAGTTCATTCATAAAATATCAGTCTTTTGCAGGTTGTTTCTAAAACCTGAATGGTAATACAGTGCGATGGCTACATTTGCTCACTGCTATGCTTGCCTTAAAAAAAAAAATCCCCCACTAACCAGGAGATCTAAACTGCCTAAATCCCAAAGACTGTTTGATTTTAAACTGTATTTAATGCTGAAATGAAACATATTCCACGTCCAGGGAAATCATTCTCGTGATGAAACCCTTCGAAGCTTAAAAGAGTGTTGAGTAAGAAACCTGCCTGCCTTCTAGAATTAGACTGTGTGAAGGTAATTGAGCCAAATGGCAGTTTTATCCCCAAGTGAAATTACTTCCATTGCATAGAGTGTAAGGCATTTGAAGATTTATCTGACATTCCTGATACCTCGGCAGTGACACTGATATTGGATGACACATTTGGCATAAGGAAAGGATCATTTCTCTTTAGAATCTTCTCTATTTGTTAATTAAATGATCATTGCTGGATGCGTCCTCTTCATGAATATAAATTACTAGCTCAGCAAGGGACTTACATTTGTATGGCATCTTTTATTATGAAGCATTTTCCAGGGTGCAACGAACCCATTTTACATTGCCACTTGACATATTTAGGGATTGCTTTACCTGGCACTGCAGCATCGTCCTTAAGTCACTGTGTTACATTCAGGATGTAGTTCAGTAAATATAACCGCTCTCCTCCTGACTTGTGAAGGTTAATTTTTTTTTTTCCCCTAACTAGGCACAAACTTCCAGCAGAATTGTGCCCTCCCAAACTCTTGGGTAATGGGCTATAATCATTATCCATATTTCTTTCAACACCATATTGACAATTGCTACCATATCATATGCTTACATTTGACTATCATTGATTTTTATTTCCAATTTGGCACTATTATTCAAACTCAGTGTGATTTCTGAATAACACAGTATGCTAAGTTTCTCACTGGAAAAGAAGTTCCACGAGGGCATGTTTTTGTCTATTTTATTCCTTATGTAGCTCAATGACTCAAACAGTGCCTGGCACATGGCAAATGGTCAATACATTTCTGACTGTATCAGTGGTATAAATAATAAAAAATGTATAGTTACAGTATCTTATTCAAAATAATATATAATAATGAACTAATTCCAAACTATAAGTTAGAAGTAATCTGACACCTCATATGGAATATGTTTTACAGGACTACAGATAACTGGGAAAAATATTCTAATAACCTCTCCATCTTAATGGACATTTTTTTTTGTCATCTAGTTTCTTTTCAACATCCATCTTATGTTGGAAAGATTCTCATGCAAGAATCTTATTTCTGATTTTCTACAATTTGAGTCCTATATCCCTTCATTTAGCTTTTATTTTATTTTTTCAGGTATATTACCAGGGTCCTGTTTTTCTATAGCATACAGATTATTCATTACCTCATTCACCTCATACATAACATTTTGAAATTTATAAAAATTTTCATTATAGGCATTAATTCCAAAGATAGGCAACTTGTATACTTATTATAATAATTTTTACAAAAGCATTAAATGGGCTACTGGCAAATTCTTCCAATGCTTCCATTATGTTCCAAAATGATGTTTGCCTTAGTATCCTATGGATAATTTTTATCTGGTTAGGAATGTTTTCTTCTATGTTTAATTGGATAATTAAGGAAAATCATGAATAACTGAATTTCACATAATAAATTTTCCATAGCTCTGAAATAATCATATCATCATTCATGAATTATATTTTTGAATTGTTGGGTTTTAAACACTGCTGGAAGTGGGGCGCCTGGGTGGCGCAGTCGGTTAAGCGTCCGACTTCAGCCAGGTCACGATCTCGCGGTCCGTGAGTTCGAGCCCCGCGTCAGGCTCTGGGCTGATGGCTCAGAGCCTGGAGCCTGTTTCCGATTCTGTGTCTCCCTCTCTCTCTGCCCCTCCCCCGTTCATGCTCTGTCTCTCTCTGTCCCAAAAATAAATAAAAAAAAAACGTTGAAAAAAAAGAAAAAAAATTTTTTAAACACTGCTGGAAGTCTTAGAATAAACTATTTTGGCGTTATATATTTTATATGCTGCTGAATTCAATTTGCTGACATTTTTGTTTAGGAATTTTGTGCCATGTTCAAGACAGATTGGCTTTCAACGTTCCTTTTCCATACTGTCTGTGTCTGAAGTTTCTGTTTTGGTTATACCAGCCTCACAGACTGAGTTGGGTACTAGTCCTCCTTTCTATATTCTTTTACAGAATTTGGGGGGGGGGGGTGGAAAGAGAAGCAAACCAAAAAACAGACTCAAAACTGTAGAGAACAAACTGAGGGCTGCTGGACCAGAGGTGGGTGGGGATGGGTGAAACGGGTGTTGGGGATTAAGAAGGGCACTTGGGAGGAGCACTGGATGTTGTATGGAAGTGATGACTCTCTAAATCTACTCCTGAAACTGATATTACAATGTATGTTAACGAACTGGAATTTAAATCAAAACTTGAAACAAACAAAAAATAAAGAGTTTGAGGAACTCTTTGATCTTTTCCTTATAGGTCTGATTAAACTGATCTGCAAAACCATCTGACCATTGGTATTTTCTTTGAGAAAAGATTTTTTTTAAACAAATAAATTCAATTAATTATTCGCTTTAAGTTATCTAGACTTTCTACGTTTCCATATTAGTCTTTATCTTTTGTAGTCTCCTAGGAATTTGCCTACTTTGTGTAAGCTTTGAAACATATGGGCAGTAGGCGGTCAAAATTTCCTTGTCTTTATATTTTTGTTTTTACAACATGAAGTCTAATGATTTCAATTCTCTGTATGTATTTCGAGTGTACAATAGTTGAATTTTGACATAGGTTTACATCTTGGAAACCATCTCCATAATCAAAATAATGAACATTTCTCTTGCTCCCCAAAGTGCCCTCATGCCCTGCACAACTCTTGTCAATTTCTAAATAAGAAAGTAATAATAACAAAAAAAATTTAAAAAGCCTATGAGGATTTTGATTGGGATTGCATTGAATTGGCAGATCAATTTGGGGAGAAGTGCCATTTTAATGATTTTGAGTTTTGCAGTCCATGAACTTTTATATCTGTTTCTCTAATCTATCCCCATTTACTGTTTCAGAACGTTTTGTCACTTTCAGTGTAAAAGTTTTGCACTCCTTTTATGAGACTTATTCCTAAATATTTAATTTTTTTTGTGTCAATGGAATTACTTTTTGAATTTCATTTTCAGTTGTTTGCTACTAGTAACTATGAAAGCAAGTGATTTTTGTTAAATTCACTTATTACAACTGGTAGAGATTTTGAAAATTCTCTGGCATTTTCTCTATATACAACTATATCATTTGCAAACAGCAACAGTTTTAATTTCCCCCCTTCCCTTATTTTTGAATCTTTTATTTCTTTTATTACCTTATGGCTAGAACCTCCCAGTACTATGTGAAATAGAAGCTGCAAAAGTGGCCATCTTCCTTTGTTCCTGATTTTAGAAGGAAAGAATTTCGTCATTCCACCTTGCACGTGACAGCTATAGGTTCTTCCCGTTTGAGAGTTTCTTACTATATCCCAATTTGGTCAGTGTTTTTATTTTTATTTTATCATAAATCGTTAATGAATTTTGTCCAATGCTTTTGCTTCATCTATTGATATGTCTGTGTTTTCTCCTTTTTTCTGTTAATATGGTGAATTACCTGGTAGCTTTAGAATGCCTAACCAACTTTGGGTTCCTGGATAAATTCGATCTGGTCATAATGTATTATTCATTTAATGTAATAGTGGACTCAATTTGTATCTTTTGAAACAGGATTTTGTCATCTATGAGTGTTCTTGGTCTCCATCTTTCTTTTTTTGTCACGTCTTTGACAATCTTTGGTACTAAAGTTTACTTTCTTTCCTCTTTTTAAAATTTTTCCACAAAAGTTTGCGTAAAACTTTCCCTTGAATGTTTGATACAATTAGCCACTGAAATCATCTGGCTCTGAAGTTTTATTTGGGGAGTTCTATTTTTGGTCTCTTTCGGTGAATGTACTACGTGCACTTGAAATGGATGCATATGTTGAATCTCTCTCAATTTGCTGAGAGAGTGGTATTACAGGCTTCTGCTATGTTTATAAAATAGCCCATTTCTCTCTTTAATTCTTTCATTTTTATCCTCTCTGTGATCTGGGGCTCTTTTATTAGGTGTACACATTTATAATTTCTATGATTTTCTTATCAATTATACCTCTTATGGTGACTGAAAGTTGTTCTTTATATCTGGTGTCCTACTTTGTATGGAAGTCTATTTCAGTTAATATTAACAAAGCTATTCCAGCCTTCTTACAGTTATAGCTTGCATGGAACATCTTTTACTATCTATTTGCCCTTAACTTTCTTGAATTTTTATATTAAAATGTGTCCCTTGTCGGCAGCTTGTGAATGACTTTTGCTTTTTAAAAACTCTGCCAATCTATGCTTTTTAATGGAAATATTTAGACCAAAAACATTAATGCAATTTATATATATACATATACATATACATATACATATACATATATATATATATATATATATATATATATGTGGTTATATATATACCATTAGATTTATCTACCATTATTGACTTTCCATTGGTCTCCATTTTTTTTCTTTCCTTGTTTCCATTTTCATGCCTGTTGGATTATTTGAATAATTTTGGTATGCTAGTTTAGCGTGGATATTATTGCTAAATATTTTTTGTGTTATAATATATATATAACATATATATATGTATATACATATATATATATACATATATATGTGTGTGTGTATATATATACACATATATATGTGTGTGTATATATACATATAAATTTGTATGTTTACTTAGCATTAATTTTGTACCGCTTCATTTAAGATGTAAAAACTTTGCAACCACATAGGTTCCTTTACTCCCATGCTCCAGTGACTTTATTATAGTTTTCATATGTATTACATCTACAAGCACCATCCACCAGATAATATGTAGCCATACTTACAAATAGAGGGAAAGACAGTATTTTATATTTAGCTGTTAGTGGCAAAGTCTTTTGGTTTTCCAAAGACCAAAACATGTCTTTACTTTGCCTTCATTTCCAAAAACATAGTTTTGCTGGATACAGAATTCTGGATCGAGAGTGCTTGCTTGCTTTCTCTCTCTTTCTTTCTTTCTTTCTTTCTTTCTTTCTTTCTTTCTTTCTTTCTTTCTTTCTTTCTTTCTTTCTTTCTCTTTCTTTCTTTCAGCACTTTAAGAATGTTATTCCATTGTCTTCTGGCCTCTATGATTTCCAGTGGCAGTCCACAGTCATTGAAACTGCCCCTTCCCCTACTCCCCATGCAATGTGTTGTTTTCTTGTTACTTTTAATGTTTTACTTTTAAAAGATGTTTTGATTTCAGCGGTTTGATTATGATGTCTCTAGGCATTTTGATTTTATCTTGATTAGGACTTGCTGTGTTTTTTGAATTTGTACATAGAACTTGATCACCAAATTGTGGGAGTTTTAATCCATTATTTCTTCATATTTTGAGGGGGGTGATTACCAATCTCTTTCTCCTTTTTTTGGAGCTCCGATTACATGTACATCAGACCACTGATCTCATCCTACAGGTACCTTAGATTTTGTCCATTTCTGTTCTGTTTTCTCGTTCTTCAAATTTTTTTCTTGTTTTATCTTCATGTTATTGCTTATCTGGCATGTTCATTCTGCTAATGGTGCATCCAGTAAGTTTTCAATTTCAGATTTTATTTTTATGCTCTAAATTTGCATTTAGTTTTTCTTTATATTTTCTATTTTTCTACTAATATTTTCTTTCTTTTTATTCATTTGAAGTGTTTTTTTTCCCCTTTACATCATGGTGCATATTTATAATAGCTGATTCAAAGATTTTGCCTGATAATTCTAACATTTGAATCATCTTGGTATTGGCATGTGCAGATTGTCAGCTATATTTTTCCTGGTTATTTGATTTTTCTTAATGTTTATTTATATTTGAGAAAGAGAGAGAAAGAAAGAGAGTGAGAGAGGAAGCGAAGCAGGAGAGGGTCAGAGAGAGAGAGGGAGACACAGAATCCAAAGCAGGCTCCAGGCTCTGAGCTGTCAGTACAGAGCCTGGTGCAGGGCTTGAACACATGAACTGCGAGATCATGACCTGAGCTGAAGTTGGATGCTTAACCGACTGAGCCATCCAGGTGTTCCTATGTTTCCTGGTAATTTGAATGGTGAGTAATTTTGGATTTTATACTGGACGCTTAATGTTTCACTGTATAGAATCTGAATTTAGCTATAACCCTCTAGATAATACTGATATTTTGTTTTAGCAGGAAACAGAGTTAGGTTTATACAGTGAATTCTGTCTCTCATTCTGTGAGTGGTGTTCAAAGCTCAGTTAAACTTTTACTTTTCTCATTTGGGTCCATCCCAACATTAGTGCAGTCCAAGAGTTAGACTGAATACTTGTACAAATTCATATATATAATGAGGTAGTGTTCTCTGGATGTATTTCCTCAGATATTTTCTCCTCTCTCTCCTGCTTTCAGGGGTTTTCCTTGATTCCACTCACAAGAATATGGTGGCGTTTCTATTAGGCTATCAGCTGTTTGGGGAGTACTCTTCGTAACTGACCTGCCCTTGTGGAAAAGTCACACAAAATTCATTCCCATGCAGGTTGGTTCTCCAGGTTTTGACCCTTTTGATCAATCTATTTTTCTTTACCTTTCAGAGTTTTCAGGTAGTTTATTTGGGATTTTGTCTAGAATTTATGGCTGACATTAACAGAAGGAATGGACAGAAGCTTATATCACCACAACCAAAGCTAAACTTTTCTGTCTTGTCTCTTAAACTTCTGTCATAGTTATAGCTTCGTCTATCTTTTGAGTAGAGATTTTATATTTCCCTGCTGTTCTTTTTCTTAATGAAACTTGTAAGGTGTTTGCTCTTTTATCAGTTGCTTAAAAGAACTAAGTTTGATTTTATTTTTCGGTTGAATCATTGGTTTCTATTTCTTTAATTCTGACCCAGTAGTTATTATTTATTCTATTATATTTCATTATTTTTCCCTAAAAGGTAAACATTCCTAAAGTGAGATTTTAGCCTCTGAACTCTAAGCCCTGCTTATGTTAAAATATAACCATTTAAACTATACAGTTCTCTTTCTTAAAAAGAAGCTTACTGAGGAATGACTGATATGCAAATATCTGCCTGTATTTAGCGTGCACACTTTGATAGGTTTGGGCACATGCGAACGCCTGTGATATCATCACCATAATCAAAGTATTAGACATACTCTTACCTCCCAGAATCTCCTTTTGTCTCCCTGAACCCATTTTTTTTTGTTGGTGGTAAAAAAACACTTAATACCAGATCTACCCTCTTAACAAATTCTGAAGTGCACAGTACTGTATTAATTACAGACACTACGTGGTACAGATCACTAGAACTTACTCACCTAGCATAGCTGAAACTTTAGACACACCATCTGCCAGCTCCCAGAAACTGTGGTTGTGCTCTCCATTCCTATGAGTTGGACTATTTTATATCCATCTTATAAGTGGAATCATGGAGTGTTTATACTTCTATGAAGTCTTCTTTAAACACCACTTTCATTGTATGAAATATATAAAGCAAAGTATTTAAGAATATTACTTAGCTGTACTTTTAAATTAAGTTTATATTAATTTTTTGGTTCAATGAATTATTTACAAGTGTGTTTCAAAATTTCCAAATGTAATTTTTATATATTTCATCTTTTCATTATTATGTCTAGTTTAATTATCTTGGGGCAGAGAAAGTTGCTTCTTTGAAGCTTGCTTTATGAGTTGGTGTGTGGTCAATTATTATAAATGTGGGGAATATCTTACTAACATAAGGAAGGCTAGTCAGGCAGAAGGAATTAATCTTGATAGTTATGAATTTAAGATGAAAAAAGAAATTACAGTGGTTTTACTTGTCAATAAATGTTTTGGTTTTAACTGAGAAATCTAGAGAAAAAGAAAATTACATATAATCCATCTTAAATGAGTAACAAGAAAGGAGAAAACTATAAATGAAATTTGAGAGTGTTTGTAAAGGGTAACAATATGGTTGTTGGTTGGAGCATAGGATCTACACTAGTTAGGAGGAAGGTGATAGTGTCACGACAGGCGAGGAGAATAGCTTTGTTTCTAAAGGTGGAAACAATGAATTGGAAACATAGCCATCAGTGATCAAAGAACTTGATGTTTCAGAGGGGATGGATTTACCATGATTGTACTGGGGATAGATGGGTTGAGGAAAACACAGATTGGAGGTGAGTTGCTCATTGAACTGAGAACAGGCAGGATGGGTAGGTCATGTGAGTGCATATTTAAGACACCAAGAATGGTTACAAGAATTGGGGAGGAGGGAGAGGCAACACACAAGGAGGTAAAATCATCTTGAAATGACAGGAACTGACCCAAATGCAGTAAAGGGTGGTTATGGACTGGACTGTGCCCCTCCCCTGCCTACCAATCCATACATTGAAACCCTAATCCCCAGTGAGACTATATTTGGATTTAGGGCCATTAAGGAGGTAATTAAGGTTCAGTGAGGGCTTAATGGGGGTCCTGATCCAATGTGACTGGGGTCCTTATGAGAAGAAGAAGAGAGAACAAGGATGCATGCACATGGGGAAAAGGCCACATGAGGACACAACGAGAAGATGGCCATCTGCAAGTGAAGAGAGAGGCCTCAGGAGAAACCCAACCTGCTGACACCTTGATCTTGGTCTTCTAGCCTCCAGAACTTTGTGTAATAAATGTGTGTTGTTTAAGCCACCCTAAGAGCTTCAACAGGCAGCTCTAGCAGACTAATACAATGACAAAAGTAAGAGACATGTCAGGACATATAGTTAGGTGGCATGGACTTTAGGAGAGTTTGGATTTTTAAGAAGGAATGAAGAAAAAGGGAACATAAGAAGCAAAGAGTGAGCCACGAGGGATTGAGCCTCACTTTCTGTGAGTGATCTGGAATATAAGTGAAGTTGCCTCAAATGGAGAGAACCACAGTTGAAGCTGTGTCTACAAGGGGGCGTGAGGTTTCCATTCATGGAATGGGTGGAATGGCCACTAAGAGAGGACAGGCATTCAGTGGAATGTGTTAATCACAAATGTGCTTCAGAGTGCACAATGAAAGGGGGCCATGCCTCTACCCACACATCTTCCTTTGTCTCTTACTTCTGCAACTCTCTCACACACACCTCTGAATACCCGTCAAGCTTTCCCTTTGAGCCCACAGTGGGTCTTACTTACGTAGTTCTCCACACACTGTAGGAGCCATGTTTTCTATCATGTTTTACCTAACGATAGTAATTCAGGTTTGTTGATATCTACAGCATTTTCTTTTCCTTTTATTTTAATCTTTAATTATTTAACGTTAATCTATCATTTTGGAGTTTGTGCAAAGTTATATCACCAAATGAGATCTAAGAACACTGATTTATGAGTTCAAAATGTATGCCAAAGATACAATAATCAAAATAGTATGGTACTGGCATAAAGACAGACATACAGGCCAACAGAACAGAATTGAGAGCCCAGAAACAAACCCACACATACATGGACGAATGACTTTTGACAAGGGTGTCGGGACTGTAATGGTGAAAGGAATCTCTTCAACAAAGGGTGCTAGGAAAACTGGATAACCGTAGCAAAAGAATGAAATTAGACTCTCACGCTACACTGTCCATAAAAGTCAACTCAAAATAGAATAAAGACTTAAACATAAGACCTGAACACGTAAAATTCCTAGAAGAAAACATGGGGAAAATGTCATAACACTGGTTTTACTAATGATTTCTTGGATGTGACACCAAGGCATATGCAACAACAGCTAAAGCAGGCAAATGGGGCTACAGCAAATGAAAAGGCTTCTGTACAGCAAAGGAGACAATTGACAAAGTGGGAAAAGCGATCTTTTTGCATTTTTAAATATTCTAAAAATATTTTATAATTTTTTAAATGCTTATTTTTGAGAGAGACACAGTGCAAACAGGGGAGGGACAGAGAGAGAGAGAGGGAGACACAGAGTCTGAAGCAGGCTTCAGGCTCTGTGCTGACAGCTCAGAGCCTGATGTGGGGCTTGAACTCATCATGGACAGGGAGATCATGACCTGAGCCGAAGTCAGATGCTCAACTGACTGAGCCACCCAGGCACCCCTCTAAAAAATATTTTAAAGAAAATATTTGCAAACCAAGTATCTGATGAAGACTTAATATCCAAAAGACTTAAGAAGTCCTACAACTCAATCACAAAATAAAGGCACAAGTAAACAAATAACAACATGATTTTTTTTAATGGGCAAGGGACCTAAATAAACATTTTCCCAAAGACATATAAATGGCCAACAGGTATATGGAAAGATGTTCAACACCACTCATAGGGAAATATAAATCAAAACCACAATGAGATACTCCGTCGTACCCGATAGGATGGCCATTATTAAACAACAAAACAAAACAAAAATACCCCTAAAACCCCAGAAAATAACCAGTGTTGGAGATGATGTGGAGAAATTAAAACCCTTGTGCACTGTTGGTGGTTATGTAAATTGGTGCAGTCACTATGCAAAACAGAATGGAGGTTCCTACAGAAATTGAGAATAAAACAACCATTTGATCAAGCAATCTTCCTTTGAGTTTTTATCCAAAAGAATTGATACCAGGATCTTTGAGAGCTATTTGCACCCCCATGTTCACAGCAGCATATTCACAATAGACGACAGGTGGAAACAACCTAAGTGTCCATTGATGTATAACTGGATAAGGAAATTTACTTTATACATACAATGCAATATTATTTATCCTTTAAAAAAAAGAAGTCCTATTATGTGCTAAACAAACATGGATGATTTGGTTAGGTGAAATAACCCAGTCACAGAAGGACAAACACTGCATGATTCCACTTACAGGAAGTATCTATAGGCAAAGTCATAGAAGCAGAAAGTATAATGGTAGTTGCCAGAAATTAGGGAAGGGGGAAGTGGTTGTTTAATGGCCATAGAGTTCCACTCATGCAAGATGAGAACATTCTACGGATCTGCTGTTACACAATCTGCATATAGGGGTGCCTGGGTGGCTCAGTCGGTTAAGTGTCTGACTTTGGCTCAGGTCACGATCTCACGGTTTGTGAGTTCAAGCCCCGCGTCGGGCTCTGTGCTGACAGCTCAGAGCCTGGAGTCTGCTTCAGATTCTGTGTCTCCCTCTCTCTCTGCCCCTCCCCAGCTTATGCTCTGTCTCTCTGTGTCTCTCTCTCTCAAAAATCAATAAAATGTAAAAAAATAATCCGCATATAAAACAATACTGTACTGTATACTTAAAATTTGTTAGGGGGCTACATTTTATATTACATATTTTTTAACACACACACACACACACACACACACACACACACACACACACACGATCTAAAAGCACCGAAGGAAATACCATTATTATATTTTGCTGTAATTTTCATAATACCTTGGATATTTTTCAGCATATATGAGGCGCTACACAGATATTACAGAGTTCTTAGAGTTTATAAAAACACTTTTTAATGCTGCCATATTTTATTAAAGTAGGCACAGATCCAGAGAGCTAAAGAGCTTTTCTCTAGATCCTACAATTAACCCTAGTATTCTAGGATCTTCGTCTAGCTCAGTACTTTTTTTTTTTTTTTTTTTTTACTATACCACGCAGTTTCTCTTCTTTTGAATTACTTCAAATGAGGCAATCTAATTCTCCAACTGGTAAAAGTAAAGCATTCTGGTATCGCTTTCTGCATCAATTACCATCTTGAGGTATTGCAGAGAAAAAAGTACAAAGAAAAATAGAAACTGTGATTATAGGCTTGCAGAATAGCCTCAATATGAAAAGAAAACCACCTAAATTTTGTGTGTGTGTGTGCTGTGGTGGTGAGAGTTGGCAGAAAGAATGTGAATACAGGAAATTAAAACATGTAAATGAATTATGAAGATATCTTTTTTTTGGTTTCCTGGGGACAAGGAAAGCATAAAAAACATTCAAGCTAACTATTATAAAAGTTTTGGATTTTCAAGTTGTAGATCATAAAACTTATTCTGAGGACAGACATGTTAGATAACAAAGATGACTCTTGTCGTATCAAGAAATATGATCAGCAGAGTAAAAAAAACTATCCTTTGATGTTCATTGTATTCACTGGTTTCTGGCGATAGTGATGACATCATCTGATATGTCACTCTGATTTTTTTTATGTCTTCGAAGAAAGATTCAATGGTTCTAAATCCTTCCTTTCTTGTATTTTCATATGTGCATCCACAGATTAGGCTAAGAACTGGCAAATGTTTCTGGAAAGAAGAAAGTACCCAGGCAAACCTTTCAGATTGATTTATAACTCATATACAACCACAGTAATTCTTATGAGGCTATGTCTACAGTCCTTTTTGTATTAAAAAAGTTTCATTTTAGAGGCTAAATAGTATTCTGTTGCATATATATATGTATACATAATAGGTATATATATATTTACTGCCATTTGTGACAACATGGATGAATCCAGAACACATCATGTGAAGTAAGGTAAGACAGAAATAGCAAATAATGTGTGATCTCACATCTATGTGGAGTCTAAAAAATGTCTAATTCATAGAAGCTGAGCATAGAACAGTCGTTACCTGGGGTGGGGGCAGTGGGGGAGAGAGATGTTGTGGGCCAAAGGGTAGAAAAGCAGTTACGTAGGATAAGTTCTAACGATCTAATGTACAGCATGATGACTAGAGTGTATAATACGATATTACACACTGGAAAGTTGCTAAGAGAATATCTGTTCAGGTGCTCTCATCAAACACGTAACACGCACAGAAAGCGACTATAGCTGGGTATAGTAATTAGTTCGACTAGTGTATTCTTTTCACAACATGTATGTCTATAAAGCACGGACACGTGACCAATTTTTATAAATAAATAATGGGGAAAAAGTACCCTTCCTACCTCCATTTTAAGGGCAAGCCAGCGATGCTCTGACGACCATGGGCCGTGACTACATACGATGGGGTAGAATTGAGAAGGTGGAAGGGGTTTTCTGGTATGACTTCCCTGCCCTCTTTTGTTCAAAGGGCAGGGTGAAACCCAATGTCGGGGAGAGCGGTATTTCCCAGCCCTATACCAGCTGCTTGAAATGTTATCGTCAATAATGCTCCGGTAGGAGCCTCTGGCTTCATGTAGCTGCCATGCCCCAAGTAATCTGGGCTCCCTGCCAGCATTGGCTTGACTTACATGAACAAGCTAGCACTGGCACCTGGGGACAGAAAAGCATTGAACATATGTGCAGTTACCAAGGCATGTTACTTAGTAAACCAGTAGCACCTAAAGATGGAAACTTTCTGGAAATCACAGAAGGTAACAGTAAGTAGAGAGTAGAGGTATCAGGATTCGCTGAGATACAGAAATGTATATTTATATGTACATCTATACATATATATCAATATCTACATATAGTTAAGAGATAATAAAGAAGAAAAATAGTTTTTCTCTTTCCCTCTTGATGACAAGGAAAGTGGTCCAGATGTATGCATTCATCTCTAATCTGAATGAAAGATGTGGATATATTTTCAGGGATAAAGCATATTTTATCTCAAAGAGCACTGCCTTATCATTCATACATTTATCCTAGCGAAAATAAATCACACTTCCACTTAAAATTCAGTGTATGTGGTAGAAATTATAGAATTGATGATCATCAGAATTTTCTGCAAATTTTAAATCTTTCGTTGGATTGGTACATGCTATTCCTGGTGATGATAGCTGCGTCCCCTTCCCTCTTTTTTTGTTAAACAGAAAAAAGATTTGTAGAGACAGGTCTAACTGAATTACTCATCCTGAAAGCATGTCTACTGGACAGAATTTCTCTATTATGAACACATCTTTTACAAGGTTACATTATGTGGTAGAAACCAAATTCCCATAAGCAAGAATTTCTGTGACATAGAATGCGACTCTTGTCAGAAGGCCTGATTGTATAAAAATACTGTTTTTCATTTACTGATAGTTTACATGTTATTATTGACAATTTTGGCCATGGCCCAAGGAATGACAAAACAACTGCATTGCTTTTGTGAACCCAACTCAGAGCTAAGCACACATAACAGATATTCAAAAAAAGTTGAATAGGATATATTCTTATATTTGATTTCATTAACAGTAAGTATATAAAAATAAAACCACATAAATCACATAAAAATAATTATAGTGGAAAACCATATGGACTGAATGAGAATATTTTGCTGTGACTTTGGGAAAATCTAATTTTGGGGGCACCTGGGTTGTTTGGTTGCTTAAGCGTCTGACTTTGACTCAGGTCATGACCTCGCAGTTTGTGGGTTTGAGCCCCACGTCGGGCTCTGTGCTGACAGCTCAGAGTCTGGAGCCTGCTTCAGATTCTGTGTCTCCCTCTCTCTGCCCCTCACCCTCTCGTGCTCCGTCTCTGTCTTTCTGTCAAAAATAAACATTAACAAAAGGAAAATCTAATTTTTATCAAATAATCAATCCATCAGCATTTATTTAGCACCTTCTGTAGTGAACAAAAAGCAGCATAAGATCTTGTTTGACCCAAAGGGAACTTTTAGTTCAGTTGACCTAAGTAACCTTGCATTATTATTTAACTTTTCGTGTATTTTTGTTATTCTATTTAATTGCTGAGATGAATAGGAAAAAGATGAAAGTTACATTCTATTTTTTGAGGATAAACTTAGTTGACCTAATCAAAAGAAAATTAGTTGGAAAATTCTAGTCAAATTTAATCCGAGGATCAAGCATTTTCACGAGTAATTCAGTTGAGCCTTGAACAACACACGCATGAACTACATGGGTCCATTTATACATGAGGTGTTTTTTTTTTTTTGGACAAATACAGTACAGTACTATAAATGTATTTTCTCTTCCTTATGATATTCCTAACATTTTATTTTCTCTAGCTTACTTTTGTATAAGAATATAGCATACATCCAACATACAAAATATGTGCCAACTGAACAATTTACATTATTGGTAAGGCTTCCAGTCAACAGGTTATTAGTAAGTGGGATTTGGGGGAGTCAAAAGTTATACACAGGTTTTTGATCACACAAGGGGTTGGTGCCCAGAAACCCTATGTCACACAGGAGTCAACTGTATGTATATACATGCATTTTAATTCGTTAGAGTAATAATGTTTTATTAGAAAAAGAAAGTACTTTGCATAGTTCCAGCTGTTAGAACTTGCTGTTTTATATATTACTATATATGAAGACATATATTATAATATATAAGACCCATATATAACAATATATTATAAAAAGATATATGTTGTTATACTATAAATATGTACTTATTTATAATATGTAATATACCATACACATTATGTTATTTGTTATATATTATATAAGTACAACTTATATTATACATATATCTTATTATGATATATTGCTATATGTAAACAATAAGTTTATATATATTGTTAAATTGTTACATATATGTATATAACAGCAAATTCGTGTTTAGTAGTCTGCTACGGAAAGCAGTTTCTCTTCACTTATAACACTCTTGCAATTGCAGTATTTTTACTCTAAATTTACAGATGAAGAAACTGGGGCATGGCCTTGATAATGAGCCTATCGTCCAGTATGAGGTCTGTTTACCACTATACACACGTGTGAAATATTTAGGAGTGTTGAGAAACTTTTTGTTAGCCTCTACATCATGATTTGTAATTCAGAACCAATAATCGTCCCTTTGGGCCATGCCCATTTTTTCAGGTAATAACATTACCATCAGCTATCCTAAAGCACAATTTATATTATATTATTATTATATAGTAGATCTTCATTATTCTAGGAGCAACAGCTGTTACCCCTAAGCATAATTTCACTGTTGGTTTTCTTAATAAATCTAATGGTAAAAAAGTTTCGCTAGTGGACAAAAGTGGCTGGAAATATATGGGACCTGAAGTTTCTTCCCTGGATTGGTTAAAATACTAGTGGTTAGACCATACAATCTTTGTTATCACCACTTGATCTTCTTGTTATCATTGAAATTAACTTTTGGTTTGCTTAGTGTCTTCGTCTTTCATTTCTCTTTGGCTCAATGTAAAAAAATACAATAGAAATTTAGTCGTAATCGATTCCAACCTCCTCATTAAACGTCTTGTCTAAATATTTTAAACAATTTGTAAGTTACTCTAATTATTTCGAGATTTCTCTTAATAAAATTATTCAACTTTAATGAGCGATTTTTGCAGAGACTGTTCTTTAATTATAATCCTAAGAGTGATTGTGGTACATTGTTATTATTCTACTTTTAGGCAAAAACTATCCTCGCTATTCAAAAACACAGTCATGTTTTTATATACTCCAAAAGCAGAAGGGCTGTATCCTCAGTGTGAATGTAGTTTCTGGCAAACAATAGCTGTTCATTAATTCATTGAATAAATATTGGACATCAGCCACTATGTGAAACAAGATACCCGGTAATCTCTGTCTCTCCTACTAAACTGTGAACTTTATGAGGCCAGGGTCTTTTTTATCTCATTCATTGCTGTGTCTAGCACCTAGGAGAGTGCTTGGCACATAAACTGCTTCTCAACAAATATCTGTTGAATAGGTGAGTGAACTCTGTGAGTAGCGCCAGCAGTCTAGTAGACGAGATAAATGAAAAGAAACATTAACAAAATATATGAGATGACTTTTAAAATTATAGTAATTGCTCTAAATAACTGCTGACAGAGAAGAACAGAGGGAGGTGTCCTCTGAGTAATACGGTCAAGGAAGGCTTCTCCAAGAAGAGAATGTTTCATCTGGAGCTTGAAGGTCCTAGAAGACTGAGGGCGAGAATGAGCCAGCTATGGAAGAGCAGGGAAGAGCATGAGAGACAGAGGATGACCCGAGGAGAAAAGCCTGGCCTACTAACGTGGCAGAAAGAATGCTGGTTGGGTAGAATTCAGTAGTGAGGGCCAGAGAAGTTCAAAATACAGCTGAAGAAGAGGGCAGGGGCAGGTTATTCAAGGTCCCCACTTTGGAGGCCATGAGAAAGAAGGTGGATTCTATTGTAATGGTACCAGAACACCAGAGACTATTGCTAGTTGCCAATTAATTACACATTCTCTAACTTCCTTACTGACAAAATATTGATATTGTTGAGGGCAACAATCTGCCCAGTTATTTACAAAAAATAAAAAAACCAAAACCCACTGTCGTTATAGCCATCCTTGCATTCAGGAGTACCACATGGTATATTGCTGCCCAACAAGATACAAGTGGAAGATGCTTCAGTGGCATTGGGAGGAGAGTTTTGCTTTCTGGTAAAAAGTGCAAAAATGACCATGTCCTTAGCTCTTCCTCTTGCCTGGAAGGCCTGTGATGCCAGAAGCTAAGCTGTCATCTTGAGATTAAGAGGATGTGTAACTGTGGATAAGACAGTCTTCACATCCTTGAGCTGCTGAACCAAAGTGAGAGCAACCTCCCCCACCCTTCTAACTTTAGAATTCTGAAATGTAAGAAAAGTAGCCTGATATTTTAAAGCAACTGTTATGCTTTATCTTGCTTATAATTTAATGCATTTATGAGTGATATAGTGACAGGTGAACAAAAGTCACCAGTTCAATGGAACACACTGAAAATATATTAAAGACAGAAGAATTTTTTTTATTCTTATCACATAATTTTATTTTTAAGTAAAAAATTTTTTTAATTTATTTTTTTTAATCTACATCCAAGTTAGTTAGCATATAGTGCAACAATGATTTCAGGAGTAGATTCCTTAATGCCCCTTACCCATTTAGCCCATCTCCCCTCCCACAACCCTTCCAGCAACTCTCTATTCTCCAAATTTAATAGCCTCTTATGTTTTTGTCCCCCTCCTGTTTTTATATTATTTTGGCTTCCCTTCCCTTATGTTCATCTGTTTTGTCTCTTAAAGTCCTCATATGAGTGAAGTCCTATGATATTTGTCTTTCTCTGACTAATTTCACTTAGCATGATACCCTCTAGTTCCATCCACATAGTTGTGAATGGCAAGATTTCATTCTTTTTGATTGCCAAGTAATACTCCATTGTATATATAAACCACATCGTCTTTATCCATTCATCCATCGATGGACATTTGGGCTCTTTCCATACTTTGGCTATTGTTGATAGTGCTGCTATAAGCACTGGGGTGCATGTGCCCCTTTGAAAAGGCATACCTGTATCCCTTGGATAAATACCTAGTAGTGCAATTCCTGGGTTGTAGGGTAGTTCTATTTTTAATTTTTTGAGGAACCTCCATACTGTTTTCCAGAGTGGCTGCACCAGTTTGCATTCCCACCAGCAGTGAAAAAGAGATCCTCTTTCTCCGCATCCTCACCAATATCTGTCATTGCCTGAGTTGTTAATGTTAGCCATTCTGACAGGTGTAAGCTAGTATCTCATTGTAGTTTTGATTTGTATTTTCCTGATGAGGAGTGATGTTGAGCATTTTTTCATGTGTCGGTTGGCCATCTGGATGTCTTCTTTGGAGAAGTGTCTATTCATGTCTTTTGTCCATTTCTTTACTGGATTATTTGTTTTTTGGGTGTTGAGTTTGGTAAGATCTTTATAGATTTTGGACACTAACCCTTTATCTGATATGTCGTTTGCAAATATCTTCTCCCATTCTGTCAGTTGCCTTTTAGTTTTGCTGATTGTTCTCTTCTCTGTGCAGAAACTTTTTATTTTGATGAGGTGCCAATAGTTCATTTTTGCTCTTGTTTTCCTTGCCTCTAGAGACGTGTTGAGTAAGAAGTTGCTGTGGCCAAGGTCAAAGAGGTTTTTACCTGCTTTTTCCTCTAGGATTTTGATGGCTTCCTATCTTACATTTAGGTCTTTCATCCATTTTGGGTTTATTTTTGTGTATGGTATAAGAAAGTGGTCCAGGTTCATTTTTCTGCATATTGCTGTCCAGTTTTCCCAGCACCACTTGCTGAAGAGCCTGTCTTTATTCCACTGGATACTCTTTTCTGCTTTGTCAAAGATTAGTTGGCCGTACGTTTGTGGGTCCATTTCTGGATTCTCTACTCTGTTCCATTGATCTGAGTGTCTGTTTTTGTACCAGGACCATACCGTCTTGATGACTACAGCTTTGTAATACAGCTTGAAGTCTGGGAGGGTGATGCCTCCTGCTTTGGTTTGCTTTTTCAAGATTGCTTTGGCTATTCGGGGTCTTTTGTGGTTCCATACAAATTTTAGGATTGTTTGTTCTACCTCTATGAAGAATGCTGGTGTTATTTTGATAGGGATTGCATTGAATATGTAGATTGCTTTGGGTGGTGTCGACATTTTAACAATATTTGTTCTTCCTATCCAGGAGCATGGAATATTTTTCCATTTTTTGTGTCTTCTTCAATTTCCTTCATAAGCTCTCTCTAGTTTTCAATGTATAGATTTTTTACCTCTTTGGTTATGTTTATTCCTAGGTATTTGATGGGTTTTGGTGCAATGGTAAGTGGGATGGATTCTTTGATTTCTTTTTCTGTTCTTCATTATTGGTGTATAGGAATGCAACGGATTTCTGTGCATTGATTTTATATCCTGCCACTTTGCTGAATTCATGGATCAGTTCTAGCAGGTTTTTCATGGAATCTTTTGGGTTTTCCATATAGACTATCATGTCATCTGCAAACAGTGAGAGTTTGACATCCTCCTGGCTGATTTGGATATCTTTTATTTCTTTGTGTTGTCTGATTGTTGAGGCTAAGACTTCCAAACCTATGTTGAATAACAGTGGTGTGAGTGGACATCCTTGTCTTGTTCCTGACCTTAGGGGGAAAGCTCTCAGTTTTTCCCCATTGAGGATGATATTAGCATTGGATCTTTCATATATGGCTTTTATAATCTCGGGGAATGATCCTTCTATCCTTACATTCTTAAGAGTTTTTATCAAGAGAGGATGCTGTACTTTGTCAAATGCGTTCTCTGCATCTATTGAGAGGATAATGTGGTTCTTGTCCTTCCTTTTATTGATGTGATGAATCACAATATTTGTTTTGTGGATACTGAACCAGCCCTGCATCCCGGTATAAATCCCACTTGGTCGCGGTGAATAATTTCTTTAATGTATTGTCAGATCCGTTTGGCTAATATCTTGCTGACGATTTTTGCATCCATGTTCATCAGGGAAATTGGTTGGTAGTTTTCCTTTTAGTGGGGTCTTTCTCTGGTTTTGGAATCAAGGTAATGCTGACTTCATGGAAAGATTTTGGAAGTTTTCCTTCCATTTCTTCTTTTTGGAACAGCTTCAAGAGAATAGGTATTAACTCTTCTTGAAATGTTTAATAGAATTCCCCTGGAAAGCCATCTGGCCCAGAACTCTTGTTTTTTTGGGAGATTTTTGATTACTAATTTGATTTCTTTACTGGTTATGGGTCTGTTCAAATTTTCTATTTCTTCCTGTTTCAATTTTGGTATTTGATATTTCTAGGAATTTTTCCATTTCTTCCAGATTGCCCATTTTATTGGCATATAATGTTCACAATAGTGTCTTATTGTTTTTATTTCTGTTGTTTTGGATGTGATCTCTCCCATTTCATTCTTGATTTATTTATTTGGGTCCTTTCCTTTTTCTTTTTGATCAGACTGGCTAAGGGTATATCAATTTTGTTAATTCTATCAAAGAACCAGCTTCTGGTGTGATTGATCTGTTTTACTGGGTTTTTTTGGTTTTTCGTTTTTTGGTTTTGATAGCATTGATTTCTGCTCTAATCTTTATAATTTCCTGTCTTCTGCTCGTTTGGGGTTTTATTTACTCTTCTTTTTCCAGAACTTTGAGGTGTAAGGTTAGGTTGTATATCTGAGACTTTTCTTCCTTCTTTAGGAAGGCCTGGATTGCTATGTACTTCCCTCTTTTGACCACCTTTGCCCCGTCCCAGAGGTTTTGGTCTGTGGTGTTATCATTTTCATTGGCTTCCATGTACTTTTCAATTTCCTCTCTAACATCTTGGTTAGCTCATTCATTCTCCAGTAGGATGTTCTTTAGTTTTCAAGTATGTGCTATCCTTTCAAATTTTTTCTTGTGGTTGATTTTGAGTTTCATAGCATTGTGGTCTGAAAACATGCATGGTATTATCTTGAACTTTTTGTACTTGTGGAGGGCTGATTTGTGTCCCAGTATGTGATCAATTCTGGAGAACGTTCCATGTGCACTGGAGAAGAATGTGTATTCTGCTGCTTTAGGATGAAGTGTTTGGAATATATCTGTTAAGTCCATCTGGTCCAGTGTGTCATTCGAAGCCATTGTTTCCTTGTTGATTTTCTGTTTAGTTGAACTGTCTGTTGCTTTGTAAGTGGGGTGTTGAAGTCCCGTACTATTATGGTATTATTATCAGTGAGTTTCTTTATGTTTGTGATTAATTGATTTCTATATTTGGGTTCTTTCACATTTGGAGCATAAATGCTTTCAATTGTTAGGTCTTCTTGGTGGATAGACCCCTTAATTATGATATAATGCCCTTCTTCATCTCTTATTACAGTCTTTATTTTGAAGTTTAGATTGTCTGATATAAGTATGGCTATTCCTGCTTTCTTTTGTCAACCATTAGCAGGATAGATGGTTCTCCATTCCCTTACTTTCAATCTGAAGGTGTCTAGGTCTAATGTGGGTCTCTTGTAAACAGCATATAGATGGATCTTGTTTTCTTATCCATTCTGTTACCCTATGTCTTTTGATTGGAGCATTTAATCCATTGATGTTTAGAGTGAGTACTGAAAGATATGAGTTTATTGCCATTATGTTGCTTGTAGAGTTGGAGTTTCTGGTGGTGTTCTCTGGTCTTTTCTAGTCTTTGTTGCTGTTGATCTTTGTTTTCCCCCATCTTTTCTCCCTTCAGAGAGTCCCCCTTAAAATTTCTTGCAGGGCTGGTTTAGTGGTCACAAACTCCTTTCATTTTTGTTTGTCTGGGAAACTTTTAATCTCTCCTCCTATTTTGCCTTGCTGGACAAGGAATTCTTGGCTGCATATTTTTCTGATTCAACACATTGCATATATCCTGCCACTCCTTTCTGGCTTGCCACATTTGTGTGGATAGGTCCACTGCAAACCTGATCAGTCTTCCATTGTAGATTAAGGACTTTTTTCCCTTGCTCTTTTCATGCTTCTTTCCTTGCCTGAGTATTTTGTGAATTTGGCTAGAAGATGCCTTGTTGATGGTTGGTTTTTGGTAAATCTAATGGGGGTCGTCTGTGCTTCCTGGATTTTGATGTCTGTGTCTTTCCCCAGGTTAGGAAAGTTTTCTGCTATGATTTGCTCACATAACCCTTCTACCCCTTTTTCTCTCTTCATCTTCTGGGACCCCTATGATTCTGATATTGTTCCTTTTAATGAGTTACTGATTTCTCTAATTCTTAAATCGTGCTCTTTTGCCTTAGTCTCCCTCTTTTTTTTCTGCTTCATTATTCTCTGTAAGTTTGTCCTCTATATGGCTGATTGCTGTTCTGCCTCATCCATTCTTGCTGCCATGGCAATCCATTCAAGATTGCAGCTCAGTTATAGCATTTTTAATTTCATCCTGACTAGCTTTTACTTCTTTTATCTCTGCAGAGAGGGATTCTCATCTATTTCCTACCCCAGCTAGTATTCTTATTATCATGATTCTAAATTCTTGTTCAGGCATCTTGCTTGTATCTGTGTTAAGCCCCTGGCTGTCATTTCTTCCTGCTCTTTCCTTTGGGGTGAATTCCCTTGTTTCATCATTTTGAAGGGAGAAAAAATTGATAAGGTAAAAAAAATTAAAATTAAAAAATAATTAAAAACAACACACACACACGAATCAAATAAATGATGCTAGGTTCTAGGTGTGTTTTGGTCTGGTTATTGAAATGAGCTTGATAGATTAGAGAAAAAAAGGGGGAAAAAAGAAAAATGTTTGAAAATTCGAGAAAATGAATACAATGAAATAGAATAAAATGAAATGATGGAAGTAAAATAGAATTTGAAAAATTTACAAAAAGGTAAGAAATATAGAAGAAATTAAAGGAAAATATTTTTAATAAAAATTGAGAATAAAAATACATTTTTTCGGGGCGCCTGGGTGGCGCAGTCGGTTAAGCGTCTGACTTCAGCCAGGTCACGATCTCGCGGTCCGTGAGTTCGAGCCCCGCGTTGGGCTCTGGGCTGATGGCTCAGAGCCTGGAGCCTGTTTCCGATTCTGTGTCTCCCTCTCTCTCTGCCCCTCCCCCGTTCATGCTCTGTCTCTCTCTGTCCCAAAAATAAATAAACGTTGAAAAAAAATACATTTTTTCTCTTTCTGTATTCAAGAAAAAGAAATGAAAATGAAGAAAAAAAAAAAAGAAAATTGAATAGATGGACCAACGAACAGACCAAAATATGATTGCAATTACATTGGTTTCCCCTAGGTGTCAAACTATGAAGAGCTTTATAGTCCATAAACTAAACAGGCCAAGTGACTTATGTTCCTGTACAGTGAGGTTGACTTAGTTGGCAGGACTTAGTGTAACAGCTCTGTTCTCCACTAGATGGCGCTGCTTAGCTTACTGAGGTGGATTGTTGTGGCGCTTGTAGGTGTGTATGCGCATGCACAGAAGAGGTGAAAATGGTGTCACCCAGCTACCCAGTCTCTAGTATTAGAACTGTGCGTTCTCTCCGACCAGTAATCGCACACCCGTCCTTTGTCTCTGGCTTCCGTCCACTCCCTGCTTTTACACTGTCTGTGACCAAGCCATCAGGTTGTCAGGTGGCACTTCCCTCCTGAGTTTTATCTCACATGTGGCTGAGTTTCCCAACCCCTCACTTCTGAGGGACTGTGACCTGCTGAGATCTTCTGGGGGAGGGTCCCACCGAGCTGGTGGTCCAGTGCCAGCTGCACCCAGGAACGTTCATGGGACCATGCTGCTTCCAATGCCCAGAGACTGTGGCTGGGTGCCAGCCTGCCCCAGGAAAAGTTCATGTGATCGTGTGGCAGCAGCATTTCAGGGATTATGGCAAATCACAACATGCATCTGGCACCAGGCTTCACCCTTAACGACCTTGTTCCAGCACCAGTGAATGTGGTTGTTCTCTGGGGTCTGCTGGGACTGGGTGGCCCCACAGCTTCTACCAAATGTCCTTCCAGCAGGGGAACTGCTTCTCCTGTGTGGCCCAATGACCCCCGGACTTCACTCTGCTCCTGGGGATTCTCCCTTCTCACCAAAGCACCACCAGGTATCCAGCTGTGGAGTGTCAGACTCTGTGCTCCCCGTTTATAGAGTCTTAAAGGAATTTAAACCCTCTCATTTCTCCTTTCTCCCATTTTTGTTTAGTCCCTGTGGCTGTTTCCACTTTTCCACTTTCTCTCCAGCTGCTTTTGGTGGGGGTGCTTTTCCTGAACTCGCCCCCCATCTCTGTCCTCTCTCCATAAGCAAAACAGCTCTCTGCCCTCCATGGCTTCTCTCTCCCCCAGTTCACCTCTCTGCACAGTGAACCTGCTGAGTTCTGTAGTTCAGGTTGTTCAGATTGTTGTGTTAATTCTCAAATCAGTTTTCTAGGTGTGCAGGATGGTTTAGTGTTGATCTGGCTGCATTTCACGGATGCGAGATGCAAAAAAAAACTTCCATACTGTTCTGCCATCTTGGCTCCTCAAGAGAAGAGATTTTTGATCAAGCAGCATCTTGCAAAGACAGGAAGCAACAGAAGTAAACAACAGGTGTTTTTTAATTATAAGAAGAATGAATTAAAAGGATAATGAAATACACAGTCCTGGGTCTTTGGGTTTCCTGGCTACACCTTTCTTGGCTTCAGGTTCATCAACTGTGAAATGAAAAGACTTAGACTCAATGACCTCCAAAGTTCCTTTTATTGCTATGAGGCTACGAATATAAGGATAGTTCTATTCTTTCTCTGAGCCTGGAAATTATATAAATGTAGGGACATTGATTCTTGGATGTGAAGAAGAGAGTGTATGTGGGCCCAGTTTTTTGCCATAAAATCAATGAGAGTTGAATGGAGGAATCTCTGAGAGCCAGAGAAGGTCAGGCTGAAGTTGTACAACGTGAATTATTCATGGTGTAGGGCTGTAGTGTTCTGGTCATTTTCCAAAAGTGCTCTTCAAAGAAGATCAAAATTGGAGAGGTGAACTGCATAAGGGATTTGTTGACAAACATGGGTGTAAAACAAAAAAAATCAAAGTACAGGATGGGAGGGTATGTATACAACAAAAATGAATAAAAAGTATCAGAAATATCTACCAGTCATGTCTAAAGTTTAAAAAAAGCAAATTATTCAACACTTGAGAATATCAAAAGTAAGAAAAGTTGATTATATACTTTATAGTTCTTTATAATGCAGTAAGACCAATGAAGAAATGGTAATTAGCACAATGTGTATAGATTTATTTAACACACGTACATATAGTATTTAACAAAAACCCAACAGTGTTGACAAAGAGAATGTAAAAGTAATAGACTTTGGTTTTGCTTCTCTTTAATCCACTAAACAAAGTGATTTTCAAATAAGAAAGTTTTAAAACCTACTTTTATAAAAAGTAATAAAATAGCAAGATCATGCAAAATATACTAAAAGCAAATTTAATCCATTTTAATTGTTCCTTTGCTAAGCTAAAGTCCATCATATAGAAGAAATCCAAGATTTTAAACATGCGATTTCAGAAACTCTTGAAACCTGAGATCATGGTAACCAGAAGCGGTTTGTTCCCCCCCTGTACTGGAAATAATTAAATGTTCTAGTTTGTAAAATTACCGATTCAAATTGGAAACCTTATCAAAATCATCACACTCAACTTGGAAAATGCAAATTAGGAAACCTTAAGATCAGTACCACCCAAATCACATAATAGATTATCCCATAAATTCTGTGAAAACAGATGGAAAATGAAGAAGGTAAGGTTAAAAACTATCACGTGCTCACTAGGAACAAGCATGGATCCTAGGAGACAGTGAAGATCATCCAAAAGATGGGGCAAGGAGGATCAGGGCAGGAAAGAACAGTGACATAAGGTGAGTCCTGGCCCCTTGCTAAATGGATCTCCCTTAGTATGAATTGGAGATATGGCGAGTTTCAAAGACCTTCCTCACCTGGTAGGTAGGACACACTTTGAACCACAGCAGGTAGACTGTGGGATTATAGATTAACCGTTCCGCTGTCTGCCCCAGAATCTTTGGCATGTGTCTCACCGACTATAGCCTCTTGGGCCCAGCCCTATACGGCACTCATAAATTCAATTCCAAACTTTTTGAAGGTATCGTGTCATATCTTTAGGAGACTATTTATTTTTCTATCTAGAGCACAAGTGCAGCTTGATAAAGTTCCTTGTTGTCTTCCTCGTGAACACACATGCATGCACACACACACATGGTTTGTACATACACACATATGCACACACATTCCTAATTCATCCTTTCCCTGACAGTGTAGCCTTGGGAGAATCCTCCCATTTTGTGGGAACATTAGGTCAGATGCCTAACTTCTGTAGGGGCAATCAAGCCCTTTCATTAAGGAAATGATCAAACATCCCAAGGTCAAGCGACAGCAAAGGCTGTCACTGTCTCACTTACCATTTTGGTTTCCTTTTTCCTTCTCTTTTATAGTTTCTTGTGGATGTCTCAAATTTATTGTAATGTATTTATAAGGAGATCTGTAATATCATTTCTAACGTTTTTAGCAGTTTTGTATTAGAAGGACTTCTTTTCTAAAAAACTATTTCAGCATACTGCTGAAATGGCAATGTTTAATAAATTATTTAGAATTATTTTATGAAATATAGTATACACATTATATACATGCAGAAAAGTGCATGTCATAAATGTACTACTGAGCAAAGAATCAAAAAATGAACCTAACCATATGATGTGATCCAGGTTAATAAATGGAACATTACCAACTCTCACTTCATGCCCCTTATAACTACAACCATTTCCCTCTACCCAAAGATTACTAGGATACTGATTTCTAACACTACAGATTTATTTTTGCATAATTTTAAATGTAATCTACTGTATAAATTATATTGTGCCTAAATTCTTTTGTTCAATATTAAGTTTAGAAGAACTATTCATTTTGTTTCATTTAGCTGTATTAATTTTCACTGTTGTTGTTTTTTATTTATTTTGAAAGACAGAGTGAGAAAGTGCACATATACATGAGAGGGAGGGAAAGAGAGAGAGAAAATTTCAAGCAGGCTCCATGCTATCAGCACAGAGCTTCACATGGGGCTCAATCTCACGAACTGATCTCAGCAACCATGAGATCATGACCTGATCCAAGAGTAGGATGCTTAACTGACTGAGCCACCCAGGCACCCCCCAGTGCTGTTGTTTCTGTTGTATGCATATACCACAATATATTTATCAATATTACTATTGGGCATTTTTTTTAAGTTTTTGATTATAAATAATGTTGGTATGAACATGGTTGCATGTGGCCTTTGGGTGCATATGTAAGAGTATTTATGTTAGGAATTACCTAAGAAGAAATGTGAAAATATTGGATCATAAGATATTTCAGTGTTTGTAGATAACAGCAAACAGCTTTCTTAAATGTTTACACAAATTCACCCTATGATCAGAAGTAAAGACTTCTTCTGACTTAGTGTTTGCCAACTCTTAGGAATTCAATTAAAACACTTTTAAGTTATTTTTGGGGGGCATGTATTGGTATCAAACTGCACTTATAATTTGCATTTCCCTGATGACTAAAGAAATTGAACAATTTTAATAAGTCTATTGGATGTTAAATATCTCTTGTGAATTTCTAATTTAAGTAGTTTGCCTATTTTTTATTAAGTTGTTTTCCTTATTTGTTGTTTAGTGATTAATTTATATGTACTTGGATAGGAGCTTCTATGGTTATACGTCTTGCAAATATCTTCTATTATGGTTATTTTTATACTTTGGATTTCATAACTTTTCATGAGCATGCGTTTTCATTAATACAGTCTGATTTATCAAATTTTTCTTTATAGTTAGTGCTTTTGGGTTTAAGAACTTGGCCTATTCCTGTAGCATGGCAGTATCTTATCATTTAGATTCTAATTCTAGAAGTTTTATTATTTTACTTCTTTAATTATATATAAAATTGACCTGAAATTGGTTTCTATGTGTGGACATTTCCTTCTTTGGTTGTTTACTAAGATTTTATTTTCGCTTTTGGCAAAAACAGATATTGAAATTCATCAAATGCTTTGTTTGCATCTGTTGAGATGATCATACTTTTTCTCCTTTATTTTCATAATATAGCAAATTACATTGTCTTCTAATATCTAACACCATTTTATTCTTGGAGTAAATCCAACCTTGGTCATAATGTATTATTCCTATATTTTCTGGGTTTGATTTTCCAGTGTTTTGCTCAATATTTCTGTGTATGTCAGTTTTTATATTCAGATCCTGCTGAAATTTTAAAATAAATGGAGAAATGCTCCCTCCTTTTCTTGTCTTGGGAGAGTTTGTGTAAGAGTTGAATTACTTTTTCCTAAATGTTAGTGGAATTCACTGATGAAACAATTTTGGTCTAGTTTTCTTTGAGGAAGTTGTATAATTATGGGAATAGAGGTTGGACTGTTCAGATTCTCTCTACATTTTTGTGCTAGTGTTTGTAAATTGTGTTTTCTTGAAATTTTCTCATTTTCTATAAATTTTCAAATTTGTTGGGATATATTTGCTATTGCGCTTGTTAATTTCTAAATCTATGGAGATTCTACGGTTACTTTTTGTTGATTTCTAACCTATTTCTCTGTGATCAGAGAATATAATCTACACAACTTAAATTCTGTTTACTATCCCAGAATTTGATTATGATTAATGTTCTGTGCGTATTTGAAAAGGACGGCAACTTATAAATGGATCACTATATACAATTTAGTTGCAGAGTTAATCATGCTATTCAAATCTTTTATACCCTTACTGAAATTCCGTTTCATTGAAAAGCTTCCCAAAATGACTGTTGATTTAATCATTTTCCCTCTTACTTCTGTTGTTTTTTTGCTTCTATTTTCTGAATCGTAGCTAATATGAATTTAGGTCTATTTTCTGTTCTTGTCAATTGAAACTTTCATTTTTAGGAAGTATACCCTTTATGTCCAGCAATGCCTTTCACATTCCCACCAGAAAGACCGCCCTCTGGGATCGGTTCATCCAGGGGTGAGTGGAGAGTGCATCCAGCTTGCAGTCACCTGTCTTCATCTTACCACTGCACTTTTCCCCACTTATTCCTGCCTGATCTTACCTACTCTTGCTGATAAAACTCTTCTCAGTTTTCTTTCTGACTTTTAAAGATATTTTGAAAAGAAATCCTTCCTATATACCTTAAAAAATCACATCCTATATTTTGTTTATGGTTATGTGCTCAAAAATATTATTTGCACTTTAATAGATTAAATTTTTATCTTCAACTTCTGTTTAAGTGAGTTTACCTTTCATATGTCGACAGGTAATCAATCTACCCATTCTCTTTCCAAATAACTATACATTTTGAGTTAAACTATTTCAAATGTTTTTAATGTTTATTTATTTTCAGAGACAGAGAGAGAGAGAGAGTGAGAGAGAGAGAGAGAGGAGGGGCAGAGAGAGAGAGACAGAATCCCAAGCAGGCCCCGTGCCATCAGCACGGAGCCCAAAATGGGGCTCGATACTATGAAATCTGAGCTGAAACCAAGAATTGGATGCTCAACTGACTGAGCCACCCAGGCACTCCTAAATTAAAATATTTCAAATTAAGCATATGCATGTCCCCAGAAAAATTAACTCAGAGGGAAACTATGGACCAACGCATGATCTAAGATCACCACGTTTACTTGGTGAATTAAGCCCAATTATTGCCTTTGCACAACTAAATCAGGAACAGAATCATTACTTAAACTGAAAAATAAAACCCAGTAAACCTCGAAAACCCAAATCTTACTGCATTACCAAATACTTCTGAAGAACAGCAATGAAACAGAGGTCACAGTAAGGCGATCATTTCCCTCCTGGTCAGTGCATTTCAGAGCTTATCAAATCTTGAATACAGCATAGCCAGACCTTATTTTTAATATTTCCTAATTGTGTGGTGAGAGATGCTCCTGTAGTTTGAAATGTGTTTCCGTAGCATCTCAGAGAACTTTTTACACTTTGAGGATTTGTGAGCTCACATATTGTAAATAGGCAATTGTACACCTTTAGGTTTATTTTCCTCCCCTCGCCATAAATATCAGATGCTATAATTAACGAAAGGCATGAAAATGGAGTACAAAATAGATGATGTGTCTCCCAAAAGTACAACTTTGAAAGAAAAAAATCCCTGTAAAGCAACGGGAACGTACTCTGTGATTATGTGCTCTGGGGCAGTTACACAGCAAGCATGATGGGGATTACAAATTTGCTTGCTCTGGCAGGAAGGATATGCCTATTAACAGAAACCAGCTGTTCAGAAAAAATGCTATGCCCAAAGTAGTGGAAGGATGTCTTAATTTAGCTGTGGGCCACATTTATTACTGCCGGAAAAAAAAATCACAGAAACCATCACCTCTGTTCAATGAATAACAACATTCTTGTGAATGTATGCGACACAAAGGAAATATTAAGAATAGTTCATCTAAAGCAAATCAATCTCCATGGTTTAACCACTCTTTTCTTTCACCACAGGATGTCTCTGGGCTTTCCAACTTGTTATTTCCATCCAGGCCTCTGCAAGGAGGGAAATGAATCAACTTAGAAAACCTTCGTGCTTTCCTTTTCAGAGTGACCGATGGACTTAGATAGGTCACTCAGAACATTCCCTCTGCACTGAGGACAGAAGAAACCGCATCTAGAATTCGCTGAGCATCAAATCGCTCTGCTTTTCTTACTCTATGACTTTCGTGCAAATTTCTAGTCTCTTCCTAAATTTGAGTGAAATTATGTCACAGCTTATCAATATATGGCTTATGGAAATATTTAACTCTAAGATGTAAAAGGCATGAAGATAGAAAAAGGTCTAATTGAAATATGTAGGGTCCAGAATTATTTCAAGTTCTGAAACGTCTTCATTTCCAGAACGCCCCCCTTGCTGTTTTATCAAGGGGGGCGTTCTGGAAATGAAGACGTTTCAGAACTTGATTATCCCCCCGATTATCACGTACGGATTTTAAAAAAATATTTATTTATTTTTGAGACAGAGAGAGAGAGAGAGAGACAGAGACAGAGCACGAGCAGGGGAGGACCAGAGAGGGAGGGAGACACAGAATCCAAAACAGGCTCCAGGCTCCGAGCTGTCAGCACAGAGCCGGACGCGGGGCTCGAACTCATAAACCATGAGATCATGACCTGAGCCAAAGCCGGACGCTCAACTGACTGAGCCACCCAGGCACCCCTAATGTACGTATTTTTATCGAGGACCTATCAGTGGCCAGATGAAGTAGAAAGTGCTATATATGTAACATTCGGTAAGATAAATTGCCTCTTGCAGCTTAGTTGAGGCAAAACAATCAATGATTGCAAACCTGAACAACAGGCACTATGGAGACGCTCACGATGGAGACACTAAGGAGATTATAAGAGCATAGAGAAGGAGCACTGGGGAAAAGTGGGCTTGGGGTGTGCATTTGTGTGTTTGTGTGTATGTGTGTGTATGTGCCTATATATGCTCTTCCACAGGAAACTGACACTGAAATCAAGAATTAAAACAACAATTGGACTGGTACAATTTTCCTGGCGGATGATCTAGGGAAAGGCATTCCAGACAAAGGGATCAGTATGGGCAGAGGCTTTTGAGGAACTAAGTAAACGATGGCGCTCTCCCAAAGAATGTGACAGCATGGAGTATGGAGGCGTGCAGAGAGAGGCTGTAGGGTTTTGTGAGCAATGCCAAGAAGCTGGAACTTTACCCTAAGAAACACGGGCAAACCTTGAAGGATTTGAAGCAAAGGAATGACATTAGATTTAGGCGTAGAGACTTCTGAGCCAAATTATAGAAAGAGCCCAAATGTCCATCAACTGATGAATGGATAAACATGGTGTGGTGTGTATATACAATGCAGTACTTTGACCCTTAACGACGTCCTGGAGACCAAGGACTAACCTGACATGCGCTAAGTATCCAGGACTGACGATATTTTCTGGGACGCTGGATGAGTTTGGTAAATATTTGTTTTGCGTGGCTGAATAAGTGAGTAAAAAGCCTGTGAGTATCTAATCATCTCTCTTCGCCAGAGATAATACAGAAGCTGACGTCTTGCCTGACCCTGACCTACAATATCTGTCTTTAGCCTCAGTACTGTTCCGAAACAAGCTCTCAAATGTCTCAGCGGTTGGGTTTTAGCAGTCACAAATGTGGTTTATTACAGCAAATGTTTACCGAAAAGTTCACGTGCATGTCAGCATGGCAGGTGTGAGAGAGAAAATTAAGACAGAAATGCCAGGTCTTCATCAACAAGCAGCTTATAACCTCACTTCCCTTCTCCTATACATAGTTTTCCCCAATCTTGTATCCTACTTTTTGCAATTGAACGGAATCTTCATTGCATCAGGGTAATTCTGGAACTATCATCTTTATTCAATGTCTCTCTGTATCAGTTTTGTAACCACTTGAGGGACTTGATATGATTTTACTCCCCTAAGTGTTGGCCAACTCTCTGTTGTAATTAGAGGAAGGTTTCCCTTTAAGTTTATTTTACAAATAAGTTGATCATTTGGAACTTGATCATATTTTGCTGCTATCCACAGTATAGCATGAAACACTCAAAATTAGTTCCATTATTTGTACCATATTAAAATTTGATTTTAACAGATGGCTACTGACAACTCTGCATTTGCAGGGAAAAACCCATTTGTTGTTGCAATTTTAATGTGCACGGACTGGGTTTGCTTCATACATGAACAAGCTGAAGCTGTTCCACCATCTTAAATTCTGTCCTAGTCATTCTGGATTTCTTTTCCACATTCCATTTTCTTAACTGCTCTGTAAACTCACAAGTTTGAAAGTGACAGATCCTTATAATACAGTCTTCTGGAAAGACTGTTTGATACATTTCTTGGTAATGCTTCCACAGGTTAATTTCTGGTTAAGAGAAAGAATTGCGTTAAATACACTGATAGGGAAATTGTGAAAAAAAAAAAAAAACCCCACAAATGTTAGAACAACAAAATGCTTGGAATCCATTGTTTTGACTCTTCCATTTTGGAGGCATGAGGTCAAACAGTCTAAATCTGTAGTTTTAAATTTACCTTAAAAGCTCACGTTTTTAACGCTCAGTCCTTAGAAAATTCAAAATTTTCACTTTTTAGATTGATACAAAATTATCTTTATTTCAGAAATTATATTTAATATGACTAGACTATAAATCGTACGATTACTGCCCCCATTACTGTAAAATTCTTAATGCTGGATGCTTAAGTTTTGCCCATTTTCAGTAATTCTTGTTGTATTCATTTTCTTTTCAAGTAAGAGAAAAGAAACATTTAAGTATGTAAGAAAATTACACGATGCAGTCATAGTTCTCAATTTCTGGGCCAATTTGTAGTGTTTTTCAGCTACGCCATCAAATAAGCATTAAACACATTTATGAATTGAAAAAGAGAGAGTTGAAAACTTTGTGTGTTTGGATGATCTCCCACAGACTTTTTTTTTTTCCTGGGTGATAAATCCTGATGGGCTTTTCATACGGGCACAAAGGGGACCAGGGCATTTAAGAGTCTGGGGTTGGCCATCCCTCTGGCTGAGCTAGAGCACAGGTATTAGGCTTTTGAGGACTCTGCAGAGAACACTGGAGGTCTCAAGGGTATTGAGGAAGAGTCTCCCTTCTGCTAGACTTGGACCCAAGCATCTCAGGTGAGTGCTTCTCCCTCCCCTCCCCCCCCCCCCCCAAGGACAACAACAATGAAGGCAATTAACATGAATTGATGGCTAATTAGGTACCAATCTCCGGGCTGCTTTATAAGCACCACCTCCTTCAATGCCCTCTGTGAAGTAGGTTTCAAGTCTACAAGGCAGAGATGAGCAAAGCGGAGTTTACGGGAATTAGGGAATTTATCAAAAGTCATGAAAGGAGTAGAGATTTAATCTCACAGCCCGGGTCTTCGCAGGAGGCATTCGGTCTCTCTCTGGTTCCCACCTGTACCCGAGCAGCCCCTGTTGTGAAGCAGGCACAGGCTTTCCATCCTACGATTCTTAGTACCTGTGTCCTCATGGACTTTTCCATCTCTTTCTAGCATAACCTGCTTTCAAGTGATTCCAAAATATAGCAATTGATTATCTCAGTGTTAAGGACGGAGACACCCCACTTCTCTCCGAGGGAATCTGCCCTCAACTCTTGGACCGTGCCAGCACATCTACCAGAGAAGTCTCTGAGCTGATTTTGTAAGATATCAGTGGAGGGCGGCGTATTGCCCCCACTCCACTGATGTTTTAAGGTTTTGGGGGTGCTTTTCAGAGCTTGATCTACATCTCCTCTCTCCTAGATTTCTGATGCTATTATCCATCTGAAGGAGGAATGCCATCCCGGAGAATCGCCATGTGGTCTGACGCTATTGCCATGGGCATCCTTCGAGCTGAGTAAAGCAAAGCAAATTGTTAAGACGCTGCTTATTCCCACCTGGAATGTTTGACTATGGAAAAGTATTCTTAATCCAGTTGCATTGGGAAGATCAACTGACAGGTAATGACCAACCATGCTTTTCTCAAACAACAGCCAGACGGTTGGCTGCCATGGAATGGATTTCCTGGGCAGCTTCAGCCTTTCAGTGACTCACCCCCTCATTCACAGCCATTGCTAAATTTCTCCCAGGGGCTAGGATGTAAAATCTTCCCTGTGTTTATTTCTCTGCTTATGCTCCCTCTGGAAGCCAAACATTATGAGTCCCTTCTTTGATGCAGGCAAATATAAAATCAGAAATACGATTCTTTCTTTAAAAAAGAATCAGCCTTAATTAAAAGAAAGCCAGGCAATGTCCTGGGGGGGGGGGGAGAATACTTGTATATTCAGTTTCCATCTTAGAAATCCCTCTGAGTGCTCATAAGAAAGCTGAAATCCTGACCTAGTAAACTAGATAAAAAAGCATTGGTTGGGTAACCAGATTTGAAGTAAATTTCTCAAGCAAGCTTAAGCTTACCCGTGCTCTGCCTTTGGGAGGGTGATGATTTTTGTTATGTTTCCCAGCCAGCGTAAAGAGATAAGGGCATTCCTCAGTTAAAATGTAACATCTTAAACATAAGCCTTGGTATTTATGTTGCAAGTTTGTGAACTGCATTTCAGATAATTGGGGAGAGTCTAACTTGACAGCAGGAGGGAGGGAAGCAGTGATTGTTTACAGTTTGCATTTATGGTTAAAAAACACAGATAGGATCGCCTTTAATGAATGTGTTGTTTTTTAATCATCTCTTCACTCTAAAGCTAAGTTCTTTATTAGGAATACATACAGGAACCTCAGTAAAATTTCCAGTATTTGGAAGCAGTTAGATTTCCTGTCTCCTAACTGCAGACATTTAGAATAAGCTTGAAATGCTTCTGACATTTTCAAATCCAAATCACAACATATAACTCTATTCATATTTTAAAACATACTTTCAAGCTCCCACAGTATTTCACTTTGTAAAGATGTATTAATTTCAATTTCGTCTAAAACCTAAACTAAATACATCTTCTCTCCAGTGTGCAGCTCACTTATTCCGCAGAACAAACGCTGGCCCATAACCCATATGTAATCTTGAATTTGGACCCTTTGTTAAGGTCTAACATCATCAAGTGGTAGGATTTCTATATGGGCCTCCTTGGTACTTCTAAAATCACATTATAGAAGTAGCTAACTTTTTTAGCCCTGTGAAGGACAGAATGATCAAAACACAACATTAAAACAGCATGCTTTTGAACAATTCTAGACCAGGCACTGTGCTAAGAGTTTTCTGCCCACGGTGTCACTGAAGAGTTACAAAATCCCGTTGAGGAAACAAAACCTGATGTTACAATTGGCCTGATTACTAGGTCTAAGAGTAGGAGGCATATTTATTTTGTTGACTGTTACTTTTCTAGTGCCTGACACAGACCTGTGCTCGATTAATATTGATCTAACTGTTGAAAGACCACTATCACCCCTAGTTTACAGATACAGAGATGGGGGCATCACAGAGGTTACATAATACACAAAAATCGCACAGTGTGCGAGCACCCGAGCCAGGATATCTGACTTCAAAACTCAGGCTTAGATCATTATGCTTAGATCTTGCTGCACTAATGAAATTAGTATTTCTGGTTCTGTTAAAATGATACAAAATCAGAAGAGTGGAGACCCTCAGGGATTCACAATACAGAGGCAAAAAAAGTCGATCTGAAATAGAACCCGAACGCACAGTTTTCTCTCATAACCAGACAGGGGATACTCATCTTCCCAGGGCATAAAACAGCATATCTTAACAGTATTTAGCTAATCATAATGGCCTTAATTTGGTGGGAAAGGGACTTACTTAGCATGTGGCAAGGGGATGTGCCTGTGCTGTTGTTAAAATCCCCTAAATCCAAGTGGTGGATTCTTTTTTTTCCCCAATGTTTATTCATATTTGAGAGAGAGAGACCGACCGTCTACCAGTGGGGAGGGGTAGAGAGAGAGGGAGACACAGGATCTGAAGCAGGCTCCAGGCTCCGAGCTGTCAGCACAGAGCGAGACGTGGGGCTTGAATTCACAACCTGCGAGATCATGACCTGAGCCAAAGTCAGCAGCTTAACTGACTGAGCCACCCAGGCGCCCCCAAGTACGGGGTATTCTTTATTAATCACTCAAGATCTCCGCCATGGAAACCTGAAAACAGTACAACAAAAATATTTCCTCAGCCATGAACTTCAAGATGGCCTCCTGCTGTCCCTCCCTCAGAACTAAAGTATATCAAGTCAGTGTACAATTTTATTCCAGTGATTTAGTTTGTTAGTTTTATATCCACCACCCACTTAGATTATACTCTTCCCTATAAGAATCCAAACTCCTAATAGCCCCAGAGTTTCTCTCTGACACTCCCTGTCACCTATCCATCTTACATTACAAAGAGACAATTACTCTCTTTCAAGATTTCTGCTTTCATGTTCCCTCAAGGACATCCTGGGGGAAAAGGTCTTTTTTTATGTTTGTATTTAAAGTCCAGTTAATTAACATACAGTGAGGGTAATATTAGTTTCAGGTGTATAATAGTGATTCAACACTTTTATACAACCACCTGTGTTCATAACAAGTGCACTCATTAATTCCCATCATCTGTTTAACTCATCCCACCAACCTGCTTGCCCTCAAGCAACCCTCTTGGTTTGCTCTCTGTAGTTGAGTTCCCCACCCCCCACCCCCCATGTTCATCTGCTTTCTTTTTTTTTACATTTATTTTTGAGAGAGAGAGAGAGAGAGAGAGAGAGAGCACAAGTGGGGGAAGGGCAGAGAGAGAGGGAGACAGAGGAGCTGAAACAGTCCCCATGCGGACAGCAGAGAGCCTGATGTGGTATTTTGATAGGAATTACATTAAACGTGTAGATCGCTTTGGGTAGTATAGACATTTTAACAACGTTTGTTCTTCCAATCCATGAGCATGGAAGGTTTTTCCATTTCTTTGTGTCCTCTTCAACTTCTTTCATCAGTGTTCTGTAGTTTTCAGAGTACAGATATTTTACCTCTTTGGTTAGGTTCATTCCTAGGTTCTTGGTGCAAATGTAAATGGGATCGATTCCTTGATTTCTTTCTGCTGCTTCATTATTGGCGTATAGAAATGCAACAGATTTCTATACGTTGACTTTGTGTCCTGTGACTTTACTGAATTCAAGTGTGAGTTCTAGCAATTTTCTGGTGGAGTCTTTTGGGTTTTCTATTTCGAGTATCATGTTGTCTGCAAATAGTGAAAGTCTGACATCTCCTTGCTGACTTGGATGCCTTTTGTTTCTTTTTCTTATCTGATTGCTGAGGCTAGGACTTTGGTACTATGTTAAATAACAGTGGACATCCCTGTCTTGCTCCTGACTGTAGAGGAAAAACTTTCTATTGAGGATGATATTAGCTGTGGGTCTTTTGTATGTGGCCTTTATGATGTTGGGTTATGTTCCCTCTAACCCTACTTTGGTTTTTTATCATAATGGATATTGCACTTTGTCAAATGCTTTTTCTGCATATATTGGGAGGATCTTATGACTCTAACCCTCTCTTTTATTTACGTGGTATTTCACGCTGATTGATTTGCAAATTTTGAACCACCCTTGCAACCCAGGAGTAAATCCCACTTGATCGTGGTGAATGATTCTTCTAATGTACTGTTGGATTTGATTTGCTAGTATTTTGTTGAGAATTTTAAATGTTTTTTAAAATAATATTCTCTTATAGTTATTTATGTAGTGTTGGTTGTTATTTTTCCTCTCTGATTTGTGATTTTACTTATTTGTGTCCTTTCCCTTTTCTTTTTGGTAAGTCTGGCTAGGGGTTTATCAATCTTAACAATTCTTTCAAAGAACCATCTCCTGGTTTCATTGATCTGTTCTGTTATCTTGTTTCTGTATCATTTATCTTACTCTAATCTTTGTTATTTCCCTTCTTCTGCTGGCTTTATGCTTCATTTGTTGTCCTTTTCCTAGTTCCCTTAGGTGAGGTGAAAGGTTAGGTTGCTTATCTGAGATTTTTCTTGCTTCTTGAGATAGTATATTGCTATATACTGTCCTCTTATGACCACTTTTGCTGCATCCCAGAGATTTTAAACTGTCCTGTTTCCATTTTCATTTGTTCCATGTATTTTTTTAATGTCTTCTTTAATTTCCTGATTGACCCATTCATCCTTTAGTAGGATGTTCTTTAATCTTCATGTATTTGTGGTCTTTCCAAATTTTTTTCTTGTAGTTGACTTCAAGTTTCATAGTGTTGTGGTCAGAAAACTTGCATGCTATGATTTCAATCTTTTTATACATGTTGAGGCCTGACTTGTGATCCATTATGTGGTTTATTTTGGAGAATCTCCCCTGTGTACTTGAGAAGAATCTGCATTCTGCTGCTTTAGGATGAAATGTTCTGAATACCTCTGTGAAGTCCATGTGGTACAGTGTGTCATTCAAAGCCATTCTTTCCTTGTTAATTTTCTGCTTAGATGATCTGTCCATTTATGTAAGTGGGGTGTTAAAGTCAGCTACTATTATTGTATTATTATCAGTGAATTTCTTTGTTATTGTTTTATATATTTGGGTGCTCTCAAGTTGGCGGCATAAATATTTACAATTGTTAGCTCTCTTTGTTGGATAATCACCTTTATCATGATATAGTGCCCTTCATTATCTCTTGTTATAGTCTTTAAAAACAAGTTTGATGTAAGTATCGCTACTCTGGCTTGACTTTGATGTCCATTTTCATGATAAATGTTTTTCCGTCCCCTCACTTTCAGCCTGCGGGTGTCTTTAGGTCTAAAATGAGTCTCTTGTAGGCAGCATACAGATGGGTCTTTTTTTTTTTTAACTATTATGATAAGAATTTTCTTTTGATTGGAACATTTCTTTTGATTGGAACATTTAGCCTATTTACATTCAGAGTAATCATTGATAGATATGTATTTAATGCCATTTTATTACCTGTTTTGTTGCTGTTTCTGGATTTTTTCTCTGTTCCTTTCTAGTGTTTGTTACTTTTGGTATTTCTTTCCCAGAGAGTCCCCTTTAATATTTCTGGTAGGACTGGTATAGTATTCATGAACTTTTGAAGTTTTTGTTTGTCTGGGAAACTATCTCTGTTTGTATTCTGAATAATAGTCTTGCTGGATAGAATATTCTTGGCCACAATTTTTGCCATTCAGCACACTGAATATATCATGCCATTCCCTTCTGGCTTGCCAAGTCTCTGTGGAGAGATCTGCTGCTAACCTTATTGGTATTCTCTTATAACTTACGGACTTCTTTTGTCTTGCTGCTTTTAGGGCTTTTTCCTTTATATTTTGCGAATTTAACTACAGTATGTCTTGGCGTTAGCCTGCGTTAGTTGATTTTAATGTGTACCTCCTGGATTTGGAAGTCTGTCTCCTTCCCCAAATTAAGGAAGTTTTTAGCTATAATTTACTCAAATAAACCCTCTGCCCCCTTTTCTCTCTCTTCTTCTGTGGCTCCTACGATACGACTGCTATTATGCGTGATGGAGCATACGTCTCTACAGGCATTTTTCAGGTCACTGATTTCACACTGTGTGTCTCTGGGTCTCTTGCTTGCCTGGAACAGCACGGCACACCTTGGGGTCTACTCTAGCGAGGACTGCTGACTTTTCAACTTCCAAATTTCAGGGACCTGCACTGATTCTCTGGGAAAGGGTCGCAGTGCGCTGGAACTGGTGCAGGCTTGACCCAGAAGGGCAGTCTCACCAGAGCACAGGGGCATGGGATTTGGAACAACCAGACTAAACACGAGTGTCCCTGTTAGCTGCCCTCATCAAGGATCTCTGCACCTATGCTGAGGGGCTGGGGGTGGGGGAGAGGGAAATGCCCCCAATGCCCCCAGTCGTTCTTTTGTCCCTAAAGAGGCAAGGCTTCCTCTCACAGACACTCCAAAATTTAGAACATTCTCTCCCTGTGCCCCTCAGGTGATTGCCAGATGGCACAGTCTGCCCTGGGGTTGTTTGCCTGCCTCTGTTCCAGGATTAGGGCAGCATCCTTAGGTCTCTATCACAGCCACCCCTTTGAAGTCTGAAGCCCCGTCTTTGAGCCCCGCTGGTTGCAAAAACTCATGAAATTCAGCTCCTCTCCTCTTCCTAGCCAATGGCTTTGGGGAAGTGCCCTCCTTGCGCTCATCCCTATGCACTCCATTCTCTCTTGCCTTTCTCTGCAACCAGGGCTCCCTCTCCCCCTTAGCACCTGTGATCTGATTCTTCCCCAAACCATGTCTCTACACATCCTACCTTCCAAGAAGGAGTCTCTTTTCTCCCTCTAGTTGTCTGGTTTGTTCTATCAGTCCTCAGGTCTATTTCTTGAGTATTCAGAATGATCTGATAGTTATCTAGCTATGTTTGAGGGATGAGGCAAACCTAGGTTCCTCCTCCTTTGTGGCCATCTTGGTTCACCGCCCTGGGTCCCAGAACTTTTAAAACATGCAACCCCGTTTAGAAGTCAGCATCACTGTGAGATTTAAAAAGTGCGGATTAAGAATCTTGCCATGGTTACAGTCTGACTACAATATGCTTCATAAATGTGAGAGAGGACAGAAAACTGTAATGGAATCTTTTTGTTTTAAATCCTGTTTTTTTTTTTTTTTTTTAAGGAGAGTTACCTCCTTTCCCTGTGCTGTCAGAAGGTTAAAATGTGGAAATCCGCTGCTGTGAATTAACCAGCTTTCCCAAGATATTAAAAAAGGGATTAGGTGCCCTTGGAGGCTTTCTATAAAATGAAAAAGACCAACTGTTTCCCGAATCTAGATGATGATGTTATTGAACCAAGTGGGCTCTTTGGTTGGATAATGAGAAGACATGAGTGAAAGTGAAGCATGAGTACCAAACCTTTTGTTTCCAGCAGTGCTGCAACAGAGCTCTCTCCAAACGTGTAACAGGAAAACCAAAGGTTCTGTCTGGCTTGGGCACCATCTGTCTAAAGGACTGTCCTTTCCATACACTCATGGGGTGTCTTCACATTGTTTTCTTATGTAGGCTAACACAGTTACTCACATAGGTCTTCCTGGCATTCAAAATATTCACATACTTCATCAAATTGGTGAGGGGACAGTGTATCCCCAAATCAGCCTTGTATGAATTCTGCTGCCTTGATTAATTTGTCCCGGGACCTGGTGAAACTGAGAGACGCTCATTTGTTCGGTTACCTCGCCTAAAGAATTGGTTAATGAACAGTGGCACATGGAGAGATAAGAGAAGGTTGAGACTTCCTAGACATTCACCCGTTTTTTTGAATCTCAACCACAGATGAAGATACAGATAATTCACTGTGAAGCATTTACTCTCTATTTTAAATGAGTATTTTACAAAACTTTAGATAAGTCCCAAAGCAGCCTAGCGTTAGACTCAGGTGAGGAATAAGTATAGATTAATTGGAAATCTTTGAAGATATTAGTCATTTATTATAATCCTGAGTTTTTAAAAAAATTATTCTTTTTCCCAGGCTCTAAAACCGTTTCAGGTATTTCTGACAAAAAATAAAATAAAGTATATGCAGAATATGAGACACTTAACTTTCTTAGTGTTTGTGGCCCAAACTCTTTATTGTCCCTGGCATCGATTTTTCCCATTTTCCTTTTTAATAATTGAAACCCTAAAGTTTTAGGTGGAAACATGGCTGGCTGGCTGGCTGGCTAGAGATAGTACCCAAGGAGACAGTAGACACAAAATGGGAGGAACCTGGTCCCTGAATGTCCTAAATGACCTCATGGAATACTACTTTTTATTCTCTTTTGTTATAATATCTTAGCTTGTACACTGATTCCGTGTTGACTACTATTTATGAACACAATTATTTTGTTATCTTTGATTCCTACATTTTAATTCAATACAATTTTTATTTTTATTATTTTTATTCTTTATTTTTTTAATGTTTATTTATTTTTGAGACACACACACACACACACACACACACACACACACACACACACAGAATCCAGAGCAGGCTCTGAACTTTCAGCACAGGGCCCAATGCGGGGCTCAAACCCATGAACTGTGAGTTCATGACCTGAGCCAAAGCTGGGCGCTTAATCACTGAGGTGTCCCTCAATTCAATTTTTAGTGAGAAGGTAACAGACTTCCACTTCCAGTTAAGATGGAATAATAAAGACTTGATTTACCTTCCTTCCTAAAATACCAAGAACACCAAACACAATATGTTAAACAATAGTGTTTGAAACAATGGACATCAGGCAACAAAGAATAGCAATCTCTGAGAGACAGGAAACAAATGAGGTGAGCCTTGTTACTGCCCCAGCTTGCTCCTAGAGGGAATGTCCATGTCCTAGGGCTAGGACAACAGGGTTCCTGAGTTGAGGAGACCTATCTAAGAGCCCAGGGAGATCAAGGTGGCTACAGCTGGCAGGGCAGAGTGACAAAAAGAAGAGAGAGAGAAAAACCCTCAGATTTGCAGAGGGTCCCCCCTGTGTATTCTAGATGAGTACTATATACCATACAATACGTATGTACGATACTTCATACAGAGAGAGTACCCAAGGCAGGAGAAAGAACCCCCAGAAAGGATTAGAAGCAGTGCCTTATACTCAGAACCAAGAGTCGTACCCATTGCCACCAGTCAAAATAGGAAACTTCACGATTCACAAGGTATTGGATACTCAGAAGTATCTTGCCTCAGTAGTAGGGTATTTTGGCCCTTTACTATGAACAGTACTCTTATCCCACCTAACAAACCTAAAAACAACACTTGAAAGGATCAAACTGTTTTCAGTTAATATAATTAGCCCAGAACAAAGCTCAAGAATACCTACAGGAATAAAAAAAAAATAGTTGGCAACTCATAACAGAAAATTTAGCCTGGCATCCAATCATCTTAGCTAAGCAAACAGAGAAATATGAATAAGGAGAAGAATCTATTGAAAGTTACCCAAATGTCAGAATTAGCAGAGAAGGGCACTGAAACAGTTATTATAAATGTGTTCCATATGTTGAAAAATTTAAGTAGAGGCAAAAGATACGGAGAAGACCCCATATTTAATGGGGGTTGCCAAATAAATTAATACCTAGACTGGATGGAAAGCTAGAGATGGGAGGAATAAACCAGGTGGGATATTTATCCAGGGCAAACAGAGGCAGAATGTGTGAGGTAGAAAGCAGAATTTTAATAGAGAGGAAATCAAGATCTCAAACCGGAACAGGAATTCTCAACTTGAGTTCATGAGACTCCTAGTATACTGTTCCCATATTCTTATGCCCTCAAGTCCTCTATTTTATTTCTTTACATGTATGTTTCTTTATAACTCATGTAATTTTTATGTAGATGAAACAGAGCTGAAGGTACGCTTCTAATCATCTCAATGACCAAGATATAACCAGGTAGTGCTGTTTCACTTGGGTATCATTGAAGCATTTGTGTCTGTGACTCCGTCCTTAAGTAATAGCTTAACTGGGGTCTGGATATCTGTGTGTGCTTTCAGATACATTTGGGGTATCTCCAAGTTCTTTGGTTCTAAATTACTAAGGTATTATTGAACACCAGTCTTTGTGGAATGAATGAATGTATAAATTATGCAGAAAGTACCACTGTAGTGTGCTAGGAACTTAACATTTTAAAAGATAATACGTTTTATTACATTAGGGATGTTAAAAGCATATTGTTAGTGTTGTACAGATTCTTGAAAATGTTCAGGGAAGCAAAAATTTCCAGCTCCACAACTGGAATGGAAAAGTTCAGGAAGAAGCCACAAAAATATACTGAGAATTCAGATTTTGGGGAGTAGAGCAGAATTCATCTAATTAGACTGCTAGAGTTACAAAATGACATTTATTTCAGCTGCAGAATAATAACCATTTTTTGGGTTAACGGGACAAAGTATATATCCTTAAGACAAAAAGGGATGAAACCGAATTTAAGGTACTTCAAAGAAAATAACTGAGTTTACAGGAAGGAGACAGATAATAATATATCTTCTATCATATTGTGTTTATTTCATTTCTATTTATACTGGGCAAACATAGTGAATTGGAACATTTGTTGCCATCATTTTATTTATTTTTATTTATTTAAAAAAATTTTTTAACGTTTATTTATCTTTGAGACAGAGGGAGACACAGCACGAACAGGGGAGGGTCAGAGAGAGAGGGAGACACAGAATCTGAAATAGGCTCCAGGCTCTGAGCTGTCAGCACAGAGCCGGATGCGGGGCTCGAACTCACGGACCGCGAGATCATGACCTGAGCCGAAGTCGGACGCTTAACCGACTGAGGCACCCAGGCGCCCCTTGTTGCCATCATTTTAATGGTCTTCTTTTATTTTGATGTTTTAAAGTATATTTATTTATTTTTTTTAACTTTTTTTTTTTCAACGTTTATTTATTTTTGGGACAGAGAGAGACAGAGCATGAACGGGGGAGGGGCAGAGAGAGAGGGAGACACAGAATCGGAAATAGGATCCAGGCTCCGAGCCATCAGCCCAGAGCCCGACACGGGGCTCGAACTCACGGACCGCAAGATCGTGACCTGGCTGAAGTCGGACGCTTAACCGACTGCGCCACCCAGGCGACCCTATTTATTTATTTTAAGAGGGAGAGTGTGAGTAGAGGAGAGGCGGAGAGAGACAGAGAGAGGGAGAATCCCAATCAGGATCTGCAGGGTCAGCACAGAGGCCAATGTGGGGCTCAAACTCACGAAACTGTGAGAACATGACCTGAGCCAAAATCAAGAATTGGACCTTTAACCAACTAAGCCACGCAGACACCCCAATGGTCTTTCTTTTTTAACAGCAGATTTATATTGTCTGGACCTTATATTATATTTGGGATCTTGGTTCCCTGTGTGTAGGTATACTTTCTCTTGATCTGACTTGCCTAATAGCCTCTTAGTGGTCATTACTATCTCTTGATAGTTGAACTTGTATATACATGGCTAGCAAGAAGTAATCAGCACTTTCAGGCTTTACCTAGAAAACAAACTTACGGAGTGCCTGGGTGGTTCAGTTGGTTAAGTGTCTGGCTCTTGACTTCAGCTCAGGTCATAATCTCACCGTTTGTGGGTTTGAGCCCCACATCGGGTTCTGCACTGACAATGGCAGAGCCTGCTTGGGATTCTCTCCCTCTTCCTCTCTTTCTGCTCCTTCCCTGCTCATATGCTCTCTCTCTCTCTCTCTAAATAAACTGTCTCTCAAAATAAAAAAAACCACCAAATTTATGAAATCACAGTGAATGACATAGGGCTTCAAATTAAGAGGCGCATGAATATAGAAATCTTATGTTCAATACAGAGAAAACATGGAGTTTCAGTGGATTTTTGTTTTTCTTTTACAAAACAGATCAATGATATTTAAGTTATTCACATTTGGAGAAATTCCCCAGGACTTCTGTGTTCAATTATTAAAACTAGGAAAGAAATGAGACATTACAAATATTTGGTTATCATATTCAATTTTTATTTTTGCATTCAAACTAAGCTCAATTCTTAGGTTGTCGAGATTTAGGAATTTCTGGATATGTTTGTCTTAAAAAAAATCTAAATCCAATATTCATTTTGTTTTCTTTGGTCTGTGCCTAGTAATTTGACCTAAGGACGGAACTGAACATTTCTTCAGCTTTGTGCCATTTACTACCTCTTTCAATTTTGTCCATTCAAACCTTTAAAAAGCCTATAAATTTACACATCACATCTTCACATCTGCTCATTTATTTATCTTGTTTCTTAGAAAGGACTAGAATAGCCACAGAAAATCATTGAGTACTAGCTTTAGAACAGATTCCTATAGGATAAATAAGTATCTTCTGTCAAGAATGCTACTGCAGGGCAGAACACTAAAGAGATGGCTTTAGACGTTGGGAGTCATTAAGTCGGTTATTTTCTGTCTGTAAGCATTAATCCAGGACTTAATCTGGCCAGTGTTTTAGAACAGATGATGACTGGTTGTAGTTCATCTGTGTACCTTGTGATTTGTACACTACACTGTACTAACACACATACACTTGCACTTTGATGGAGAGTATTACCCTTGCTATGTCAATGAGCGACCTCCTTCATATAACAACACGGAGGCATATATTGTATATGTGTGTGTGTGTGTGTGTATACATATATACACATATATATGTGTGTGTACATATATACACATATATATACAAATAGTGTATATATACATATACATACACACATACATATACACATACACGCCCACACACACATATATATACACACACACATATATACACATACACACATACATACACATATACGCACACATATATACACACACACATACATATACACACACATATATACACATGTATATAAATACACACACATATATACACACACATATACACACATACACACATATACACACATACATATATATACACACATACGAACATATATATACACACATATACACACACATATACACATACACACATATCTATACACACATACACACATATATACACACACACACACACACATACACACATATACACACGTGCATATATGTGTGTGTATATGTGCATATATACGTACATATATATGTGTGTATGTGTGTGTGTGTGTGGGTAATTGCCTCACTGCAGTGGGTAAACAAGAGCTGTCTTCTTCCCCAGGGGAAATCAAATGGCTCTGGATGGAGAGATCTATTTATCCGAGATAAACCCAGAAATGTAGGCTGAAGGGAAGAGGTCACATGGAGAAAAAGTTCCCACTTCTGAAAACACTGAAGAACAAAAAAGAAAGCTTCTGGAGTAGTCAGGGGAGGTGGGTCAGTTCCGAAGGGACTGAGAAGTGCAAACGAGAACAAGGGTTGGCCTGTGGTTGGTAATGGCCAAGCCAGGCAGCCTGCTGGGCCATGCTAACTTCCTGACTCGAATACTAACATTTTTCCTAATTTCCTCCAATTCATCCCTCTGCTCCTTTGGCTTCAGTCGACCAGATGTATCTAATGTTGCCCTTTCTTCCATAATTCCCTGTATTCCTATAATCTTGTAACATACAAAGACAATGTCTTTCTAGTTTACAACAAGGTGACTAGTGTTTAAGAGAGGAATCATAATAATAGCTTACAGCTCTAATGAGCTTTTTATTTTTCTGAACAGTTCACATTGATGAGTTACTAGTTTACCAGTATCTCACCGCAACCCTGGAGCTATGTGGACAGTTATTAGGATTTCTATTAGATAAATAAGAAAACAAAACATTTGAAACTCTAGAAATGGAGGAGAAATTGGTGAAAATACAGCTGGTAGCAAATAAGTTTAGCTACCTGATAAAGCAAGGATATTAGATATGTAAGGGAAAAAATGAAAACAAAATATGGAAAAGGATTGTTTTCTTGAAGTTTCTTTGATATAGGGGTGGGCTATTCAATTTCTAGGGAATTTGTGCTTACTGATTCTCTATGCCTTTCAGCAATGTTCTTTTATGTATTTTCTGACTATTTTTGATCTTATATTCTCAAACAATACTGTAAAGATTCCTGATGATACCCTTGACTCTTGGGATACCCTGAGACAGGGTTCTAAGGTGGTTAAAAAGATACCTAAGAAGGTATCTCACAAACAAAAGAATAACTTTAGTCTCAATTAGTCAATTAGAAAGCAATAAGAAAAATCATAATATGACATTGTACTTATGTTGCCCTGTACCATTAATCTCTAACTGTGAATTTTGGGGGCATATTGATTCATATGGAATTACCTTATACATAAAATCATGTTTGGGACCATATGATTATTAACACTTCCTTCTAGGCCTAATGGTCTATAATGCTCACTAAAATTGTTCTCAGAATTGTGGTGGATTATATTTGTGCAAAAAGCAAGCAAAGTGAAACTATGTAATTTGAATGTCCTTTTAAAATTGAAATACAGTTCTGGTACACGGTGAAATAAGCTCCTGATATTCCATTTTTAACAGAAATCACTACAGGCACTTTAGGCAAACTCAAGTGATGAACTTGTATATTGTAAATGTCTATAAATTCTAAGATTAAGTCAAACAAGGCAAGGTAGAAGCCGGTTCCCCAAATTTAATTTAAATTATGTAAATACTTTCTACAAAAGTGTTTCTCTGTGCCAGAGAACAACTTCTTGATAGGGCCAAGCATGAATTCTAGGATCCAGAGATTCTTGAGTATAGAAGGCTGTTTGAGATGCTAATTTGATTTGAATAGTAAAAAACATGGTATTAGTTGACACGGGGATTTGCTTTGAGAAAAAAAAAAAAAAAGATTGCTGCCAGTAGATGGTGGTAGACAGAGAGCTGGTGTCCCAAGTAAAAGCCAGGAAATTGAGGGTTGCGATGAAAACATATTTCTCTTTAATGACATCAGTGAAAATTCTTTTTGTTCATTTAACAAACAGTCACTGAGTGAGTAGTACATGATGAGTGCTGTGTTGGCTGAAGGGGACACTAAGGAAATGTCAGGTGTGACTACTATCCTCCTCAAGCATTTTGAAAATAATTTGGAAAAGACAAATTGCTGACTCCAATTAAGTATTTAGCAAGGTCCAATACTATTCTGTCTAAATGTATAGGCAATAATTCAATTAGAGATCAGTTATCGTTGGGAAGGCAAAAGAATATTGTGTGGAGAAAATGAAAGGAGCTTCAACTGACTTGAAAGAAAAGGGTAGATTGGGGCTAAGGATAAAAAAATGGCAATTTTATCATGGTAGGCATGATAAGTGAATGTTACAGCCTCTAACGAGTGTGCTGTGTGCAGGAGATAATGATTCTGGAATGAGAGGTGTGGAGATCTGTGCTGAGGCTTTGGGGGGAATAATGGCCGGTTAGGTAAGGCCGGATAACTGAGAGCCTTCAATGACAGGGAATTTGGATTGTATTTTCACACAAAGCAGAACCACTGGCAGCTTCTGAGGTGTTGAAATTAGTGTTTGAAGAAGATAAATCTGAAATCAGAATAATATATAGGTTGGTTGTGATGGAAAGGTATTGCATTGTCAGAGAGATTTCCTTGGTTATGATTTTCATTTTAGAACTTACTAGCTGTATAATGTTAGGTGGTTCACTTAACTTTTCTGGGTATCAACAGAATCATCTGTAAGATTTGTATGAAAGTGGGAGGTAGAGTCTTTATTAGGTAATTTTTTTTCAGGGTTGCTTCCAGCTTAGCTGAACCAGGAAGACCAAGTATAAAATTACACTATTTATTCAAGCATGAGTAAATCATGAGCTGGGGAAATAAATACATAGGAAAAAAGAAGTTGTAAGGGTCAGAGAGGGCCTTGTTTCTGAACTTTTTTAAAAGTGTTTTTATTTATTTTGAGAGAGAGAGAGAGAGGGAGAAAGAGAGGGAGAGGGAGACGGAGAGGGAGACGGAGAGGGAGAGGGGAGGGGAGGGGAGAGGAGGGGAGGGGAGGGGAGAGGAGAGGAGAGGAGAGGAGAGGAGAGGAGAAGAGAGGAGAGGAGAGGGAGAGAGAATCCTAAGCAGGCCCCAAGCTGTCAGTGCAGAGCTCCACATAGGGCTCAAACTCATAAACCTGTGAGATAATGACCTGTGCTGAAAACAAGAGTTGGATGCTTAACCAACTGAGCCAGCTAGGTGCCCCTAAACTGCCTGATTCTTAAGTACCTTGAATAGAAGTCTATTAATTAGAGGGGTATGGTATGAAATGATTAGAAACAAGGAGAAATCTCAAACTCATCCATTGATTGTGATGTCTGGATATCCAATTCTATGTGACCTAAGGTAAATGAACAAATAGTATTTATTAAGCCCTTGAACAGTGGTCTTCCTTTAGGTTATATTCTTTTCTATCCACTCAACTTTCCCTCCCAATATCCAATCTACTACCTAATCCTGTTTTCCAGCCTATAATATTTGTAATCATCAATTTTCTCCACTCTACTTTGCCTCTAGCTACTTGGATTACTGCTGCAGACTTGGAGATAAAATGGCAAAAAACCAGCTTTATGAAGGGTGATAGCAGCAACTGAAGAAAATTAAGCTAGTTGAATTCAAGTTGTTTTCATAATATTTCAAGCAATTTGATAATCTTAAGCAATTCACCGGAAAGAGGACGATGGTCAAAGAATAGAGTCAGGCATTTTACGACAGCATCCATGTACCTGAAGGATTTACCCACAGCCCACTCAGTCCATGGTTTTATTGGTGATTAGGTAACACACAGCTTGGGAAATAGGAAGGGAAATGAATTAATTTGTGTAGTTACACCATGCAGAAATGGCTGGTCAAGTATGATCCTCTGGACCAGCTCTGTGGAACTCATGATCTCAGAGTGATTCTTTTTCAGTTGGTGCAGAAAGCCTTTAGAGAACTCTCCCAGATCACCAAACAAACTATGGGATGGGTGCATTCATCCATGGGAACCGAACCATCATTTTATTTATCAGTGAAGGGCAACCTGGTGAATGAGGCCAAACATAAACTCAGTTGGTTTGCTTACTACCCACAGTGCTCACTTTCAGTCCACTCCATCAGGACTGATGTTTTTAAAAATATAAGTATCATTACATCACCTTTGCTCAAAACATGTTTGTGGCTTTTCATTATTTTCAGGATGAAGCATAAATTGCTTCGTAAATACCTGCGTGGCTCTTGCTTACTGCTATAGCCTCAGCTCTTGTCACCTTGTATCTGGCACTCAGACTTCTAGAAGCTTTTTTGAGTCTTTAGGCATGGAATATAGCTCTTTTGCCTTTACACATGTCTCCTCGGCTCTGTCTTTCCTCCTGCCCTACTGTACTTCCTTGTTTCATTAGGCTGATTCCCAGTGCAGTCTTAGACGTCATTGCCTCTGGGAGCCTTGTTAAGGCCCTTAAGAGCCTGCGCCCTTTTATGTGTCCCCATCATCCCATAAGCCCCCCATCACATGAACACACTACTGCCATTTCCTTCTTTCCTATCTGTCTCACCTCTTAGTCTCTCAGCTCTGTTAAGGCAGGGACTGTGTCTATCCTGCTAACTTTGTACCACTACTGCCTGCACAACATTTGGTATACAGTAAGCAGTAGACACATATTGAATGAATGAATGAATGAATACCATGTACTAGGTACTATCCTAGTTGTTTTATATATATATATATATATTTAGGTCTATTTATTGTTAAATATAATAATTAATAATTACAGTATTTATTATATATTTATTTAAATATATTAATATACATTTAAATATATATTATAAATATTTATATATATATATATATATAACTAGGATATATATTCTGTATATATGATTTCAACTATATATAGTTGAACTGTATATATATAGTAACTATATATATAAATATATATATATATATATATATATATAGATACACGATTTCACTAATCTTCATATAACATTTTTTATGTATATGTATTTTCCCCACATCCAGATAAAGAAACTTAGATTTAGAGAGAAATTAACTCACTAGCCCAGGGTTGCACAGTCAACATATTGCAGAGCTGGGATTTGCATCTTGTTCCAAATCCCAATATCCATGCACTTGTCAATACATTAAACTACGACAGAAACCGGTTGAAGATGTAAGACTGAATCTCAGATGAATGTTTGTGGTTGTCATTGGTTGTATATTAAGGACACTTGAGTTTAAGGTTGTAACTGAAGATTTAAAACAGAACTATTTTGTTACGGAAAAGGGAGCAGAAAGACTGTAGGAGAGGGCTAAGAAGTGTACCCCAGACTTGTTCCATTGAACCAAGGAACTCTGTACTCTTAAAGCCTATTATACATATCTGACAATTCTCTGTATGCCTCTCATTTCCTATAAGATTCTCCAGAATGACAGTCAGTCTTCCACAAGATCCTATCACTTTTACATTACGAACCGGTTCTTGCTTATGGTTAACATGAACTCCAGATGAACATCTTCCCTAGTATTGCTGTGACTTCTCAGAGACTACATTCCCATCTCTATCTCCATCTCTAGCTATATCTATATAAACCATACACACACACACACACACACACACACACACACACATACGTGTGTGTGTGTGTGTGTGTGTGTGTATTCACCTGGGATAAATATGGCATCGGCAAATCAAAATAACCACAATTTCTATGTTTAGAAGAATATATCTCTAATCTCTTTATATTCTAGGTTCTTCTGTAGGCTGACTCCATCACCTTTCATGGAGACACTATATATGCTTCATCGGAAGCGTGGTTTTAAAAACCACGGGTGGGTCTTCAATTTTGTAGGCCCGTCTTTCATAAACTTTTCCCTTATTTCACATCATTATGCACTGCTACCCATAAATCACTTCCAGCAGTGCTCTGAATTTAGGCTCCATGCATCATCTGAAAAACTAGAATTCTGAGCTACATCGGCACTGCCCGACAGTCAACAGTTCTGTTTTGTCAGAGTTGCCAATTTTCCCAGTAGTGTTTCTTCATCCTTTGACCAATTTATTGCCTTCACCCTTTTTCATTTACCAAAAGGAAGTGATAAATAGAAAAAGTGATAAGCTGAGGTCTCATACACTTCATAAAACGGAGACAAAGATTGGCATAATTGGCTATTTAAAAAATGGTGAATTTTTGGTTCCAGTTGAGCACTCAGTTAATTGTGCGCTCAATTATAAGGAAAAAGAATAAAATTAAAGAACATGCATAAAATGTTGGAAATAGATTGCCAAAATTCAGTCTTGTAATTCTAACTTTTTTTAAAAAATTTTTTTAACATTTATTTATTTTTGAGACAGAGAGAGACAGAGCATGAATGGGGGAGGGTCAGAGAGAGGGAGACACAGAATCTGAAACAGGCTCCAGGCTCTGAGCTGTCAGCACAGAGCCCGACGCGGGGCTCGAACCCACGGACCGTGAGATCATGACCTGAGCCGAAGTCGGCCGCTTAACCGACTGAGCCACCCAGGTGCCCCGGAATTCTAACTTTTAAATCATTTGAGGATAGATCTCTACTCTCAAGACCTAAAATTTTCACTTTACTTTTGCCATTTGAATTTCTGTAGGAAAAAAAGTTGTCATTGAAAGATGAGAGTTGCCTCTTTTGAGTTACTTGCTTACTCCTTTATCCTATTAACCTCTTAATTTGGTGTTCTTGTAACTAGGAAGGAATTAATCCTAATTCACAGAAACATTACACTCACTAGAAACTTTCTATTTCTCTACATTAGAAATATAGATATCCAGTATTCCACAATATTCTGTTTGTTTCCAGACCTGTTTAGCGTGCTCACGTGGGGAGTTGTTCTAAGTTACTTAAAGTCCAGTAACAGCATACAACAAAACATGTTCTGTTATGGAACCCAGTTATTAGATTTTTGTTATAACCATGTCCCGTTGACCCGCACTTGATTTTCCTGAGTGTAGTCTTGGCTAGTTGGGTTTGATCCAGTGCAGTCCAACTGTTCTTTCCTCCCTTACAAATATTTTCTTATAATTCACTCATTCACAGGAAACTGAAACAAGTCTCCCTAGTCTCTTCATGGGCTGTCACTCTGTATACTTTTTCCAGAAAAATATTGTTCCAATATTGTTTTTATCATGGTGCCAGTTCTATTCAAAATACCCTAACCCATTCCAAATCCCCAGATCTGGATTTTAATACACCTTATCTATTTCTCTCTCCTCAGTCCCTCCCCCACAAGCCTGAATTTTTATTATTCTTTTTCTTTGATTCAGTCATAAAGTCATACTCAACTTCTTGGCACATCCACATGATGTTCCTTTTAGCATTCAAAGGGAGGATAGGGTAGGAAACAGGACTGAGAAAAGGAACAGGCAGGGGGAAAGAGGGAGGGGAGCAGGAAAGACAGAAGGAAGAGAAGGAAAGAGGAGGGGAACAGTGGGAACAGCAGAGAATAGGGCAGGCTTCTGCTATTACATGTGGTATCTCAGTATGGATTTGAAGTCATCCTCTTCTTCAGATAGAGATAGCCCCAAGCTGGGTATGAGCACAGCAAGGACTAGACTTCCTCCAACCACACTCACACACGCATGCATGCGTATGCACATACACATACACACCACACCACACCACACACACACACACACACACACACACACACACACCATTAGCTGTGCAGGGAGTTTCTCTGTAGGTACAATTTTGCACAGCTGCCCAGGTCATGCATCCTGAGAATTTCAGAAAGCAGACTGACCCTCATGGGGCTCATTCCCTCTTCCCAGATAGCGAATCAATATTGCACTGCTATGAACCTAGAACTCCTGGAATTCCTGCCTTTCCTTCCCTCTACAAGTGCTTTGACCTTGTTGGCGTGGCTCTCATAGCATTTGCCCCTGCATCTCTAAGAACTGTCATTTCACCATTAAATGCCAAGGCGAGGTGTCCCTGCTCACTGAACTCTGTCAAAACACAGACTTTCTTTTCAGACGTGCAAAGTGAGTATGTTTCACTTAATGCTGGTAGTGGTGAGGAGCTAAGGTAATGCGTACAGCCTACTTCATTTTATCATACTGCTATGGATCAGCCAGAATTATGTTGGTGGCTTTCCCTCATTTTATACTCATGTGGCATCCCACATTTGCGTAAGTGGGTTATAATTAAATAAAAACACTAAAACAACATTCTTACATAAGGGATAAATTAGAAATCACAGCACTCCTCTAAATCTGTATTATAAAGCTACAGTTAGGTGATCATTTATAAAATTCTGGAAGTGCCACAAGAAATTTAAAAAGGAGAAGGAGTCCTCTTCTTGTGGGGAAAATACAGAGGTATATACAATCACAATTCTTTACGTTCCTCTCTGGTATCTTAAGGATTGACTTCTCATAGAGGACAGACAGGGTTCTGTGAAGGGAGAAATCCAGTCCTGTGATGTCAGGCTCACATTGAGTTTCTTAAGTCTCAAGAGAACATTTTTTTTTTTTTACTGTCAGAATATGAACAACTAATAACCCAAAAGATTTTCTCTGACAGCCCCTAGAGCCTAAAAATCTTGTCAGAGATGTATTTCTAGTACATCAGGAAGTTCATTCTTATGATGTGACCCATTCTCACTCAAGCTTTTCCAGGAAAAATGGTTTTGTAGATGCCATGACAGTCTCAGAGTAGTGTATATTAGCATCTGCATCTTTCTACATATTGTCTCCAACTGCACAAGTGGGAGATGGAAACTAAAATTATTCAGCTAGTATGTCCGCATATAATCTATTTGAGTTTCTTAAGGGAATGCATTAAAAAGATAATTCAACCGATAGACTTTATCTTAATATGGAACACATTTTACCAAATGTTATTTTCCTTTTTCTTTTCTTCAGGTGCACCACAAATGTGCATGGGCTTTCTGGAAGATAATTTTAGATATTGTAGCTTCCACAATGGGGAAGATACATGACATCACCAATTTTCAGAGAGAAGAAATATTCTCCTTGTCCTACAGATGCTTATATTAATGCAAAGAAAAAAGAAACAAAGATCAAAGAGGAAAATAATTAGGATAGGATTATAAGCACCTGGTTTTGGTTCGAGGTTAGAATAGCTAGAACACGGATCTTAATGACAGGACTCTAAATAAACATACAGGGAGTCTGTGAGTTTTGATAATGTATATTGTAGATGCAATGACCTGACAGATGGAACAAAGGCAGTGTGGAACCCAATAAAAGAGAAACAAGTCAGAGCAGAATACAAGAGCCTACTGAGGAAGAAGGGCAGGACTAAAAATCTAACTCTAATTACACCTGATTATCAGAGCGTTACTTGTCCCTACTGAGATGTTATCATCATTTTAAAACTGAAATCACGTCTGTGTATACCCATAGCTCAGTTAGCCAGGCAAAGAATACTTGCATATGGTTGATCCAGAATGATGTCTGCTTTACTCAATAGTGGCATTTTGTCTGAAGTCTCACTTAAGAACTCAATCTCTAGTATTCAATCAGAAATACTAGCCCCAGGTAGATGTTAGTGGCCAACTTTATGCCTGAGTTGAGTCTATCATTTCATATTTAGTTTATAACAGAAAAATGACTTTGCACTTCTGCTTCGGCCATGATAGCATGATCAATATCAAACTTCCTTTCTTGTTTCCGAATACCATAAAGACAGAGAAAAGATACGAAGGAACTGTGTTCGGTCATTTTACCTTCGGCATCCCAGGACTATGAGCCCATGTATAAGAAGGACATCAGGTGAGTTTCTATTGCTCCAAAAGCTCCCCTTAGTGCTTGCCGCTATGGACCATCCCTGGCACAAAGTGTCACAGGCTGGGTTCCCTGGGAAGTCGACTGAAGCTAAGATTACTACGTAGGGTATGGCATTTATTTTTTTATTTTTTATTTTTTTATTTTTTTAATTTTTTTCAACGTTTATTTATTCTTGGGACAGAGAGAGACAGAGCATGAACCGGGGAGGGGCAGAGAGAGAGGGAGACACAGAATCGGAAACAGGCTCCAGGCTCTGAGCCATCAGCCCAGAGCCCGACGCGGGGCTCGAACTCACGGACTGTGAGATCGTGACCTGGCTGAAGTCGGACGCTTAACCGACTGCGCCACCCAGGCACCCCAGGGTATGGCATTTATTAAGTGAGATTACCACACAGGGTATGGCAATTATTTATAAATAATTATTTACTATTAATAATATGTTATTATTATATAGATCTTGAGATCTATATGGAAGGAAAGGAGGGGGAGAAAAGAAGGTGGGACAGAGGGTACGATTCCAGCAAAGGTCTCCACTGATTTCCCAAAAGTTTTGCAGTTGGGGTGACCCTTTAGAACTGTCTAGGGTTGGGACTAGGGGGCTGGGTCTTTTGAAGGAAACTCCATGCCTACTCCTTGATCAGTCATTGAGGGTAGGCATACCTGAAAAGGAGGCTGATCTTAGCTGAGGCAGTTCCCACAGGAGCTGACAGCTATGGGTTACCATTGGATAGCTCTCCCAGCAGCCTAGAGAATGGGCCCTTCATACCTGCCCAGCTGTTTTTTTTTTTTCAAGTTTGTTTATTTGTTTATATATTTATTTAGAGAGAGAGAACACAAGCAGGGGAGGGGCAGGGAGAGAGGGAGAGAGAATCCTGAGCAGGCTATGCATTGTTAGCACAAAGCCCTACTTGGGGTTCGATCTCATGAACATGTGAGATCACGACCTGAGCCGAAATCAAGAGTCGGACGCTTAGCTGACTGAGCCACCCAGGCACCCCCTAATAGGTGCTGTTTTAATAAAGATAATTTAGTGGAAAAATTACTTCCCCGCCTCAACTATAGTTTCTTATGCGACTGTTACCAAGATACTGCCAAACACTTGGGGACCATAACTTTTAGTTTCAGATTCAGATAACAGAGGAAATTAACAAATTCAATCACGCTTGTATGTTATAGCCAAATCTATTATAAGAGGCCAATATTATGATTACACGGAAGAAAGACAATCCAGCAACGCAGAAGGATTTATTTAGAAATAGTTCAGTAATGTTCATATTTATCTAGAACACATATAAGACGCAAGCAGCTGCTTCTAACAGCCAACATAGAAAAATGAATGTCTGTAAAGACAAATTACAGGTTTTTTTTTTTAAAGCCTTGTACAGATCTCCCAGTAGACATTTCTCAAAACTCAGTGGATTTCCTTCACAGTTTTATCTAAGTCTTCCCTGCCTCTTCCTTGCACTGGTCCATAACTCCATCCAACCACACGTGCAACCCGGTTCAGGTCTCCTGCAACTCCAGAGCTCAGACCCATTTTACTCACACCCTCTGTTGATTCTCCCCAGATCAGCTTTCTCATGGAGCCAGCTTTTCTTGGCCGATTCCAACAGCTGCTCCTAACACTCTACTGACGGCAATTGTTTGATGACCATTTGCTGTTCATCACTGCGGTTACCCAGGATGGAAATGCCAGGGATTGGTAGCTCAGCTTTGTTTCCTAGAGGTCTAAGTGTTCAGACTAACCCAATCATTCTAACGCGCTCATGGGGGACCTGTGCTTGTCTGGCTTCCCACTGATCCATTGTGAGGGCCCTGAATCCCCTTTAATCCGAGACCAAAAAATTCATTCCATTTTTTTTTTTCTCTTAACCAGAGTGCTTATTGCAGAAACCTGGCCAAGGTTCTACTTGGGTGGCCCCAGCTGAAGTTGGTTTGGGGCCCTCTGCCCCGGATTGAGCAGGTTAAACAGGAAAGGAGGAAGTCTGGGCCTGAGGTCTCAGAGCTGCCGGATGATTCTGGAGGCGGGCTGCCAGTGAGGTCTGTGACACCTGGCTCCATATTCAGGGGCTGTACTATGCCATCCTCCACCGCCACGCAGAAACTTCAGCGCCATCCATTCCCAAAGAGGGGCACCAACGAATCGTCTAGTAACAAACCGGTCGCCTTCCCAAACGCCCCGGTGGGATCAGCCAGGAGCCGAGACTTGCCTTCTGCGTTATGGACTCATCCCACTTTTCACCCAAAGACACTGTTAACAGACTGGCCACCAGCTGGAGCGCCCCCCCCCCCGCCATGCCCTGCTCCACTCACCTGGCAGAAGGGTCTTCCAGCAGAGGAGAAAGGCCTCAGGGGCTCCAAACGGCAGGCTTTTCTTTCCCTGAAACTCCACGAGGTTCACCTTTTTGCCAGGCTCCCTTTCAAAGGTCACCACCGACTGGTTGGCATCTTCCTCCTGCTCAGGGCGGGAGAGTATATGCTTCTGAGACCCGGGGCTGCAAGCACGCGGTCTGCACCCTGGTCACCCGCACGCTCAGGCTCCAGCACGGCACCGACTCGTTCTGGGACCCTGACTGCAGACGGCCAGCCCACGTGATCCCGCGCTCCGTTTCCGCTTATGCTGATTTTTTTTTTTAAATCAATCAGGGCTGTGGTGAAGGAGATAAGGCAGTGTGGGGCTTGTGGGTGTAGGGAATGGGTATTTTGGATCCATGATGGATATAATATTTGTAAGGAAGTACCAGTACCCACAGTCAGGTCAGGACCTTCAGCCCCCAAACAAACATACTACCTTGTACGGATCATTTTATTATTTCATTTCTTGCACAGGCGAGTGGTTTTGCCCGTTCTCTAAGCTTCATTACTCAGTAGCCGGACTGGGTATGGAGCTCATTAGGCACTTTTTAAAGCCAGAAGTATTTTCTTCTTTTGCATCAAGCCTAATTTTTAGCTATTTTAAATAAAAAAGAGAGAATTCATGAAAGTCAAGAGACTTAAAAAAAAACATCTTCCGCTTTTTTTTTTTTAATTTTTTTAAATGTTTATTTTTTTGAGAGTGAGAGAGACAGAGCATGAGCAGGGGAGGGGCAGAGAGAGAGAAAGAGAGAGACAGAATCTGCAGCAGGCTCTAGACTCTGAGCTGTGAGCACAGAGCCCGACGCAACGCTTGAACTCAGAAGCTGTGAGATCATGACCTGAGCCGAAGTCAGACGCTTAACTGACTGAGCCACCCAGGCGCCCCAAGACATCTTCCCCTTTGTAAAAATGGAAATACCCAACGTTCATAACTACTTGGCTGTCTCCTTGTTCAGTGGACTATCTTTTCCAAATATCTACGCAGAACTGGACTCCGGATGTGCCAGGGGTGGGCACAGAGGAATTTTCCCATCACCAGGCGTCTGCCTCAAGGAGGTGGGGTTATGACCCCTCTGGATACAGAAACCACCGACATCGTGATAGCCCAACGTTGCTCTGTTCCTTTATCGGCGATGGGTTTGAGAGGGCTTTCTATTCTGAAGCGGCAACCACAAAGAGCGGCGGAGAATCTCGGCAGGCATCAAATGTTCTCGCCCTGGCATGCGGTCTTTGGAAGGTAAATTTGCATGTTTGTGGCCAAAATATCCAACCATACAATTTTGCTTTCTGAGAAAGGCGCACGCAGACCTGAGTGTCACTTAGTTGAGAATGGCAGTTAACGGTTTCAAATGGGTCCTAGTTATTTTTCCCTCACTTGAGAGCAAACCGTGACTCTATCTGTAGTAGGCATTGAGGGGATGCTAGGCCTGGCGTATGGTATTTGATGAAGTATCTACTGACACAGAAATTACAAAAATCGAGTGTGAAGTGTTTGACACAAGTTCAGTTTCAGAAGGCTTGTGTTTACATCTAAAATCTTGTGGGGCTTTGTGTGAATAAAAAAAGTACCTATTTTCTTTCTTTTTAAAATTTATTTAGTTTTGAGAAAGAGAGAGAGAGAGAGAGAGAGAGAGAGAGAGAGAGGCAGAGAGAAAGGGAGACACAGAATCCGGAGCAGGCTCCAGGCTCTGAGCTGTCAGCACAGAGCCCGACGCAGGGCTTGATCCCATGAGCTGTGAGATCATGATCTGGGCTGAAGTCGGACGCTTAACTGACTGAGCCACCCAGGTGCCTAAAAGTATCTATTTTCTGTAAAGAATTTGTTTATTTATGTATTTGGTTGGTGAAATCAAGAAAGTAGTTATGTTTTTGGGATTTTTTTTTTCAACGTTTATTTATTTTTGGGACAGAGAGAGACAGAGCATGAACGGGGGAGGGGCAGAGAGAGAGGGAGACACAGAATTGGAAACAGGCTCCAGGCTCTGAGCCATCAGCCCAGAGCCTGACGCGGGGCTCGAACTCACGGACCGCGAGATCATGACCTGGCTGAAGTCGGACGCTTAACCGACTGCGCCACCCAGGCGCCCCTGTTTTTGGGATTTTTTAAGTTTACTTATTTTGAGAGAGACAGACAGTGGGAATGGGGGAGGGGCAGAGAGAGAGGGGGAGGGGGAGGAGAGAGAGAGAGAGAGAGAGAGAGAGAGGGAGAGAGAGAATCCCAAGCAGGCGCCATGCTGCCAGCACAGCACAATATGGGGGCTCAAACTCATGAACCATGAGATCTTTGACCTGAACCAAAACCAAGAGTCAGACACTTAACCTACTGAGCCACCCATGCACCCCAAGAAAATAATCATCTTAGGAGGAACTCAAACTTTACAGTTAAGCTCCATGTAGTTTGAATATGGGTTTTTTGGGGCAGTCGCCAATAGTGTTATTGCTGAATGCTGCAAAGTAGCAATTAGAATCTTTTACTGCTCCTGGACTGGGCAGGAATTGCAGCAGAAATAGCATACTTTGAGAACAAAGGCACTAAATTCACTATGGCAGAGTTCTAAGAAGGCCTCATTATAGATGTGCACCGTCTCAAATCTCCCATGAGTGACAGAAGCTTTGGTCACTCTACCGTGGGAGAAATACGAGGGGAATAGTACAGGGTGGCCTGCAGGAGTCAGCTTTTTGGAGCTCTCAGTGTTCATAAAGAGAGACTATCCCAGGATGGCTACTGATTTCTACCAAAAATAACCTGCTTGTTCTAAAGGTCCAAATATGCCGAGGTTGCTTGTCTCCATAGCTTTCAGTGCCTTTCTTAGACTTGGCTTCATTGTAAGATACACCTGATAGTGATATTGTGGCGAAGGGGGCCTGTAGCCTTCACCTGCTTCTACTCCAGGTACCGCACGTGATGGGGGCCAAGCTAAAGACTGCCATTGATCAAGGGTGTTTGGCAGGAGGGGAGAAGGACTCTTGGTTTCAGTGGGTTGATTCAGGGGCTTGGCGTTACCAGAGGAGCTTAATTAGCTCTGGGGAGATGTGACAAGAGCCAGCCGAGCTTGTTGTTGGATCAAGAATAGAATATGCAGAGCTGTGTGCTAAACTGGCTCTTTGCACCAAGAGTGCTCCCTGATACGAGCAGGCTTCTGCGATCACCAAATTTCATGTTCCTACACGTGGAAGGACAGAAGTGCCTGCTCAGTGTATGTAACCCACTTTCCTTACAACACTGATTTCAAATGCTAGTTTTGGGATCCACCAGTGCTACTCAGATGGTGACGGCTGATGTTTATAGAGGCTACCTCTGGCACCTGAATGCCTGATTAGGGTTCTTTATGTAATAATTAATGTGCTGTGGCATATACTTCTCTTGACTCTATAGTCAAATGGTAGCTGTCCTGGGGTGTGGACCAAAATTTCCCAACCTACTGACTTTTGGACTGAATAATTCTCTTTTGTGTATGGGGAGCCGTCCTGTGTACTACAGCACGTTTAGAACTATCTCTGGGCTACACAATAGATACTAGGAGCATCCTCCCCCAACTGTGACAACCAACAATATCTCTAGTCACCACCAAATGTCCCTTGGGAGCAAAATTTCCCCATCGAGAACCACTCGTGTAAACGAAAACTAATATACCCATGCGTACAGCACATTGTTTATGTTAACATGTTTTGAAAGTTTGTAGACACAAAACAAGAAAATATCCACAAGCAGCTATATTCAGCAGGTGTCTCTTTTCCTTCTTTCTCTTCCCAACCTCAACTCCAAAGGGATCAGCTTAAGGAAGTTTTTGTTGGCCTGGAAGAAAGTCCCTCCTGATTACTGAGGCTTTTGGCATTTGACACTCCATTACTATTCAGCTGGAGTGAATGTCTCATTTGGTCTTACCCTAGTCCCAGGCTCTGCACAGACCATCAAAATGACCCTCTGGCTTTGACACCTGAGCTTTGACTGGCTTTTGTTCATCTCAGCTTGTCGTCTTTTTGTAGCACACCAGCCCATCCTTGGCTGTTACCAATAGCCATCCAACACTGCTTGCTCCATATGTTTCAATGCTTGATGCATTGCGCCTACAGATGGATTTTTCTCCCATTACTACCCAGTCCCAGTTCAGCATCCGTGAACATGTTCACAGTTGGACCATCGCCCTGTGCTGGAGACTGTCTGCCTCCGTTTACCTCATCGCAAGCTTGGCAGTGAGGATTCCACTCCCAAACTCCATGGCGCTTTCTCAGATAATTTCCTATACCAATAGTCACAGTTTGGGTTTTCTGGATGCAGAAAAGATGAGGTTTGGGATAAAAGAAGATGTTTTATAGGGATCAGCAGTCATGAAAGGAAGGGGGAAAGACCAGAGTGGGGTGTGTGGGAAGCTGAATTGTGATGGAGGCTTCACACAGCCTCAGGAAGTCCAGTGGGGAGTCTGGGGTGAGCACTCCACCTATTTCTACCTTGCTCAGCCTCCTGAAGTGGGTTGTCCTGGGGAAAGAACACCTTGAAGTGAGGTGGCTCTCTGCCCCTAGGGTGTGCCCTGAAGGAGCTCGGTAGTTCAGATTGTTGATTTTTTTTTAACAAATAAAAATTATATATATTTAAGGTATAACATGTGATATTGTGATATCCATTGTGAAATAACCGTTACAATCAAGCTAATTAATGTGTCCATCACCTCATATAGTCAGGCAGTCTGGTGCCTGCCAGTCTTTCCAGGTTCATTTCGCTGTGTAAGAATGGGGTTTGTGTTTAGGACACTTCCTTATCAAGAGATAGGGGGTCTGTAACAGGCTTATCACTTTGTGTGGGGATCTTTCCCTGTTTGAGGCTCAAACAGTGCTCTCTTGTCTGTGCTTGTGCAGATGTCCTATGGCATCTGGCCAACCGAACTGTTCCATCAATCCGCCATGGGGAGGGGACCAGGAATTTCTACTGGGCCACAGGAAGGGTGTGAGTTGGCAAGTTGCACATTGGCCTCTAGGCTAAGGCTTGCTAGTTTCCAGGGAGCGATGCTCACTGTTGCAACTGATCTTGCTGTCTCTTTTCTATGGAGGTGAAGCATTGTTCCATCCAACTCTTTAAAAAATTTTTTTTAATTTATTTTTTAATTTACATCCAAGTTAGTTAGCATAGAGTTCAACAATGATTTCAGGAGTAGATTCCTTAATGCCCCTTACCCATTTAGCCCATCTCCCCTCCCACAACCCCTCCAGCAACCCTCTATTTGTTCTCCCTATTTAACAGCCTCTTATGTTTTTGCCCTCCTGTTTTTATATTATTTTGGCTTCCCTTCCCTTATGTTCATCTGTTTTGTCTCTGAAAGTCCTCATATGAGTGAAGTCCTATGATATTTGTCTTTCTTTGACTAACTTTGCTTAGCATAATACCCTCTAGTTCCATCCATGTAGTTACAAATGGCAAGATCTCATTCTTTTTGATTGCCAAGTAATACTCTATTGTGTCTATATATACCACATCTTCTTTATCCATTCATTCATCAGTGGACATTTGGGCTCTTTTCATACTTTGGCTATTGTTGATAATGCTGCTATAAACATTGGGGTGCATGTGCCCCTTCTAAACAGCATACCTGTGTCTTTTGGATAAATATGTCGTAGTGCAATTGCTGTGTTGTAGGGTAGTTCTATTTTTAATTTTTTGAGGAACCTCCATACTGTTTTCCAGAGTGGCTGCACCAGCTTGCATTCCCACCAACAATGGAAAAGAAATCTCTTTCTCCGCATCCTTGCCAAGATCTGTTGTTGCCTGAGTTGTTAATGTTAGCCATTCTGACAGATGTAAGCTTGTATCTCGTTGTGGTTTTGATTTGTGTTTCCTTGATGATGAGTGATGTTGAGCATTTTTTCATGTGTCGGTTGGCCATCTGGATGTCTTCTTTGGAGAAGTGTCTATTCATGTCTTTTGCCCATTTCTTCACTGGATTATTTGTTTCTTGGGTGTTGAGTTTGATAAGTTCTTTATAGAATTTGGACACTAATCCTTTAACTGATATGTTGTTTGCAAATATCTTCTCTCATTCCATCAGTTGCCTTTTAGTTTTGCTCATTGTTTCCTTCTCTGTGCAGAAACTTTTTATTTTGATGAGGTCCCAGTAGTTCATTTTTGCTTTTGTTTTCCTTGGCTCCAGAGACGTGTTGAGTAAGAAGCTGCTGTGGCCAAGATCAAAGAGGTTTTTGCCTGCTTTCTCCTTGAGGATTTTGACGGCTTTCTGTCTTACATTGAGGTCTTTCATCCATTTTGGGTTTATTTTTGTGTCTGGTGTAAGAAAGTGGTCCAGGTTCGTTCTTCTGCATGTCGTTGTCCAGTTTTCCCAGCACCACTTGCTGAAGAGCCTGTCTTTATTCCACTGGATACTCTTTCCTGCTTTGTCAAAGATTAATTGGCCATACGTTTGTGGGTCCATTTCTGGATTCTCTGTTCCATTGATCTGAGTGTCTGTTTTTGTACCAGGACCATACTGTCTTGATGATTACAGCTTTGTAATACAGCTTGAAGTCTGGGAGGGTGATGCCTCCTGCTTTGGTTTGCTTTTTCAAGATTGCTTTGGCTATTCGGGGTCTTTTGTGGTTCCATATAAATTTTAGGATTGTTTGTTCTACCTCTATGAAGAATGCTGGTGTTATTTTAATAAGAATTGCATTGAATATGTAGATTGCTTTGGGTGGTGTCGACATTTTAACAATATTTGTTCTTCCTATCCAGGAGCATGGAATATTTTTCCATTTTTTGTGTCTTCTTCAATTTCCTTCAACGTATAGATTTTTCACCTCTTTGGTTATGTTTATTCCTAGGTATTTGATGGGTTTTGGTGCAATGATAAGTGGGATGGATTCTTTGATTTTTTTTTCTGTTCTTCATTATTGGTGTATAGGAATGCAACGGATTTCTGTGCATTGATTTTATATCCTGCCACTTTGCTGAATTCATGGATCAGTTCTAGCAGGTTTTTCATGGAATCTTTTGGGTTTTCCATATAGACTATCATGTCATCTGCAAACAGTGAGAGTTTGACATCCTCCTGGCTGATTTGGATGTCTTTTATTTCTTTGTGTTGTCTGATTGTTGAGGCTAAGACTTCCAAACCTATGTTGAATAACAGTGGTGAGAGTGGACATCCCTGTCTTGTTCCTGACCTTAGGGGGAAAGCTCTCAGTTTTTCCCCATTGAGGATGATATTAGCATTGGATCTTTCATATATGGCTTTTATAATCTCGAGGAATGATCCTTCTATCCTTACATTCTTAAGAGTTTTTATCAAGAAAGGATGCTGTACTTTGTCAAATGCGTTCTCTGCATCTATTGAGAGGATAATGTGGTTCTTGTCCTTCCTTTTATTGCTGTGATGAATCACATTGTTTGTTTTGCGGATACTGAACCAGTCCTGCACCCCAGGTATAAATCCCACTTGGTCGTGATGAATAATTTTTTTAATGTATTGTCAGATCCGTTTGGCTAACATCTTGCTGACGATTTTTGCATCCATGTTCATCAGGGAAATTGTTGATAGTTTTCCTTTTAGTGGGGTCTTTGTATGGTTTTGGAATCAAGGTAATGCTGGCTTCATGGAAAGATTTTGGGTTTTCCTTCCATTTCTTCTTTTTGGAACAGCTTCAAGAGAATGGTATTAACTCTTCTTGAAATGTTTGATAGAATTCCCCTGGAAAGCCATCTGGCCCAGGACTCTTGATTTTTGGGAGATTTTTGATTACTAATTTTATTTCTTTACTGGTTATGGGTCTGTTCAGATTTTCTATTTCTTCCTGTTTCAATTTTGGTAGTTTAGATATTTCTAGGAATTTTTCCATTTCTTCCAGATTGCCCATTTTTTTGGCATATAATTGTTCATAATATTGTCTTCTTATTGTTTTTATTTCTGCTGTTTTGGTTGTGAGCTCTCCTCTTTTCATTCCTGATTTTATGTATTTGGATCCTTTTTCTTTTTGATCAAACTGGCTAAGGGTTTATCAATTTTGTTAGTTTTTTCAAAGAACCAGCTTCAGGCTTCATTAATCTGTTTGTTTTTTTGTTTTTTTTTTGGTTTTGATAGCATTGATTTCTGCTCTAATCTTTCTTATTTCCTGTCTTCTGCTGGTTTGGGGTTTTATTTGCTCTTCTTTTTCTACCTCTTTAAGATTTAAGGTTAGGTTGTGTATTTGAGTCCTTTCTTCCTTCTTTAGGAAGGCCTGGATTGCTATATACTTCCCTCTTTTGACCACCTTTGCCCCGTCCCAGAGGTTTTGGTCTGTGGTGTTATCATTTTTATTGGCTTCCATGTACTTTTCAATTTCCTCTCTAACCTCTTGGTTAGCTCATTCATTCTCCAGTAAGATGTTCTTTAGTTTCCAAGTATGTGCTATCCTTTCAAATTTTTTCTTGTGGTTGATTTTGAGTTTCATAGCATTATGGTCTGAAAACATGCACGGTATTATCTTGATCTTTTTGTACTTGTTGAGGGCTGATTTGTGTCCCAGTATGTGATCAATTCTGGAGAACGTTCCATGTGCACTGGAGAAGAATGTATATTCTGCTGCTTTAGGATGAAATGTTCTGAGTATATGTGTTAAGTCCATCTGGTCCTATGTGTCATTCAAAGCCATTGTTTTCTGGTTGATTTGCTGTTAGATGATCTGTCCATTGTTGTAAGTGGGGTATTGAAGTCCCCTACTATTATGGTATTATTATCAATGAGTTTATGTTTGTGATTAATTGATTTATATATTTGGGTTCTTTGTGTTTGGAGCCCAAATGTTTACAATTGTTAGGTCTTCTTGATGGCTAAACCCCTTAATTATTATATAATTCCCTTATCTCTTGTTAAAGTCTTTATTTTGATATCTAGATTGTCGGATATAAGTATGGCTACTCCGGCTTTCTTTTGTCAACCATTAGCATGATAGATGGTTCTCCATTCCCTTACTTTCAATCTGAAGGTGTCTTTAAGAAGAGACTGTCTTTATTCCATTGGATACTCTTTCCTTCTTTGTCAAAGATTAGTTGGCCATACGTTTGCGGGTCTCTAAAGACAGCATAAAGACATCTAAAGTGGGTCTTTCCTAGACAGCATATAGATGGATCTTGTTTTCTTATCCATTCTGTTACCCCATATGTTTTGATTAGAGTATTTAGTCCATTGATGTTTAGAGTGAGTACTAAAAAATATGAATTTATTGCCATTGTGTTCCTTGTAGAGTTGGAGTTTCTGGTGGTGTTCTCTGGTCCTTTCTAGTCTTTGTTGTGTTTGGTCTTTTTTTCTTCCTTGTTTTCTTCTCTTTCCTCTTTTCTCCCCTCAGAGTGTCCCCCTTAAAATTTCTTGCAAGGCTGGTTTAGTGGTCATGAACTCCTTTCATTTTTGTTTGTCTGGGAAACTTTTTATCTCTCCTTCTATTTTGAATGACAGCCTTGCTGGATAAAGAATTCTTGGCTGCATATTTTTCTGATTCAACACATTGAATATATCCTGCCACTCCCTTCTGTCCTGACAAGTTTGTGTGGATAGGTCCACTGCAAACCTGATCTTTCTTCCCTTATAGGCTAAAGACTTTTTTTTTCCCTTTGCTGCTTTCATGATTCTTTCCTTGCCTGAGTATTTTGTGAATTTGACTATGATATGCCTTATTGATGGTCGGTTTTTGTTGAATCTTATGGGAGTCCTCTGTGCTTCCTGGATTTTGATGTCTGTGTCCTTTCCCAGGTTAGGAAAGTTTTCTGCTATGAATGCTCACATAACCCTTCTACCCCTTATTCTCTCTTCATCTTCTGGGACCCCTATGATTCTAATGTTGTTCCTTTTTAATGAGTCACTGATTTCCCTAATTCGTAAATCGTGCTCTTTTGCCTTAGTCACTCCCTTTTTTCCTGTTTCATTATTCCCCATAAGTTTGCCCTCTAAATCACTGATTCACTGCTCTGCCTCATCCATCCTTGCCACCATGGCATCCATTCGAGATTGCAGCTCAGGTATAGCATTTTTTATTTCATCCTGACTAGCTTTTACTTCCTTTACCTCCACAGAAAGGGATCTAATCTATTTTAAACCCCAGCTAGTATTCTTATTATCATGATTCTAAATTCTGGCTCAGACATCTTGCTAGTATTGTGTTGATTTAACCCTGGCTGTCATTTCTTCCTGCTGCTTTTTGGGGTGAATTCCTTCATTTCATCATTTTGAAGGAAGAAAAGGAATTAATAAGGTAAAAAAAATTAAAAAGTTAAAAACAACACGCACCCCTCAAAATCAAATAAATGATGCTAGATCCTAGGTGTGTTTGGTCTCTTTGTATAAAGAAGCTTGATATATTAGAGAAAAAAGGGGAAAAAAGAAAAAAAACAGGAAAATGTTTGAAAATTTGAAAAAATGGATAGAATGAAAGCAAATAAAGTAAAATGATGGAATTAAAATAGATTTTGAAAACTTTACAAAGAAGGAAAAATATAGTATAAAAATTAAAGCAAGATATTTTTTTTTAATGTTTACTTATTTTTGAGACAGAGGGAGACAGAACATGAGTTGGGGAGGGGCATAGAGAGAGGGAGACACAGAATCTGAAACAGGCTCAGGGCTCTGAGCTGTCAGCACAGAGCCCAATGCGGGGCTTGAACCCACGAACTGTGAGATCATGACCTAAGCCGAAGTCAGACGTAAAGCAAAATACTTTTAAGAAAAATTAAAAATACATTTTTCTCTTTCTGTATTCAAGAAAAAAAGAAACAAAAAAGAAAAAAAATTGAATAGATGGATCAGTTAAGAGACTGAAATATGATTGAAATTACATCATTTTCCCCTTCTAGTCAAACTGTGACGCACTTGATAGTCCATAAGCTGAGCAGGAGCTGAGACTTGTGGTGTTCTTAAAGAGCGAGTTTGGCCCAGTTGGGTGGGAATTAGTGTAACAGCTCTGTTCTCTACTAGATGGTACTGCTTAGCTTACTGGGGTGGATTGTTGTGGCACTTGTAGGTGTGTATATGCATGCACGGGAGGGGTGAAAATGGTGGCATCCAGCTACCAAGTCTCCAATATTGGAACTGTATTGTCCCCCATCAGTAATCTTGCACCCATTTTTTGTCTCCACTTTTGTCCACTCCCTGCTTCTACACTGTCCTTGACCAAGCTGTCAGGTTGCCTGGCAGCACTTCCCTCCTGAGTTTTATCTCAGATGCATTTGTGTTTCCGGACCCTTCACTTCTGAGGGACTGTGGCTTTGATCCGCTTAGATCCTCTGGGGAAGGGTCTCACCGAGCAATGGCCTGGTGCTGGCTGCCCCCAGGAATATTCAGGTGACATGCTGCCAATGCCCAGAGACTGCATTTGGGTGCCATCCTGCCCCAGAAAATGTTCATGTGATCATGTAGCAGCAGCATTTAAGTGATTAAGGAAAACCGCAACACACATCTGGCCCCAGGCTTCACCCTTAACGTCCTTGTTCCAGCACCAGTGAATGTGATTGTTCTCTAGGGTCTGCTGGGACCTTTGTCTGTGGGGTGGCCTCACAGCCTCTACCAAATGTCCTCCCAGCAGGGGAACTGCCTCTTCTCATGTGGCCTGAGGACCACCCAGACTTCACTCTGCTCCTGGGGATTTGCCCTTCCCACCAGAGGACCACCAGTTATCTGGCTGTGGAGTTTCAGACTCTGTGCTCCACACTGTGTATAGAGTCTCAATGGAATTTAAACCCTCTCCTTTGTCCTTTCTCCCTTTTTTGTTCAGTCTCTGTGGCTGTTTCCACTCTTCCCCTTTCTCTCCAGCTGCTTTTGGTGGGGTGCTTTTCCCATACTCTCCCCCTGTCTCCATCCTCTCTCCAGAAGCAAAAACATCTCCCTGCCTTCCACAGCTTCTCTCTCCCCCTGTTCACCTCTCTGTGCCATGTACCTGCTGAGTTCTGGGGTTCATTTTGTGCAGATTGTTGTGTTAATCCTCAAATCAGTTTTCTAGGCGTGCAGGATGGTTAAGTGTTGATCTGGCTGTATTTCATGGACTCTGGACACAATAAAACTTCCATGCCATTCCACTTTCTTGGCCCCTCATGAGGGTTCCATGCTAAAGTTTTGTTTTTTTAACGTTTATTTATTTTTGAGAGAGACGGTGACTGAGGGAGGAGCAGAGAGAGAGGGAGACACAGAGTCTGAAGTAGACCGGTTGTGGGGATTGAACTCATGAACCGTGAGATCATGACCTGAGCTGAAGTCAGGTGTTTAACTGACTTAGCCACCCAGGTGCCCTGGTTCCATCCAACTCTTGATTGTGTTGCAGTTTTAGTGACTCTCATAACAAGATATAATGGGCATAAAGGTTTAGAATCCTCTCCTGGGCTTGGTAATTGGTGCACAGTAACCTGCTCAACAGTTACCTTTTTCTTTCTTTTCTTTTCTTTTTTCTTTTTTCTTTTTTTTTTTTTTTTTTTTTTGGTGAGAACTAAGATTTGCCTTTTAGCAAATCTCAAGTGTACAATATAGTATTGTTAGCTGTAACCACATTACTGTACTTTATATCTCCAGAATTTATTCATCTTCTGTGAGTTTTTTGTTCTTTTTTTCTTAATTTCAATTCTTGTTAGTTAACATATAGTGCAATATTGCTTTAGGAGTAGAAGTGAGTGATTCATCACGTATATACAATGCCCAGTGCTCATCGCAACAAATGCCCTCCTCAGTGCCCATCACCCATCTCTAGCCCATCTCCCACCCACCTCCCTCTGTCAATCCTTAGTTTGTTCTCTATCATTAAGCGTCTCCTGTGGTTTGATTATTTTAGATTCAACGTGTGAGATCATGCAATCTTTGTCTTTGTGTGTCTGGCTTATTTTACTGAACATAATGTCCTCCAGGTTCATCCATGTTGTCAAAAATGATGGAATTTCCTTTTTCTTTCTGAGGCTGAGTAGTATTCCATTGTATATACATACCATATATTTTTTATTCAGTTCTCCATTGACAGACATTTAGGTTGTTTCCATATCTTGACTATTGTAAACATTGTTGCAGTAATCATGGGAATGCAGATATTTCATTGAGAAACTAATTGCAATTTTTACCCAGAGGAGGATTACTGGATCATAATGTACATCTGTTTTTAATTTTTGGAGGAACTTTCATACTGTTTTTCATAATGCTATTCACACCAACAGTGTACAAGGGATCTCTTTTCTCTACATCCTTGTCAACTGTTGTTGGCTGCTTCTTTTTATTTTTTTTAATTGCCTACTCACCTACTCACTGCGTTCTCTGTGGTGAGGCATAAAGTCCTTCCTTAAAGGGAGCTTTCAGTGAGAATCTCTTGTTTACTACCATAAAATGTGTTTCTCTTCAAAACCTGGGACCAGGTGGGTAGAGACTGAGGTCTGCTCTGATGGTACTCTTTGCTTTCAAACTGAAGGTAGGAGTAAATTGGGATAAAGAATACTCGACTATCACCACACAACAACATCCTACATGTGGAACGTTAATCTGTCCCTTAAGTCTCCTTCATCTGTGTACTTGCCTTTGGACACCCTTTCCTCCACCCCCCACTCCCCACCCCCACCCCCGTTTTTGGTTCTCTGACTAACTTAATGGATCTCTGTCTGTGTTGATGGCTTTATTCTGGTCTACAAACTCTGGTTTAGCCATTCATGGGTCAATTTCTCCCCTGGAATGTGACATTTCCTCCCTCCACCCTTGACTCTCAAAATACTTTTGGGGGCACCTGGGTGGCTCAGTTGGTTGAGCATCTGGCTCTTGATTTTGGCTCAGGTCATAATCCCAGGGTTGTGGGATCGAGCCCTGTGTAGGGCTCTGCACTGAGCATGGAGTCTGCTTAAGATTCATTCTCTCTCTCTCTCTCTCTCTCCCCCCCCTTTCCTCCCCTCCCCTCCCCTCCCCACTTGTGCTGTCTCTCTTTAAAAAAATACCTTTGGAAAAGAAAAGGATTAGATGATCTCATCTTGCATACATACTTTTTATGTATCCTCTCTTATCTGTAGTTGTTCATCTAGTTTTCAGGAAATTATTTTATACAACAGTCCTTTTGCAAGATGATTCTTAATCGAGGGAAAGGATTTCTATTTATGGAAATTTAGACATTGTAGAAGGTTAGTGTGAGTGAAGTTTCCTGACTTTTCTGTATATTTGTAATAACTTACCATACAGGCTTATCAAATGGGCGCTGTTCACATTATCTAAGTGAAAAAGGGGGAATACAATCAGATGAGGGCATAGGATTCTGATAAATTATTTTAGAGCTTCTCTCATTATTTTGTGTTACCTCTTAAGAGGATAAATTTGTGTGTGCAGCTCAGATTGTATTTGAACAATGCCAGGCTAACAGAAAAGTAGCAATGATAATTCTTTCTTACACCATTTGAGAGTAAGTTGCAGAATGGATGACCCATCACTCCCAAAAAGCGTTAATATGTATTTTTTTTCTACAGGAAGTTCTCCTGCATAACCACAATATAAACATCAATGGGGTGAAGATGTAAAGCATGTGCCTCCTGAGACCACATTAACTTTTGCTTTGTCCCAATAATGTCCCTGTAACAAACGGATTCATAACTGTTTCATCTGTTTCTTTGTTCTCCTTCAATCTGAAAGCATTCCTCAGTCTTTCCTTAATTTTCCCAGTCTGACACTTTCGGCGATTACGAGGGAATTGCTTTTAGAAGTCACCTGATTTTGGGTTTTCCTGATACTTCCTCGTGATTAGGTTTAGTCAATGCTTCTTTGGCAAGGATATCACAGAAGTGCTACTATGTTCTTTTCCTATTAAGTAGCATACAATCTTGATCAGTCCCATCACTGATCATAAGTTTGGTCAGTTGATCAAGGCAGTGTCTGCCAAGCTTCTCAATAAAATACTCTCTTTCCTTTGTAATGAATAAGTATTTTGTGGTAAGTTACTTTGAGACTTTGCAAATATCCCATTCCCCATCAAACTTTCAATTTATTTATTTCAGTACAGATTCATAGTTTCCTATTATAGGTTTGGGTAATAATTCATGATTATCATATATTTTGATGTTCAACTCCCTAGGCTATTGATAATCTCTTCAGGAAGCTTCTGTACCTTCCTGGCATGGATCCATTTTCCCTTGAGCACTTCATTCCTTTCTGGCACAGCAAGATGTTCAAAGCTCATCTAATACTTTCCTTACATAAGTTCTGGAATCAACCATTTCTCCAAGGAGATCTGGTTCCTTTTAGTGCAGAGTGGGAGAGTGGTATTCAGAAACTGAGATCTGGACATTGGGATGTGCCATTGCTATTGGGTTGTTGCTGGATAGAGCTAAGGAATATGTGTATGAATATATATATATGTATGTATATATACATGCACATATACATTTACAACTATATTCATTTCTGTATGTTTCTCTCTCTATATTGAAAAGTATGTACTCACAGAAACAATTCAATTTTAACCCAACACCACAGGGTTTATTTGTTTTTCTCTCTTTCTATATGTATTCTCCCCTCCCAGATGGTGATAAAACTGTCTCCCTTTATATTGAATATATTCACTTATTTGGTTAAACTCTCTCCATCTCCCCATTGCCCCATATCCAGTCTTCTGCTGCTGCCACTGCCTTTTCCTCCATATGACTGTCCTCTCCAGCTTACTTGGGCTCTGACATCCTGTGCTAGGCTGTCTCTGCTGTCCCCCCTTGTGGGCACAATCTCCACCCTACCTGTGCTCAGACATCCAGGGCTTGACTACAAACTCCCCCTGTTCCCCCCTACTGGTGTTGCCCCACAAATATGGGAACCCTCCTTACCTGAGCTCAAACATTCTGCACTGGCTTCCCTGTGTGTGGTCCCTCTCTTCTCCTAGATGGACTCCAATACACCATGCAAGGATGCCTCTCCTGTGGCTGCTTCCTCATGCCGGTTGGCCTGTGACATTCCCTCTCATCTCTAGGATTCACTTTCCCTTTGTTCCCCTACTCCTGCACAATGCCTCTCTTGCTTGCTCCCCTCAAATGGCTTTTGTGTTCAAAAGAAAAAGGAGGGAGAGGGAAGAAAAAGTGGAAAAAGAGGAGTAGCTCGGTGTTTAATCTTGTTCTACTGTAGTTCACAGAGTTTCTAGTAATTGGTATCCAATCTGAGTCCTTAGGCTTAATCTTTTATAAATTATATTTCACCATAATTTAACTTGAACATATCATAAATATGCTAAAATCTAAATAAGCTCTATTTGGATTCATTGGCTCAAATTGCTGGAAAATAAGAAATAAGATGTGAAATAGAGCTTATTAATAGTTAAGTATGAGAATGTATTTTTTGCAAAGATTATGATTTTCATAGTACTCCTTTTACCAATCATTACTTATGTCTGTATGAACATAATATGTATTTTAGAATGGGTAATGAGAATGCATAAACTCTAGAAATTTACATGATTGATCATTTAGGAATATTGTGAATTGTATTTCCCAAGTAAAAACTACCTTGAGCATGATCTTACAAGCATATACTGAAACACCTAAAACTAAAGAAATTTTCCAGTTTTTATTTAGAAATCCTACAACACATATTTTGCAATGTTAGGCTCTCTGCACACAAGAAATCTATTTAACTGAACTACTTTGCAGCTGTTGAACAATAGCTCTCAAACTGGCCCAACCTAAATGTCTTTGTAAAATCATGATTTCAATATTTGCTTAAAATTTTTTTTAAAGAAAGCTATTAGTTAATAGCAAAGTGGCAGTGACTACATGTCAGTTGAACTATAATATCATGCCTTTTCTCTTTAGTGTGGTTAGGTGGTGGGGAGGAGGGGCTCAGCGTTTCATTTCTGTTCACCCAAAAAATCAATTCCGAGCAAACTCACCGAAGGTCTGGAAATGAAAGGGTTTGACATTGTAAAGGAGAGCAGCAAAAAAGATTGACTGCAGGTTTGCTTTCTAAGAAGTCACTTCTTATTCCCCTAATTTTCAAATTAAACACCACTGAACGTTGCTGTGAGGCTGTAAAACCCTGGTTTTCCATCAGGAAGACTCTTACTCGTCAGCTTCCTGTCAGGCAGGAAGTATGTAAAGCCTCACTAAAGAGGTCTACTCTTGGTCCTCATTTTTATGTCTCTCATAGGCAGTTGTCATCTTTAAGACCAAATACAACCTTGCCATCACCACCAACAGCACCCAAGGCTCATCTTGGAAACACTATTTTAAATTTCATGAGTATTTTCTCTCCTGTCTTTTTAAATTTAAAAAAAAAATTTAAAATTTTATTGTGTTTTTTTAAAACCTGTTCGCCTGTTCATGGACATTTTAAAATATTCAAGTATAATGAACATACAGTGTTATATTAGTGTCAGGTATATAGTACAATGAGTCAGCAACTATCCATTTCTCAGTTCTCATCAAGGTAAGTGGATTCTCAGTCCCTTTCATTTATTACATCCATCCCCCCCCCCACCTCCCCTTTGCCAGCCGCCAGTTTGTTTTCTGTATTTAAGAGCCTGTTTTTTTTGTTTGTTTCTTTTTTCCTTGTTTGTTTTGTTTCTTAAATTCCACATCTGAATGAAATCATGATATTTGTCTCCTCTCTTTTCTAACTAATTAACAGTCAGTTAAGGAACAATGTATTGCTCACAATGGTGATAAGAACCATGAGAAACATGGAAGGGCAGAAGACATGCCTGTTAAGTCACCATTTAATGGGGAAAGAGAGCCAACATACGTGCCACCAGGAGGAACAATAATAGAAAAGGTAGTAGTTTCAGGGCGCCTGGGTGGCTCAGTTGGTTAAGTGTCCAACTCTTGATTTGAACTCAAGTCATGATCCTAGGGTTGTGAGATGGAGTCCCGCATTGGTCTGCCGCACTGTGCATGGAGTCTGCTTAAGATTCTGTCTCTCTCTCACCTCCTTCCCCCCTGCCCTTCTCTCCCCACATGTGTGTGTTCTCTCTCTGTCAAAATAAAAAAAAAAGAAAAGGTATTAGTTTAGAATTGAGTCTGGACTAAGATTTTTATGGCCAGGTATAATAATTGCAAGTTCTTGAGGCAGGAATTACAAATGAATATCTAATTACCATACGTTAAATGTTCAATTATTATAGGAAAAGCTAATAAACTATGAAGACATACTTTTCCTTCTTTATTGGCAACATGTTTTTTGTAATGAAGAAATAAGGACATTTGTGTAAAGCTTTGGATTTCATATGACTAAAAGTTGACGAAATATCCAACAATAACTAATTTTATTTATTTATTTATTTTTTCAATATATGAAATTTATTGTCTAATTTTATTTTTTATTATTGAGTATGCCCCAGTGTTGTTTTGATAGTCAAATCACTAATCACCAGTGAGTTTAGTAAAATCACTAAAAACTGTTAAATTTCGTGGTTAATATTTGCATATTTTTTCTCACTACAATAATGACTTGAAACACTAATAAATAAATATAATTGTATTAGAGTATACTGAATTTGAAATTATTTTTATTAAAGTATAAATCAATTTTTAAAAATTTACTTTCTACTAAAATATTGAAAGTTACTCAAAATTACCTATTACAATAAGTGGATAAGTGTAAATTTTACAAATTATAATTAATAAATATAAAAAATGTACATCTAAATAAAGCTAAAATTTTAATTCATTTTAAAAATTTTATTTATTTACTTACTTAAAACGTTTGTTTTGAGAGAGAACATCATAAGAGGAGGGGCAGAGAAAAAGAGAGAGAGAGAGAGAGAGAGAATCTCAAGTAGGCTCTGTGCTGCCAGTGCAGAGCCTGATGCAGGGCTTGATCTCAAGAACCATAAGATCATGACCTGAGCTGAAACCAAGAGTCAGACCCTTAATTGACTGAACCATCCAGGCGCCCCTATTTTTTAAAAAAAATTCAATTAAATCGTATTGAATATTTTCAGTTCTAGTATGCAAAACTGCAAAAAGCTTCTAGTCACACTTGTTAATTATTGCAAATGCCATGCTAAATTATGAATACTTCCACAACTGTAAATCAGAGCAATTAGTAACTGAAGCAAGAAAATGGACACTTGGCAGTTCTGGGAAGTATTTTGTTTGGCAAGGTCCCACTGCGAGCCTTCAAACTGAGAGTAAAGGTTGGGAAAGTCGATGTGTCTTGTCTTTTACCAAAGCCCGTCTTGCACCTGTGCTCCACAGCAGTGTTCATATGACCCATTGGCAATACCAACCCCATATCCCTTATGTTTTTCACCAACAGTTAAATGTACCGTAGGAAAACAAGGTGGAGAAGAATGTCTCTAGGGTCTGAAGAGTGTTAGTTGCCGAAGTAGATGTTTAGGATATGGGTTGCCCTTTATTAGTGCTGACTACTGGACTCTGAATGACAGAGAAGTAAGTATCCATGTGTTCTGTAGCAAGCGGAGTGTGTGTGTGTGTGTGTGTGTGTGTGTGTGTGTGTGTGCGCGCGCGCGCATGTGTGAAAGAAAGAGATCTTGAGAGAGAGAGACAGAGAGAGACATGGAAACTCAAGGAATCCCAGGCCAGGGGTTTTCTCGTCTTCATCTTAGGGAATTAGCAATTTAGGAAACCAATTAAATTAGGAGAGAAATTTGTAGAAAGGCTAGGAAGTAAACCCAGCCTTGGAGAATGTACAGGATTTAGGTGGGAAAAGAGAAGAGGAAAAGGGCATCCTGGGCGGAGATTGCGACATAAATACTAGAACAGGCTTGTTGGGACAAATCATAGGACCCGCCATACTGGACGGGAGAATTGTTACAGGAAGGAAGTGGCGTGAGCACATGCAGGTGGACTGTGTGAAAGAAAAGAAATTTGATTTTATGTATTAAGTGGCTGGTTCATGACCTGGCTGTGACATGCCAGGAATGGTGCTTTGGGGAAATATAGTAGCTGGAAGTGCAGAAGATACTGACCAAAGAAGATACTTGAAAAAGAGTAGTTAGAAATCTACTCCATAGGACTGATGAAAGCTAGGATAGGGCGCTGGCTCACAATGAGGCCAGAGAACATACGGGAGACCTTAGGCCGGTCACAAGAAGAGAATAAACAGGGTTTGGTCTGTTTTTATTTTCTTTCAAATTCTAATATTAAAATAGAAAAATCTCGTAAAATCCCTTTAGCTGAAGACCTACTACTTTTCCATGCTTACGTTTTGGACACAGAAGATGTGTGGACCGCTGGGGAGGGACAAGTGTGGGGCTGACTGAAGCCAGAGACAATGGGAAAAGCTTCTTTTCCACATCTCTCAGTGGATTTCCTATCATCTGCTTAAGCCCTTCTATCGCCTCACTTCTTGGCCAGCTTTGCTAAATCTTTCGTTTGGGCTGTCGGGTCCTTCATGTTACTTGGCCTTTAAGACAAAGCTAAAAGTTCCAGAAGGCAAATTTGAAGAGTATAATTTAATAGTTGGGAATAAAAGCTGCTCTAAACCAGTTTTTTGGCCCAGGAATAAAAGGAGAAAATGCTTCATCTTTAAGGTAAAATGATTAGATAGCTCAGTTTTGCTATCTTTCTAATTTGTATCCAGCAAGTCAAGTTTTCTTAAAAGGACTCAGTCAGACTACATGACATTGCAGGCCCCCTGATAGGGCATATATATGGTGGTGTTAAATATTTTATTTATTTAGTAGAACGTTCTATGTAACGGTGTGTCCTTGATCACTCTCATACCATACAAAGGGGTTTCTTTTTCAAAACAAGGATTTTGTTTGTCCTGGTCTGTGGACGAGCCTCTGTTAGGAAGCCATAACTCAACATGAGCGAGCAACTTATACATATATGCCTCTCCTCCACGACCCTTATATTGTTTTTATCATTCCACAGGTTGGCTAAATGTGGTGGTGGAATTATTTAAATGTGTATCCAACTTGAAATTTGCATATCCATATTTTTGATATTGGAGCCCCAAAAGATGTACTTAATTATTTTGAAGTAAAGGGTGTTTCAGAATTACTGCCAGAAATCTCAGAAGACTTTTAGGACATTAAAATAAACAATGCGAATATGAATATGAAATAAATCTGTTCAAGGTAAATTATGTAGGTTAGTTTGATATAAAGTTAGAAAAGAAACATTATATATACATTTGTGTGTGTATAAATATATATAATTCTTATATGTAATATACACATACAAAGAAGCCTCATATATTTGTGTGTGTGTATATTTTGTATATTTTTATATGTAAACACACACATACACATAAATATAAAAGAATTGGAAAGAAGTTATATAATAAAAAGAAGTTATGCAATTCTTAAGCAATATTATTTTCCAGCTGCTGTTTTCAGCAATACATTATCTTCTCCAGAGGAGCTCAAATCAAGTCTACAGATACTTCTTCAAGGCTTTATGTGCAGTGGCTTTATGCTGGGCATTAGATCACTTTATACAACCAATATAATATGGAAATAATGGAAGACATGTGCATTATGTTAGAACTCTTCGTATTTGGAGGATATATGGTGAACAGCCTCCTAGTCATGACCCTTCGGTGGCAAGCTTGTGTGGGTATTCACGCTGATGGGTTGTGTATGATTGTTAAATAGATCATTTTTGAGAAAGCAATTTTTAAACAATGTACAACTTCCAGACTTCTCTAGGAGAGATAAAATTACTCTTTGTCTTAGGAAGTCACTGATGAAGACCCTAGTCCCATGGCCTAGTGAAAGGCTGCCCACTATTGCTGGGTAATTACGTAATCACTAGGGAAAATTATAGAAAGTATTTTAAAAACTATTGTTATAGTGACCATATTTTCCAAATCAAGAATGAAAATAGGTTCTGATAACACTTGGGGGATGGGGAGAAGAGGGTCTTGAAATCACAAACTGTGATATCATGACCTGAGCAGAAACCAAGAGTCAGACGCTCAACTGACTGAGCCACCCAAGTGCCCCATGTTTGTAAAATATTTTAAATCAAACTATGCATATGCATTTTATACCTTTTTTATACCTTTGATGTCACTAAAACAGCATTTTGAATGATGTAACAGTTTTTTTTTCATACCACTTTATCTTGCTGTCTAGTGTGAGCTATTGCAATTTTTATATCTGTGTATGGTGCTGTCGCTAGAAATTTTATCTCAAGTCCCAGCTTCAGAACATTTGGTTTTTTATCCATCCTGAGTGTGCGTATATGTGATCTCTATTGCTGTTTCAATAGATCTTTAAAAAGCTATCTAAAATGACAATTGCAGCAGAAACAGTTGGTATCCACCAAAAATTTGTGCTGTATCTTGTGCTGTTTAGAATTATCACCAGAAAGTAGCTTCCTAGCCCAAGTTACACTTTTGAAGCCCCTCCCAAGTAGGAGGCCTCATCTAGGTGGTACCATGTGACTAGTTCTTGCCAGAGAAGTATCAGCGGGAGCAAGATGTGTCTTTTTTGGGATGGGGCTCATAAAGGGTAGTGCCTTTACAATAATCTTCTTCTCCACGGGTAGACTGTTGGCGAACATTTTTATTAAGGACCCGATGGTAGTATTTTAGGCTTTTCTGGCTATGTGGTCTCTGTAGCAAAGCTGCTCTTGTAGAATGAAATCAGACATAGTGCAATCAACAAAAATGTGTGACTGTGTTCTGTGCGCCGTACTCTGCTGACCTTCCCGCCAGAAGTTCGTGGAGGCATCAAATAGGCATGAAACACTGCTGGTGAAAAGTCTCTGGCCATCTGGAAACGACTCCATTTGTTATTAATCCAACAAGAACTAAACTTTCATTGTATTAAGACATGGAAATTTGGGGATTTGGGAATTGATTTGTAACAGAATCTGGCATCGCGCTAACGAATATAAAATCGAACATGAGATTTGGAGACATCCCCACAGAAATGATTACTAAATGTGCACTGTATTTTTATTTACTTATTTGTTCATTTGTTTGATTTGGGTTTTTTTTTGTTTTTGTTTTTGTTTTTGTTTTTAGAGAGGTTCTACCAGATGGCCATTAGAAGCACTCAAAGCTAGAAGGTTGGTTCAGGTTAATATGTTTTCTCCAAACAATACTTTTACAGCTCAAAATAATGTAAATGGCAGTTTATTCTGTAATGTAATAGATTTTGTTGAGGGTCAAGTATAAGGTGACCCCTTTTCTGGGAAATAATTTTAGGAAAAAAATTCACACTACATTTCAGGAGGTGTGGCTGATTACTTTTTCAGTTTTTATGGTCCCACATTTTGTGAACTAAGGAGTGTAATGGCAAGAAGAAATGTATCAAAGTCTGGGTGAAATTAAATCTTTTCTCTTTCTCAGTGAGAATCTGTGTTTTACTGTGGGAAGTACATAAACTTTGAATTTGGATAGACCTTGGTTTAATACTGGCTCTATCTTTAGACAACTTGTTTTAACCTCTCTTAGCCTAACCTTCTAGCTAGATGTGGGTAACCTCACCTCATGGAAATGTTTTGAATATCAAAGAAGGTAATGTGCATATAGTGTTTTGTTAAGCTTTGTTTAACAAAACAAAACTCCCCTGTTCTCTTCCTCTCTACCTGTACTGGATAACATACCTTGCTATTTGCTGCTGTAGAAAAGCAGACACAATAAAAATTTAAAAACAATCTGTGCATCAAAAGACAACATGAATAAAACTATAAGATGAGCTCTAAGAGGAGAAAATATTTTCAAAATGAAGACGTGAGCCACAGACTAAGAAAAACTATTCAGAGTTCATATAGCTGACAAAGACTTGTATCCAGAATACAAAAATGAACCCTACCATGAATCGTGAACAGACAGACAAAGCAATTAAAAATAGGCAGAGAGGCGCTTGGGTGGCATGGTCCCTTGAGCATCAGACACTTGATTTTGGTTCAGGTTATGATCTTGGGGTTTGTGGGATTAAGCCCTGTGTCGGGCTATGTGCTGACAGCATAGAGCCTGCTTGAGATTCTCTCTCTCTGTCTCTGTCTCTCTCTCTGTCTCTGCTCCCCCTCTCAAAATAAATAAATGAACTTTAAAAAAATAGGCAGAGACTTGAACAGACACCTCACACAGTAAGGTATACAAATGGTCAGCAAATACACGAAAAAGTGTTCAGTGAAATGGCATATAAACCACCCACAAGAATGATTAAAATTCAAGTGAGTGGAAACACCAGCCATGGTTGAGGCTGTGGGACCATTGAAAGTCATACGCTGCTGGTGAGGACGTAAAATGGTGTGTGTTCTGGAAAACTTAGCAATCAGAAGGAGTGAACTACAGATCTATGGAATAGTAAAGAAACTACACACATACCGTGTTATGCAACAGGACCAGAAACAAAGGAGTTCAAATGTATGGTTTAATTTATATGAAGTTCCAAGACAGGCAAAACGAATTTATGGAAATAGAAATGAAAACAGTGCTTTCCTCTGGTAGGAGGGATTGAGCAGAAAAGGACCAAGGAAACATATTTAGGTAATGATAATGTTCCATTTCTTGAGCGATGTGTTGGTTCCATGAGTACATAAGTTCATGAGAACTCACCAAACTGCACTCTTAAGATCGGTGGTTTAGTGTATGTGAATATTCTTCAATAAAAAGTATACTGAAAGAAATTAGGTGAGTTCTGTCTGCTCTGTATAAGCATGAACTTAACACAGTGGAGATGCATTGCTCATTCTTCCACTGTTGGTACATTCATTCACTTTAAGATTCGATTAACTGATTCCCAATCAGATCTAAAAACTGCATTTCTTAACTTTAAATTGCATTGATTGTCATTATATAAAATACTGTAATATTATGCATACTGAACGTATACTAAATATTTTCGTTATTTAACAAATTTCTATTTGCGAAGTTTCCCAAGTTGCATAAAAACACGCAAGCCATTTTCGAGTTTTCTCCAAACCATTGCCCAATATGCAATCATATAAACTTCACATCATCAATTAAAAGAAGGAAAGTAGTTGAATGAGTGCTTTAGTTAAGAACTGTCTCCTCCAGATCAAAGTATCACATGGAGGCAGAAGATGACTGGGAAGGAAGCCCTGCTTTTAGTCACCTTGAATAATTTTCTGTTGTTTATTCCATATGGCTCAGCAGAATACTTAAAATTCATTTTTTAATCAAAATTCCCTACTTGGTGGTGACAGCAAACATATTACACATTAAGAAGTAGATACACCCTCATTCAGGATTTTACGCTGTAGGCTTTGGAACAGTATCTTGGTACTTTTAAGGACAGGCATTCCTCTAAACCATGCATAGAAGACACCCAATGAGTACATATTGAATGAACAAAGGAATAAATAGTTTTCCTAATTCCTTATAACCCTCACCATCTTGGCATCCACACTCTTCTTGGGCTAGCAGTGCTGGCAGTGAGGTGATATACTTCATTCATTAAACCACCATCTAGATACGAGGCAACATAGGGGAGATGTAGCTCATTCACTTTGTCTCTATCTTGTCTGGTCATCTTCATGACTGCTTGCTCTCTGAGAATTGGTATAGTACAGACACCAGCTAGTCAGAGGGCAAACCCTGAGGCAACAAAGTGATGCCAGTCCTCAAAAACCGGGGCAACCGAGAGAGAGGTGGTAGCCAGCTGAACGTCCATCCTCTCTTTAGAGGGTTTGCAATAGAAGTCAAAATATGTAGGCTTTCAGATTCCTATCACCATCCTTCAGTCCTCCAAGATGGCATTTTACTTTTTAAATGTTTGTTTGTTTTAATGAGAGAGAGATTGTGCTTGGGGGAAGGGCAGAGAGAGAGGGAGAGAATCCCAAGCAAGTTCTGTGCTGTCAGCACAGAGCCCAACTCGGGGCTTGAACTCACAAACCATGAAATCGGGGTTCAGACACTTAACCAACTGAGCCACCCAGGGACCCCTCCAAGATGACATTTTATGCAAGGGTTGTGTAGGGAAGGCTGTGGAGGTATTGACACTACTTGCTTGACCTCGAGGCTACAAATCTGCTTGCATTTTCTGCACGTGCCTTTAGGTTGGGCTGTTTTTTTCTTGGATTTTTCAGAACTAGCTGTTTTCTGCTGACTCAGCACCACCTCAGCGGTCATGGTGTTTTTCTATTCTTTCACAGTGTTCTGTCTTTAATGAAGATCATTGGGGATCTTCTCTGAGGTCTGGTTGTGTCTTCTCGTTGGCCCAGCCCCAGGTGGTGTAGCAGATATCTACAGCAGCTCACCCCGGCAAGGTCTTCCTCACATTGGCACATCTGTCTGATTTATTCTCATTTTACAGTAACAAAGGACAACTTGGTTTCCCTTTGCGTAACCACTAGTGGTCAGCAGGACCATGGCAGCAGAGTAGGTTAGGGAGGAACAGCTCTCAACAGACGTGTGTTTGGAGCACACCAAATAAATCAAAGCAAAAGCATCCGACTTTGAAGTTCCCCCAACTTATCTGAATGTTTCTGAAGCCACCCTTTACTCTCTCTCCAGCTGAGAGAAGGGAATAAAGAGAAAATGCCAACTTGTGTGTGTGTGTGTGTGTGTGTGTGCCTTCCCCTTTCTGTCTCCCCTCTTCTGCCTCCCTTCCTATCCCTCATTTTCCTAGATCTAAATGTGAGTATCTTTTGCTTCCATTTTGTAATGGCCCTCTTAGTTCTATGTTTGTTTTTATATTTTTTAAGTTTATTTATTTTGAGAGAGAGAGAGAGAGAGACAGCATGAGTGGGGTAGAGGGAGAGAGAGAGAGAGAGAAAGAGAAAGAGAGAGAAAGAGATTCCCAAGCAGGCTCTATGTTGCCAGTGCAGAGCCAGACATGGAGCCCAAACTCATGAAACTGTGAAATCACTACCTGAGCCTAAACCAAGAATTGGACGCTTAACCAACTGAGCCCCCCAACCCACCCCCCCACCCTTAGTTCTAACTCAAGCTTCAGGTCTAATCAATTATGAAAGGAACTCTACAGATTGTTTTGCCTGGTTCAGCCTTTATACATTATTAAATGGCAGCTAGTGGAATTTGTAAAATACTTTCTTTAACAAAAAGTCATCTCCTAAACCTATTATCTTACTCTGGCATGCTGTCTGTTACAAATATTGTCGGTACTCTGTTCTCCCTCTATCCATCTCTCTCTGTGTCTGTGTGTCTCTCTCACTCTGACACTCTCTCTTTCTCTTTTATTGTTCCTAGAGAGCCATATTATACTTTTTTTTTTTCTTTCCTAACTTGGGTTCCTTTCGAAGGCTCATTTGTCCACTTCTATCAGATTCCATCCTTCTTGCCCACTCCTGGGCATGACACTTGCCATTCTCTCCTCTATTTCTTTACCTCATTCATTTTTCCATTTACTGGAACATTCAAATTAACATGCAAAAGTGAGGTTAATTTCTTCTCTTTCAAAGCCATTCTCTTTACCCCAGTTCCCCCCTGCCGATGCCCCATTCCATCACTTGGTACAGCTTTTGGTAAAAATTCTCTGAGGAGTTTGTTATTGTGTGTCTAATTCCTCTCTCCCCCATTCTCTCTTAAATTAGCCTTTGGCCCCACATCTGTACTAGAATTCTCTTTCTTTTCGCTGAAAAATCCCTTTCCAAGGTCTTCAGTTACTTTTTTAGTACTGAATTCAATTGTCAATGATCAGTCCCTACTAACTTGATTTACCAACAGCATTGGGCGCAATCCACCCCTCTTCTGTGAGTTTTTTTCACATGGCTTCCAGGATCCCATATTCTCCTAGTGTTCCTTCCACCTCACTAGCTCCTTCTCAGATCTTTTTCTGTGTCTTCCCTTTCTCTCTGACCTCTTGATACTGAAGTGCATCGAGCCTAATCTCTAATCCTCTAATCCTCACCCCTCTGGGAATCTCATCCAATCTCGTTGCTTAAATGTCATTCATATGACAGCAACTCCCTGGGTTATATTTTAAGCCTAGACCTCTGGAATTAACTCAATACTTCTATAACTGTACTTTAATATCTAAACTTAATGTTTCCATTAGGGGAAATGCAGAGTCTGCCATTCATCTCATGTGAGGACAACTATAGTTTGCTAGTTGCTCAAGCCAAAACCTTGGCATCAGACTGTGACTTCTCTCTTACTCTTACACAGAACGTTCTGTCTGCTAGGAAAGTCCTTTGGCTTAATCACCAACATATACGGAGATTCCAGCCACTCTTCAGCATCTTCATTGCTACTACCCTGGTAAAAGCCATCATTATCTTATCTCAAGTTATTGTGACGGTCTCCCTGTTCCTAAGCCTTCATTCACAATATAGCCTATTCTCATTACACAAGACAGAACGATTATTGAAAATATAAATCATGTTACTCCTTCTTCAATGTCCTGCCAAAGCTCCACATTTCAGAGCAAAAATTAAAGTTCTTCGAGCAGGCAAAGCCCCTCCATAACCTGACCCCCTTTTCGCGTCCACTCACTAAATTTGCTCTGGCTATGGTGACCTCCTCAGACACTCCTTCAACAAGCTAAATACACTCATGCCTTGTTACTCTTCCTTAGGCAATTCCCTCTGCCTAAAATTCTCTTCTCCCAACTATCTACATGAATATTTCCCTCTCTTTCAAATCATTATTTCTGAAATTACCTGCTGACCAAAGCCTTCCCTGACCACCCTCCTCAAAATATCAACCTGCTCACCACTCAGTGCTCACGTACTCCTAATGCCCCATTCACTATTCTTTATTTATTTCATTGCATTTTAACCTTGTAACACATTAGGACAGAGACTCTTAGTGTTCATCAAATGTCTATGTGCCACTCTAGATTTCTCAGGTTCCATTGCAGTTAGCGTCCAGACGTATGACCTGTTTTGGCCAGACACACCAGGGCAGAAGTAATACATGCCATTTTTTAGGTAAGGCCATGTTGCCTCCTCTATTTTTCTCTTCTTTTGCCTTTTCGTGTAGTGACTTTAGATATCACATATCCAGATGGGATAATAACAAAGTAGATGAGGGCAGCCAGCACATAACGGTCTGTGATATGAGGGAAAATGAACCTTTTTGGTTGAAGCATTGGAGATACTAAGGTGTTTATTTTGCAACAGCCAGCGTTAATTACTCATCTTAATACAACTCTATAACCTATTTATTATTTTTTTTGTCTTTCCTTCTCAGCTGGAATATAAGTACCATCGTGATGAGTGTATTTGTCCCTTTTGTTCATCGATTCATTCTAAGTGCCTAGATCAGTACCTGGCAGATAGTGGATACTCAGTAAGGATTTGTAGAAGAAGTAAAGTAAAATGTATTTTTACTTTATTTGTAGAGCGGAAGAGCTAGAAAAGTGTGATTTTTTGGTATCCTTTCTTCTTTGCTCCAAACCTGCTGTAAGTATGTTTTTTTCCCCAACTGTTTCATGTAGGTTTGTTTCATGTAGTCATTTGATTAAGTGGGGTCTTCTGGAGGTGATTAGGATATTTGAAATGAGATGTAGGGGATGAGGGGATCCGCAGGTAATTTTGGCTTTCTTCATCTCTTCCCATCATGACTATTAAAAAAACCTCTCAGCTCAGTATAGGCCCGGTGGTTTAGAATGGGCCACAGACCTTGCATTTGTAAACCAACCACGGGTAAATATCCAAGAGGAGTTTATACTTCACATTCCATGATCTCTTGCAGCAAACCCCGATTCCCAATTAGTGGCATCATGCACATAGGTGAAATCCAAATACATGTATCAAATTCTATCAAAAACAGCAGCGCAAGGTTTTATTGTAAGGTTTGCCCTGAAGTCACTGTGAACATGTTGGCTCCCTGTGAGGGGCACTAACTGCTCTATCAGCTTCGCTTCCAGCTAAGACACAGCTGTACCCTCTATAGTTCGGCGAACCTCAGACATTAATGGCGGGACGTTGCCTTGAGTTTGACTCTGTTACTCAGCGTACACTCTCATGAACTTTTCAACTCTCAAGACTGAGGTCTTTGTGATACAGCTATAGAACAAATCGGCCCTATCCTTCTGTTTCCCTAACAACCTAGACCTTAAAGCAAAAGAGCGCTTTTGTGGTTATTACGAGTAGTGTTAAAGTCACCAGATGAAGCCCATGATGGAGTCACTCATGTTAAGCCCCATGTCAGCAAACCAGAACTTAAGTACATTCCTCTGTTGGCTCTCTCAGAAAAGGAAGGCCCGAGCCTGCTGAACACAAGTTAGCTGACCCAGGTCCAAGCCTCCCCTTTGCTCCATAGAAAGCTCAGCTTTAACCAATCAGCAATCAGCAAATACCCAGCGTATTTGCTTCTGTTCACTTTGGTCTATAAGAATCTCTCACCTTATACGGCTCTTTGGGGCTCCTTTCTATCTTCTAGATTGAATGCTGTCCAAGTCATGAATCACTGAATAAAGTGAATAGTGCCTTTAAATTTTACCCAGTTGAATTTTGTTCTTTAGCAGTGGGGATAATACCTTGTCTATAATTGCATGATACATGAGAAAGCACTTTGACATAATACTGTCACTTTGATCCTTGAACTGGGGCGCAGCACTGTTCCTGCAACATTGTCAACACATAATAATATTTGTTGAAGAAATGAATAAATAAGCAAATGAAAGTCTTTTAAAGAAACCCTCAACATAAAATACAGGGGAAAAAAAAGCAACTTTGCCTTCAGATCTTCTGTTTCATCATCTGGGGTCATTCTTGGCATTTTCTTTCTTAACAGAATATATTCACATTTCCCCTCCTATATAATCTTTCTTATTTCTTTATAACAACGAGGACATCCTTAATACCTTTAGTACCAGTGACACCTAAAAAACTATTAGGAATGATTACGGGCATGTGTAGTGGGTTAGACAGAATTTAAATTCATTTTTGCTATTATTATTGCTGCTGTTGTTTCTTTTACCAGGAGGCAGAAGTCATCTCAAGTAGAATTTCTTTGTTCTGGAAAGAATTCCCTGGATGGTTCCTTTTAAATTATGCAGATGTCAGTAAAGAACAATTAATTGCTCTAAAGGAGTGATAGTATATTACCTTTTTCTTTATTTTAACTTGAAATGCAAAACTTCCTGCCTTTCCCAGTAGCCTTATGTATTTAAAACTTGTCCTTTGGGACAAAGTAGCCAATTTGCTCTTTAAAGGAAGAGAAATTAGTCCTCCAGTCTTCTCTTGCTTTCTTTCTTTCTTTTTTTTGAGACTCACCACGGATGGATAGATGTTTTGTCCTCAGGCTGATTCTGACGAAAGTACACCAAGACCCTCCAGGGGGAACTCACTGTGAAAGCAGAGAGCTGCTATTTGCACTGTTACCTGGTCTTACTGTAAAGGCCATACCTGCCATAAGGGCCTCACTGTCTTGAGCACCTCACCTGTGCTGAGTGCTTCGCCTGTCACGAGGGTAGGATCAACCTCCTGGAATGGAGGGAGAGCTTTGGAAACTAGGTGAATTTAAACCAAACTAGTGTAACCTTGGGAATGACAGAAGTACAATATACCAATAGGCCCACAGTCCAACACATAGGCCTTTGAAACTCTGGTTCTTCTTCCTCTGGTTAACAGAACGTTAACACCAGAAGTGACTGGAAGGTTGGCGGAGTCTACAGAGAAGATATCATTACATGTGATCAGAGAGAACCTATCCAGGAAAGCGCGTATTGGAGTCCAAGTGAGAAAGTGGGAGTCACTCACAGGTATGACCTAAGGGGAGGTCTTTGTGCCTCTTAGCTAATAAATGTTGAGTGTAGAAGAATTTATTGGAGACTTGTTGACTTGTCTCCTGAAATCTGCTAGCGAGCATATCTAAGAGGACACTGTAGCAACTCTCTTCTTGTAGTTAATGGAGGTGACTCCTATTTAACCAAGTGATCTGCCAGCTGTTGGAGGCACCGACTGGCTCAAGTCATTTTGCAATATAGATATTAAAGAATTTAATGATCATAATTGTACTAAAGAGTAAGGAAGAAAAATATGGGTTGTTGTGGAATCTAACCTGGTATGTGAATCGGGGCAAAGATTGCCTGAGGAAGCAAGGTCATGGGATTAGTTTGGTAAAGAGAGGTGAAAATAGCACTCCATGCTGAAGTTACTGAGGGTTTAAGAAAAGTCATGGATTTATGGAGTGAGGAGTTCTAGAAAGGGTATGAGATAGGGCTGGAGAGCCACATTAAGGATTTCTGGTTTATCCAAAAAAAAAAAAAGGAAAGCCAAGGAATGAGTGACCTGGTTAATTACATTTAAAAGAAGAGTTACTTTTCATTAAAAAATATAATTTGGCTAAGGGTGTGTGTGTGTGTGTGTGTGTGTGTGTGTGTGTGTGTGTGAAGGAGCTAGGAAAATTATAGGTGAATGGATAAGTCCAACTGAGGTTATTACTAAAATCCAGGTGAAAATTCTTGGAAGCTTGAACTAACAGCAAAGCTATAGGTTAGAAAGAAGTGAATGGGTTAGAGATAAATACTTAGAAGGAAAAATCTTTAGAGGTTAATGATTTGATGGAGTTTAGGGAGGGATTTTTACAAAGAATGTTTCTAAGGTATTCTTCCCTAGCCCTATCTAAATAGAGATTGAATATTAAAACTGGAAAAGACAACAGGGAATATTTGGCACAAATATCTCTTTAATTATAGAGAAGCTTACACAGCTCATAGTAGCAACGGGAGTTGTCCCTCTCCATGTAGTTGGTTAGTTAATGCCAGAATTTAGACGTGAACTGAAGTCACCTGCTGTTTGCATTACATTTCCTCAGCTCAATGGAATAGCATTTCCCCTTCCAACACCCAAATATTCCCTTATGGATACTAAATAATTTTCTAAACATACATGTAAATCACACTGGATTTTTCTCAACAATAAAGTCCTAACATATTTTTTTCTTCTTTGTTTCTTCTAAATGTGTTGGATATTTAGTAGTAAATGATGATTTAGCTGGCCAGTGGACCATAGTCTATAATTATTCACATGAATGGCATATATGGATTTAAATGCTCTACTGAAAAGCCAGCCCTCAACTTACTGGGTATAGCTTAGATGTAGTATCTGAAATCTAAAAAAAGTCATACCATGTGTACGTATAATTTGACAAAGATATCACATAGATGTTTAGTTGGATGTGATCTTGCTCAACCAGAGTTTAGTTGAACTGGTCCTATTTTCCATCTTTTGGGAATATCTGCAGCATTGCAGAAACTCAGACATCGTTACCGCGAAAACGTTAGTATTTCCCTCCTGCTACACTGAATAAATGCCAAGAACTTTAGAACTCTTTTCTGGATAATTCAGCCTCAGTACAATCTACTACAAGTTTAATCAAGGGAAACCAAGGGAAAAATGAAATAGATGTTGCTATTCAAATGGCAGCATTTAGATAAAGGACTGCATAAACATGGACATTTAATTTTATTGAAATTTAAATGAGTTTACTACTCATTGGATATAAGGTCTGTTAATTAAGGCCTGAGTGCCTTGTAAATCCTGGACGAGTGCATATTTGCCACATCCAGTTGTGGCTGACAACAGTCCTTTGTACAAAATGGAGAATAAATCTAAACCAATTAAGATACTGTATGTGTAATTATGAATATTGTAAATGAAATGAGGTGACTATGGATTGTGCATTTTAACATGTGTTAGAAGGAGCTATGTTGCGTTAATTCTTAGTAACTCTTTGCTGATTATTGCATTCTGCTAGATAATATGCTACTAACTAATCATCTTCTGGACAGGTTAGTATAGCCTCCAATAAAGAAGTGTTATATAAAATCATATGTAAATCCGGTCTTTGTTCACAACCGATGATGATGATTTTAGGGAGCATATTCTTCAGTGTGTTAGAAGGATTTTGGGATATTAAAATTATTAAGCTGTAATCTTTGTATCAGAGAACTGACAATCTTGTCTGGAGACAGACACAGAAATGAGTTATGGTAAGTGAGATTGTAATCACAAGGTATAGAGAGCGCAAAGGGGGTAGAGATTCATTGTAATATGGGGGGTTATGGAGATTCTTGAGCTGGGTTTTCAAAGATGGAAGGCATATCTCAGATTGTGAGATGGTGAAGGGCATTTAAATCACTACAACTTCTTAAAAATCACCTTTTAAGAAAAGCTAGAGAGCACTTCTTGAGAGGAAATCCAAGTTATTGAGATCACTTAGATGATGTTAAGAAAAGTTATCTAGAATTTGCAAACAAAGCAAAAGGATAACCGCTTGTTTTCCCAATGCTGTAAATAAGAATGCGGTCTTATTTAATAATTTAATGGATGTACCTCTCTTTTGACCATTTACTATTTGTTAGATGTAAGCCTGTGTAAAATTATATGTTGTTAACGTGTAGACATTATCCTGTACAGGTGCAAATGGTTTCTGTTCCATAGAAAGATGACTCTGAAAGTTGGGGTGTTTGTTATTGCACAGTGGGGCATGAAATGGTTTTGCACATAACCTAGGAAATGTATTCCAGCATTCTCTCTTTTTCACCTATCACCACTCAGTCTTCCAAATTCTGCTTTGAGCCAGCTTCACCATCCTGCTGGTTTTCTCATTAATGAGTTAAATATATCCTCGGCATGGCATGTCTTTATTCTATATTGGAAGGAGAGTTATATTTTTCATATATTAGAAATTACGGTTTGGCAAAACATCTCCTGGAATTAATAAATTTAAAGCTATTTTCCCATCTTATGTAGGAGTGGGTATCATCCCGCCAAAAAGAAAAGAGGAGGGCCTTCTTCCTCTATCCTTTCACTTCCTTGGATCTCTGGAGAAGCCTCTGAGAAATGATCAGCCCTTCACTAGGCTTAATAGGACCCTCTTCTTTATAGAAGGGTCCCAGATAAAGAGGTGAAGCAGGTTCCAGCACTGTATTCATCACCGATGAAGGGGATTTCAGAGCTTCCTTTCTGTTGTTGGAGTGTCCTTGGCAAAGCGTGTCCCATTTGTTAGCTCTAGAAATCCGGAAAGAGAACCATTTATTTTTTTAATTAAAAAAAGGCTTATTTATTTATTTTGAGAGAGAGAGAGAGAGAGAGAAAGAGAGAGAGAGACCCCATATGCAAGTGGGGGAGGGACAGAGAGAGAGGAGAAAGAAAGAATTCCAAGCAGGCTTCCCACTGCCAGTGCGGAGTCCGATGTGGGGCTCCATCTCGTGAATGGTGAGATCAAGACCTAAACCAGAATCAAGAGTCAGATGCTTAACTGACTGAGCCACCCAGGCAGGTGACCCAGAGGGAGAACTATTTAAAAGACTCATCTCGGGGCGCCTGGGTGGTGCAGTCGGTTAAGCGTCCGACTTCAGCCAGGTCACGATCTCGCGGTCCGTGAGTTCGAGCCCCGCGTCAGGCTCTGGGCTGATGGCTCAGAGCCTGGAGCCTGTTTCCGATTCTGTGTCTCCCTCTCTCTCTGCCCCTCCCCTGTTCATGCTCTGTCTCTCTCTGTCCCAAAAATAAATAAACGTTGAAAAAAAAATTAAAAAAAAATAAAAGACTCATCTGTGTTGCTTCAGCTCTGTTTTTTCAGAAATATTTGGATCTGAGGTGGAAACGTGGACTTTTTTTTTTAAGCTCATTTTAAACATATCTTTATGGATTGAACATATAATCCATTTCTTAGGAGAAAATAGATGCCACTAGAAAGCCTCTTACAAGCTGATCAAGAACAAAAATGGCATTCCAGTCCTCTTGTCTGAGACGTGGAAACGTCTTAGGACTTTTGTTTACTCCCGCTTTCTGTTCCCTATAAAATAAACAAAAGATGCTTTGATTGAATGTTTACCTTGGGTATGGACTCTATTAAACATTACACACACACACACACACACACACACTGCATCTTATCCTCAAATATAGCTCACGGGGGCCATATAAGTTTTTAGAGATGATATACTACCTGTCTGGATTTTGGATAATGTCTTTCTTCATGAAGTAGTTTTTCAGGAAAGACTCATCAGTGATCTCCTCCAAGGCTGAGCCCTACGGGCTAACGAGGTCACAGTCAGCACATTTTCTACCTTCTCTTGTGGCCTCAGATGTGAGAGAGTCTCAAATCAAGTCCAGATAGAAGTCTAGATATGAGCATAGCCTTTTCTCTTTAAAAAATTCCCGAACGCGTGAAATCCAATATCTTAATGAGGAGACATGCAAAACCATTTATTACATGATGGGTGTGCATTTAAATTCTCCCCATGACTTCTTGCTCCTGTTTCTCACAGACTGCATTTTGCTGTTCAAAGCAACAGTTTGCTCAGGGCACATTTTATTAGCATGTGGGTTGATAATGTAGAGTATGCAAATTGGCTATGAGAGCTGCTGTTGCAAAAAAGAAAAAGGCCAATCTAACTTGGGAATCTGATCTCTATTTGCAATTACTTACCCATGTCATTGCTGCCCAACATGCATCCTTGGGCCAGATGCATGATGCCCTGTAGAGTATGGTAACATTCAGTTGTTAATTTTACAGTCCACTGTAGCACCAAAGAATGGCAGGGGCTGCCCACAGCAGAAGACAGCCAGCTGTGAAGCAGTTAAATTTTTGCCTTCCCCTGTGAACGGCAAGAGAAGTCTTTCTAAGGCAACCAGACTGACTTCAGAACTTGAATATTTACGCTACCAAGGAAAGCAACCATAAATTTCCATTTTTAACAGCCAGACTAGAGTAGGGACGAGAAGCAAGAAGCGTGATCTTTTAAAAGGCGGTGGACGGTCGAATTGATTCTTTACGAAATCTGGCCCAACTTTAATGGGTAATGATTGAAAATGGAAGTATGGAAGTCCCTTGGCTCCTAATTAAACCAAGGGTTGTTCTTAACACTAGTTGCTCTTAAATCCACTGTTCATCAGATTTGTTCGGGGTTTAATGCTATTATTATAACAATACCTTATTTATCTGACTATCAGGGGTGAGCTCTTCCACCTAAGTGAATTTCATGGATAACTTCAGCATACATCCTTAAGTGCGTAAACCTTAAAAGAACAATTTTGATGAAAACACAGCTAAAATGTATTACGCGCCACCTGCTAGCTTCAATAGTGTATTTCAAATAATTAACACTTTTTGCCAGTGTCGTCAGCTTTTCCCCCAGAACTACCTCATGGGACCACATGGGAGTCTGGCAGGAAATAAAAATACAGTAAGGGCGGTAAACACTTTCTTTGATGCTAACTGCCGCTTGTTACTGCGGGATTCTCCCCACCTCCGTGATGGTTTCTAAAAGTACCTGAAGGCTGTGTCCTACATTCTGACGGAGAACAGATAATTATTTCAAATACTCCATGATGGCTTTTTCTGCTCCTGATCTCCTAAGTGATGTGGACAGATCAAGACTCCTCACCTCTGCCATCGCTGCTGCTTCGGGCACCACAGATGTCTATATATCTGTCCCCCAGACACGGTCACCTAGAACTCTCGAATCGTCCAGATGCACTGAGTGAATGTTGCCTACTGATGCTTACTAGCTGGCCACCGCTTCTCCCACCCATGAAAAAGTGAGGGCCGTCCCACCTTTTCCCCCCGGTGGACGCGCTGAATCTGCCACCGTGTCCTGGGATGTCTGCAAGCTCCTCTGTGGCAGGGTCACATCTCTGCAGCTGCGGTTAGAAGGGAGGAGGACATTTTCTGTCACTTCAGAATGACTTTGCTCCCAGGAACTCCCAGAAAAAAACTGTATGTGGAAACAGTCCTCTTAACTGCAGCCTCATTGTTCCTTAGGAATGGACAAATTCGTGGCGATTTAGCCAAACAGATATACAAGTAATAGATACTGTGGGGTGCCCCAAGTATTTTCCGTGGGTTGCTCTAAGATTGTTCTTTAAAATAGGTAATCTGTGTGTAACTCACCAGCCCTTCTGATATGCCCACACCGGGCTGAATCTCAGTGGGAACACAATTTAGGCTCGAGGAACTACAGAAACACCCGAGAGTTGCCATTGTTATGACGAATTAGCTTTTTACTGGGTAGCGAAATAGTAGTTAGACCCCTACTTCCTTGTGACCGGGCTGTCAGCTGTCAGTGTGGTTACCCCTCAACCCTCCCCCTTCTAATTGCCTGTTTTAAATCTATCATGATTTGACAACCCAGCTAACCGAGGTTGGTGGTACTTTACCGACCCAGGGATCTATAAAGTGTGATGAAAGATCTTATTGCAATAGTTTTCAACCTTTTTGAGATCATATCATTTTTAGCAGCATATGCCAAATGATCAGAAGTCTTCCAAAAACAGTTTTAAAGATTAGGTTTAATTACAACACCAACACAATTACAAAATACTAACAATTCTCTCTCTGTTCTCTTGGGCCCATTTAAACACATTGTCACTGTATTATTGCTTTTCTTTTTTAGAATGTTTTCTTTTTCCCCCGACCATGGTCTCATATACTTTGTCATATTTTGGTAAATACAAGACCGTTCTTTGAAACCTACAGTTTTAGATAACTCACATCCATGGCACAGGACCCTTCTATTTGAAAGACATCTCTCAAGCAGCGTGATTATGACCCAGTGAGACCAAAATGCGGTTTGGGCTAGAGAAAAGCCACAGCGGTGTGCCACAACACATCGATGGAGAACCAGGATGCTGCCATTTTTTTTTCTCCCTACGAGCCTCTCCCCCAGCTCACGGGGCATGCACATCAGTGTTGTGCATCTGTCCCCGTGGTTTCCACGCCTCGGAGGCCTGATCTACATATGTTCGCGTTCTAGGCATGCTGAAAATCTGCCCTACATTTTGTCTTGGGATAAATACTATGTCTCTAGACTACATAGTATCTGAGATCTCTTTCACATCCAACAGTTTCTGTGGGCAACTGCTCCCAGGCCTCTAGCCTCTGTGTTCCTAATAAATTTGCTCCCTGGCCTTCCTTACCGCCTCTCCTTGACCTGTCTTCTAGTTGCTCTGTTTCGTCCTTTGGTAATTAGTAATGGTAATACTCTCTGGGTCAAGAGAAGGAAGACTGGATATCTTTTGTTTTTTAATGTTTATTTATTTTTGATAGAGACAGAGAGACAGAGTGTGAGTGGGGGAGGAACAGAGAAAGAGGGAGACACAGAATCCAAAGCGGGCTCCAGGTTCTGAGCTGTCAGCACAGAGCCTGATGCCAGACGCGAACTCACGAACCATGAGATCATGACCTGAGCCTAAGTCAGACGCTCAACTGACTGAGCCACCCAGGTGCCCCTATCTTTTTTTGTTTTTCTTAACATTTCTTTTTGAGAGAGAGAGAGAGAGAGAGAGAGGACGCACACATGTGAGAGGGGGAGGGGCAGAGAGAGAGAGAGAGAGAATCCCAAGCTGACAGCATGGAGCCCGATGCAGGGCTCGACCCACAAACCTGTGAGATCGTGACCTAAGCTGAAACCAAGAGTTGGATGATGAACCTACTGAGCCACACCGGTGCCCCACCTATCTTTCTTTTGAACTATCTTTATATAGATCAATTTTTTTTTAATTTTTTTTTCAACGTTTATTTATTTTTGGGACAGAGAGAGACAGAGCATGAACGGGGGAGGGGCAGAGAGAGAGGGAGACACAGAATCGGAAACAGGCTCCAGGCTCTGAGCCATCAGCCCAGAGCCTGATGCGGGGCTTGAACTCACGGACCGCGAGATCGTGACCTGGCTGAAGTCGGATGCTTAACCGACTGCGCCACCCAGGCGCCCCTATATAGATCAATTTGTGATGCACAAGGTTTTATTATGGATCTTGGAAATGTTGAGGAAATGTGAGTAAAGTTTAAAACTCTTTTTAGAAACCCACATCTCCTCTGGATTTCCAAACATTCCAAAATGGCACAGAAGATACACAATTTCTAGGTGTCATTAGTATTTTCCCCCACAACGGGGAGGCTGGTATGAAGGACGTACTGGGTGGCTATGTGGGTTTCCTTGTGTGGCCCTAAAAAATGACCACGAACTGGGTGGATTAACACAACAGAAATTTATTCTCTCATAGTTCTGGAGGCTAGCAGTCTGAAACCCAGGTATCAGCAGGGGCGTGCTCCCTCAGACGACTCCAGGGAGCATCCTTCCTTGTGTCTTCCTGGCTTCTTGGGTCCTTGGCAATCTGTAGCCTAATGCTGCTCCCATTCCCAATTGCGGACTCTGTTGTCTCGTGATCATCTTTCCCGTGTATCTTCTGAATCTTGCTCCTTTTTAATCCAGGCGGGCCGTGTTGATGCTGACAAAAAATTCGCAAAAACCTTGTCAGTTTTTTTCTGTGCAAATAATAGGGTGTAAGCCATCAGGCAAGTGGACGCTCCCCAAATCTTTCCTGGATAAGCTTGTTTTTATTCCTGGATTCCGTTGAGATGGTTGATTGGATCCACTCGTCACAAGCTTATTCTTTCCAACAAAAGATTGTCCAGCTACATCCTGGGAATTTGAGAATTTGAATTGTGTTATAATTTAGCCACTTGTAATATGAGTCTCTGGCTTTGTTTGTTTTTGTTTTTGTTTTTCTTTCACAAATCCCAGCCCCTCAGCTACAGGAGGTAAGAATTTCAGGGCAGACCTAGAACATTTTTGGCCATTGGTGCTGCAATTGAGCTAGGAATTTGAAGCCCTGAACTCATCCATTTCTTTCCCCACTTCCTCCAGTACAGTTAGGAGCACTGAGTCACTTTCATTATTATATTCATTGGTTTGACAAAAACGTTCTAAGGTATAAATACATGGTTAGCCAGAACCTCAGCTTTTATAGATTTTTGATTAGTGGTAGCCAGTGGTGAGATTTTCCATATCTCAATTCCCACGTTATGCCACAGACCGTCAGCACCCTGCTGAACACTGGCAATGGAATCATCAGTGCTCTTAAATCTAATTAGCTTAGAGAACCAGTTCCAGAATCCCCAGAACCGATTCTGAAAACTCATCCTTAAGATTCTGTTCCTGAAAAATCACTCCCAGTACCGAAATCTGTATTAGTCAGGGTTCTCCAGGGTAACAGAATCAGTGGAATATATATATTAAAAGATGTATTTCAAGGCATTGGCTCACACTGCTTGGGGGATGGCTGGTGTGAATGTTGTAAGGCAGGCTGGCAGGCTGAGACATCTCGGGTAGGATCTGGTGGTATGGTCCCGAAGCAGAATTTCTTCTTTCTCAGGGAAAGCTCAGTTTTTTGCATTTATAACCCTTCAGCTGATTAGTTGGGACCCAACCACACGATGGGGAATAATCTCCTTTTCTTAAAGTCAACCAGTTGTCTGTGTTCACCACATCTAGAAGGGTGTTTGATTGAATACCTGGGGACTCTGGCCTGGCTAAGCTGACATGTGAGACTAAGCACAGTTTGCAGAGAAGAGAGTAGGGCCATCAAGGGGAGAAGGGGCTGTCCCACGGCCAGCCAGGCTTCCTGCCACCCTACTTACAGGCTGTCACTCCTGTCCCACGTGGGCACAGCATAAAAAGGTAATGTGACAACAGAGCACAGAGGTTTTGGAACTCTACTGGGGGGAAGGAAGTGGCTGTAAGCATACGTTGGCCTTTATCTTATAGACCATTTTGGAATGTTTTTTCGCATAACGACATCGCAGAGGCTCTATGGAAAGTACGATGGAAACAACAAAACCCCCCACGTGTGGCAAGCATATCATGCGATTCCAGTTACAAACACCTGCCAGATTTCTGCTCACACAACTCTGTGCAGAAATGTTTGGTTTATCAAGCCTTATGTATGTTCCTTTTTCAAAGTGCTATTTCGATAATGGCCCACATTCTGTGGATTTTTTCTGAAGGACTATGGGTGATCATTAAAAGATTTTTAATGCACTGGCTCCCAGGCTCCCCAGGAAATGTGTCCTTGGGTTCCTATTACACTCCCCTACATTTGTATAGCGCATTTACCTTGCAAAGAGCTTTCGTGTACATTTCCTACTCGATTATCCTTCCTCTCTCCTTGCTGCCTTGTATTTCTCTCCCTCCTCCACCTCGATCCTTCTGCCCCCCACCCCCGTGGCTTCCACTTCTTCCTTTGCACCTCTCTGCTGGTCACTCTGCCCTGCTCATCTCTTTCCTTGGCTCTCGGTCGCTGTCTAAACTGACCACAATGAGAGTGTTTTGCTTTTTAGCCAATGTTGGTTTGGGTTTCTAGATATATATGTATTAAAGCGTCTGAGTCAATGTTTTAGGTTCTATTTTAAAATTAAATTTATAATATTTTATTGATTTTTCTTGTCTGTGTCGGCCACCTTCTCTTTCTTGTAGTCATAAAATAGTTTTCTATTTTATCTTGACTAAAATCTGTTCTCTCCTGATAAGACCTGCCTCATGCATGGGGCAGAGTAGGCACAGAACTGAGAGTCCATGATAATTTTAGGGGCCCAGGAAAATGCTTTAATATCAGACAGAAAAAAATACAGTCTAGCTTGGATTATATGTATTCACCTTTATGCAAACCCAGTGAGATAGATAGATATAAATAAAATGAAATGTGTGTGCGATTATATGTATGAATTTGCATATAAAATATATAGGAATAAGTGAATACAGCCAGGATTATATAAAATAAACAAAATATAGCCCAGCCTGGGTTATATTCATCTTTATACCAACACAGTAACAAAACATATATATGTATATTTATACTTTGTATATAAATACACTACTTTATAGGTATACTTTTTATAAAAATACAATAAAATATATACACACATAAAAATAATATATTTTATATAAAATAAATATATAAATAAGATATAAAATGGAGGAAGGTGTCCATAAAGGCACAGGTGTCTAGAGCTCATGGAAGACTTAATACAGGCCTGGATAAAACAAAGTAGTTTAAAAATACATAGACAGGGGCTTCTGGGTGGCTCAGTCAGTTAAGGCTTCTGGCTCTTCATTTCAGCTCAGGTCATGATCTCTTGGTTCGTGAGATCCAGTCCCACATCGGGCTTTGTGCTGACAGCATGAAGCCTTCTTGGGATTCCCTCTCTCTCTCCCCCTGCCCCACACATGCATTCTCTCTGTCATAAATAAATAAACAAACAAACATTAAAAAAAAAAAACCCTTAAAGACAGGATTGAGTTCCTGCTCTGTAAAACCTCTTTAGTGACTCTGTTGCATTTAGAATAAAAACCAAAATCCTTCCATATGATAGAAGCTTTTCACACTTGAGCCTTATTTTTACATCTTTCTCCCTCAAAATCACTATTTTATTATATCTGTACTTTCAGTTTCTGGACAAACCTAATCTTTTCCACCTCAGGCTCATTCTGCCTGGAACATTCTCCCTTTTTCTTTTGGTCATCTGACTATTCCTTTGGTTTTGGTATAAATGGTACTGGCTTAGGGGACCCTTTCTTATCACCAAATCTAAATTAGGGATTTTTTTCATAATCTCAGACACGTAGTTTGAATTTTTTAGTATGGATCACCTAGTTATTTGATTATTAATAACTTAATATTCACTCTCTCATACCACTGTATGGTTTATGAAGGAAAAGATACTCTCCATTTGGTCACCACTGTAATCTCAGAGCCTCGAACACTGCCATGCATGAGCATTCAGACAATATTTGTGGAACAAATGAGTAGCCTTGAATTGATTCAATGCACTAAGACATTTAAGAATTTCTAAGGAAAAATAAAAATGTCAATTTAAATCGTATTTAAATTGTTATGTGAATGACCTCTAATTTCCTCTTAAGTTTACTCCCTCATTAGAAAAGGAATTAAACACCAGCTGAAAGTTTAAAGGCAGAGTTGAAAACTCAAAATACGTGAAAGTAAGTTTTAAAATCTTTTTAATTTCAGTTGAATTTCTAGTATAATCGAATTAAACTTTTTCCTTTACTTTGCAGAGAAAAAGAAAACACTTTTCTTTTGGTTTGGGTCAATTACTTAAGCGAGTGTCTCTCTTTAGGCAAAGGGTATAAAATCGGGCACCTGGGTGGCTCAGTCATTTGAGCGTCCAACTTCGGCTCAGGTCATGATCTCATGGCTCCTGAGTTCGAGCCCCGCGTCCAGCTCTGTGCTGACAGCTCAGAGCCTCGAGTCTGCTTCGGATTCTGTATGTCCCCCTTTCTCCCTTCCCCTCCCCAACTTGCACTCTCACTCTCTCTCTCAAAAATAAATAAATAATCATGAAAAAAAGAAAAATGGTGGGGCACCTGGGTGGCTCAATCAGTTAAGCGTCTGACTTTGGCTCAGGTCGTGGTCTTGTGATTCTAAAGGGTTTCTTTTGGTGGAAACTGTTCACTCGTCGGAGCAAATTCAAAGGGTGTTTCCTTCCCCACCTTTTACTGAATTTTATTTTATTGTGATAAGAACATGTAATATGAGAGATCTACCCTCTTGGCCCATTTGTAAGCGTACAAGAGAGTGATGTACAGGTCCAGGGCTATACAGTACATTTCTGGAGTTTATTCCCTGTAGTTTTGAATGACTTTACTCTGATTTTTCTTGTAATTTATCTCCGTCCTTTAAAGGGAAGTTTTTAAAACAAAAGCCCAGGATTCGTCTCAACCCTGTTGTATTAATTCAAGCTGGGAAAGTCCGTTTCATCTACAGGCGAACACACATCAAGTCATACTAGATGATGGAGTTAAGTGTTGGGGATCTGAAACTTTTAGAAAGAAGGCCAAATAATAAATGCTGTGATAGCTCTCAAAAGCCATTCTTGGGGATAATAAAGCCTGAAGCTACAGAAAGAAGCAGTTTGTTCGGGACTGACACAGATACAGCATTTCTTTTGCAAGGTGTGGGCTGGGAGTTAGGTTATTTCTCTTTTCAAAAAGAGGTAGGTCACTGTAAGCCCTTTGGTCTGGCTTTGATTTGCCTCTGGGGCTCAAGGTTGAAGGGTTTTCTCTTTGATTGTGGAGGTTCCTGTGTATTTCTGCCTATGTTAGGTTTGGATGGGAATATGATCCCGTCTCAAGGGTCAATTACTTACTAAAAATCTATTCAGCAACACAAAAATCTGACCAACTCAGTTAATAATATTGTCAAAAATATTGATCTCGTGTTTATTATGAATGCTAATGAATAACTGAGTAAAGTAAATGATTTCATTTATTATCTGTTTTATCTGTAAAGAATATTATAATCACAAGACCTTAGCAAATAGTATTTCTTAAACAGAAGATGCTGAGTTTTCTCATTTTTTTATAGGGTTTGAAAATAAACTATGCTTTTGTAGCACCTAATCTAAGGCAATATACATTACTGGCTTCCTTAAAAAAATGAAGTAAACTCTTCCCTGACAGATTAGTTCTGTAGAATTAAGCAATTCATTGGGACTCAGTTTCCTCAGCTGTGAAACAATAAAGTGAGGAGTCAGAATGAGAATTCCATTATATCTTCTGTAAATTGCCTTCTAGCTCATTCTGATTCTTAGTAACATATCTACATTTCAACTTAATTTCTTCTCATCAATAAAACACGTAACTGCTCATTTTATAAATATAACTTAAGCTTTTTAAGCCAGTGTTGCTAAGAAAGCAATGAGAACCCAATTTGATGAAAGTGAACAAAAATATTCAAATTTGATATATTGCCTTTATAAGTATTAATAAAGAATCAAATATTATACAATTCCCCACTCTTCAATGATGACAGATTAAGAAAGTACAAATACTGCTTTTCATGCATGCTACTTTTCTCTTTCCAATTATTGTATGAATCAATAGCAAAAAAAAAAAAAAATTCCCTTTCAGCAACTTCCCTCCGTTTTATTTAAATAGCAGTAACTCTTCATCTTAAATGAAAGACCTGAAATAAATATCACTTAAAGAACTTTAGCATTGGCACTAAAAATGGGCTTTTTAAAGATAGATACAAAACCCATTAGAGTAAAAAGCTATGTTTGGGACAGCATAGATTATAATTGAGAAAACATGTACATGGCCCTTTTAGTGATCCCAGTATTATAAAATGCCAGATCATTCTCGGAGCTGAAGGAGTGTCAGTCTCTGTGGGTGGAGAAAAGAAAAAGTGACAGTTTGACTGCAGTGATCTGGGAGAGATGACAATTACAGGTAAAGAGGAACTATTTCTGTGCTAAATAGGTTAATTTTTGGCAGAGAGGCTCTCTGATCTAGTTAAGTTAATGAGGCTTTTCCTGAATTAAACCAAGTTGGTGAGCTTTGCTAAAGCTTTAGAAGCTGTCAGAATTCTGCCAACAATAGACACTTGCAAATATTTGAAAAGGATAAGCATCTCTTGAATAATCAGGCACTGCTTTAAGAAATATTAAATGTCTAAATGAACAGAATGAAGGACTTGAATATATATTTTAATGGCTAGGCAAATTTTTCAGCGTCTGATGAAATATTTTTCTCATTTTTTTCATAAGCCTTAACTCTCCTATGGATTAAAGAGAAGTGTGAAGAAGAGAAACATAAAAAACTAGCAATCGATGTCACAAACCTATAAAACCTAAGAGGTAAGAAGAGAGTAGGAGCCACATTTAGTTACCTGGGCCTCTGCTACCCAATGTTTCTCTTTCCCAAATTTGTCTCTTGTTGAAGACATGCCCATAAACCTGTGCTCACAGATCACCGTGCAATAAAAGGCCAAGTACAGGCCCATCTCTAAGCAAAATTGTGAATCAGTCTTTCCTTGGGCTCCCATTTCAGCTTCCCTTCCCAAATTCCAGCAATGCATACTTTCCCATTTCTCATGAACCAGCCCTCCCCCCACCACCAGCCACCCCTTTCTCCAGCCTAGCCTCTCTGGCCTGTTTCTACACTTCGTAATTAACAGATTGTGCTCATATTGGTGAGAGACCAAAGGGACGAAGGCTCTGAAATAGCTAATTTCTTTCACATTCTGTTATTTTCATTGACTGTCTCAATGGTTCCTAGATTTGTGGATTATATAGTTCAGTAAAAATTCAACAACAACAAAAATGGGAATATGTATGTGGGACAGTAGATGGAGCTACCACTTTGGTGTGAGATTGATAGGAAGAGAATATGGATACACACACACACACACACGCACGTGCATGTGCTGTAAGATCCAATGTATTTGTCCAGTGGCACAGATATTAATGGATAAGGGGCAGCGACACAGAGCAAGAGTAGATGAGGCATGATTCAGTGTAGCTCTTCCCTTGGCTCTTGTTTCTGTATAGAGCAACTATATCCACCTCTCTAGAGTGTCTACTGGTACTTTCCAAGCTGGTAGAGACTTGTCAGAATGGAGAAGAAAAGCCCAGTTCTTGCTTCACCATAACAAACCCTTGTGGAATTTTTATTACCATTCAAGAAGCAGTTACAGTAATCGTCTAGACACTTCCACTAAGGAGCTAGCTACACCAAATTTACTGTTTTCCGGATTCGAGCCAACTCAACACGAGTGAAGTCCTGTCCGCACAATGCGGAGGACAGAAAGCAAGAGTGGTGCCTAAGCGTCAGAACACCTCTCTTAACCTTCTTCAGAAGCAGATTGCCTGCCCCAGTTGTTGTTGTTGTTGTTTTTTGCCAGGTAAAGTAATCAAAATGACGATAAAATAAGAATGATACCTCTTTGCCCTGATACTTTATTAAAATATACTTTAATACTATTACAAAAAGTCCTAGTCCCAAAAGGAAGCTCTTCTACGAGTCTCTGAAGGCCAGAGAAAGCCGTATTAGCGAATGGAGATGCTCCTTTATTATATTTGCAGCTCATTGAACTACATCAAAGGTATTTGCTAATTAAACTGATGAGTCTACAGCTTTGATGTCGCGATGGGAAGTTAGTTGCCTTCCATGTTGCCTTTCCCTCGCAATCTATTAACGGACACCAGGTGGCAGTCAGGAAGCATACAAAAGCTAATGGATTCATCTGAAATGAAGATTCATGAATTTAAAACAACCCTCTTATTAGGTCTCAAAATTCAATTAATTTGATTATTGAGAAAAGCTAATCGCTATTATAAAATCAAGTCTACAGAGCAACACCCAAAAGCACCTTAACCCTTCAAAATAAATGTTTGTTACCTTTTTTTCACTGAACTACTTTTTGGTATAGTTTTCTCTGATCTCCCTGTTCTCTTCACTGTTTTGTTTTTTTTTTTAATATGTAATTTACCCAGAAGTTAGGCTTTGTTTTATCAAAAGCCCAATCACAACTTGTACCACCCTTTAGCCTGTCGCCATTTCTGCCTGTTTGTTTGTAGTCCCAGGTGCCTGTGCTGTCTCAGCTCACCCTTCAGGACACTTACCTATGTGAGGGGATGCTTGTTACTCCTACCCCTCACGCACAGCCATCAGTTCTTCAAAATGACTCATCTCCCAGCTGGTGACCCCACAGAGGGGGGTCTACCCCCCACAGAGTGAGTTGTATGACTGACAGAAAAGGATCACGTTTCTGGAGTGACCCATCTCACGTGACATTGGCACAGAGGAACTGTTAGAGGACCTCAGCAGCACCAGCAAAGGAGATTTGGGACTTTAAAGATGTTCTTTACTTAATCTGCAACAGATAATGGTTGTCAGCTCTGGATTATGAAGATGATGAGGGAGAAGATTAACATGGAGTTTAGAGGAGCATCTTGGCTCAGGCCATAGCCTGGGTAGCTTAAACGATGGAAATTTAATCTTCACATTTCTGGAGGCTGAAGGACTGATAGCAGGCTGCCAGCATCTTTAGAGTCTGGTGAGAGCTCTCTTTTCGGCTTGCATGCAGGTGGCCACCTTCTCAAGCTCTGTCTTTTCCTCTAACCCCATCATGGGGCCCCTACCTCATGACCTCATCTAAACCTCATTACCCACTAGAGGCCTCCAAATGCCATCACCTTGGAGATTAGGACTTCAACATATGAATCTTCTTGAGGGGGCAACACATCGAGTCCACAACAGCGAAGACTATAGAGGCATGGGATTAAAAGGGAATGTTGAATCAACAGTGTTTGCCATCACACTGATCAGTTTCTGTCACTGGACTTAACTGGATACCCAGAGAATGGTGACTTTATGTTGGATCAATTAGTCTAATTGATCTCAGCCCTGCCCTGGACAGATTGAAAATGCTGATAATCAGTACGACCCTTTATATTCCGAATTAATAGTTTTAGAGCGAGGTCAGGAAATTTTTTTACTTCTCCAGGTGATTTTAAAGTCAAGTAAGGGTTGAGAACCACTGATTTAACCACGATATGAAGGGATATCCCTTCCCTTGTACTGCTCCTTGCTTAATCGTGGTAAGAAGAATTAGGATACAAGCTGTACGTGGCTCAGCGAGAAAATGAGGCAAGGCATCCAATTTCTTTTCTATTGGTTTATGTTTTTGTTAAATAAATTATTTTTAATGTGTGCATTATTAATTTAAGAATTTGCAATAGGTATCTATGCTGTTTTATTAGAGTTGTCAGAGAATCTTAGGAAACTATTTCCCCTCCACGAATTTATCCGTAAATTTGATAATATACACATGGGGAAAACACCCAAATATGCAAAAGAAATCCCATATTTATATATGATCATAGAGCATTAGACTGGGGGCAAACCATAAAGATCATCAACATCAGTGTTTTTCGAATTGGGGTTATGATCGGGTAGAGTGTTATGAAATCAATTTAGGGTTGCAACCAGAATTTTTTTAAGGAAAAAATACAGGATATAATAGGACAGATTGGGAGGTAAAATCTCAGTGTCCATCATATGCAGTAAGAGTTAAGTGTTAGCAGTGCGGAAATTTTGTGCAACTTCTTTGCCAGGTAAAGCCTCTTTTTTAAAGGGGGTGGTCATCAAAATGTTTGAAAGCCACTAATCCGAGTCAGATCTCTGTCTTTACACATGGAAACAATGGATCTTAGAGAAGCTAAGAAAATTGCTTGCATTTACACAGCCAGTTTGTGGAAAAGACTGGTTTGAAACCAGGATTCCTGAGTAATTTCATTTTTTATTTCCTTTCAGAGAGTATCAGGCCAGGTGAAACAGAGTCTCTGGAAAACATGGGGAGTTGGGTGAGTGAGGACATGAGGTATGTCTGTATACATATGGTATTTTTGCTGTAAGTATCTTTGATGTAGACGTCTTTGTTGGAAGCATTTTTGCCATAAACATTTTCACAGCATAACTAGTTGGCTGTGAGGCAATTTTGCCATAAAAGCTAAAATAACTGGTTGACAGTTGCTTTCATTTCTTCATTGACAAATTTCCCATTTTTATATTATGTAAACCTCAGTAAGCCCTCATAATGGTCCATACGGTGATGAGTAGATGTGGTGATCTTAAAATAGCACATGGTAACAACCATGTAGATCGACTTGATGGAAAATAGGGTGATGAAACTCACTGTGAGGGCGAAATAAGAGAGTGTAAAGCCAGATTGCATACTAGACGCTACCAGAAAGCGGTAATATATCAGTTACAATGAACAAACTCAGTTACAAATGTAGTACAGTGCTAGCATTTCTTCCACATTTCCCATGGAACTTTGGAACAGCCATCAGTGGATACATGACAATATGCCAAGAACAGACAACAGTGTAGAAGACTTTTGCAGCACCCTACAAAAGCTCCCTCACAAATATGAATCCTAGTGTTTGGAAAACTGATACCTCCCTTAATGAAGGAAGAAATGGAGAAGTAATTTTATTAAATTATGTTTCATTGTACCCTTTTTAGTGCTTCTCTTTTATTCTTCCTTATTTTTATCTTTTCTGGCAAATTTGCCTTATGGGCAATTAGTTATGTGGTGAACATGTTTGTGGCAAAACGTTATGCTGAAATGACCGAGGACCACGTTGGGGGGGTGGGGGCAGTGTTTATAGTTTGGTATATAAGAGGAAGAAAAGAAATAGGATTCTTTTTCAGGTCAGATTAAGCAAAAGACTTCAGGTTTGAAGAGGTTAAACCATAGAAAAGATAGAATTCACGTCTATAATTCAAATATAAACATATAAACTTTGCAACTTTTTGTAGTCATTGGACCATTTTCCACACCGGTTTTTGGCCTTCTTTCATTCTGTTTTACTATTCTATCAGAATCATAGTCCATCTGAATTAGACAGAAATCATTGTATTGGGAAAATGACATGGCTTAAAGAAAAGGATGGGCCAGGATAGGGAGAGTTCCGAGCTAGAAGAAACAGACCCATGGCTGTTGGGTGAGGGAGCCTAAATTATGTCAGTGGCAATGGTAAGGAGGGCAGAGAGAATCCGTGAGACTGTTTTAATATGCAATAGACTGGATGTGGGAAAAGGTGGACTATAGGGTGGTATTTCTCAAAAATAAATGTCCTCACATAATAATCACTTGGGATCATTGTTGAAATTCATATTCTTTTATTGTTTTTTACTTTTTAATTGTGGTAAAATACACAAGACATAAATTTTACCATCTCATCATTTTCAAGTGTGATGTTGAGTGTCACAGATATGTATGGTATTGTGCAATCTACAGAACGTTCTCAATTTGTGAAAATGAAACTCTATACCCATTAAACAATTTCTGCATCTACCCTCCCCAGCAACCACCATTCTATATTCTATCCCTATGAATCTGAGTAGCCTAGATACCTCAGAGAAGTGTTTGTCATTTTGTGAATGGCTTATTAAACACTGTATTAATACAGTGTTTGTCATTTTGTGAATGGCTTATTTCTCTCAGCATAATGCCCTCAGGGTGCATCCATGTTGTATTTATGTCAAGGTCTTCCTTTTTTTTTTTTAATATCTTACTGTATGTACATACCGCATTTTGTTTATCCATGAATTAATGGATGGAAATTTGAGTTTCTTCCATATTTGACCGTTGTGACTAACACTGCTTTGAATATAAGTATACAAATATCTCTTCAAGGTCCTGCTTTCACTTCTTTTGGATATACAGCCCAAAAGGGAATTTGGCCAAGGTGATTCTTATGCTCGGGAAAGCTTGAGAAGGACTGGATTCAGATGTGAGAAATTTTGGCTGTCGATAATAACTGAACCATGTCTATCCTAATATTGTTATCATGTCTGTTAGTGAGGCATGATTTCAAAAGATGGTGGGAGTGGAAGTAGTCCATTTGAAAGATGGTTGTGATGGATCCGGGAAATAGATTTCCTTACTACTTAAGAGAAGCCCTAAATTGCCTCCTGTCTCTTTAATTGCTTTATTCATTTAATCCTTTGACACTGAGTGTTTCCTATGCCTGGTACTCCGCTAAGCTCGGTGAATGCAAAAGTGAATGGAAGATTATATTAGACACATAAGTCAATTGCCTGTCATACCCAACTTCTCTTTTAGTGCAATGGTCTCTCCCTCAGTCCTTGGAAACTGCAAGCCCCGTGACACACGCTCATTTCCCCAAGCCACCACTGAATGGACCAGGACTAGCCACCTGCCCTAGGGCCAGTCAACCAATTGACCAGAGGCTGTCTCTCCAGAATTTGAAGAACGAGACATAATGGCTATAGTCAGTAAATGGTTGCGTATGATATATGAATTATAACTTTGTATCCCAGTGAGGGTCACAGCATTTTTCCAGCTAAGTCTCTCATACCTTTGTTTATAAGTCACTTCCTAAAGAGGCCTTTTCTGACCTCCCAGGCTATGTGAGGTCCTCCTGATACTTTCTTTTTCTTTGCGTTTTCCAAGTGGAAGTGCATTTTGGCAAGCCTTAGATTTCAACACTCACTAATGGTTTTCTTTCATTTTTCTACCTGCAGATAGAGGAGTTGTCTCTGATTCCACACTGCCTGGATTTCTCATATTTATTAGCAAATCCTGACAACTCTACCATCAAAACCTAAATAAGTCCATCCAATTATCTCCATCTCCACGGTTGCCATCCTATTTCAGGTTGCCACCATGTCTCATCTGAGCCATCCAGCAGCCTGCTAACTGGTTTCCCTCCACCTGCTCTTTTCCCTGAAAAATTACAGCCAAAGTAACGTTTTACAAACAGGAACAAGATTTTGTCACATCAACACTTAAAGCTCTCTGGTGGTTTCCTAAGGCCCTTAGAATAAACTCCAAAATCCTTTCTCTGACGAACACATTCTGGCCCTCCAATTTTTCTAACCTTAAATTACTCCCTTTGCCCAGCTCTTCACCATCCCCCAGACACAAGGAATTGCACTCACGTTCTAGGTCTTACCTAGCTCGTTTCCACATAAGACTTTTTCTTTGGCTTTCGTTCCTTCTCAGGATGCTCTTTGGTTTCCTCTTCCCAAGTTCCTTCTTGCCATTTACTTTCAAGGCCGCCTTCCTAGAGACCCCTTCTCTGCATACCCCATCTAAAAATCACCCAGGCACAGTTACACATCATCATGACTATGTTCATTTTCTCCCCGCTCTTACATTATTTGTTATTATTCTTGTTTCTTTAATGTTTTTATTGTTAGTCTCAGCACCACCCCCCCCCCCCCCCCAAGAAAGTAAGCCTCATGAGAATAGGACTTCGAGTCTCAGATTCACTTTAAATCCCTGGAGTCTAGAACGTTCCTCTGGGAGCATGATGGGATCTCAGTAAAATCTTAGAAAATAAACAAATTGTTTCAGGAAGATGTAAGAAGTCTAATGTGAAACTCCTCCACCGGCTGCAGATTGGAAAGTTTACCCATATGTATCTACCCTAATTGAATAGAGAATCTCACCAGGATAACATTTCATTCTCTCTCTTTCTGTCAAGTATACTCTTTTTTAAAAAATTGCTTATTTATTTATTTTGAGAAAGAGAGAGCCTGCATGGGGGAAAGGCAGAGAGAGAGAGAGAGAGAGAGAGAGAGAGAGAGAGAGAGAGAGAGAGAGAATCCCAAGAAGGCTCCACACTGTCACACAGTATTGGAGGCCAACAGGGGCTTGATATTATGAACCATGAGATCATGACCTGAGCCAAAATCAAGAGTTGGACGCTAAACTGACTGAGCCACCTAGGTGTCCCAACATTTAATTCTGTACCACTAAATGTGTACAATCTCCAGTCTTTCTGGCCAGAAAGAAGTGATGCCAGAGAAGAAGAAGTGTTTTCTTTATTACATATGTCAGCCAGAATAGGAGCAGCTTCAGACAGAGGAACTCTAAAGTTGAGACCTTGTCCTCCACTGATCTCCTTGGAGGGAAGGATGAATCACTTAACCTTGGGGAACTCCAGCTCTGCCTTCAGGTTAATCATACTGACCTTTCTGGCAGGGATCGTACTGTTAACTAATCAATGTCTATAAAGCATTTGGATAATGAAGAAGGCAACAAAATAATGACCATAATAATCTGTCTTTTGCTGACACATGGTGTGAGCAAAGAAAACAAAGCAAAAGAAATGTTTATGCTACAGAAGCTTTTATGGTTATGGGCAATTATCTCACAACCTTTACATTGTACAGCCTTTTATTCTTTGGGATTTAGACCCTCAAATTGTTGCTTTCTTTAAGGCAGCTATCCTAATATTATTTTCAAAAAACCTGTTCTGCCAGGTTGGAGTAATTTTCTGCTTTTCACTTGCCTGCAAGTGGCAAATTGTCACCTTTTTATTGCAGTCCTCTTCTGTGTCAGAGAAGACATAAAACGTGCACTTAAAATTACTATAGACTGAAACCATCCAAGTGGGTGTTCCGTTCAGATTTAATTTGATGAAAATGGCTGGGCATATTGGCCCTGTGTCTGTATTTCTAAACGAGAAGCTGGCTCACTAGGTGCCCAATTCCCTTCTCCCATCCTCAATGGTTACACTGAGGCTGTAGAAAGGCAAGAATCTTGACCATTCGCTCTCTCACAGGGCTGCCTCTAGGATAAACATTGAAGAAATGGATTTAGTGTGGTTTGACCAGCATTTTCCTCCACTTAGTTATCCTTGCCTGCTAGTTTCTATAAAGAACATGTGTCCTATTTTCTATAAAGAAACTTGTGTCCTATTACTCAAGTATCCAAGAGACAAGTGCTGCCTAGAGTCAAGAGGATCCACGTTCCACACGGATACCCTTTCACAGATGGTGCTCACAAGTAACTGTGGGGATAAAGTAACATGTAACCCAAAGGAATGGATTACTACTGGAGCATCTATGAAAAGGTTTGTGTTTTGATCAGGGAAGTTCTAGCTGTCTTGTGGATCGTGTCATATGATACTGCCTTATCTTACCAACATTGTCGTGGTTTGAAGCCGGCCTTGGTTCAAGTTCAATTATTAGGTCAAGGTTGAATTCAAGACCATACCTTTCTCTTTGATCATGCTATCGTTATATTGCCAGGAAACTTAACTTCATCAGAGGCAAGGGAGAATGCTCTGTTGGACATTACATACTGCTAGATTTCCTTTGCCCTTTGTTTTTAGGAGGGTTGTAAATTATGAAGAGTTGCTGTTGGACCAAAGTTAGATTGAAGAGAGAGAATATCAAGAGAGGAAAGGGAGTAAGACCTACAGTGACATGATGGGGGGGAAAAAGAATCACATTTAGAATATTCCCAATTTGAAAAGACACCCGTAAACTTGAAACTCTTGCTAGCTTCACAGAAGCTCTAAGAAACAATTTTCTCTGAGGTGTTTTGTGCCCTTTAACACATCCAGAAAGTCACGTAACTCTGTGCTTCTATTCAAAATGCGGAGATGATGAAGTTTTGCACCTATGAAACTCTAAGCTGGTCAGAATATCTCTGTGTTACAGAAATTCTCAGAAGCTGTTACTCAGCTTTTTAATGTATCAAAAGTATTAATGTGCTTTTTAATGAATCAAAAGTCTCAGAGACGTGTTCATCACAGCTGTTTGATATCTTTGATTATGCTGTGTCCAGGTTCCCTTTCATAATTAGAAGTATAAGAAAGAAAACTCAGCCTTCCCAAATTGCAGGGAATGCTTCATATAACAATAAAGGGCTGCTCCCGTATATCCTCAGTCGACAGACAATAAAAGAGAAAATTGGTCTACTAAAAAATGATAGTAGGGCTTAGGAGACAGGAATGGTGGTGGTAGATATGTTAAACAGTTATTTTGGCTCTAATCTTCCCGAGGACAAAAGGGATGAGGAGGATCTTGTTGTTTTTTCTTCTTTTTCCCAAAGACCCCATGTTGTGAAAAATGGTATCTATCAAAACCAGCATGAAACCAAACGCTAATTTTGTATAAATAATGTAGCTATTCATGAAAGAAAAACAGGTAGGCAGTTAGCAGCCAAAATGAGGTCAAGAGAGCTTTGGCAGCCTTCTTTCTGTTCTTGGGAACTTTCCACTTGTTATTCTTCTTGATCTCTCCCCACATGGCCACACAGCTCACTCTCTTACTTCTTCTGGTCTGGTTCCAGTATCCCCTTATCAGAAAAGCCACCTTATCAAATAGTGCCACATAAAATGGAACGCCTCCCCTCCACCCCCGTCTTTGTTCCCTCTTACTCCACTCTGTGTTACTTTGCGACTCAGGGCATAAAAGAATCTCCCAAGCCATTTCCCCAGCATTATTTCTAGTTTGTTTCATGCTTTTATTCTACAATCAGCCAAACTGGGCCATTGTATTCATTGTTTCCAAATATACCCTCTAAAATTGAGGGAAAAAATACTGGTTTTAGATTTAGACGTGTTTATAACGTAGTTCTTCCTACTTGAGCCTTGCTTCTTCTACATATAACAACTGAAGGAAGAGTTAGATAAAGCTCCTAAAGAATGGTGGTCTTTGTGAAGGTGCTGCCTCAGTTAGCCTGTGGTTTCATCTATGTGTATAAGGGGTCGGGACATAAAGGGGAAGTCTCCTTTCTCTGCTGTCATTACTCAGCTTTGGTGGCTCCATGTCAGAATAGGCCTGATTCCACATGCTATTGGTTTTCTGGGAACTTCTCTTCAAAAAGCATGGATCTGGATCTGTCGTTTCCTGTGGACCACCTGGAGGGGCAGGTCAAAGCAGGCTGTTGGTACAAACAACTCCCTTCAGATGCGAGGAGGGAGCCCTCACATTTGTCATTCTTGTATCTGAAAAACTGTTCATCATCCCACTCCCCGTTTGCCGATGATCCCAGGATGTAAATGCACTATTTGGGCGACGGAGGCTCTACCACCATTGCTGTTACCAGCTGGATGGTGCTTCTAGAATTTTTGCCTGCTTCCACATGTCTGGGGGCAGTTCACCCTCAACAAAAGATTCACACCTGGAATCTTCTCTAGTCCCCAGAGTTCTGAAAGCCTGCTTGAATTTTGCCTCAGCATGACTGATAGTGGGGGTAGCTGCTGGCTTTCCCACAACATCTCACAACAGGTAGTACAAGACAGTAGATTCTAGCATCTTTGCATTTCCCTATCCTATTGTGGTTTGCATTTGTCCATAGTCCCGTTATGATAAGCAACATTACGGAGTCTGGAGAAAGAGCGGGTCATGTTGGAAAGGTGATGGATTTGGTCTGGAAATCTTGAATGTGAAGATCTCTTGTCACTCTGCCTACTCTTTCAGTGAGGGCTCACCCAGCACGTGATGCCATCTTCCGTGTCCACCTACCTGGGCTCTCCGTTGGCTGCACATCTGAATCACCAGAGGGGGAAGGACTTGTGATGCCCTGTAATATTGAGAGGGACAGTACTAGACAAGGGCATTTTCTAATGCTCCTGGGTGATTCTGATGCACAGTCATGGTTGAGAAACACTGCCCAATGTGATGATGATTCCCAAAATTCTTTCTCTGGCTCACACTTCTCTACTGAGTTTTAGAACCCATCTAAAACTGCTTGGGTGCCTTCAGTTGGATAAAAATAATGAAAGTAAATAATATTACCAGATAACACGTGCATATAAGGTCTGGCCTTATGAACCTTTACATATTAGCTCATTTAGCACTTGCACTCACCCTACGGGAATTTAACTTGCTTTAATTAGACAAGCACTATTACAGTTGACCCATTTAATGGAAAGTTTGCTTTCTTTAGCCACTGTTCTTTGCTATCCCTCCTCTCCAGGTGATCCGATGGTGTAACTAAACTCAGCGCATTTAGATCTCATCAATTTTTTCTCTCATTATCTACTAAATTTACTCTTCCTTTCGTATCCTTTCTCCTAATGAAGGGCAGCAGGATCTGCAGAGATGACCAGGCCAGAGTGGCAGCAGACATAACTGTTCTTCCATTTTCCATCTGATTTCATAACCAGTTTGATGGCTTATTTATCCCATATCTGCAACACCTCCTAGAATGCTTTCTCCTTCCTTCTCTACTGTCACTGCTTATCATATAGGCCATCATTGTTTTGTCTTTTTTCCTCTGAGTCATTGCAGTGTCTTTCAATTCCCTTCAACTCAATCTATACGTTGTTGTTGAGGAGTGCTTCCCAAATCCCAATCAGTCCTGTTAGTTCACTACTTAATAACCCTCAGCTGTTTCTCATAGCCTTCCTGATAAACTCCAAACTCTGTACTTCGGTCAACTATTTTTGGGGGGTGGTCTGCTGTTCCAGCCATTCACCCCACCTCTTCCACGACCCTATCCCCTCACCTGTGTCTTCATACCCTCTGCCTTTCAAGTTAAGTTACTTGAAACGTCCACCATTAGTGTCCTGCATCTTTGGTCACTTGGCACCTACCCCTCTCCTTCTCGTCCATTCCTTTCTAACCTGAGCACTTTAAGGCACTGCCTCCTCTTCCACCCAAGGCAGGTGTACCCCCTGTGGACTCTTCTAGGGAGATCACACTCTAAGTGATCAGCTCCGTAAAAGACGTATGGATAACCAGTGAAATTACTGAGCACCAGCTTGTCTAATGATGATCTAAATAAGTCCCGACGGTCAAGAATATCTAACTAAGAGTAAGCCTGTAATTTAAAATTCTCTCTACAGAGGTATTGGAGTGAAATTCACTTCTGGGTGGAGTGAAATCTTAGGGAATTTATTAGCTTTGAATTATGTCTTATAAGACAATGCTGACTTAATTACAAACTCGTTCCATTGTTCTGAAGCCATTATATGTGGCGAAAAATGAATTGTCTCCCCCTTTTTTTTTTCTGTAATGCAAGGAGCCACCAGCCATGTGGTGGCAGTGACAGGAATCACAGTGTGGATGTGTAAGAGGTGCTTGTGGCCTCTGGGATGGCAGCAGAGATAGCAGGGTGGTTTGACCTCACCTGTCAGTCACAAGGCCATTCTGCAAGACACGCTCAGTAAGGAAATGAAGAAGCTTAACTGGAACCTAAAATTTATTTGATAGAGAAGAAACATGTATGAGGTGCCCAGGTGAGCTGACTTTGTTTATTTAGCAAAAATGTTGTCTACAAGAAATGCAAAATGAACAAAGCCCACATGATTCTACCTTTTCAGTTTGTGTAAACCTAATAAGCTGAAGAGGAACGATATCGTAGCATTTTTAGTTAATATCTCAGAGTTCGTTTTGCCTATTTTATATCTGAACGCGTAATTATATCCCACCAATCTGCTTCCCTCAGCCTATTATTAATCAAATCACTTAAATGATGGTCTTGGTTAAATTTTACAAAATGATCTTAGTTCCTGCACAGTAGAGGAATAGGGAAATAGAAATAGAAAAACAGAGAAATAGAAAATACCTGTTTAAGAATCAGAAATAATGTCCAAAACTGGAACATCGTCCCTAAGATTCATTTGAGTTCGGATATATGTCAGCATTAGGAACACATGTTAGAACGCGTGTTGCTTTGATACAAATGCCCTTGTGTGGATGTCTTTCACAGACCAAACACACCTGATCTTTATAAAAATATTCCCCAAATTCATTTAAAGCCACATGGCCAGGTTCTGGTTAGGAACATTTTATGTATTGCTACAGACTTCTTTGTGAATTATTAATGCGTGTATTCCGCATTTCTAAGCATTTCTTTTTTTAGGACCAAATTTCTGTTCTTGGTGAGTCTTTTCAGAAACTTTGACTACATTTCATTTCCAGTGCTGTTATGTCCTGAGCCACTTCTAAATAATCTCATCTTTGAATATCACCTTGATCTTGTTGAAGTGAAATTTAAGACAGAAGTATATCTTCTAGGAACTAATTTCTGACAGATACTTGGATAGCGGGGAAACCATTTCTCCTGTGCCTAATAGAAGGAAGGAGAGAGTACAGGAATAATTTGCATACAGCTTGTGAAGATTGTTATAGTGCTTCACTATACATCCAAAAATTCAGATAAAGTAAGTTGACTATCCTGAAAATTCCCCAAGAAATATAGCATGGGTCAGTCGTGTTTGACTGAAGTCAGCTTAAGAAATATTCTGACGGTGACACTATGATTAAGCAAGTGCATTCTCCCGCCGGACAACCTGGGTTTGAATCCCAGCTCTGTACTTCTTACTGGTTATGCTATCTTAGGCAAGTTACCTCTCTGAGCATCAGTTTCTTAATCTGTAACAGGGTACTGTTTCATTTCACAGACTTTATAACCATCTGTTTTACAGGCTTATTCTGATTATTAAATAAATTAGTACATTTGGAACAACACAGGTTTGAATTGCCGGGTTCACTTATATGTGGATTTTTAAAAAAAAATACAGTACAGTACTGTGAATGTGTTTTTTCTTTCTTATGATTTTCTTTTTTTTTTTTTCAACGTTTATTTATTTTTGGGACAGAGAGAGACAGAGCATGAACGGGGGAGGGGCAGAGAGAGAGGGAGACACAGAATCGGAAACAGGCTCCAGGCTCTGAGCCATCAGCCCAGAGCCCGACGCGGGGCTCGAACTCACGGACCGCGAGATCGTGACCTGGCTGAAGTCGGACGCTTAACCGATTGCGCCACCCAGGCGCCCCCTTATGATTTTCTTAATAGCATATTCTTTTCTCTAGCATACTTTATTGTAAGAATTCAGTACGTAATACATACAGTACAAAGTATGTTTTAATTGTTTATGTTATTGGCAAGGCTCCTGGTCAACAGTAGGCTATTAGTAGTTAAGTTTTGGGGAGTCAAAAGTTATATGCAATGTTTTGCTGTATGGGAGGGTCAATGGTCCTAACTCCTTTGCTCAAGGGCCAACTGTATTTTTTAAAATTTAAATCCAAGCTAGTTAACATATAGTGTAATAATGGTTTCAGGAGTAGAATTTGGTGATTCATCACTTACACATAACACCCAGTGCTCATCCCAACAAGTGTCCTCCTTAATACCCCTCGCGCACTTAGCCCATCCCCTGCCCCTCTCCCTCCAGCAACCCTCAGTTCTTTTTTGTATTTAAGAGTCTCTTATGGTTTGGTTCCCTCTCTGTGTTTATCTTGTTTTTCTGTCCCTTCCCCTATGTTCATCTTTGTGTTTCCTAAATTCCACATATGAATGAAATCATATGATATTTGTCTTTCTCTGACTTATTTCACTTAGCGTAATACACTCTGGTTCCATCCATGTGGTTCCAAGTGGCAAGATTTCATTCTTTTTGATCACCGAGTAATATTCCATTGGATATATATATACCACATCTTTATCCATTCATCAGATGGCTCTTTCCATACTTTGGCTATTGTTGATAGCACTGCTCTAAACATTGGGTTGCATGTTCCCCTTCAAATCAGCATTTTTGTATCCTTTGGATAAATACCTAGTGGTGCAATTACTAGCTCATAGGATAGTTCTATTTTTAACTTTTTGACTAACCTCCATACTATTTTCTACAGTGGATGCACCAGTTTGAATTCCCACCAGCAGAGAAAAAAGTTTCCCCTTTCTCAGCATTCTTGCTGACATCTGTTGTGTTTAGCCATTCTGACAGGTGTGAGGTGGTATCTCATTGTGGTTTTGATTTGTATTTCCCTCATAATGAGTGATGTTGAGCATCTTTTCATGTGTCTGTTTGCCATTTGTATCTCTTCTTTGGAAAAGTGTCTGTTCATGTCTTCTGCCCATTTCTTCACTGGATTATTTGGTTTGGGGGTGTTGAGTTTGATTTGTTCTTCATAGATTTTGGATACTAACTCTTTATCTGATATGCCATTTGCAAATATCTTCTCCCATTCCATGAGCTTCCTTTTAATTTTTTTAATATTTACTTATTTTTGAGAGAGAGAGACAGAGCATGAGCAGGGGAGGGGCAGAGAGAGAGGGAGACACAGAATCTGAAGCAGGCTCTAGGTTCTGAGCCATCAGCACAGAGCCTGATGCGGGGCTCAAACTCACGAACTGTGACATCGTGACCTGAGCTGAAGTTGGACGCTTAACCAACTGAGCCACCCAGGTGGACCTCCATAGGCTGCCTTTTAGTTTTGTTGATTGTTTTCTTTGCTGTGCAGAAACTTTTTATCTTGATGAGGTCTCAATAGTTCATTTTTGCTTTTGTTTCTCTTGCCTCCAGAGACACGTCTAGTAAGAAGTTGCTATGGTCAAGGTCAAAGAGGTTGTTGCCTGTTTTCTCCTTTAGGATTTTGATAGTTTCCTATCTTATGTTTAGGTCAGGGTTAACCGTATTCATAAAGTATTTAAATGAGTGCCTTGGACATATAAAAACTTTGTAAAAATTAAAATAAAAAACCTTTTAAATCTTGTTCATTGTGGCTGTCATTTGTATGCTTGAAAATACTTCATGCATGTTCTTATGTAAATATTTTTCTGATGAGCTTCTTATAGCAGAAGGAAACTCAAACTTCAAACAAGGGAGAGAGAAACTATATGAGTCAGAACTTTGTTTCTATTTGTGTTTTTGAAATTTTGCAGTCACTTGACATGGAATGGATCAATGTGGGTAATGAATCCTTGGTCTTATATGTAGGAAGGAAATTGAATGTTATAAGCTAACAGAAAGTAGAATTTTTCTGTAGTTCTCTAGTTGGGCACAAACCTCAATTCACAGGATCTCTTTCCAGATAGTTTCTTTCAAACAACCAGAGTTAGATCAAATGTGCATCATTTATTGTTTTGACTGGAATAAAAGTAAAAGTATTTCTGGTTGGATTGGAGTGTGTTCATATGAAATTAACAAAAATAAATGCAGCCAGTCAGCAGGATGAGAATTCCTTTCCATCATCTCACTAATTCAGCATGGAAATACGTTTCAAATTTAGAGAAGACTACGGCGTTTGAATGTGTAAATTCTACTTTTACAAAATGAATTCATGAACTTGTTTGCATATGGACCAAAACCTCATATCCTCTCTGGTGTGGGGCTGTGTCCATGATGACCTGTCATATGATCCAAAAGCGAAACCGTTCCGCTTATACCTTCTCACAGACACAGTGTCCAGAGATATTAGCTGGATGTAAGAATTGAGAATGGAGTATGAAAAGGTGACATCAGGTTTGTGGTTTGAGCAATTGGGAGAATGATGTGACATTTAATAAGAACAGGCCACACAGAAGAAGCAGGAACTCTGATGAGTTCAGCGTTAGGTAAATAGCATTGGAGGTGCTAGTATCACATCTGATTGGAGATACCTTGCAGCAGGAAGGGGTGCCACTTAGGACGGATACGAGCTGGAGATGTCGAGTAGCAGTCATCGATGCGTGGATGGCCCTTGAAACCCTGTGTGTGGATGACTGATTGAGAGGATCGTATGGAGTGACTGGAACAAGAAATCTAGGACAGAGCCCTGAGGAATATGAATATCGAGGGCAAGGCTAAATGACGAACTAGAAAAGGGCACCTGAAAAGATAGAGTGTATATCATGGAAATCAAAGACAAAGTGGTCAACATGTCAAATACATCACCTATATTATTAAAAAAAACAGAATACTACATAGGGTCTAAAGGAAATACTGTCAAGTGAGAAAAACATAAGGTAAAGATTAAGTTAATCTCAACTTTAAACCCTTCTCATTTTGTAGCTAGGCGTGTTAAACTTTGCAGGAAAGAACAAGTGGTTTAACACCACTGAAGGGATTTCATGAATTTAGAGAGTGTTGTAATTGACTATTTACAGTAGATGGAAAACTAAGGCTCAGGAAGGAGAAGTGATTTGCCTAAAGTGACACACACAGTAAATGGAAGGGCGGGACAAGAGTCAAAGATTCCTGAGTCTCAATATTTGTTTTGGGGAAAAATCATTAAAGCAAAAATGCAATAGATTACAAGAGTGAAGGTGCATTAACATTACTCAGACAGTAATGATGACAGGAGTGCATAAGAAAAGCAATTGCCTGTAAAAGAGAATAAGCAACTCACAATATCCCAGCAGAAATGGGTAAAGGAATTTGTTACCTGTTTGGGAGTGATTGAAGTATTGTAAGGTCTGTCTAGAGGTAGAATGATGACCTTATTTTCTCCTTTTGTCACGTTGAGGGGTCCCTGTCACAGAAAATCACAATCATCTAGGCCAGGGCTGATCATCTTCCTGAGCATTGTTTTAGGCATTGTTGTATTCAGTGCAAGATAAAAAGATGTGACCTTCAGGTATGATCTATACCTATTATTGAAGATGGACAGCACTGATATGCAAGATAATGAAGAACACACAATCAACTAAATGCACATGGAGAGCTGATTGCTTCATCATTAATATTATATAAGAGGAAGTATTTCATCTGGAAGATCATGAGTGCAAGAGGGATCATAGAAATCGCATGTTTAGGTTTGTGAAATTGAGAGGCATCATTATTGCTTTTAATAAGCAATAACAGATTCCATCATGTCATCCCAGGAACAAAATTCATAAAAAATTTTTCATCTTGCCATGTGTCAGCACTGACATTTTGAGATGGCTTACATCCAATAGCTTTGGAAAAGCTATTGGATAGCTATTCCCCCTGCTCCCACTCTTTATGAACACTATACATGAAAAATCTTAAGACTTAATACTTCATACTTACAGAGTATTTGCTATTAAAATATGGTCTCTAAGTTTTTTGATATTGTACCCCAATAGTAAAACATTTAGGTGAGATCAGAAAGGTTGCTCTCGAAGGCTGACGTTACCTAACCTGCCATCCAGTTGGCTTCAATTTCTCCCGGTGGGCGGGGCTGTTAATTTAAACCCAGATTCCATAGTCAAGAAGCTTGGGATGCTGGGACTTCCTGGTATATCATAAAAGAGAGATAAACAAACTATGTCCCTCAGGCCACATACGACATGTTGCCTGTCAATAAAGTTTCATTGGAACACCACCATACCCATTCGTTGCTTGTCTATGGCTGCTTCATGCTATAATGGCAAGGGTTGAGTAGTTGCAAAAGCCAGAATATGGTACACAAATGTAAAATATTTACTATCTGGCCTTTTAAAGAAAAGTTTGTTGACCTCTGCCATAAAAGAAGATATTCAAAAGTTTAATGAGGAGAGAATTTTGAAGTGAATATTTTATGTGCGACTTGCTTAGCCACACACAAAAAGCTATTGATCCTCGTCTCTCACTTTGTGGGTGGTATTTTGACATGTTTTAGAACACTGAGCCCTGGCAATATTAGTGATATGGCAGACGCCTGACTTTTCATGGGACTTGTCATCACCTGCCAATATACATGTGTCTTCTGAAGTCTTCCTAACAGAATACTACTTTCCCAGCTATAATTAGCATAATGCAATTGTGTTCAATACTAGCACAATGTTTTCTGGGACACAAGGAGGTCTCTGCAAGGCTGCATTATGACAGAGATGGAGAGCATATAAACAACCCCGGGGGGCGACAGAGGGGATGTACTACTTCCTGTACATGCCAGAGAAAGGCCATCTTCTTCTGATTGTCTTTATTAATTAGCATTAAGAAGAAAAGAGTCGCAACCTCAATAGATGCATAAATGCACACCGGCTGCAAGGGACTTCAGTGATTTGTACCAGTAAAGATAACCACACTTGCAATGGGAGCTGTGACTGATGTCATTTTCTGAGTAAGTTTATGATAACCTGTTGTTATCCTCCAGGGTCCATTAGGCCCCTACGTTAACTGTGGAGTTGAGTTCCTCTGGGATACGATGGGAATTAACACCCCTGCAGGTTCAGGTCTTTGCGCTGAGCATTAATTTCTGAAATTCCTCCAGAAATGCATTTCACTTTTGTTTATCCTGGGAAAAGCACTGTCCTTGATCTTTTCTATGATAATAGCTCCCCCCCCACCCCCCAAACCTATGAAGATTTTGACAGTTCTGAAGTGGGCTTTTCCAAAGTAATGGAAACTCAGTATTGTCTCTCTGGTCCACTGGAGTCCTTGTAAGATGGACTATTGGCGAGACTCCAAATACTTCGGATTTCTTCTGATTTCCACACTTCCCCACTCTGACTCATGCACCAGTGTTGACGTTTCCAGTCCCTGGATATTAGCGTCAGCTGAGAGCCACAGCTAGTCACTCCTCATGGAGGCAATACATACTATGTTTGGTTGTCCTGCTGTGACCCATTTACCAGTAGAACCCATTAAGTCACTAGTGTTGGAATGAGGTCTAGAGATGTGGTACCAGCTGGAAGCTGTTCCTGTCTTCCGTCTTTTCATTTTTAAACTCACATTCTTTCTGCTTTGTTAAAAACACACTGTCTGTTGATCTGTATAGGGTTTTGGAGGACAGGCAAAGAAATTACTATTTGTTGAAACGATTTTCCTTGAACTTCCAGAAATCTTCCAACATGCTTTTAAGAGTCACTCTTTCTAAATTTTTTTTAATGTTTATTTATTTTTGAGACAGAGAGAGACAGAGCATGAGCAGGGGAGGGGCAGAGAGAGAGGGAGACACAGAATCAGAAGCAGGCTGCAGGCTCTGAGCTGTCAGCACAGAGCCCGACGCGGGGCTCGAACTCACGAACTGTGAGATGATGACCTGAGCCGCAGCTGGATGCTCAACCGACTGAGCCACCCAGGCGCCCCAAGAGTCACTCTTTCTAAGACACAATACTTCCTTGTTTAAAAATTACCAGTTATTTCCTAAAGCATAAAATTACACCAATAACCCTTGTCTTGGCATTCTGTTTTCTCCATGGCATTCTAAAGAAACTTCTACTTCATCTGAAGAAGTCTACCAGGAAAAAAAAACAAAAACAAAAAAACAAAAAAACACAACACATGGATGTTTCAGTTTCTGTAATAACCTAGTTCTGGAATAATCTGGCTATTGCTATTGCTCAGTCTAGTCCATCTCGTGGTTAACTTCTACTTCACATATTTAATTTCTCGCCTTTCTTACAGACCAGTTACAGTTTCCTCTTTTTCCCTAGGAAATCTTTCCTTAGTATCTGGGCAAGGAATAGTTTTTTGTGTGTGATCTGTGTGTCATCCATTTATATACTCATACACAATAAAATGTTTTCGTTATCGCTCATTCTATGTGTGCATAGACAAGAATATATGTTTAATTATTAGTATATACTAGAATAGTTGTTTTTTCTCAATCTAGGCTCTCAGGCTCCAGAGCCTGTGCATTAACCATTATGCATACTACCTATCCATGTGATGTCACTATTCTTTCCCATGCCAATGGCACACTTCACTAAATAAAAATGGCGGCCCTTCCTGTAAAGCTTTGGCATTATATCAGATTCCTTTACTATATATAGCACCTCAGGAAGCTGTTATAAATTAACTGTAGTACTCATGGTAAAGCCCATCTCTTATCTCTGATTGCTCAACTTTAAGCTCAATAAGGAAAGGATGCATTTCGTAAATCACTTTTTTGTCCATGTGCTTGCACATAATAGGTATTTTATTTATATTTGTTATCAGGATGTTGATAATGATTTAAATTTGCTCAAAGCTAAAAGTTATTATACGGTTCCATCAAAATTCATCCTGTAAATTATCCTCCCAATATATTTTTTTTCTGAGTAACTTTCCGTTCTATTAAATTCCACAACTGACTGCTTTATTTCTTCCTACCCGCCTTTTCTATCACAATATCCCAAAGTGAAAATCACAACCTCCTGTTCTTTAATTAGCTCCTTGTCCTAAAGTCATAACATATTGTTTGATTTTTGTTAAAAGACCAATGTCTTCCGAGTTGATACTTGCATGTAATGAATTACTAGTTTCTTTACAAATTGAGAAGAGATGTATTCTACAGCTGATACCTATTATAAGAAAAATGTGTATTATTTGATTTTACTAGTCACTGTACTATGTGAGAGGTCTTTTATTTTTTTAAAAAGAGGTTAACTTTATAAAAATCACCAAGTAATTTAATTTTTTTATTATACATTTTTTTAAATGTTTATTTATGTTGTTTGAGAGAGAGAGAGAGAGAGAGAGAGAGCCCACGTGCACAAGCGGGGGAGGGGCAGAGAGAGAGGGGGACATAGAATCTGAAGCAGGCTCCAGGCTCTGAGCTGTCAGCACAGAGACCGCCGCGGGGCTTGAGGTCACGAACAGTGAGATCATGACCTGAGCTGAAGTCAGACGATCAACTGACTGAGCCACCCAGGCACCCCAGTAATTTAATATTTTGATGTAAATATTTCAGAACAAGGCTCATTGTTCTATAACTGGTTAGTTGTCTGTCTTTTCCAGTGAATGGTACATGAGTGTTTTTCATCGTCATTTTTTTTTTTAGAGGGAGAAAATAAGAGCTTCTTTTTTAGATCTTGGCAAAAAGAATGTTAAGTCTCTTTAGGGAACAGATAAACCCAAAATATTCATCTAGTTTCAAAAATACATACAATGTTTGTAACAGTTGCTAACTGTCTGGTTGGAGAGAATGCAAAACTTTATGTAGTATTTTTTGGCCTTAACATTATTAAAAAAAATTTTTTTTTTACTGTTTATTTATTTTTGAGAGAGACAGAGACAGAATGCGAGTGGGTTAGGGACAGAGAAAGAGGGAGACACAGAAGCAGAAGCAGGCTCCGGGATCCAGGCTCCAGGCTCCGAGCTATCAGCCCAGAGCCCGACACGGGACTCGAACTCATGAGCTGTGAGATCATGACCTGAGCCGAAGTTGGATGCTCAACCGACTGAGCCCCCAGGTGCCCCTGGTCTTGCATTATTTATCTTTTCCCCCCAAAAGAAAAAAGTGAAAATCACAGGTATGACAGGCATATAAAAATTTATCATTGTTTCAGTTCATTAAATTGACACCCAAATAGTAGCTGTATTATATCCATATTCCTTTAATTCAGGATGTATAGATATTATCCTAAGATTTGAAATGACACTGTAAATTATATGGTAGAGTGAAGTCAGGAGAGGGGTAACTAATGTATGGTAGGGGATGATCTTTATCCCATTGTTGATAATCTGGGTTTTTTCAAATAAATAGAATAAGGTGTAAAATCCATCTCTTGGAATTTATTGCCAAAATTGTTCAGTTTGAATTTGGTTTATCTGGATATTCTTTTGGGGGATATATATTATTGGGGCAAAAATATATGCACTATTTTTCAGGATGTATGAAATCCTTGAAAAATCACAATGACATTCAATTCCCTTAAATGGGTGATCCTTAAGCGAAAGGGTCTCTCTGTTCTTTAGAAGTAGAAATAAAGTTTAGAAGATATTGAGCTAACATTGTGCAGTTGCTTTTTAAAATCTGCTTCATGGAAGAGATAACTCACCATATCCTGAGAGAACATTCTTTTCTTGAAATTGGTGTAGTCATTATAAAGTTCTTTCACAGGTAAAACAAAAATGTGCTTCCTTCTAACTTTCTTTTACTTCCTTTCCAGAGCATCAAAGACCAAGCCTCCTACTTTCTTTTTGACCCGGGTAATTGCCAGTGTATGCGTCATTTTAAAATGCATTTAATGTGGCACTCAGATTGAATCTAGTATTGTAGATGTGGTCTGACCAAGTGAGAATGCAACCGGGCATTCTGCCTTTCGTTTATCTCTACGCTATGTTCCTATTAACCCAGAATAAATCAGACTCAGGTAATCTTGATAACAATATCATACTGTAAAGTTTCCCATGATTGTATACTCCGGCCAATGCAAACCCAATCCCCTGACCAGTTACTCCAAATTATGTAATTCCTCTTTTGGAAAGTAAATGTAGCACTTCTTATAAAATTGATTAAATGTTACCTTGTATTAGACAATCTAAAATATTTTAATAAATTTGGTGGCTTCAGTGCATAGTAGAGTATCTAGTACATATGGGGTGCTGAATAGATATTTTTTTTGAATAAATACTGCTGGATTAGATATCTTTGAATTTTCCTTTAATATGTAATTTATTAGTGCTATTTTAATGGGGCATTTACTGCAGATTTTATAGGTACAATTGCAGGCTCCATTCAATTCACTGATATAAATATCACACTAGACAAGGTCAAGGATAGGGCTTGATGACAATCCATCAGGGACTCCCGAGGATTTCAATTAAATTCCACGAGCATTTTTCAGTGCTAAATATGTGGCGGGACTGTGTAGGCCTTAACAATATGTTGCCTCCAAAAAATATTCAGGCTAGTTTGACATAACCCTATTAATCAACACTCATTGAGTACAGTGATTCAACTAGCTGTTAATTCATCTATCTATACCATCATTTATATCTTATTTCTTCTTATAAAGCTATTTGAGATAATTTGATGCATCAAGATAAACTATGCTTTCAGTATTTATATAATATGCCAACCTGAAAATGTTATAAAAAAAAGATACTAAATTTGATTCTATTGATTCAGTCCTGATAAAAACACAAGGGACTGTATTGTTTGGCATCAAAAAGGCCTGTGTTTTATCAGCTACTTCAACCAGTATCCTAGTGATCTTGGACAAGTTACTTGACATTTCTTTATTTTTTTTTATGTTTGTTTATTTTGAGAGAGAGAGACAGAGAGAGAGAACGAGCAGGGGAGGGCAGAGAGAAAGGGAGACACAGAATCAGAAGTAGGCTCCAGGCCCTGAACTGTCAGCACAGAGCTCGACATGGGGATTGAACCCACAGACGGTGAGATCATGACTTGAGCTGAAATCAGATGCTTAACCGACTGAGCCACCCAGGGGCCCTGAGTTACTTAAAATTTCTAACCTGCATTCTTGTTTTGCTCATATAACCTAGATATTAGCATAACAAACCTTAGAGAATCGTTTCGTGGGCGAAATAAGATAATCAACTATCTCAGATCCATTTCCTTGGGAAATAGATTCTGACGCTCTGATATTTGCATGCAAGAGGTTAATTGGAGAAACTTCTGGGAATCAACACCTTCAGGAGACTGAAGGATTGGTTAGGGAGAAATGTGGATTCCTCTGTGGTTGCAGCAGAAGAGTCAGATGCTTCCACAGGGAGGTCAAGAGGTGGAATGTCTGCAGATGTCTCCATCAAAGCAGGGTGGGGGCGTCTTTGTACTACTGCCTGGACCAGTCTTTGGACGGGAAAAACCTCTCAGGAAGGAGGCCTAGCCTTGGGTGGGCAGCTTCCTTTGACACAGGGCAATACATCCATGAGCTGTCAACAGTCAACATTGCTGCTACCACAGACTACACTACATGGACCAACGTAATTATTGCAATTAACTGAATAATGTGCATTAGCTATTCTTTGTATTGTAATTATGCCTTAATTTCTTTTTTAGTGTTTATTTGTTTATTTTGAGAGAGAGAGAGCAAGCATGGAAGGGGCAGAGAAAGAATCCCAAGCAGGCTCCACTCTTAGCTCAGAGCCTGATACAGGGCTTGATCTCATGACCATGAGATCGTGACCTGAGCTGAGATTGAGTCAGAAGCTCAATGGACTGAGGCGCCCAGGTGCCCCTTATTCCTTTATTTCCTAATTCCTTTATCTATTTACTTATTTAGATCTTCCATTCTGGAATTTTTTTGATCTTTTATTCAGAATTTTTTTCATATATTCCATTAATTTCATCAGTTTTCACTTCTCTGAGAAAATCAAGTTACCTTTAAAAAATTTGTTGATTTATAATTGACCTATGATAAACCACAAATGTTTGAAGAATACCTGTTGACATTTTCACACACACACAAACATACACATCCACCTGTGAAACTATCACTATAATCAAAGAGTGAACATCTCCACCATTTTCAAAAAGATTCTTTAAGCCCATTTGTAAATGATCTTTTCCTGCCCCTGATCCCCCAGTAGAACGGATCTGTGTTCTGTCACTATAGATTAGTTTTCTCATTCTAAAATTTTATATAAATAAATTCATCTGGTACGTACTTTTTTTTTTTTTTTTTTTTTGGATCTGGCTTGTTTTACTCAGCGTAATTATTTTGAGATTCATCGATATTACAGTGTTCACCAACAGTTCATTTCTTTTTATTGCTGAATGGTGTTCCATTGTATGGATATACCAGAATATGTGTATCCCGTCACCTTTCTGTAGACATTTAGGTTGTTTCAAGTATTTGGCTATTATAAATAAAGCTGCTATGAACATCCAGGTGTAAGCTTTCTATGGATGCATGCTCTTTTTTAAAACAATCATTTTAGAGCGGGGAGGGGCAGAGAGAGAGAATCCCAAGCATGCTTTGTGCCATCAGCACAGAGCCTGAAGTGGGACTTGATCCACCAACTGGAGACCACGACTTGAGCCGAAATCAAGAGTAGGAAGCTTAACCAACTGCATCACCCAGACGCCCCTTGATGCATGCTCTATGTCTCTTGGGACAATATCTAGGAATGGAACTGTTTGGTCAGATATGTGATTTGCAAACACAGTAAACCCATGGCTTGGGGGCATAAGTCATTCCAGAAACATGCTTGCAATCCAAAACACTTGTCTATCAAAGCGAATTTCAAGAACTGTTGGCTCATTCGTGATCATGTGACGTTTGGCATCACGTACTACTCGTATTGCAAAACACGGCCTGTTTATCAAGTTATAATTTATTAGAAATAATTGCTTCTCTTGTGGAACACTCACAGAACAAGTTACTCGCGGTCCAAGGTTTTACTATATTTTCTCCAAGTCTGCGGTTTATTTTTTCATTCCATTAACAATGTCTCTTGAAAAGTAGAAATTCTTTAAATTTTTTTTTTCAACGTTTATTTATTTTTGGGACAGAGAGAGACAGAGCATGAATGGGGGAGGGGCAGAGAGAGAGGGAGACACAGAATCAGAAACAGGCTCCAGGCTCTGAGCCATCAGCCCAGAGCCCGACGCGGGGCTCAAACTCACGGACCGCGAGATCGTGACCTGGCTGAAGTTGGACGCTTAACCTACTGCGCCACCCAGGCGCCCCAGAAAAAGTAGAAATTCTTAAGAGGTCGTTGATGAATTCTTATTTATCAGCTTTTGTGGATAATACTTTTGCTGTTGCATCTAAGAAAATTTTTTGCCTAGCCCAAGGTCACAAAGATTTTCCAATATGTTTTTGACTAGATGTTTTAAGGTTTTAGGTTTTACAGTTAGGTATGATCAATTCTGAATTAATTTTTTTCGGATAGCATAAAGTATGGATCAAAGTTCATTTTTTTGCCTGTAGATATCCAATTACTCCAGCCCCACTGATTAAAAAGACCATGGTTTTTTGACAGAATTTGCCATTTCCCTTTTGTCAAAAATCAGGTCATTGAATATGTTTAGGTCCATTTATAGGTGGTTCAGTTACACTGATAGAATGTTTTTCTATGAAGTAAAAGAGCCATGCATTATTCAGGTTACATTTTTCTTCTTGAGTGGGAATTTGGTAGTGAATAGCTTTTGAGAAATTTTTCACTTCATTTAGGTTGTCAATTACCAGCATAAAATTGTTCAAAATTGTCATTTAATTTCCTTTCCTATAAATACAGTCTGTGGTAGTGGCACCTTTCTCATTTTTGTTATTAATAATTGCATCTTCTAGCTTCTTTGTCCAGATCATGGTTACTCTAAGTTTGTCTACTCTATTGACTATCCCAACACAAAAGCTTTTGTTTTATCAGTTCCCTTCATCATTTTTCTGTTTTCAATTTCATTGTTTTCTGCTCTGATCTTTATTTCTTGGATTTTCTTTGAGATAAATTGGTCTTCTAGCCTCTTCAAATGGAAATCAAGGTAATTGATTTGAGACCTTCTTTCTTTTCCAATATAGGCATTTTGTGTTTTAAATTCCTTTTCTTTTCCATGTTGTTTCTTTCTTTCTTTCCTCCTTCCTTCCTTCCTTCCTTCCTTCCTTCCTTCCTTCCTTTCATTTTTTTTTTTTTTTTTGAGAGAGAGAGAGAGATTGAGAGTGCAACTGGGGAAAAGCAGAGAGAGAGGAAAGAATCCCAAACAGGTCGCATGTTTAGTAAAAGCCTGACACAGGCCTGGGTTCCATGACTAACCATGAGATCATGACCTGAGCCGAAATCAAGAGCCAGACGCTTAACCAACTAAGCCATCCAGGTGCCCCTTAAGTTTTATTAAATTCCAGTTAGTTAACATACAGTGTAATATTAGTTTCAAGTGTACAATATAGTGATTCAACACTCCCATACACCGGGTGCTCACCACAATAAGCGTGCATCCTAGTCCCCATCACCTGTTAACTCATTCCCCCCACCCCCACCCACCTCCCATCTGGTGACCATCAATGTATTCTCGGTACTGTTTTAGTTCTGCCCCCCCCCCCTCACATTTGGTTATGTTGCCTTTTCATTTTCATTCAGTTCAAAGTGTTTCCTAATTTCTTTTTGGATTTCTTCTGAAATCTGTAAGTTTAGAGGAACGTTTTCCAAATATGTGGAATTGTTCAGATATCTTTCTGTTATTAAATTTTAATTAAATTCCATTGGAGTCAGAGAACATATTGGTACAATTTAAGTTCTTAAAAAAATCAATAAGTCTTGTTAGTGGCCGAGAAAATCATCTATTTTGTTAAGTATTCCATAGACTTTCCGACAGAAAAGATTGCATATTCTGGTGCTGTTGACTATTTTATAAATAGCAATTAGATCAAATTGATCAATATTCAATAATATTGAGTACTCTTTATTCTGTCAAATGTGTTATTAATTTTTTATTAATTTTCTGTCCAATGTTTTATCATGTTTTGAGATTTAAATCTCCAATTATAATTGTAGATTCTTCCATTTCTCCTTCCAGTTTTATCAGGTTTTGCAATTCTATTATTAGATGCATAAATATTTGCAGTTATTATGTTCTCTTAAAGTATTGATTCATTTATAATTATGAAATGATACTCTTTATTTCTGTTAATGTTCTTTTTTCTTAAGTAAACTTATCTGATATTAATACAATCACTCAGGCTTTCTTTTTATTGTTAATAGCATAATATGTCCTTTTACATTTTATTTCCTTTACCCTATTTATGTCTTTATATTTTATATGTAATTCTTTAAGCAGCATCTAGTTTATTTTTGCTTTTTACTCCAGTCTGATGATAACCTGCTTTTTAAAAGTATATTTGAATTATTTACATTTAATATGAATATTAATATGGTTGGTTTTAAATGTAACATCTTGCTATTTGCTCCCCATTTGTCCCATCTGGTTATTCCCTTTGTTCTCCTTTCCTGCCTCCTTTGGCATTAATTATTTTTCTTATGGTTCCATTTCATTTTCTTTGGTGTCTCATTAGCTACAACCATTTGTTGTGTTATGTTAATAGCTGTTTTAAAATTTATAGTATATGGCTTTAAATTGTCAAATGACAATTATACCACTTGACGTACAGCATGTGAAGTTTATCATAGTGTGTGTCTATTTCCCTTCTTGTCTTTTGTCTTGTCTTACACTTTCAATGTGTAACTGACATTTCATTGTTACTATTTTCACTTGAAGCAGTCACTTACCTTTTAAAGATCTTTAAGTAATATGAAACATAGTTTAAAATATTTACACAGGTTGTTACTCTTTCCACTACCCTTTCTTCTGTTGTGTAGCTTTGTGTTTGTATCCGTTGTTATTTTTCTTTCCATTGTGTAAAGGAATTCCTTCCCTGTTTCTTACAGTGAAGGTCAACTGCCAATTATTCTTTTTGTCTGAATTTTTATGTCTGAGTCAAATTTTATTTTGCCTTCATTTTGGGAAGGTATTTTTTTTGGCTATAGAATTATATGGTGAAAGGTTTCTTTTCCCTCTCGGCATTCACTGTCTTCTGTTCTTATGTGGCTTATAAGAAGTCCTCTTTCATTCTTATTTTTGTTCCTCTCCACACAGTGTCTTTTTTATTGAAATATTTGTAAAGTGTTCTCTTTGTCGACTGATTTTCAGCAATTGATTATGTTGGGTCATGGTGTCCCCTCGTCCTCCTCCCCCTCCTCCTACTTCTCATTCTTCTTCTTTGACGTTCATTGTACTTCTTGTTTGTAGGTTTAGAGTAGGCATCATGTTTCAAAAAATTGGGGGCATTATTTCCTCAAATATTTTTTTTCTCTTCTCTCCTCTCTTTTGGGGATTCGAATTAGATGTATGCTAGGCACCTTGATTTTTCAGCAATGATCACTGAAAATGTGGGGGTTTTTCCCCCCTCTCTGTTTCATTTTGAGTAATTCTATTGCTAGGTGTTCAAGTTCACTGAGGAATTGTTCTGCAATGGCTCATCTGCTGTCTATTGCAATTGCCATGTTTTTAATCTTGATTTTGGTCTTTCTTATACCTTTTCTGTCTCCACCTATAATGCTTAATATGCCCTTCAGCTTCTTGAACATATAGATTACAGTTATAATGTTCTACTAATTGCATCATCTCCTCCAGGGTTGTTTTGATCGATTGATTTTTCTCCCCATTGTCATTCGTATTTTTCTGCTTTTTTGCATTGCTGATAAATTTTTACCGAATGCAAGACATTGAGGCTTTTCTATTCTTGGGCTCTGGAGTTTTTTCATTCCTTTCAATATTCTTCCACTGTGGTCTGAGATTTAGTTAAGTTATGTAAAAACAGGCTGTTCCTTTCTGGCTTGGTTTTAAGCTTTGTTAGATGGTAGCAGGGAAGTGTTCGTCTTGGGCTCTGTTTCTTTTTTTTAATTTTTAATTAATTTATTTATTTCGAGAAAGAGAGAGAGAGAGAGCGAGCCGGTGTGCACACAGCAGGAGAGGGACCGAGAGAGAGTGAGAGAGAGAGAATACCAATCAGGTGCCGGCTGTAGGCACAGAGCCCATGGTGGGTCTCCATCCCACAAACTGTGAAATCATGACCCGAGCCCAAATCAAGAGTCGGCCATTTAACCCACCGAGCCACCCAGGTGCCCCTTAGACTGTTCCTACCTTACTGAAGTAGAATTTTTCTGGGTACTCTCTTCGATGCCCTGTCAAAGATAAGAGTTTTCATTTAGGTTATTGTGAAGAGAAATTCTTCTTGGTCTGTGCAAAGTCTCAGAATTGTTCCCTTTCAACTTGCTGGCTGGTACTTTCCAGACTTTGTGTAGTTTCCTCACACTCATTCGCTGATGAATTCCAGGCAGGAATACTACTTCACCTGCATTCCTTTCCTTGCAAGATGGCCATGAGCTCTCTCAGATAACAAGCATTTGCTGTCCTAGAGTTTATCTCAGGCCTGTCTCCACCTCTCATAGATCGCTTTCCTTCATTGCCTGATGTCCTTTCCAGGAACTATTTTACATATTTTTGTAGTTGTTTAGGTGCAAAAATAAAGTAGGAAGATAACTCTAGTTCCTATTACTCTATTGGCCTGAGGTTGAATCAGCAGTGTCTTTGTCTTTCTTTTTTTCTTAGTTAATAGACTTTTTATTTTTATTATTAAAAAAAATTTTTTTAATGTTTACTTATTTTTGATAGAGAGAGACAGAGCATGAGCGGGGGAGGGGCAGAGAGAGAGGGAGACACAGAATCCAAAGCAGGCTCCAGGCTCCGAGCTGTCAGCACAGAGCCTGACGCAGGGCTCGAACTCACAGACCGTGAGATCATGACCTGAGACGAAGTCGGACACTCAACCGACTGAGCCACCAAGGCGCCCCAAGACTTTTTATTTTTAGAGCAGTTTTAGGTTTAAAGAAAAATTGAACATAAAGTACAGGCAGTTCCCATATACCTTCACACAGATTTCATTCTTCTTCTTCTTCTTCTCCTCCTCCTCCTCCTCCTTCTTCTTCTTAAAATCTTGCATTAATGTGGTATATTTGTTACAATGGATGAATCAATATTGGTGCATTATTATTCACTAAATTCCATATTTTATCTCAGGGTTCACTCTTGCGTTCTACAGTTTTATGGATTTTGAAAAATGCGTGTCATGTAATTACCATTACATTATCATACAGAATAGTTTCACTGCCACCAAAAGTCCCCAGTGCCTTTTCTGCATGTTCTATGCGTTCTCCCTCACTCCCTCAAACTTCGGTCAACCTCTGATCTTTTACTGCCTCTGTAGCTTTGCCTTTTCCACAATGTCATAGAGATGGAATGACACAATATATAGCCTTTTCAGATTGGCCTCTTTCACTTAATAATATACATTTAAGGTGCCTCTGTCTTGAGTGACTTGATAGCTCGTTTTTTGTTTTTTGGGTTTTTTTTTTTGCCGAATAATATTCCACTGTATGGATGTACCACACTTTATCTCTTGATCTGTTGAAAAACATCTTTTTTGCTTTGGCAATTATGGATAAAGCTGCTATAAGCTTTTAGGTGGACATAAGTTTTCAACTCATTTGGGTAAATACTAAGGAATGCATTTGTTAATTCTTATGGTAAGGCTACACATAGTTTTGTAAGAAACAGTAACTCGGCCTTCCAAAATGACTACCATTACACAATCTCATGAGCAGTAAATGAGAGCTCCTGTTGCTTTATATCCTCACCCACATTTGTAATTGTTACTGTTTTAGATATTAAACCATTTTAATAGGTGCATAGTCATATCACATTGTTGTTTTACTTTGCAGTTCTCTAACATATGATGTTGAACATCTTTTCATATGCTTATTTGCCATCTGTTTTTTTGTTTGTTTTGTTTTTGTTTTGAGAGAGAGAGAGTGCATGCACAATTGGGGAAGGGGCAGAGGGAGAGAGTGAGAGAATCTTAAGCAGGCCCCACTCCAAGCACTAAGCCTGACTCCGGCCCCTTGATCTCCTGACCATGAGATCGCGACCTGAGCCGAAATCAAGAGTTGAATGCTCAACTGACTGAGCCACCCAAGTTGCCTCTTTATATTTGTTGCCTTTAGTGATGTGTTTCTTCAGATACTTCACCCATTTTTTATTTGGGTTTTTTTGATTTCTTAGTATTAAGTTTGAAGACTTCTCTTTTGAAAATACCAAATTATTAGGTATGGGTTTTTCCAATATTTTCTCCCAGTCTGTAGTGTATATTTTTTCATTCTCTTCACAGTGTCTTACACCAAATAGTTTATAATTTTAAGTAAGTGCAATTTATTCTTTTTTCATGAATCATGCTTTTAGTGTTGTATCTTATGTTTTTAAATGTTTATTTATTTTTGAAAGAGAGAGAGAGAGAGAGAGAGAGAGAGAGAGAGAGAGAGAGAATGAGCTGGGGAGGGGCAGAGACAGAGGGAGACACAGAATCTGCAGCAGGCTCTAGGCTCTAAGCTCCAAGCTGTCAGCACAGAACCCAACGTGGGGCTCAAACCCACAAACTATGAGGTCGTGACCTGAGCTGAAGTCAGCTGTTTAACCAACCTAGCCACCCAGGTGCCCCTAGTGTTTTATCTTAAATGTAATCTCAAACCCATGGTCACCTAGATTTTCTCCTATGTTACCTTCTAGGAATTTACATTTTTTGCACATTACATTTAGATCCATGATCCATTTTGAGTTAAATTTTTTGGAAAGGTATAAGGTCTGTGTCCAGGTTCATTTTTTGTATGGGGATATTGTGTCAGCTATATGGGGCCTTTTGTATATCCATAAACACTTTAAAATCAGTTTGTTGATATCTCCAAAATAATAGCTGGTATTTTGATTGGGATAGCATTGAATCTATAGGTCAAGTTGTAAATAAATCCCATCCACAAACATAAAATATATCTCCATTTATTTAGCTCTTTAATTTCTTTCATCAGAGTTTTCTCGTTTTTGTCATATAGATGGTACACATATTTTCTTAGATTTATACCTAAAGTACTTCATTTTTTAGGACTAATATGAGTGGTGTTGTATGTTAAATTTTAAATTCCAATTATTCACAGCTAGTATATAAGAATTGACATTTATATATTAACCTTGTATCCTACAACCCCATTATATTCATCTATTGGTTTTTAATAGCATTGTTGTTGATTCCATCAAATTTCTACAAAGACAATTATGTCATCTGTGAAAATGTCAAAATTTTTTCTTATCTTGCAGTCTGTATTATTTTTATTTCTATATCTTTGATTTATTCCATTGGCTAGGACCTTTAGTACAACAGTAAAGAGAAGTTCCTTGCCTTTTCATCTGACCTTAGAAAGAATGCATTCAACATTTCACTGCTAAATATTATGTTTGTTCTATCACTTTTGTAGATACTCATTGTCATATTGAAGAAGATCCATTCTATTCTGTTTATTGTATTTTTTAAAGTTAAGCATACCATCGAATTCTATCAAAAGATCTTTCTACATTCAAATAATATAGTATTTTTTATCTTGTTAATATGGCAAATTACATTGGTTGATTTTTTCAAATATTAATGAAACTTTACATGCCTAGGGGAAAATACCATTTATTTGTGACATACTACTTTTTTTATATTGTCAGATTCTATTTGTTAATGTTTGGTACAATAACTGCATCTAAGTTCATGAGGGATATTGGTCTGGAATTTTTCCTTCTTCTAATGTCTTTGGTTTTGCTAACATAATGTTAATCTCATTAAATGATTTGAAGCATATTTCCTCCAATTCAAGTTTTTAGAAAAGCTTGTGTAAAAATTGGGATTGTTCCTTTCTTTAACGTTTGGCAGATGTTACCAATGAAAGCATGTGGGCTTAAGGTTTGTTTTTCTTATTGAGATATAATTGACATATAACATTGTATTAGTTTTAGGTATACAACAGAGTGATCTGGCATACGTATATATTGCAAAATGATTCCCACAGTAAGTTTAGTTAAAATTCATCGCCACACGTACGTTTTTTTTTTTCTTGTGATGAAAACTTTTAAGATCTACTCTCTTAACAACTTTCAAATGCACAGTATAGTATTGTTAACTATAGTCGCCATGATGTCCTTTATATCCCTAGGACTTAGTTGTCTTATAATTGAAAGTTTGTGCCTTTCGGCCACCTTCACCCATCTCACCGACCTTTCAGCCCCTGCCTCTGGCAACCACCTGTGTCTTTATATTTAAAACAGATTTCCTATAGAGAGCACAGCTACATTTTAGGCCAGATTTGTGTAGGGTGCTCTTCTCTGCATCATAGGATGTTTGCAGTGTTCTTGGCCTGTACAAACTAGATACCAATACCTAAGTCCCATTCCTGCCCCCCATGTGACAACTAGATGCATCTCCAAACATTGTGAAATGTTGGCAGGGAGGCAAAATCATTCCTGATTGAGAATCACTGGTTTATACCTTGTAACTTTTTTTGCCATCATTGGCACATTCGAGTTTAAATCTACCATTTTATTCTTTTCTTTTTGTTTCACTTGCGTTTCTTCCCTTGCCTGGCCTTCTTTTAAACTGGGTAATTTTTAGAATTCCATTTTAACTGCTGTATCAATTTATTAATTATACCTATTTATATGATTTTTAGTGGTTTCTCTAAGATACACTGAATACATCTTTAACGTAACACAGTCTACCTTCACATAATATTATAACTACTCAAAATGTAGTACAAAAGCTTTACAGCCGTGCATTTTCTTTTCCCCATTCTTGGCTCTTGTTGTTACCCAGAGATTGTTCTCTTGCTTCTTTTTTGCCTCAATAGATTCCTCATATGCTTGTGTTGATCAGCACCTCGCTGAAGATTTGAAAGGAAATACATATTGATCGGGTTATTTTGGCTTCTTTAAAGATCAAACTCTGTCTCCTCCCCTCAGGGAGATTTCTAGAATCTGCTTGGGTTCTCCTTCTCACACTGTAGGAGACAGAGTGATGGCATGATGATAGTTATATCCATGGAAATCCTGGCATCTCTCCCATTTTCCAACTTGGTTTTTGGGATTACTCACAGTTACTTTATTTTTTTAATTAAAAAAATTTTTTAATGTTTTGTTTATTTTTGAGACAGCCAGAGACAGAGCGTGAGTGGGCGGAGGGGCAGAGAGAGAGAGAAAGGGAGACAGAGAATGCGAAGCGAGAGATCATGACCAGGGCCGAAGTTGGACGCTTAACCAACTGAACCACCCAGGTGCCCCTACTTTGTGTTTGTAAGTGTTATCAGACGCGGGATGATATCTTTCTGTCTCTCTGTGATCTACATGGTAATAAACTTGAGGCTTTATCCTGTGACCTAAAGAAATCCAAAGACATCCTCAATATTTCTGAGGGTTCTGGAAAGTATGTGGATTTGCAAGATCAGCTCTGGTTCTTGCCTCTTCTCCGTGTTCACTTTCTTCGCTCCATATGATGACAACAGTGCGTAGCAATTCAAACCGCCCCCGTTGACACACACCCACACCCCTACCCCTTACCCCCAACTCCCTCTCCACGTTTAACCCTGTGCACCATTTTTTAGTTTTGTAGACTGATAATCTGTGGGACATTAACAAGTTATGTATTAACCATCCTTCCTCTCAAAAGATTTTTGGGCAGTTTTGATAACAGGGAGAATTGTCATTGTCCTCTCACTCCAAGAAAATTCTAGCTTTTCACAGTCTTACTAGAATCTCTTTCTCCTTTTTTTCTGTCCTGTTGCCTTCTCCCTGTGATTGCCCCTCAAATTTGAAATCTATCTCCCTTTATTACCCAGAGCCATTGAATTATGTCCTGGCCCTCCTTTCAAGCTTGAACACCCTGAAGTATCCGTTTCAGTCCCCAGGCTAGATAGTCACCTCCGTTGCATGGGGGAGAACCCCAAATCTCACAACCTTAGTTAAGAAGGGGGTATATTTTCCTTATGGAAGCAACCTTGGGAAGAACAGGGATATCCCAGGGGTAACTAGAAACAGAGATTTGAGCTCCTCAGAATTTCCCCCGAATCTCCTTTCTGATCTCCTTGTATGGTGACTGAATTTCCTCACACTGATTTCCTGCAAGATGCTGCATTCTGACTGTATCATTTCCCAGGCATGGCCTCCAGTTCTCTGCAGTTCCTAATCTTTGCTGCATATTAGAATCACTTAGGGAGCTTTCAAAAATTCAAATGCCAGGTCACATCCCATACCAATTAAATAAGGACGTCTGGGGGTGGGAGCCAGGCATAAATGTCTTATTTGGGGAAAAAACAAGAGCCTAAGCCTTTTATAATACTGCCCATGTTTGTGTGTATAACTTGTTTCCAAATCTAATTCAGAGAAACATTTAATGCCTAGGCTCAAATTAGGGGTTCCATGAGCAAGTCTATAAGAATACTTAGTATGTGAATTCATTTGCCCATCAGGGACATTCATGCTTTACCCAAAGAACTTGGAGCCCCGAGTCCTTAAAAAATTTCTGTACCTTAAATCAGCCATCAATAGCAAATATACATTTGCTCCCACTGGAAGGCCTACAAGGTGCTTACATTCTTTTCTTTTTTTCTTTTTTTTTTTTTTAACCTAAATTTCTAAAACATTTCGATCTGTTCAGTCTGGCTTGGGAATGCTACAGAAATGAGTAGAAAAGTGGATGTATATGGTTCACATACAGAATTTTGTAATCTCTGTATAATGTTCCTATAAGCTTCTAGCTATTCCAATTATAAGGTGCCTGTGGTTTTTCTTAACTACAATGTGGTTATCTATGTCTGGAATGTTTTGATACTTTTGTGACAAAACAGGAATTTATCTGATATATGTGAGCCTCCTGCACTTCTCAGACCAAGTTTGAAAAATGTACATTCATGCAGGGAACCCTTGACTTATTGAAGGTGCGTTATTCCTTCTCAAGCCTTGTAAATTGAATGTTTCAGAAGACACACATAGTTGCCTATAAGAGGTAAAGCATTTTCTTGGGTTTACGACTATTTTGTAATCTCAGTGGCAGATATTTTAGTATTTACTAAGGATCTATTTTGAAATGGCTTCCAGCTTTTCGAGTTCACTCCATCCAACTCAAGGCGATTTTCTCCTCTATCCTTGTTACACTTCACCCGGATCTGATTTACTTTGTAAAACAGCAGAGATTTCTAAGGGTGGCATTGGTGCTGCCTTGGCCCAATGAAATAAATCTCCAGACTTGTTCCATTTATTGTGCTCTGTTGTTTATTGAATTAACTCCCATGAAGAAGAGTCGTGATACTTTGGAAGAAAAGTTTTGGCAATAAAATTTGCCTTTATGAAATGCAAGCAGTTTTTTGAAAAGCCCCATTGAACCTATGTTGAGCCAATGACCACTGAAATCACTTCATGTATTTATCCGTTCATCAAATATTTTTTAACTGCAATACAGTTACTGAACTGCCTGGCTACTATGTTTGTTAAGACACAGAAGTCTTCTCAGAGATTTTGGGGGCATAGGACAGGTCTGTGGGGGTACAGGCAAGCCCTGGTGTAGATTCCAATAATTTTTATCCCTGAAAATCCTGGGAGAATTTATCTGGCATTTCCTCTGCCCAGTAGTTCTTCCGCATCTCCCTCCCCTCAATACCACTAAAACAACTGTCACCTCGGCAATGAGCAAAATCACCCTACCTTTTTGGTGCTAACTGATCTGCTTGTTGAAATGTTCACGATAGAACCCCTCTTTAATATTTGGACCCCAGCCCCTGATATTGTGATCTAGTTGATGGGGCTCGGTTATCAGGTTGTTTTTCAAAAGCTCCCAGGCGATTGCAGAGTTAGGCTAAGCTAAAACCTCTAGGGAGATTGCAAAGGGTGATTGAGACACTGTGGCAGAACCGGACAAGTTTCCAGGGAGACAATTGATTTCTATTGCACCTGTTGCCCTGTGGGTTGCATACGGCTCTGGATTCAAACATGAGTATTTATTTTTGTACCTTTGCTTTTTGTTACCCGTAGTTCAGAACATCTTGCTTGGCCTCAAACAATCTCAGTTCAAATTCTGTGTATGCCATCTATTGTTAGGGGGACCCTGGATACATTGGCCTAAACCTCCTGAAACTCCATTAACTGATGGGTAAAGTGGGAAGAATGGAATTGTGTCTCAGAGTTCTTGTGCTGTTTAAATGAGTGAGATCAGTATATCAAATCCTCAGCAACCTCCATGACAGAGAAAACACTCAATTAATGGTGGCCTCTGCTGTCACATGGTAGCAGAGACAATATTTACCCGGCACGTGTGACTTCAGGTTTCTCTAAGACAAAATTGGGGCAAAAAATTAGTCTTTTCAAATTTGACAAGATGTTCAAATATTGTTGTGACTCCTAGAGAGCATTAAATGTAAAATATTCTATAGGTCACCAATTTCCAGCTTCATTAAGCTCTAAAAAGAAGAATTTTGAAGCGAAGGCTCTCCGCAAACATAAATCCAAAACACTTCAATGCTTTCTCCTGTGCACAAATGGCAGAAATCTGAAATCGTCTGCCAAGATGATTAACGGTGAGAGATCTGATCTCTGAAGTCATCAAAAATAATCAAGGCCAAATTTCATCTAGTGGAGAGTGCTGGGGTCCGTTTACTTCCAAGTGCTCCAGGTTAAGATAAATGCGCAGGGTCCTTGGAAGCATGTATTCTAGAAAGGCAGCGCCAAGATGTACCGTACAATTTGCCGTGAGCCTGGGCTCAAGAATCTCTCCCAGCTGCTGTTCAAACATGGCCGCCACTGCAAATGTAAGTCACGGGCAGAATTATTTAGAGATTTGTATGTGTCTCCTGTAATTCAAATCCATTGCTGGCATTTATGACTATTTATGTGTTTATCAAATTGTGCCGTAATCCAGATTTATGCAAGAGGTGAATTACAGATAATTTTTCACTTTATAAAAACGTTCTACCATATAAAATGCCATCCACTACAGATTACCTTAAGTAATGAGAGATAATAAGAGTGTAGAAGGGAATAAACATTGGAATCAGACAGACTCGATGTGAATCCAAACTCTATCACTTACGAGCGAATTATTTAATTTCTCCGAATCTCAGTGTTTCCAGTGACCAAAGGGAGCTTTTAATACCTGTTTCAGAAATGTGTTGAAAAAATCCTTCACCAAGTTACTTTTGTAGAGTGCCCAGCATGATTTCAAGCATGTAGTCAATTTCAACGTAGATTTGTTTCCATCTCTCTTTTGCCCTTCTTTCTTTGTTTGGTCCATATGCAGTGCAACATTCCCCATCCCTCTTCTTTTTTATTTCAAAACTCATTTGGAAATAATTACGGTACATAATATTTTAGGAAAGAGGGTTAATCCATGCGAACAGTGGTAAATATTGTTGCCAGTAATAACTGCTGCTGAAAGTCCCTCATGATGTGCTGAGGAAACAGTGGAAGGAAAAATAAAGAAAACTGAGAACGGCCTGTTCAACTGTGTAGGTTTTCCATAGGGTCTGATTTTTGTAGATTCTAATTTGATCTGATACCCATTAGTCCTTGTATGCACAGGGCAATTGTCTGGGACATTAATATCTTGGAGGGAGGTTTTTTTTTAAATGTTTATTTATTTTTGAGAGTCAGAGAGACAGAACATGAGCAGGAGAGGGGCAAAAAAAAAAAAAAACAAAAAAACAAAAAAAAACAGGAAGACACAGAGTCTGAAGCAGGCTCCAGGCTCTGAGCTGTCAGCACAGAGCCCGATGCGGGGCTCAAACTCATGACCTAAGATCATGACCTGGGCGGAAGTTGGATGTTTAGCCAAGTGAGCCATCCAGATGCCCCTCTGGGAGGAGGGTTCTAGGCACCAGTGAATCATATGCAAATATTGAGTTCCTTGGTCTAAGTGATCTGGGAGTGGGAGGTGCTGGGGTGTGAGACGCTCCAAAATCAAGAGAGGTAATAGAAGGAGAAGGTGGGACCATATTGGGAGCTTCCTAACAACTTTGCCAAAGGCTGATTTCCACCATATGTGCATGACTCTGTTACTGACAAAGTCATTTTCTGTAAATAGTGCCCATACAACCTCCTAATTTTCTACAAGAATGGGCTATTGTTAGGTAGCAGGAACCCTTCCATAAGGAGGAAGGTAGATAGCATGGAAACTGCACGTGGCCATTGTGATCAAGCCAAAGAGCTGAGTGGTCCTCCCAAAGCATAAAATAATTCAGGATTAGAGCAATTATCAAAGACAGATTTAGCTTATCCACAGCTTCAAACAGAACCAAGCCTTTGGGCCAGGAGCCAAAGGAATTTCAGATAAAGTTTGGCCTGTTGGTCCATAGGCATAGGATATTTGAAATGGGTTTATATGTGTGACATACTAGGTAGGAAATATATATAAAATTTTAAAAGATGTATAATTTCTAAAGTTTGTAGGCATTATCTAAAGTGAATTACATACCTGGGTCACCACTGTGCTAGTGAAACATTGGGCCTTCGTACCGTTCGTTAATTTGTCTGCTCTTGAGCAGTGATCCTACATCTGAGATTTGAGACACAGGATCCCTTTGCACACCTTTTGCCCGTTGTAAGAATGACAATATTAATGAAAATAACAATGATAGAAACTTCACAAACGTTTCTTTTGAGGGCTTCCAGTGTATCAGTCATTCTGCTGATTTGATCCTCACTCATTTCCAACTCCCAAAACTCTGTGAGAGCAATATTGTTACAAGTTTAATTTTACAAACAATGGAAAAGAATGCCTAGAGAAATTGAAAATCATTTCTGGCACAATCAGGCTTCAAATTCCAGTCTGTTGATCTGCACAGCCTGAGCTACAACCCCCTATGGTAATCACCTTCTAGAACAAGGGCTGGCAGACTTTCTCTGTAAAGAACTAGAAAATAAATATTTTAGATTTTTTGAGGCATATGGTTTCTTTTGCAACTACCCAAGGCTGCTGTGATAGCACAAAAGCAGCCATAGACAGTGCCTAAAGGAATTAATATGACTGTGTTCCAATAAAACTTTATTTACAAAAACACATGGTGGGCTGGCTTTGGTCCATAGGCCATAGTTTGCTGACTACTCTATAGCATCCCTTGTCCCATAAAACCTAACCCAATAAAGTCCGTGTTCTATATCTGCACTGCCAGATATAGTAGCCATTAGCCATGCACAGTTACAGAGCTCTTAAAATGTGGCTAGTATGACTAAGAAACTGAACTTTAAATTTCCATCTCATATTAATTATTTAAATTTCCTTTTAAATAGCCCCATGAGCCTAGGGGCTGCAACATTGGGCAGATTAGATTATAAGTTTTGGCACATACACCAGTTCTAGCCATCATGGCATAGATTAGACATGATTAGCCTGGACTTCTCTTAAAAACATGACTTCAAAGAACAAATAAAATTATCAGTTATAAAGCATACAGGGCAAATAAAAAATCAGAACAAAATAATTTGCAAGAATTATTATCTCAGCTTCTCTTCTCAAAAACCATTTTTAGATTAATGTAGAAATGGAGTTTTCTCTTCACTTGTTCGGGCATACACAGCTCTTTCATTAAAATTTTCTCTCTCTCTCTCTCTCTCTCTCTCTCTCTCTCTCCATCTTTTCTTCCTGGGGATATGTAGACCCAAGGGATTATCTCCGCTCCATTTCCCTTGGCAGTTCAATAGCCTGGGGTTCTGTTCTGAGCCCCAGAAATACCAGCTCTGTGAACTTTGGGCAAGTTATTCCTTTCACTTGTCCTTTCTGCCTCCGTCCTAATTTATGTTATATTGTTAATTCATTTCCCACCATTGTAAGCTTTCGCCCTAACCAAATCCACAATGTGGATCTTCTTTGCCATTTCGGCTGCCCATGCTTCTTTCAAGGGCAGGTTATTGGCATTTATCTTTTTTTCTGGGATACCAAATTCTGACCATATACAAAACCAACACTCGGCAATTAGTTATGACAATAATATACAAATGAACACAACTCATTTCCTTCCTGTTGTTTAAATTGTTTGCAAAAAGTGACAGATCTGCTAAAATGGATAAAGACATTAGGTCCTGCCGTGGACTAAATTTTGTCCCCTCCACGTTCTTATGTTGGAGCCCTAATCTGCAGTGTGAGGGTATTTGGAGATGGGGCCTTCATGAGGTTATCAGGTTTTCATGAGTCATGAGGGTGGGGCCCCTGTGATGGGATAGTATCCTTTTAAGAAGAGGAAAATAGAGATCTCTCTGTCTTTTGGCTACACAGTAAGAAGGCCACCATATACAAGTCAGGAAGAGAGTTGGTACCAGGAATTCAATCTGCTGTCATGGTGATCTTGGTCTACCCAGACTCAAAAGCTGTGAGAAAGAAACATCTGCTGTTTTAGATAAGTCTCCAGACCTACGCTATTTTGTTACAGCAGCCCCAGCTGACCGAGACAGGCCCTCAAGGGTCTGGCTCTGTTTGAGAGTGCGTACCTCAGCCATATCTCATGCCCAGCCACACCATCACAGAAAAGAACAGGTTACGTCCCTGTTTGAAGAGGTTTGCATATGTGAGATCCTATAAAACTTATCTTTGTATGCACCATGACGTCTTGTATATGTCAGGGAAAGTTGCATGCCCTTAAAACCAAAATATTCACCAAACTGAGTTCAGTAAAACCGTGGTTTGGGAACATAATTCATTCCGGAAACATGCTTGTAATCCACAGCACTTGTATATCAAAGCAAATTTTCCCGTAAGAAATAATGGAAGCTCCGATGATTTGTTCCACAACCCCCAAATATTCATAAAAATGATTACAACACTGTAATATAAAATATGAAGAAAAATAAAGAAATTAACCTGCACTTACCTTTGAAAACCTTCGTGGCTAGTGTGAGGGAGACAAGAGAGAGGAAGGTTATTGTGTAGGACGACTTTCACTATCACTAACAGATGTTGACTACAGTACGGTATTAATAAACTCTTGTCATAGACTGTATTTAATGTAACTGGCAATAAGGCAGCAGAGGAAGGGGCCTGTGTCTACAGGCAGCCTGACCTAGGACAAAGTAAAGCATTCCTAAGCTTAGTCTCGTATGGAAAAGCAGAGGACTTGTCCATACATGCTTTGAAGCAACAAAAAATACATTCGTTCCAGTTGTGGGCACCTTAAAACATTCTGAAAAATCACTGATTTCTGCCAAACACTGTGGCCTGAGACTGAGCATCTGAGCATGGGAGAGGATCACCCATAATCCCTGAGAGAGAGAGAGAGAGAGAGAGAGAGAGAGAGAGAGAGAGAGAGGGAGAGAGGGAGGAGAACCATTGGCTCAGTTGTGATCTTGTGACATTCAGCATCACATCATGTACTACTCGTATTGCAAGGTAGCGCTCGTTTGCTCGTTTATCAAGTGAAAATTGATTAGAAATATTTGCTCATCTTGTGGAATACTCGCAGAACAAGTTACTCGCAATCCAAGGTTTTACTCTAGGCATTAAGTTAGCTACTAAAAATGTAGCATTGTAATACATATGCATACTGAAATCGTTTGAAGTTAAAAAGAAGTACATTTGGGGCTTTCAAAGTAATATTTCATTGCCCATCAATTTCCCACTACTCAGCATTTGGTCACTGAGATATACATATACTCACCGATTTAATACAGAATTTAAATATATCTATAACTATCGATGTATAGATACGTATACAGAATATCTATAGAGATTCACATGTCATCATGCAACGGGATCTGAAAGTGTGAATGTGTACACTTACAGGCTTCTGGAAAGCTTTTCTGATTTGCTGTGCTAAAGATGAAGCCCATCATTCAATTGCCGATACTGAATCATGTAATGCGAAAACTGTCTTGAAGTTTTGAGGCTACAAAGAGGCAGCATCATTTCATATAAACATTGTCTCAACCTCCTTGGCTGCTTTCGTGAACATATTTTTCTGCATATTTAAAGTTTATAGCAGAGCACAAGGTTTAGAGTTTCTCTCCATATTCCAACTTTATAGCAAAGCCACAACTACATATTAATACAGCTGCTGTAATGTATTTCTAGTTAAGCTGCCATAAAGTCTAGGGCTTTCCACATCATCACTTTTGAAGGTCGGTGCCACAGAGAAAAAAGCCATTTGTACTGGATCGCCATGGTGGTTTGTAATATACATGGTAATAAATATCACAATATATTTCATTTTTATACGTTTTTGATGAAGAGGTAAAAGTGCATCTTCTACAGTTGCTTTTCAGAAATTGCTCATCTGTTTGGAACGAGGGGAAAAGACACTGAAGCTAAACATTATTTATCGAGACATCCCCGCTCTTCACTCACACCGCAGCAGAAATGAGGAGACGATGCCAATGATATTTCACTTATAGTATTGATTTCCAGAGCTCGCCCCGTGAAAGCCCTGCGTGTGTATTCGAGATAAATGTGAGAAAATGGAGATAGTCTGACAAGCACCGTTTCCGTTGTTTTTTATTTTTATCATTCTGATAATTTACATCCTTTTGAGGTGTAATTGGAAATGTCTTTCAGAAGGCATTTCATGGCTTTCACGTGGTGCCTGATACTTGTGAGTGCATGGGAAACATTTAATTGGTCACGGGTCTCAGGGTGTATCCACACACACACACGTGTGTATATATAAAACATAAATTTAGTTTCTTACAGTAATTAAGAGTTTAGCGAACAATCCTGTTGTGTTGACCTATGAAGGCTGACCTAGGTGAGGCGGAAACAGGTGTCTCCTTCCTTGCCTTCCTTCCTTCTGTTTGGCTCCCATCTGGTTTTCCTCTTTCAATCAGGGGCTAACTGCACTCATCCCTATTAGCTAAGCTAACTCTCTTCCTTTTTCCTTTCATGTCGTCCTGACCAGGACAACTTTTTATGCAAAGTCACTCCCAAAATAGCCTGTTGTATTTCTCATTGCCATGAACATCTACCAGGATGAGAAGAGTGATCTTCAGAAGGGAGACAGCCGTGAACATGCAAATCAGCTCGGTGCACCCTGCGTGCAGGAGAGGAAGGAGCAGGAGGGAGGCTTGCTCCAGCTTTCGTGTGCTGTGCTCTGCTCTGGCTTCTCTGAGCCAGATCAAAGGGCTCCCAGAGCCCCACTTCCTCTGCTCTCCTCTTCCAGCCCAAAGTGGGAAGCCCTACAGTGCGGGGACCTTAGCAAGGTCTGAGACTGGAGGTCACCATTCTGATCTCTTACCCCTTCTGTTTTTTCCTTCTCAATTCCCAAATTAGGTCCCTGCACTTAGTCATGTTTCTTGTGTCTAAGCTTTAAGGGTTTCTTTCTTTTATTAAGAATGATAGACAGTGAGCAGCCATGGCCTTACAATTAAAAAGTCCCGAGAGATCCAAGTGTGCTTGCGTAGAGTTTCAACAGTTAGCAAAGTACTGTTTCATAAAACAGAAATTAACGCTACCTACTAATAAGGCACATCCCCATTGATCTCAGCAATTTCTGTGAAACCTTGGAATATTCGTTTAATTTCCAATGAGCGCAGTCCATGTATACATTTCCAATGAGCGCAGTCCATGTATACATTGTTTACTCATACAAAAGCAAGGGAGTAATAAAGATAGAAATACACTTCTTACCTATAATTTTAGAAATAGTGTGGGGTTTTCAGCAAAGATGCTCATCACATAATAATATAGTTGACACAGAATGTTACATTAGTTTCGGGTGTACAATGTAGTGATTCAACAAGTCTATACCTTATACTTGGCTCATCGCGAGCATAGCTACCATCTGTCACCATACAATGTAGTACAATCCTATTGACCATATAAGGGTATAAATTTTTTCATAACTAGGATTTTAGACACATAGAATTGAGTTACACTAGTTGGTGAAATGAGTGATTTTCAGTAAAATACGTCTGTGCTCATATATATGTACATGTGTGTTGACATTTCTGTGTCTAGAGAAAGAATATAAGAGAATACAGAGAAAGAGATACATTCTCACTTTTCATACATAAACTAAACCGGGGTTATTTCCAAAGTTGGAATTTCTCAGTGTTACTTCAGAGCATATCATCAAGAAGACACACGACGAACACAACCAAAGTCAGTTTCTGAGGATCAAGGGAGGACCTTCTGTCGAGGTGAAAAATTAACGGAATGAAAAATTGAATCTATTACAGCTCATTGATGTGATTAGCTTTACAATGTATGTAGTTGTTCAGGATGATTGTGAACACAGATTACATATAGTGGAATTCTTTTTTTAGCAAAGCATCTAAAATCCACATTAGTGAGAACTTCGGAGGCAATCCACAAGAGACAGTTTACCTGCCGAATTTGTACAGATCATTTTCTTCGTTATAAATTTAATTTAAAATGTTTCTTTTCAGTTTTATTGAGAAATAATTGACAGACATCACTGTGTAAGTTTAAAGTGTAGTGATATAGGAGTTACATTTTTGTGAAATGACTACCACAATAGGTTTAGTTGTCATTTATCAGATGATAGACAGTCTGGCAAGCTAAGAGGAATACAATGGGGAGAGGGAGATTCTTGAGAAAGTTCCCTACAGGTTGCTAGTTGATTAGTAGTTAGTAGTAGTTAGTTGATTGATTCGTTTATCAGTATTGTCTGTTCAATCATTATTGGTATGTTTCAATCAGTATCTTTTTTACGCTGTGTTCGGAAGGCATGATTTAGCAGTACCATTTACTAAACAAAAATGAATCAAATAAAAAACCCTGAGGGCTTTAGTTGAATGCAGGCTGGAAATGGATCAGTCGGCTATTTTGGCTACACTTTCTCTCTCACGGTATAATGACATTAGGCTCTACCAGTTGGCTTTTAAGTAAACTTACATTGCTCTGTTCATATCTCCACTTAGCCCTGTAACGAGAACTTCCAGTGCTATGTTAAAGAGAAGTGGTGAGTAGGTATGCTTGTTTTTCTCCTGTTTCCAACTAGAAAACACTCACTCTTTCACTATTACCTATGATGTTAGCTGTAGGCTTTCACTAGACCCCAGTCTCAATTTGAAAACATTCTTTTCATTTGTAGCTTGCTGAGAGTTTTTATCATGATGATCGTGAAATTTTGTCCAGTGTATTTTCTTCATCTATTAAGGCAGTCAAATAGTTTTTAGTTTTAATAACACAATTTGGTGAATTCCACTGATTGATATTCAAATTGTTAAGCCAACTTTGCACTCTGGAGATAAATTCTAATTTGTCATGATGTATTGCTTTTAAAAAATGCATTTCCCGATTTCATTTGCTAAAATTTAAAAAAGATTTTTGTGACTCTCTTTATGGTAGATAGTATAGTCTGAAGTTTTTGTTAATTTTTTTTGTCTGGCTTTGATATCAGGGTAATGCTGTCCTCTTAAAATGAATTGGGAAATGCTTCCTGCTATTCTAGTTCCTGGATCAATTTGTGTAGGATTAGGATTATTTCTTTGATAAATGTTTGGTAGAATTCAACAGTGCAGCCTTGTGAGCCTAGAATTTTCTTTCTGGAAGGATTTTTAACCCTAAGTTTATTTAAAATGATATTTGGGTTACCTATCTCATCTTAAGTGAGCTTTGGTTGTTTAGGTCTTTAAAGGAATTTGTCCAATTCATCTAAGTTTTCAAATTTATTGGCATGAAGTTGTTCACGATATTTATTATATTTTTAATGTCTATACATTCTGAAGTGAAGCCCCTCTTCTCATTTATGATGTTAGAATAGGAACATTAATTCTTTTTGTTTTCAAATGTCTTACTCTAGGTTTCTCAATTTTAATGATTTTTTCCCCAAAGAACCAACTTTTGGCTTCACTCATTTTCTTTATTGGTTTTCTATTTCTTGGATTTCTATCCTTATATTTGATATTAACTTTATACTGCTTGCTTTGGGTTTAATATGCTTTTCTTTTCCTACTTTGTTAGGGTGGATGTTCCTTAGGTCACTGATTTGAGATCTTCCTCATTTTTATTACAAGCATTTATTGCCATGATGTCCCTTGTAAACATTGCTTTGGTTATACCCCCCAAATTTTAATGTATTGTGGCTTCATTTTCTTTCATTTCAGAATATTATCTTATTTCCTTGGATTTCTGCTTAATCCTGTATTAATTTAGAAATATGTTGTTTATTGTCTCTATCTCTGTAGATTTTTCCTAGATCATTCTGTCATTAATTTCTAGTTTAATTTCATTTTGAATAGAGAACACACTTTGTACGTTTTCAATCCTCTTACATTTATTGAGGCTTGTTTCGTGGCTCGGTGTATGCTCCACTTTGATGAATATTTTAAGTGTGCTCAAAAGCCCATGTGCTGGTATTTGGGGAAGAGTTAGCCATCAATATCAATTAGGTCAAGTTCGTTGATGGAGTTGCTCAAGTCTTTTATATTCTTATTGATGACTTCTCTACTTTTTCTGGCAGGTCTGAAGGGAGAGTGTTGATCTATCCAAGGAAAATTGTTGACTAGTCTGTATCTCCATTAAGTTCCACCAGTTTGTTTCCTCCTTTATTCTGAACCTATGTTTTTTTTTTGGATGCATCCACAATTGTGTTTTTTATATCCTTCTGCTGAATCAATCTCTTTATCATTATAAAATATCCATCTTTATCCCTAAGAAATTTCTTTTTAAAATCTACTTCATTTTATATCACTTTTGTAGCATTTAAACTGTTTATCCTCCTTGTGTCCTTGTATATAAAATTTGGGTTTTTTTTTTGTTTCTTTGTTTCCCATAATACTGAGGTACAATTAACATACAGCAGTGTGTAGTGTAAGGTATACAGCAAAATGATTTGATTTGCATGTGCTATGAAGTGACTACTACAACAAATTTAGTTAACATCCATCATCTCATACAGACAGAAAAAAAAAATAAAAAGAAAAAAAAGCCTTTTTCCTTTCAAGGAAAGCTCTTAAGATCTACTCTCTTAACAACTTTCAAATTTACAGACAGTGGCATAACTTGTTTTTTAGAGACAACTTATAGTTGTTTTAGCTTTCTTAATTCTGTCTAAAACTTTCTGATTTTTTATTCAGTGTTTAGACTATTTATATTTAATGTTAGTTTATTTTATTCATCAATATAATTTGATTTAAATCTATGAGCTTATTGTTTATATATGCCCCATCTGCTCTTTGTTTCATTTTTTTCTCGTCTTCCCTTGTATGAACTAAGTTTATTCTTATGATTTCATTTTATTTCTACTTTGTGTCTTATCAACTATATGTCACTGTTTTCTTTCATTAAAGTGGTTTCTTTAGAGATTTTTTTAAATTAAAAAAATTTTTTTATGTTTATTTATTTTTGAGAAGGAGAGAAACAGAGTGTGAGCTAGGAAGGGGCAGAGAGAGAGGGAGACACAGAATCTGAAGAAGGCTCCACGGTCTGAGCTGTCAGCCCAGAGCCTGATGTGGGGCTTGAACTCGTGACCTGTGATATCATGACCTGAGCCAAAGATGGACGCTTTAACTGATGAGCCCCCCGGGTGCCCCAGTTTCTGTAGGGATTTTAATATATATCTTTAACTGCTGGGTCTCCGTTCAAATAACATTGTATCACACCGTGGCAGGGCAAGAAATCTGCACAAACATACCCCCATTTCTTCCTTCCCATCTTTTATGCTATTGTTATCATGCATTTTACTTCTAAATATGTTAAAATACCCACTAGACATTGTTACTATTTTTGCTTTAATTAGTGGGAGTTTAAGATTTGCTTGTAACTTTTTGAGCTTCGTCTACTTTTCATTTTCTGAAGTCAGACTAGATATCCCCTCAGTTACTGGCTTTTATACTCAACTGGTCAGTAAGTATCCAGACAACGACATTTTCTCTAATCTCTTGCATTTATATTTTCTAATTTAGATTTTTATCACTCTGATAATTGAATCACTCACTTGAATATTATCTACATAGATATTTGTTGCTTAGATATGTATGCATTTTGTTCTTCTGAAGGTCACTCTAGAATTGCTGACTTTCTACATATTTCATAAATGTTCCTTTAGTTACAATATGGTTAGTTTTATACGGTTATAATTATAATTTTATAGCATGGTTAATTTTATCATATTTTGCATAAGTTTAATTCTAAACTAAGGCCTAATCACACCCTATCTACACGTTTTTTCCCCCTAATCTACTGACACTCAATTTGACTTCTTCCTTTTAGGTTGTTGAAATATTTCAACACCTACCATTTTTGAGCGACACTGTTTCTGTGGCGGTAAGGGCATAACCAGAATGTACAAATAATTAAATTAGAACTAAAATATGAATATACTAATTACTAAGTGCTAATGTGCTGCTTTTAGGTAAGTATCATGGAGTCAATATTTTTAGGAATTTAATGCTTGAGTATAAATGTATATGATTTTAGTTCTCTGAAAAGTGAATTAGTTTCTTCAAAAGTGCTGAGCACATTGATTTGAAAATTTGTACCTTATCCACCAGCAGCTGCAGTAAAACACTTCATTGTATAAAAGTCAAGAAAAACATTACCTGAAACCATGTTTAAATGAGGTAATTTTTCATTCAAACTATAGCCTGGCCATAAAAATCTAGGGGTCACATTTACAATACGACTCTAGATCAGGATTTAGTTCAAATAAAGACCCTAGTTCTATCTGGGCATCTTGCTCAAACTGACCATGATGAATGTAAACCTCTTATTTTCAATAGTTAGTATATTTAAGGTAAATTATTTCAGGGCATTGTGAGCTAGTATGGCAGCAGGAACATCAACATTTCATGGAATATAATACAAAATTAATTCTATTACATCTGAATCTGATTCTCTCAGGTACATGAAAATCACATAGGGATGGCTCCATACTTTCAGGTTCATAAAATTGCTATAGGGGGTCATAAATTGGCTCTATGAAGTTCACTTTGCCCCCAGGAGCAACCATGAAGTGCAACATGATCCGAGCTATGCTGTGTGTGGTAGAGAGAATTAATGCAGCAGGGAAAAAAATTCCACTTTCAGCTTGAATTTAGTTTCACAGGAGCAAAAAGTACAATGTGTGAAGAGAAACTAGACATTCACAGTGACTGAAAATATGACTGTTAGCCCTTCCAAAGATAACTATCAGCCTAAGAAGCAATTAAAATGCAAAAGAAGAGTAGTAGTTACATCAAAAGGTAAATAGAATATTTAGAAATCTTTAGAGACCAAGATGGAGGAGAAAACCCCTCACTTCTAGTCGCCTTGCTTGTATTTGACTAATTCTTCATTAGAATTTTCTTTTTTCTGCCTCTGGGGACCTCACAGTAGGTAGGACCCGAAGGATAGCATTTCTGACCCTTTCATACTCTAATAAGTGGGAAGGAAGTATAATGCAGCAATTTTTATTCTAAAGCGGTGACTGAACTTTGTTATTGTTGAGTTCAGAAACCTGTAGGTGTGGTTATTTATCTGTTATCATGGGAAGTTCCTTTGACACTATCAAAAGCTCTCAGATTTCCTTTTTGTTTTATTGTAAGGTTTAGAAATATGTAATTATTCAGCCTTTTCTTTAAATTAAATACAATTTGGGGATACAGTTCCTGAAACATCTCTTTTCAATTTCCTGCAAACACCCTTTGAATGGACTCATTCTGCTACAAAAAAATGTATGTTCCCTTTGTCTGACTTTCAAGGCCTCTGTGTTGTGTTCTTTCCATTTGTCCAGTCTTATTTTTAACTACTTTTCTTCCTGTGTCTTTTCTTTCCTAAGTCTCAGCAAAGGTGAATCATGTTCCCTGAACTTCTTCTTCTTTATGCTGCTTCTTTTTCTATTTCTGCCTTCAAACACCTCTGCTCTTTTCCAGATTCTTCACAGAGTCCTTCCTAATGCCTTCAAGCATAAGGAAATTCCCTCCCTAACTCTCCAAGGCACAAATTGGTGACATTCTATTGTAGTTTGGATTTCCGTCTAATAGAAATTCTGTTAGCGTATCTACCACGGTGTTTAACATAGAGTATGGACTCAATAAGTATATTTTGAGTGAGTGCTAAATAAATTGATAACTAAAGTAACACATATGAAAAAATAACCTTAGGACTACGTGGACAGAAAGTACCTCTTACAGTTTTTCTGGTTGCTTTTCTAACTAGTATTAATTTTTTGTTTCCTCGCTGTAAAACATGATGCCATAAAACCTAGATACATCTATAGGTGGTTCCAGCTCATGTCTGGACGGTTCTTTTCTTAGTCTGTTTGGACTGCTATAACAAAATATCACAGACTAGGTAGCTAAGAAACAACAGAAATTAATCTCTCGCAGTGCTGGAGACTGGAAGTCTGAGAACAACATGTCAACATGGACACATTCTGGTGAGGGTCCTCTTCCTGGTTCATAACTGGTACCTTCTTGCTGTGTCCTCATGGTGGAAGGAACTTGGGAGCTCTGTGAGGCCTTTTATTAAGGTGCTGATGCCGTTCATGAGGGCTCTTCCCTCATGAACAAATCACTTCAAAAAGCCCCCAACTCCTAATACGATCATATTTGGAGGTTAGGATTTCAACGTATGAATTTGGGAGAACAGAAACTTTCAGACTGTAGCAGGAATGAACTTTTAAACCTAAAAGCAATAAAAAATTCTGAACAAAAGAGTGTACTTGCATGCATGAAAAACTTCAAGAATCATTTTTGTTAAAATATCATAAAGAAAATAAGGAAAACAAAAACAGATTGGGTGATGATAGCAATACATATGGTAAGGAGATGACATCCTTAATAGAGAAAGCATTCACACAGTTGACTCTATTGATTATATCACTGTGGTCATGTACAATGATCGGGCACCCCTTTGGGGCTTGAAGAGACATCTGCTTTCTCAGAAACACATGAATTCAAAAATAAGACCAGAGGTTTTTAAGAAGTAGGAATGGATTCTGAAAATGAAATCAGTGATTTCCCACTACAGTGGGATTGAGATTGATTTTTATTATCGTTCCCGTTCTTTTCCAGGTTTCCAGATTTTCTATAATAACCGTGAATTATTGCTTCTATGATCAAAAAAATAATTCTGTGGGCATGCATTATTTTTAAGAAATAAAATAAGCTCTACTGAATGCGAACCAGCTACAGGAGCCTCTGTAAGAAAGGGGAGAGTTATTCTCTCAGCTGTAATAGAGACCAAAACAAGGTAGCCTCAGGTCACCCAGCTGAGGGCTATTAAATTGAGCTGAGGGTCTCTCAGTCTCTGATGCCTTTTCTGAAGTGTCACCCTTACTCCTGTTCCTCGTGATAAGCAGTCTCTGGGAAAACTATTTCTTAGAGAGATACTTTTGACGACAGAAAATGTAGGTGAACCGTAAGCTAGAATGAAAGGATCTATGCTACCTTTCCTGAAAGAAACACCTTCAAATAAATAACAAAATATGTGAGGATATGGAGAATCCTCACATATCATTGGGAAAAGACTTTGCCTTGCAAAGAACACATGACATTTTCTGTGTCATTATTCAGTTGCACCTGTGTGTGTGTGCAAGCCACTTAAACTCAGGGACCTCAATTTCTTCTTCTTCTTCTTCTTTTTTTAAAAAAAAATTATTTATTTATGTTGAAAGAGAGAGAGAAAGAGTTCTCATGCATTGGAGAGAGGCAGAGAGAGGGGGAGAGAGAGAGAGAATCCCAAGCGGGCTGTGTACTGTCGGTGCAGGGCTGGAACTCATGAACCTTGAGGTCATGACCTGAGCTAAAATTACGAGTAGGTTGCACAACCTACAGAGCCATCCAGGGGCCCCGGTACCTTGATTTCTTCCTTCATACGAATAGTTGAGTTAGACGATCTTTGAGGGAGGTCCTCTTCAGCTCTCAAATTTCTAAACTTCTAAAGCATATGCATCAGGTATTTTTCCTCTCTGGGTTTCTCCTGTTGTAAATAGTGAGTAGACCCAAGAGAAGAAATAATTTTCGCCCAACTATTGATAATGTTGGCTAAGGTGGTACAGCCTCTGTTACAGTCATCTCTCCTTGAACTTTTCACTGAGCCAATAGTAAAAATAATTAAGAGAATTTCTCACTTCCAAGTTTTGAGCCTTTGAGCGGGCAAGCCTCTGAGTAAAATTAGCAATTTTCAGAGAACGAGGCAAAAGTTACCTTTCCAAAACAAAATTCAGGTGCCTTTTCAAATATTGCTCTCTAGTCTGCAAGGCAATCGTGTTCCAGGCTAACCAGATGGTGCAGTTACACTCATTGGAATGCCTGTTCCTGTAGCCCAAGGCCTCAGGGTAGCTGATTGCTCTGGGGGAGGATTTCTATAAGCATTTTTGATGAGGCTTTAATATTTAGGTAGCAGCAATATGGTTTTTTTGAAACTTCCATTTTTTAATATAGGTATAGCTATACATACTCATGTTATAGTGCAGCAATATTAAATTAAAAAAGTCACCTCGATACACTGGGAATCATAATTAAACACCATTATCTTAAAGTAGCTTTATAATTTATTTCAGCCTATTTAAGGCAAAGTAGTAACAAGTCCAGAATGATCTTGAGAAATAAATTTGACTCTCTGTAACCATTGAGAGGTGTTTCCATTTTCTTCTCTTAAGATGGCATTTCTCAAACTTCAGTTTGTGTTGCTTTGTTTTGTTTTTATAAATTCCTTCAAATATCTGCCATCATCTCATTCCATTATCATGTTAGTATTTTATTTATTTATTGAAAAAATTTTTTTGACATTTATCTTTGATAAAGAGAGACAGAGCACAAGTTGGGGAGGGGCAGAGAGAGGAGACACAGAATCCGAAGCAGGCCCCAGGCTCCGAGCTGTCAGCACAGAGCCTGATGCAGGGCTCAAACCCACAAACCACGAGATCATGACCCAAGCCGAAGTCGGATGCTCAACCAACTGAGCCACCCAGGCACCCCTATCATGTTAGTATTTGAAAAACATTCTTTTTGCACTTTATTTATAATAAAGTTTATAAATAAATAAATAAATAAATAACGTTTATTTATAATAAACTATATTTCCATGAATAAAATAGCTATTTACCTGTGACATATATAGGGTAACCATAAAAATGTGTAGGTACCAAAACATGTTATACATGTACAACCAAATACAAACAAGTGTAAGCAAAGCTGACTATTGACTTTAAAAATTAAAAACAAATAGGTAAATCAGAACAGTAATGCATGTCAATTATTGACAAAATTTCTGAGCTGCAAAACAGGGTTTGTTTAGTCACTAATAATTATGCACTGCATTGTCACTTTGAGATGAAAATGAGGTTTGAAGTTAATTATGCACAACTTTTCCAAAAATTTTAATACCAATCAGCATATATATTATGTAGCAGGAAAACATACAAGATATTTAACAATCCCTCCAATAGTAAAAATTAATTTTTTATCAATCATAATGGTATAAATATTTTTTCTTCAACAAGATTTGATGTCAAGAAGTCATCTGAGAGGCTATTCTGGATCTGCTCTTCAGACCACGTTTATTTAAGTAACTCAATTTTGTAAACATCAATTCATAATGCCTAGGATATGCACAACCATTTTTTTTCTGGTAAGTTAATAACTAGGTAATTCAGGCAATTGTATTGGTTGATTGGAAGACTGAATGAATGGAATGAGGGGATTTACAACGAGGGTTATCTCCCTCCCTCTCTTTCTTTCTTTCTTTCTTTCTTTCTCTCTCTCTCTTTTTCTCTTTCTTTCTTTCTCTCTCTCTCTCTCTCTTTTTCTTTCTTTCTTTCTCTTTCTCTCTCTCTCTCTCTTTTTCTTTCTTTCTTTCTCTCTCTCTCTCTCTTTTTCTTTCTTTCTTTCTTTCTTTCTCTTTCTTTCTTTCTTTCTTTCTTTCTTTCTTTCTTTCTTTCTTTCTTTCTTTCCAGCCAGACTCTCAGACACTGCACCCAAAGACTCCTGGGTTAGTACTCTTACTCATACCATGTGATTGAATCCCAGAGAGGTGATATGTCATGGAGGCTCATATAGTTGTGAGTCCCAGCCAAGACCAGAATCTCTCTCTCTCTCTCTTTTTTTTAAGTTTATTTATTTTTGTAAGAGAGAGAGAACGCGTGAGCAGGCCAGGGGCAGAGAGAAAGGAGAGAGAGATCCCAAGCAGGCACCATGCTCTCAGTTCAGAGCCCGATGCAGGGCTCCATCCCACAAACCAGGAGATCACGACCAGAGCCGAAACCAAGAGTTGACCGACTGAGCCACCGAGGCACCCTGACCTGAATACATTTCGAATAGACTCCCGAGACTGTCTTTTCGTAGTTCAGTTCAGCTACCTCTGCAGGAGCTGGAATGGACTAAGGGCCTCAGCCTTACCTTCTTCAAGGGCTGAGTCTTGGGTTCCAACAGTACCTGGCAGGAGCTGACCTTGCTTAGATGAGGGCTATTCCTCTGCTCTCTGATCATCCAACCTCTCTGGCCTAGCCCTGCTTTAAAAACTCTAAAGCATGATTGTGGGCAAAAACTTGGTAGGAGTTTGGGGATATGTCACGTGCACACACACTGAGTCAGAATAAGTCACACAGAAAAATTTTAGCAGCTGTAGGACTTTCGTCCTATACAACGTGCCCCTCTCTTCCTTCTTATCCATTGTTCCTCTGGCTGCTTTTTCTCCTAGCTTGCACAGCTGGGGCTCCCTCCCTCTCCCAACCCATAAGTGTGTCACCTGTTGTCAAATCAGCTGGCTTACCACAGTGGTGCTCCAACCACACTTCGGCAAACAGCCATCTTGGTGCAAATTCAGTGTCTAATTGAAACACATGTAAAAATTGGTGTGTAAATCTGTGGACTGACAGTTGTTTCTTCATCCCTTTCATTACATATATGTGACCATTTTCTTTTTAAAGATAGTAGTTTCATTCCATAAGGGAACTGTAGGAAGGATGACATTACACATATTTCATGACTTGTTAACAGCTATGGATGTAAAATAAATTAGTAGATGAAGGAAAAGAGAGAAGATTGAGATTCATAGTCAGCCTGAGGATTGGGACTATGCCAAGTTTTATCTATCTCTGCTGACCCAGGTCTTTGCTAATAGGAACAATAAGGAGTGCGCTCTATTTATGAGCCTGAAGGGCCAGGGTCAGACCAGTTCAGCAGTATTTTAAAACATCACTTTTCAACTTATGGCTTCTCTCTCATGCATCATGAGTCCTTCTCGCTCAACCACTTCATCCCCATCAGCGTATACACATGTTCTGGAGACATCCATCTTCAAACGAATAAAACAAAACCAACCCAAAGAAAAAACAAAATCTCAAATGTCCTTTGACTCCACGAACCCTCCAGCTAATACCACATACTTCTTCCCTGTTTTATAGAAAACGCCTCGTAAAAATCCTGACATATCTTCATTGCCTCCAACTCCTCCCTCTCTCCCTCCTCCAGTCTGACTCTTCCAATATGACTTTCATCCCAACTACTCAAATCCTCATGAAAAAGTCATCACATTTCTCCGTGTGGCCTAAGTGCATGGGTACTTTTTTTCCCTAAAATTATCTAACTTCTCAGTAATATGTAACCCAGTCTCCCATTCCTTCTTTCTGGAAAAACTCATTTATTGGTTTTTTTTTTTGTGATACCACAGCCTCTGGTTCCTCATTTCTTATTGGCTGTTCTCTCTCGGTGTTCTTTCATGGCCCCTCTTCTATCAGACCTTTAAAATTTGGAAGTTTCAGGGGCAAGTTCTCGTCCTTCTTCTCTTCTTTAACTACTTTGCCTTTTAGATGATATCTTGTCTCATGGTCTTAAGTAGCTTCTCTTGCCAAAAATTCAAATCTATTTATTCCTCATTCATATTTATCTGCCAGTATAAAACAGTCAATAGTCTATAGTCTTGAAATAATGGAACCACCCCCATCAAAAACTTGTTTCTTTCCAAGCCTCCTGTGATCTCAGTAAAAATGGCTTCTCCATCCATCTGTATCCAATTCATCATCAAGTCCAAGTCTTTAAACCTTTAAAATATTTCTCAAATGCATTTACTTGTCTCCATATTGGCAACCTCCACCTGAGTCCAGCTAGCATCATCTCTCACCCAGAAAACTAAAATTAACCTCAAGTCTTGTCTTCCAGTTTCTACTTTCTCCTTGTCTACCAATTTTTTACACATCAACCAGCATGATCTTCCGCAAGAGTAAAAAGAAAACACGTTCCTCACTAGTTTCATATCCATTCATTGACTTCCAAACTTTCTTAGGAAAAATCCAAACATTTTCCATGTCTTCTAAGCTCCTTAGTGGTCTATATACTTCTCTAATTCTGTCTCATACCACTCTCCCTCTCCCATTATCTCCAAACAACTCTTCGACTTTATGATCCTTCAGCATACAAGGCCCTTTCTTCTGTCAGAGGCTTTGTATTTGCTGTCCCTTCTGTGAGGAATGTTCTTCCCTTAGCTCATGTCATGGTTGGCTCTTACTCATCTTATATTTCTTGACACAAATATCAGCTCCTAAGAGATTCCTTTACTGATGACTGCAAAGTTGACCTCTTCTACTACTTCATACTACCTCTTATTGTTTATTTTCTTTATGCACTAATCAAAATTTGAAAATATATCTTAGATATTTATTTATTATTTGTCTGCTGTTAGTTTTTTTGACCATTACATGCAGACATCTTGTCCCCATAATGCCTGAAATGTAGTAGGCATTAGTAATTTATTTGCTGAATCCTGAATCATAGGAACTTACAGTTGACTTTGGGAAATCAAGACATATGAAAATGTCCATATGAACTCAAGAGAAACATCAAGTAATATTACAAAGCATCACCTACTTAAGTTCTAGATGAAATGAACAGCAAGAAGTTCTATATGCATTCAAAAGAAGTAGAAAATATTTGTCAATGGGAAGGAAATATGGGTACTAAGTAGAGGGAGCTGAAGAAAGCCAAAGTATAGTAGGAAAATCAAGGGTATGAAGACTTGAATTAAGTAATCAGTTTGTCTTGATGCACAATTCAGAGATGAATGGGCTGCAAAATTGGGATTAGGTTATATTTCTTAACATTTAAATTTACTAGGTTGAGAAATTTAGACTTTTAATGAAATGAGGAAAGAATCAGTGAAATATTGGATCTAATGAACAGGAGTTGATGTGATATTAAAGTAGTATACTTTAATGAAGGAGTCAATTATGAGGGAAAAAGGGAGAGATGATATAGGAGGAATGACTAAGAAACTATTATACTTGTCCACACAAAAACTGATGAGAAACTGATGAGGAACATGTGTAGGAGACATTTCAAGGAGTAACAAAAGACTTGATGGTTGGATATGAATTGAATAATTAGAATGAATGAAAGATTACTGGGAGATTATTGTTGACATTGGAGAAAAAAAGACAAAATTGAATCTAGGTAAAAATACACACACACACACACACACACACACACACACACACACAAGTACTTCAAAAGAAAAAAGTATCATTACTCACAGGTGACCTGGTTGTGTATCTAAAACATCCAAAAGAATTTATAAACACACAATGAGAAGTAAAAAGTGAATTTAGTAAGTGTGCTGGATGTAAATTCAATATAAAAGAACCAAACTTAAAATGCATAGCAGCAAGCAACAACAGTAAATATAATTTTTAAAAGATCTGGTTAAAAACAGCATCCACAAACATCAAATACCTAGGAAAAAATTGCATGAAAGCTGTGCAAAACTTCAACACAAAAAACTATAAAAGTGTATTAGAGAGGGATTAAATAAATGAAACGATAGTGTATGGTCCTAGACTGTTACACTGTGAAGACGTCAGTTCTCCCCAGAATATACATAGGCTTAATACAATCTCAATCAAAATCAATTTGTGGGAATTGATAAGTTAATTCTAAAATTCATCTGCAAAGGCAAAGGAGCCAAGGATAGGCAGGGTGATCTTGAAGAAGATACAGAAAGTTGGAGGGTTTATACAACAAAATATTAATCTCCATTACAAAGCTCTAGTAATTAATATAGTGTGGATATTCACATAAAGGTAGATAAACTGACTGATAAAATTAAACAGAAAGGCTGAACTCAATCACACACACGTTAATAACAATTGTTGCTAAATTTTATATGTCTCTTTTACGTCCATTTAGATTTATATTTGCATATATATTATAGGAATATGTATTTCATAAAGGAAATTTGTGTAGCTACAAACATAGCTATGTGTTCTGCACATAGTATACAATCAATATACATTTCATTGTTATGTTACAGAAGCTAAGTTTCATTCTGTTCTTCAACAAATATTTATCAAGCCTTCATTATGGGCCTAGCACTCTTCTAAAAGATTGTGATAGGTTGATTATATCAACAGTCTCCCTTCCTTACACCTCTGTATCCAAGGCTTTTGATAGTATCCTGGCACACTGACTCTGGGCTTGGCCAATGTGACCCGATTGGGCCAGTGTAACAACTGCAAGGTTAATGTTAAAGGGTTTTAAAAATGCTTGCACATTTCTGTTCCCTTTTATGGAACCCTGCTGCCACCATGAAGACAAACTGAGGCTAACCTGCTAAAGGGATGTGAGACACGTGAAGAGAGGAGCCAAGTCGTTGCAGCTAAGGTTATTCTTCCCAATGAGCCTCCAGCCTATCAGCCAGCTGGCCAACAACTCATGAATGAAACTGGCAAAGATTAGGCAAACCTAATACAGATCTGCCAGGGGAACTGCCCACAGACCCATAAACATGTGAGAAATCATAAACGACCATTGGTCAGAGCTTTAGGGTGGTTTGCTGATCAACAGAAGCTAAGTGGTCTAATGAAGGTGGTATAGCATTAAATAAAACGTGCAGAAACTCTGCCCTCATGGTAATTATTTCAAGTGATAAATCTACATTGTATTAGATGGGGATAAATGCTATGGGGAGATTTGCTTCGACATAGCTAAATTATGTGTAACCAATAAATATGTCCCATTTAAATAACAAAGGAAAAAATCAACAGTTTCCACAATTTCTTCTTTCAAAAAATAAAATTTTACTTTGGAACAGTTTTAGATTTACAGAAAAAAAAAATGTAAATATATTATAGAGAGTTCCATACATCTCACACCCAGTTTTACCTACATTAACATTTTACATTAGTAGCATACATATAATTAAGGAACCATTATCGATAACGCAATGTTAAGTCCATGCTTTCTTCAGACTTCCTTGGTTGTTACCTAACATCCTTCACCTGTTCTGGAATTTCATCCAGAGTGTCATTTACATTGAGTAGTCATGTCTCTTTGGAATCCTCTTTGATCTGGCAATTTCTCAGAATTTCCTTGCTTTTGATGACCTTGACAATTTTGAGGAGTACTGGTCAGGTATTTTGTACAGTGGCAATCAGTTTAGTTTTGTCTGTCTTTCTCATGGTTGAACTGGGATTATGTGTTATGGGGAAAACCACAAGAGTAAAGTGCCATTTTATTCACATCATATGAAAGGTTCATATGATCAACAGGACCTATTACCGTTGATGCTGACCTTGATCACCTGACTGAAGCAGTGTCTTTCAGCTTTCTTCCATTATAAAGTTACTCTTCCCCTCCTTTTTCTATTCTGTAATTTGTGGCAGGAAGTGACTGTGCGCACCCCTGGATTAAGAGGTAGGGAGTTATGGTCAACCTCACTGAAGGTAGGGTATCTATATAAATCCCAGTAAATGGAAAGATACTTTATACCTCCAAGAAGTAATCCTGAAAATTCCACATTTAGAAGAAAGAATTTTCTTTCCCATGTATCATCTTTATTAGTGCTTGGTTCCTGATTTTTTTTTTTTTTTTTTTTTTTTTGGCCTGATAATGGTATTACAGTACAGTGGAGGTCACTTATACTGGAATAATTGTCACCAATTTTCTGATTTGAAAACCACATGTTCTTTTGTTTAAAACCTAAGAAAAAAAATCTGCTAAGGAAGCCACTTTGAGTAAGTAAGCCTATTCCATGCTATTTTTTAAAAATATAGTCGCTTTTATAGAGCGTTGAGCGTCCGACGTCGGCTCAGGTCATGATCTCACGGTTTGTGAGTTCGAGTTCCGCCTTGGACTCTGCTGACAACTCAGAGCCTGGACCCTGCTTCATATTCTGTGCCTCCCTCTCTCTGCCCCTCCCCTGCTCATGCTCTCTGGGTCTCTCTCTCAAAAATAAACATTCAAAAATTTTTTTAAGAAGAAAATTTGGAGAATACAAATATATTCACAAAGTTTTAAAATAAGGTTAAATACTAAAGAAATACAATGTACTCTAACTGTATTTGGCAAATCAAACATGAAATGTTCCATGTAAGTGATTGTCTCTGGTAACAGAAATCCCTATAAGCATTACAATACTCTAGCTCAAAAGCTTAACTTTGTTTTCTCCCTGAGATATGTTTAAAATGTCTTTAGATTCTTCAACAGAAATCTGTTCTAAATTTAATTTTTCTATTTTGTATCAACTTGATAATTATTGCTATGTGCATGAATTTTTTTCACTGCATGCAAACTATTGATAAATTTAGAGATACTAATTTATATAATTCATTTCTTGCCCCTATCAACTTGCCCCAGCATGTCATGTTGCTTGAGTTAAAGTGCCTAGTTTTATGATTTATGATATATCTTAGGTACACAAAAATCTATAGAGTAATATAATGAACATATTTGAAGCCCACCCAGAGTTTAAGAAGAGTTATTACAGGAATAGTTGGAACCTCTTGTTTTTCCTCATGCCGTAAGCTTTCTGCAACAGCAGAGTTGAGTAGTTGTGACAGAAACTCTATGGCTCTATGGGAGCCTAAAATATTCACTACCTGGTCTGTTATAGGAGAAGTTTGCTGACTCCTGCTCTAGATCATTCAGCTTGTTTGCTATATAGTAGTCTATTATATGAATATAATGTTATGATAAACGTTAGTTTTTCTCCACGAGGTAATTATACTTTTTCTGATGTAAATGTTTCCAGCTTTTTTGTTTTTCCCTGTGGTTTCTTTCTTTCACAGATTGACTAGTTTGATGATTCTAATCTTATATGAAATGGGAAATTATACAACTAGGTTTATCAACACAGGGTGTAAATAGAAGTATGAGAATATTGAATGAGAGTTTTGGAAATTCCCCTAAACATTCCATGTGTTAATTTACAGCTTGCATTATGGCATGGAGGTCTTGTGTTTCTGTTTATTTCCATTGCTCAGCGATATCCTTGATCATTAAGGTTTCTTTTGGGGCAGTGAGGCGTTCCTGTATTTATATTCAACCAAATATGGCAGAGGCCACAGAAAATGTGAAACTGGAGAAATATAGGTCGATCCCTGAGCACATAACCCATTGCTCTTGGCAAAATCTCGTCTCTGCTATAAGAAAAATACAAAGGTGTGACCTTCAAAAGAAACCGATGAAATACTCCCTGAGACAGATGCCCAACAAAAACACTTCCTGAAATGAATTACAGATTGATGATGGAATTGGAAAGAGAGAAGTTAATGCTGGAAAAATCCTTCAACTGTTCTCTAAGGGATCAAGGGAATGAAATACACCTGCCTGCTGGTAAACATGCATAGCAAGACATTTCCATCTATCATTTCGTGTTCTGAAAGTCAGCAACGCCATTCTGATTTCAGCATCTCGAATTTCCTTAATGAGTTCTTTGCTGGAATATCACAAGCTGTTCTATTAAATCAGTTTTGGGAGACATAAGCAGGATTTGTATTAAAGTGATTGTATATCTATCATTTTGGTAGAAGAAAAGGGAAGACTGGCTAAAAAGGAATGCATTGTGGCATCCCCACACCTGAATTTATTCTAATTTTTAACTTTCTCCTCACACAAGTGTTTCCTAATGTGGGCTGAAGCCATCCATTTAAGCATGACTTATTCATGCTCAAAAAATGATTGATTTAGACAGCCAATGAAATGCTGAACTCCCTATTCCTACTGCTTGACATACTTACGCTGCAGATACTGATGGTTTAAAGCAGCAAGATTGACTGTATGGAGGACCAGCCGGAATGCCAAGATGGACCAGTGACAGCCACGGTGACTTTTAAATGCAGTTAGAACCATAAAAATGACTGGGTGAAAATGGCACCGTGGGAGTCTATCTGTCCCTCACAGTGGCTTCCCTAGAGGATCTAGGGAGTTTTCAAGCCACAGGAACATGCTGCTTTCTCACCACGGATGGGGTTGGTAAAGGTTGTGCTGACACTAGGTAACTGAAGTCTGAAATATCACCACTAGCTACAAGGAGTGAGCAAATACTCAAGCACACGTGAGGGTCTTAGGACACAACAAAGCTGATTTTTCCAAACCTGTACTACTAAGGCGTCGTTTCTAGGGCTCAAAATGTTTCCTTTTTAACCAAAGTGAGGACAACCTTATCCTAACACCAAAGCCCAAGGTGTGGATAAAATGATGTCCTCTTTGTAAGAAAAATTAACCCTTTTCTTGACACGAATTTTAACGTTTGCAATTGATCCATAGGCAACATTAACCCCCTGACAAGGAAATTTGAAAAAGCTTTTTGCTTTTCTTCCTTTGGGACTGCCGTATGGAAACTGATATATCAGCCAAACATATTTTAGAATAGTGAAGAAAGTCTCATTTCTCTCCCTCTCCTTCGCTCCTTTCTGTCTCCTTTCTTTCACATTTATTCCAGTATTCATTGGACACCAGTAAATAAGCACTAGGCCCTAGAAGTGCTGATAATCATATGTAGTGTGCAATTATACGTATCCAGCATCTGTTCTGATTGGTTTATTCATGTATTTTATCAGTGGCCAAACGTTCTATCACCACTGATAATGGACATATGAATCAATGAGGTACTCAGGATACCTAGTTTCTGCCTCATGGAGTTGTGCCTTATCATTTTCCCAGGAACTTTCTCCTTAAATAAGTGTCCCAGGGGAATTATTTTAAGGACAGTAAGCAGTTCCTAAATAATAATTGGAAAAGCCAACTGAGAAGCTATGTAGCATAAGCTTTTCATCCTGTGTGTTTTGAATCTGTTAAGATACCTTTTGAGTCTTCAGAGAGATGTGCTAAGTTGTTATTCTCAGCATCACAAATTCTGCTCCAAGGTGCGGAGCATCACAGATTCTGCTCCAAGGATACCAAGGTGCGGTCGCTGTTTTACAAGCTATAGAAGGGAGGACGTGAAAATCTAAACAGAAATACGACAATTTGCTAGTAAGGATTGGGGAAGTTAAGTTATAATCATAACTAAATATAGTTATAGCAGTTATAAATCTGAGCCCCAATTTATTTATCTGAAAGATAGGGCCAATAGTATAACCAACTTCCATATGAGTTTTGAGCATTAAGTAAAATAATCCATACAAAATGCTTATGTCATAGTGCCTGTCCAACTGTAAGTACTCAATGAAAGTTATGTATTACCAGTCAACTACCATCACTAACACTAATGTTACCACCCCACAAATGTAAATGAAGAGTAACTTCAAACAGAGTATAATGTAGATCTAAGGAAGCCAGGAATAACCTAGATGTCCACTTTCCACTTTTATGTGCTGGTCGATTACTTCCATCCTACGTCAACCAGTCAATGTCAATTCTGGTTTCTGTAAGATATTGAGTTATACCAAGCATCCTGCAATTTTTATATTCTTGACCAATGGCTTAATGAGATTAACAGGACGAATCATGTCCTGGAGCACACAAAGTTTTACTAAAAAAAAAAAAATCCCCATAAATATTTTTAGATCTCCAATTCCCTGTTTCTTGCTCTCTCACTAAGGATTCTTTCTCTTCTTACTCCACCCAGTGTCCACACTGTGGGTTTTGCTCTTCACTCCTGTGCAGAACAATCTTGCTGTGGACCCAAATTTGAATATCACACTCACCTAAATTTTCTGTCCAACAAGCAACCTTACAATCAGTAGAATGTCCTCAGTTTAGAAGAAACTTCTTTCCTTGTTGATTGTGGTTTGTTAAAGTATCACATACAAATCGAAATGATGATATTTTCTCCATGATAATTTCAAGCCAAGAAGATATAATTTTCTCCATATCATTCTGTCAAATAAAAGAAATTCAAAAAGAAGTTAATCAGTGATGGTGAATGCCATACAGAAGATTTAAACTAAGAAAATGCCATTGAATTTGGTGATGGGATAGCTGATCTTTGGTGGAATACTTTCAGCACAATCCTTCGGCAGAAAGATGTGTCTTTACTGCTTCCAAATATATGTGATTATATTGCAGTTTTAGAGCCAAAAAAGAAAATGGCTAAGGAATGAACAGATGGTAATTAAATAGAGACAGGAGACAAAATTACTCTTTAAGAAGTTTGTTAGTGAGAAAAAAAGGGTGGACCAAAGATTGCACAGTGTCATAGAACAGCTTTTTTAAAAAAAACTTTATTTATTTATTTTGAGAGAGATGGGAGAGAATATGAGTAGGGGAGGGGCAGAGAGAGAGGGAAAGAGAGAATCTCAAGCAGGCTCTGTGCTCTCAGCGCAGAGCCTGATGTGGGACCCAGTCTCATGAACTGCGAGATCATGACATGAGCCAAAATCAAGAGTCTGATGCTGAACTGACAGAGCCACCCAGGCACCCTGAGAAACATCCTTTTTTAAAAAAGAAACATGAATAGAAATGATGATAACGAAGATGAAGGGAGAGAGAGAATGATGAAATGGAAAGCAAAAGGGAAAAATTTTGGAAAATATTTCTTATACTGATCTAGAAGGGAAAAATATGAGAAAGGATAAATATGTGAAGGAAGTTTGGGGATGGTACAAATAACGGAGTTACGGAGAAGTATTGAGGTGGCAAGATTGCTGAGAGAAATTGGCATCAAGTTTTCTATATTTTCCAGACCTTAGAGGGAATGGAGAAGATTTTTACTTTATTTTATTTTTTTAAGTGTTCAATTTTTTTTATTGTTAAGGGATGACTTATCTTCTGTCAGTAATTTTATTTTTTTAAAATATTGACTTTTATTTTTCCTCCCTGTATTTTTTAAAAAATTTATTTGTTGTTTAAATTATATCCAAGTTAGTTAGCATATACTGCAACAATGATTTCAGGAGTAGATTCCTTAATGCCCCTTACCCATTTAGCCCATGCCCCCTCCCTCAACCCTTCCAGTGCCCTCTGTTTGTACTCCATATCTGAGTATCTTATGTTTTTCCCCGCCCTGTTTTTATATTATTTTTGCTTCCCTTCGATTATGTTCATCTGTTTTGTCTTTTAAAGTCCTCATATGAGCGAAGTCATATATTTGTCTTTCTCTGACTGATTAATTTTGCTTAGCATAATTAGTTCCATCCACATAGTTGTGAATGGCAAGATTTCATTCTTTTTGATTGCCAAGTAATACTCCATTGTGTATATATATACCATTTCTTTATCCATTCATCCATTGATGGACATTTGGACTCTTTCCATACTTTGGCTATTGTAGATAGTGCTGCTATAACCATTGAGATGCATGTGCCCCTTTGAGACAGCACACCTCTATCCCTTGGAGAAATACTTGGTAGTGCAATTCCTGGGTCATAGGGTAGTTCTATTTTTAATTTTTTGAGGAACCTCCATACTATTTTCCAGAGTGTCTGCACCAGTTTGCATTCCCACCAGCAGTGCCAAAGAGATTCTGCTTCTCTGCATCCTCACCAGCATCTGTTGTTGCCTGAGTTGTTAATGTTCACCATTCTGACAGGTATGAGGTGGTATCTCATCGTGGTTTCATTTGTATTTCCCTGATGATGAGTGATGTTGAGCATTTTTTCATGTGTCTGTTCACCATCTGGATGTCTTCGTTGGAGAAGTGTCTATTCATGTCTTTTGCCCATTTCTTCACTGGATTATTATTACTTTTGGGGGGGGTGTTGAGTTTGATAAGTTCTTTACAGATTTTGGATACTAACCCTTTATCTGATGTTATTTGTAAATATCTTGGTTGACTTTTAGTTTTGCTAATTATTTCCTTTGCTGTACAGAAGGTTTTTATTTTGAAGAGGTCCTGATAGTTCATTTTTGCTTTTGTTTCCTTTGCCTGCAGAGACGTGTTGAGTAAGAAGTTGCTGTGGACACGGTCAAAGAGGTGTTTGCCTGCTTTCTCCTCTAGGATTTTGATGGTTTCCTGTCTTACCCTTAGGTTTTTCATCCATTTTGAGTTTATTTTTGTGTCTGGTGTAAGAAAGTGGTCCAGGTTCATTCTTCTGCATATTGCTGTCCAGTTTTCCCAGCACCACTTGCTGAAGAGACTGTCTTTATTCTGCTGGATGTTTGTTGCTGCTTTGTCATAGAATAGTTGGCCATACATTTGGGGGTCTATTTCTGGGTTCTTTATTCTCTTCCATTGATCTGAGTGTCTGTTTTTGTGCCAGCACCATACTGTGATGATGATTACAGCTTGGTAATATGTCTTGAAGTCTGGGAGTGTGATGCCTCCAGCTCTGGATTTCTTTTTCAAGATTGCTTTGGATATTCAGGTTCTTTTCTGGTTCCATACAAATTTTAGGATTGTTTGTTCTAGCTCTATGAAGAATGCTGGTGTTACTTTTATAGTGATTGCGTTGAATATGTAGATTACTTTGGGTAGTATTGATATTTTATTTCATTATTTAAAAATTTGTTTAATGTTTTATTTTATTTTTGAGACAGAGAGAGACAGAGCATGGACGGGGGAGGGGCAGAGAGAGAGGGAGACACAGTATCAGAAGCAGCCTCCAGGCTCCGAGCTGTCAGCACAGAGCCTGACGCGGGGCTCAAACTCATGGACTGTGAGATCACGACCCGAGCCAAAGTCGGATGCTTAACTGACTGAGCCACCCAGGCGCCCCGTGGTAGTATTGACATTTTAATAATTGCTCTTCCTATCCAGGAGAATGGAATCTTTTTCCACTTATTATGTCTTCAATTTCTTTCATAAGCTTTCTATAGTTTTCAGTGTATAGATTTTTCACCTCTTTGGCTATGTTTATTCCTAGGTATTTTATGGTTTTTGGTGCAATTGTAAGTGGGATTTATTCCTTGATTTCTCTTTCTGTTGCTTCATTATTGGTGTATAGAAATGCAGCCTATTTCTGTGCATTGATTTTATATCCTGCCACTTTGCTGAATTCATGGATCAGTTCTAGCAGGTTTTTGGTGGAATCATTTGGTTTTTCCATGTAGACTATCATGTCATCTGCAAAGAGTGGAAGTTTGACTTCCTCCTGGATGATTTGGATGCATTTTATTCCTTTGTGTTGTCTGATTGCTGAGGCTAGGACTTCCAATACTGTGTTGAATAGGAGTGGTGACAGTGGACATCCCTGTAATGTTCCTGACCTTAGGGGGAAAGCTCTCAGTTTTTCCCGATTGAGGATGATGTTAGCAGTGGGTTTTTCATGTATGGCTTTTATGATCTTGAAGTATGATCCTTCTATCCCTACTTTCTGGGGTGTTTTTATCAAGAAAGGATGCTGTATTTTGTCAAATGCTTTCTCTGCATCTTTTGAGAGGACCATGTGGTTCTTATCCTTTCTTTTATTGATGTGATGTATCATATTGATTGTTTTGTGGATCTTGAACCAGCCCTGAATCCTAGGTATAAATCCCACTTGGTTGTGGTAAATAATTCTTATAATGTATTGTTGGATATGGTCGGCTAGTATCTTTTGAGGACTTTTGCATCCATGTTCATTGGGGAAATTGGTCTATAGTTCTCCTTTTTAGTGGGGTCTTTGTATGGTTTTGGAATCAAGGTAATGTCGGCTTCGTAGAATGAATTTGGAAGTTTTCCTTCCATTTCTGTTTTGGAACAGCTTCAAGAGAATAGGTGTTAACTCTTCTATATATGTTTGGTAGAGTTCCCTTGGAAAGCCATCCGGACCTGGACTCTTGCTTTGGGATATTTTTAATTACTAATTCGATTTCTTTACTAGTTATGGGTCTGTTCAAATTTTCTATTTCTTCCTGTTTCAGTTTTGGTAGTGTATATGTTTCTAGGAATTTGTCCATTTCTTCCAGATTGCCCATTTTATTGGCATATAATTGCTCATAATATTCTCTCCTTATTGTTTTTATTTCTACTGGGTTGGTTGTGATGTCTCCTCTTTCATTCTTGATTTTATTTATTTGGGTCCTTTCCTTTTTCATTTTGATCAAACTGGCTAGTGATTTATCAGTTTTGCTAATTCTTTCAAAGAACCAGCTTCTGGCTTCATCGATCTGTTCTACTGTTTTTTTTGTTTTGTTTTGTTTTGTTTTGTTTTGTTTTGTTTTATTTTGTTTTGGTTTGGTTTCGATAGCATTACTTTCTGCTCTAATCTTTATTATTTCCTGTCTTCTGCTGGTTTGGGGTTTTATTTGCTATTCTTTTTCCAGAACTTTGAGGTGGAAGGTTAGGTTGTATGTTTGAGACCTTTCTTCCTTCTTTAGGAAAGCCTGGATTGCTATATACTTCCCTCCAATGACCACCTTTGTTGCATCCCAGAGGGTTTGGGCTGTAGTGTTATCATTTTCATTGGCTTCTGTGTACGTTTTAATTTCTTCTTTAATTTCTTGGTTAGCCCATTCATTATTTTGTAAGATGTTCTTTTGTCTCCCAGGTATTTGTTACCTTCCAATTTTTTTCTTGTGGTTGATTTCGAGTTTCATAGCATTGTGGTCTGAAAATATGCATGGTATGATCTCGATCTTTTTGTACTTGGTGAAGGATGATTTGTGTCCCAGTATGTGATCTCTTCTGGGGAATGTTCCAAGTGCACTAGAGATGAATGTGTATTTTGCTTTAAGATGAAATGTTCTGAATATATCTGTTAAGTCCATCTGGTCCAGTGTCATCCAAAGCCATTGTTTTCTTGTTGATTTTCTGTTTAGATGACCTGTCCGTTGCTGTGCAAGTGGGGTGTTGAAGTCCCCTTCTACTATGGTATTATCATCAATGAGTTTCTTTATGTTTGTGATTAATTGATTTATGTATTTGGGTTCCTCCATGTTTAGAGCATAAATGCTTTCAATTGTTAGGTCTTCTTGGTGGATAGACCCCTTAATTATGATATAGCCCTTCTTCATCTCTTGTTACAGTCTTTATTTTAAAATCTCAATTGTCTGACACAAGTGTGGCTACTCTGGCTTTCTTTGGTGACTATTAGCATGATAGATGGTTCTCCATCCCTTATTTTCAATCTGAAGGTGTCTTAGGTCTAAAGTGGGTCTCTTGTAAACAGCATATAGATGGATCTTGTTTTCTTATCCATTCTGTTACTCTGTGTCTTTTGATTGGAGCATTTAGACCTTTGATGTTTATAGTGAGCACTGAAAGATATGAATTTATTGTCATTATGTTGCCTATAGAGTTGGAGTTTCTGGTAGTGTTCTCTGGTCCTTTCAAGTCTTTGTTGCTTTTGGTCTTTTTTTTCCCCCCATTTTTTCTCCCCCAGAGAGTCCCCCTTAAAATTTCTTGCAGGGCTGGTTTAGTGGTCATAAACTCTTTTAATTTTTGTTTGCCTGGAAAACTTTTTATCGCTCCATTTTGAATGACAGCCTTGCTGGATAAAGAATTCTTGGCTGCATATTTTTCTGATTCAGCACATTGAATATATCCTGCCACTCCTTTCTGGCCTGCCAATTTTCTGTGGATAGGTCTGCTGCAAATCTGATCTGTCTTCCCTTGTAGGTTAAGGACTTTTTTTCCTTGCTGCTTTCATGATTCTTTCCTTGCCTGAGTATTTTGTGAATTTGACTCTGATATGCCTTGCTGATGGTTGGTTTTGTTGAATCTTATGGGAGTCCTCTGTGCTTCCTGGATTTTGATGTCTGTGTCTTTCCCCAGGTTAGGAAAGTTTTCCACTATGATTGCTCACATAATACTTCTACCCCCTTTTTCTCTCTTCATCTTCTGGGAACCCTATGATTCTGATGTTACTCCTTTTTAATGAGTCACTGAGTTCTCTAATTCTTGTATCATGCTCTTTTGGCTTAGTCTCCCTTTTTTTCTGCTTCATTATTCTCTATAAGTTTGTCCTGTATATACTTGATTTGCTACTCTGCCTCCTCTGTCCTTGCCACCGTGACATTCATTCGAGATTGCAGCTCAGTTATAGCATTTTTTTATTTCAACCTGACTAGATTTTACTTCTTTTATCTCCACAGAAAGGGATTCTAATCTCTTTTCAACTCCAGCTAGTATTCTTATTATCACGATTCTAATTTCTGGTTCAGACATCTTGCTTGTATCTGGGTTGATTAATTCTCCTGGCTGGCATTTCTTCCTGTTCTTTCTTTTGGGGGAATTCCTTCATTTTGTCATTTTGAAGAAAGAAGAGGAATTAATAAAGGAAAAAAAATAATATTAAGCAATTAAAAAGAACACAAAGAAATCAAATAAAGGATGCTAGATCCTAGGAGTGTTTTGGTCTGTTTGTTGGAAGAAACTTGGTAGTTTGGAGAAAAAAGGGAAAGAAAGGAAAAGAAAGAAAAGAAAAAAGTGAATAAAAGAAAAAAAGGGAAACGGTTGAAAATTTGAAAAAATGAATACAATAAAATAGAATAAAATGAAATGAAAATAAAGTAGAATTTTAAAAATTTACAAAAAAGTAATAAATATAGTAGGAAAAATTAAAGTAAACATTTTTAAATGAAAACAGAAAATAAAAATAAATATTTTCTCTTTTGTATTCAAGAATAAGAAAAGAAAAAGGAAAAAAATGAATAAAAGAACCAGTGAACAGAGTGAAATACTGTTGAAATTACATCTGGTTTCCTGTAGAAGTCAAGCTATGAAGCACTTTGTACTCCGAAAACTAAGCGGGTGAAGAGACTTGTGTTTGTCAAGAGCGCTGTTGGCCCATTTGGGTGGGGTTTAGTGTAAATGGCTTTGTTCTCCACTAGATGGAGCTGCTTAGTTTACTGGGGTGGATTGCTGTGGCATGTAGGCGTGTATGCACATATGAGGGTGGGGTGAAAATGGCATCACTCAGCTACTAAGTCTCTAGTATCAGCACTCTGCTCTCCTCAGCCAGCAATCAAGCACCCATCCTTGTCTCTGGCTTCCATCCATTCCCAGCTTCTACACTGTTCGTGACCAAGCTTTCGGGTTGCCAGGCTGAGTTTTATGGGGCTGAGTTTCCCAACCCCTCACTTCGGAGGGACTGTGGCTTTGACACGCTCAGACCCTCTGGGGGAGGGTCTCACTGAGCAATGGCCGGCTGCCGGCTGCACCCAGGAATGTTCATGAGACCATGCTGCTGCCGATGCCCAGAGACTGTGGCTGGGTGCCAGCCCACCCTAGAAAAAGTTTGTGCAATCTTGTAGCAGCAGTGTTTCAGCGATTATGGAAGATCACAATGCACATGTGGCACCAGGCTTCACCCTGGTCCTTGTTCCAACACCAGGGAATGTGGGTGTTCTCCGGGGTCTGCCAGGACCTTTGCCTGTGGGGAGGCTGCACAGCCTTTACCAGCAGAGGAACTGCCTCTCCATGTGTGGCCCAAGGACCCCTCGGGCCTTGCTCTCTGCTCCTGGGGATTCATCCTTCCCACCAGAGCACTGCCAGGTATCAAGCTGTGGAGTTTCAGACTCTGTGCTCCGCCTGTTTATAGAGTCTTAATGGAATTTAAACCCTCTCCTTTCTCCTTCCTCCCTTTTTTGTTCAGTCACTGCAGATGTTTACATTTTCCACTTTCTCTCCAGCTGCTTTTGGGGGTGATGCTTTTCCCATACTCTCCCCCTCTCTCCATTCTCTCTCCACAAGCAAAAACAGCTCTCTGATCTCTATGGCTTCTCTCTCCCCCAGTTCATCTCCACATGCTGCATACCTGCTGAGTTCTGTGGTTCAAGGTTGTGCAGATTGTTTTGTTAATCCTCAAATCAGTTTTCTAGGTGTGCAAGATGGTTTAGTGTTGATCTGGCTACATTTCAGGGAGGAGAGATGCAAAAAATCTTCCATGCTGTTCTACCACCTTGTCCCCTCCCCAGGAATGGGAGAAGTTTTTTAAAAATCTGGTGCGAAGAATAAAAGCTATTGTGAAGGAAATTCTGTTGGTTGCTTTTGGGGCCCCATCCACATCCCTTTTACTGATAGTGTACCCAACCTTGCCAACTGTGAATACTGGCAGCTAAATGCTCACAGCTGCACCCTCTCTAAGGTATGGCTGTCCCTCCAGTGCAGACCCCAGCACTGACACAGAAGGACAAAAACACCAACTGCCTTGACTCAAGTTGGGACCATCTCTGTGGGTGCAGTTTCATGTTCCAGAGCTTTGTAGTGGAACAGAATCATCTCCAGGTGAAACAGATTCTTCCTCACATTTTGTCCCCATACCCTACCCTCCTTCCTCACTACTTTACTCCTGAGGGCATTATGTTTAATAAATCACTGGGACAGTAATCCCCACATTGGACAGGGGTGTATGAAAGAATCAGGGAATGGCAAAGATGATTTGATTGCTGTCAGGCAGGGCTAATTTGTGGGGGAGTCTGTCAGTATGATGGCGGTGGTTGAGTTTTTGATGGTTTTACCTTATTTTTTAGCTGTCCTCAGCAGTGAGAAATGGAAGCAGTGGAAGCAGGTGGTGGGTTAACAGAATAAAATGAGAAGTAATTGATGGTTCTAGAGAGGGTAAGTGAAAAATCTGGCCATGGGATCAAAACTGGAAGGGGTACGTAAAATCCAATGGTAGAGCTGATAAGTAAGGGTGCAAAGACGATGAAACAGAAACGCTTTCCTTCACATCAGTTATATTTGCTCTTTTCCTTCTTGTATGGGTTCTCTGTAGTTCTTCAAGCTCTGACCTGAACGTCAAATAATGCTGTATAGCCCAGAGAAGCAAGGTTTGGGATATGACAGTCTTGGCTGCCTTCAGCAAGTTTAAAGTCATTCTTTACCCTAGGAAAGATGAAGGTGCATGTTATATCATGTTGTAAATCTATTTGAAAACAGCTGACAGTTAACTGGACCAGTGACCAGAACACAAGAAAATATCAGCATCAATCCTTGCTCTCATTCTTTTATCAATTATGTTAAAGGTTTGACGATTGAATGTGATCCTTACATCGGGTTTAGTTTCTTAGCTATTCTATTGGACTCTCCAAAGAAAGTGTAGGCTATTCAAAAATATATTCTCCCCACTCTTACCCCTCAAGTCAGGACTGTTGTAGGAGGGAAAAAAATGGATCTGGTTTGACTGAGGATTAATAGTACGTCCAAAAATGTTTGTCAAAAGGAGGTCCATATTCTCATATCTCAATGTCTATGCAAGGATCATTTTCCTTTCATTGTTAAGAACACTTGTGTGTAAGATTATACACTGTGGCGTGGATGGTTTGAAAGCCTATTAGAACAGGAATCTGGATCACAGTGTTTCAGTCTCAGGTTAGATGGGTTACCTCTCTCTTTTGGCGACGAGGATATCATCCTAACTATTGCGCATTGCTCCTTCATCTGCTACAGCTAGTATAAATAAAAAATAGAAATGTGTACTTTCTATTGAATTATGTTTCTCACTGTGATTTTTTAAATTTACATCAAATTTACAAGTATTTATCACAAAACACAATTGTAGTCTTCTCTTTTTTATGCATTTTTGAAGATGCACATTTTACTTACCACATTCAGGGAAAATAGAGCTTTCATTTTTACTCCAAGGGCTGGGTCATATTGGGTGGTAGAATGTTTTCTTTCTTTTCTTTTTTTTTTTTTAATAAATAGGAACTCTATTGGTAAAATGATATCAAATGGACATGGAACAAAAAAAAAATTAACATTTGGAGACAAAACAGGAAGTGATGCTGAAAAGTTTTTGTTTGTTTTACATATGCCTACACCTAGGCATTCAAAAGGGCTTGAGAAATTTGAGACACAAAATTGTGTCCTCCAGCTTAACGTGACTGAATTGAATGGGAATGTTGTATGATCTATTAAGAAAATTTCAAAAAGACACAACTTATTTAAACTATCACAAAGAGAATTCTACCTTTCCATGGGTTGAATATGGTGTAGTTTTGGTAAGAAAAGAACATGAAGTTCATTCAAGTTACACCAGGTAGAGTGAGGCAAACCGGGCTAGAAGAGAACGCTATTGTCCTTGACGTGTTTATGAGCTAACGGAGGACAGAAGTGTTTGGGCTGTTCTCAGATCTCATAGCTAACAAGTGATAAGGCCAGAATTTCGTTTTAAATCTGTCTGGCTCCAATCTTTTTTTTTTTTAATTCTATGGTTTCTCTTTGAAGATTCTTAACCAGAGTACAGCTATGTATTGGTAGTTAGGAAGGATTAATTTGTTAGTGATGTGGATGGTGAGTTAGAGGCAGAAAAAAGACTACAGATAAGGATGTGGAATAGAGTAATTTTGCTATCATTCTTGCATTTCCACTTAATTCTTTCTTACAGATCCATCTCTGGTAAAATTACCTATGTTATCTTGCTGGGAGTCTACCTTTCCCATCAGAGCCTTTAACATATTAATCATAGTTATTTTAAATTCCCTGGCTCATAATTATAACTTCTGTGTCACCTGAGTCTCGTTCTGATTGAGGTCTTCAGACTGTATTTTCGTGTCTTTTTTTGCCTGCCTGTGGATTTTTTTGTGTGGCACATATAGGGAAGTAGATACTGAGATAAACAGGCCTTCAGTGTAGGAATTTATGGGTTGTTTTTAAGTTTATTTATTTTGAGAGAGGGGTTGGAGGGGCAGAGAGAGAAGGACAGAGCATCCCAAGAGGGCTCAGCGCCATCAGCACAGAGCCCGACCCAACAGTGAGACCATGACCTGAGCTGAAATCAAGAGTCTGAAGCTCAGTCAACTGACTGAGCCATCCCACGCTCCCAGGTGTGGGAATTTATGTCAGGATCAAGTCAGGAGGTGTGTTGTTTGAAATATGTTGTTGCTGTAAGCACCAGAAGCTGCCAATTCCCCTAGTGGCTTTCTCGTCTTTTGCCTTTGAATGTTTATTTAGTTTTGAGAGAGATGGAGAAAGAATGCGAGTGGGTTAGGGGCAGAGAGAGAGAGGGGGAGACATAGAATCGGAAGCAGGCTCCAGGCTCTGAGCCGTCAGCACAAGAGTCTGATGCGGGGCTCGAACCCACGAACTGTGAGATCATGACCTGAGCTGAAGTTGGATGCTTGACCGACTGAGCCACCCAGGCGCCCCCCCTTCCCTTTTGACTTTTGATTTTCCCTTTGTGCATCAATCCCATTTGAACTGGAGGCTTGTTAGCATGGTGGCCAGCTGTTCTGATTAAACCTCCATCTCTGGAGTGCACATGGGGCATGGCCTTCATGTGCTTCTGTCCTTCTCTGGGGGATAGAGGTTCCCCCCTCTGCCCAAGAGAATAACCATCTTCCAGAGTAAGCATGTTCTCGGCCAGTCCTTGAGACACTCTCCCACGGAGATTAAGTCGTTTTGATTTCTTCTTAGGTAAGATGGGGCAATCAGGGTTGGGCAGAGCTCTCTTCTAGCTGAGATGGAATGTCACCTCTGCCCTCAGGTGATATCATTTCCCTGTAAATTGATCCCTTTTGCTCCTTGATGGAGAAGAGTCTGGATGGATTTTCCAGTGGCTGCTTTTTCTTGTCCCCTGCTCGTACCACAAGCGGAGATGTCTCTTGAGAAATGAGAGCCTGGAGGAGAAGCCTGGAAAAGGATGGGAACCTCCCTATGACTTCAACCCCCAGGCGTTTGACATTTTTACCTGAGCCCAGCAATTCTGCAGAATTGTTAATGTTTCTGCCACTTTACACGATGTCCATCAGTAGCTTTCTTGACACGTAAGCAAATGCTTGGTTCCTATGTTTCCCTGCAGGTGTCTGTCTTTTCAGGATGGCTGTTTGTTCCATTTGTCCTTTGTCCTATGGGCTCTCTAGTGGGTCCACGAAAAGTCATTAATTTGCTGAATGCCCATCTTGTTTGCTTGTTGTAAAAATGGGAGCTTTTCTTTTTTAGCTCACTGCATATCTAAGTTGGAGTTGAAATCCTCCATGTATCACGATTAACCTATTTGAGCCCTCTATTTAAAATGGATTTCTCGGGGCACCTGGGTGGCGCAGTCGGTTAAGCGTCCGACTTCAGCCAGGTCACGATCTCGCGGTCCGTGAGTTCGAGCCCTGCGTCGGGCTCTGGGCTGATGGCTCAGAGCCTGGAGCCTGTTTCTGATTCTGTGTCTCCCCCTCTCTCTGCCCCTCCCCCGTTCATGCTCTGTCTCTCTCTCTGTCCCAAAAATAAATAAACGTTGAAAAAAAAAAAAAGATTTTAAAATGGATTTCTCTTAGATGACATACAGTTGGGCATAGTTGTTTTTTTTATTTTTTTTAAATGTTTATTTATTTTTCAGAGAGAGACAGAGAGTGTGAGTGGGGGAGGGGCAGAGACACACACACACACACACACACACACACACACACACACACACAGAATCCGAAGCAGGCTCCAAGCTCTGAGCTGTCAGCACAGAGCCCGACACGGGGCTCAAACTCATGAACTGTGAGATCATGACCTGAGTTGAGGTTGGCCACTTAACAGACTGAGCCACCCAGGCTCCCTCGTCGTTGTTGTTTTTTTAACCCAGGTTGACAATCTGCCTTTTAATTGGAGTGTTTGGATTATTAATATTCATGAGGATTATCGATAAGGTTAGGTTTACGTCTACCACCTTCCTAACTGTTTTCTTCCTAATTTCTCTCCTTAGTTTCTTTTGTCTTCCTTTTCTGCCTTCTTCTGGATTAAATACGTATTTTATAGTGGTTCTAAATTTTACCTTGTTTGCTTATTAAATGTAATTCTTTGTTTTGTTATTTTCATGGTTTCTTTGGAGTCCGTATTCTTTCATTTACCATAGTCTCTCATCAAGTGATATGATAGTAATTATAACACTTCACATACCTTTTAGGAACCTTACAATGCACATCGATTTCTTCCCTCTTGGCCTTTTTGCTGTATTGTCACATTTTTTAATTCTACATAGGTTATAAATCCAGCAACTTATTGTTATTTTGCTGTAGGCAGTTTTCTTTTAAAGGTAGTTAAATAATAAGAGAAGACCCTATATATTTATCCGTATTATTATCCATTCTTATGTATCTTGCTGGGTAGGGGATTCTAAGTTAACAGGATTTAAATTTTTCTTTTAGTACTTTTAAGATCCTGTTTCATTGTATTTTTTCTTGCATTGTTGAGAGAATTTACTGTCGTCCTTATTTTTCTGTTCTTTTGTACATGATGAGTCTTTTTTATTTTGAGGGCTGTTTTAAAATTTTTTTTTAACATTTATTTATTTTTGGGACAGAGAGAGACAGAGCATGAACGGGGGAGGGGCAGAGAGAGGGGGAGACACAGAAGCGGAAACAGGCTCCAGGCTCTGAGCCAGCAGCCCAGAGCCCGACGCGGGGCTCGAACTCCCGGACCGCGAGATCGTGACCTGGCTGAAGTCGGACGCTCAACCGACTGCGCCACCCAGGCGCCCCTTGAGGGCTGTTTTAAAGTTTTCTCTTTGTCACTGGTTGCAAACAATTTGATTATGAAATGTCCAGGTGTTATTTTCCCCAAGTTTCCAATGCTTGCAGTTAACTGAGTTTCTTAGATTTGTGGATTCATAATTTTCATCAAATTTGGAAAAAATTGACCGTCATTTATTCAAATGTTTTTCTGTGATCCCTTTACATTCCTCTCTTTTGAATATTCCGATTCTAGATCTTTCTTACAGCTTCTAGTCACCTCAGGAACTTCACATTCAGTGCCCTGTTTCAAGGTCCAGCATGCGCTTCTAGGCATACAGTTGGGCCACGTATAGGGCTCAGTATTCTTGCTTCCCTTTCTACAGAGATCACAGCTCTGTGCTGTTGCTTCTGAAAGTCATATATTTTGCCCGGTTTTGATTTGTGTGTAGTAATAGAGCAAATCTGGCGTGTGTCGCTCTGTTATAGCCAGATGTGGAATGAAAAGCAAATAAAAAAATAGTTCTCAACAAAATTTAAAAATTGAAAAGAGATTTCAGAGCACATGTATTTACATCTCTATGGATAGCTAGTGTCGATGTTTTTCTAATCGTTAGTGTTTTACCAGTCATTGATATTTAAAAAAGAATTCTAGCCTTCTCAATTATTTTTCTAATATAAGTACATGAAGTTGTACATTTATCTTTAGATCCTCTCATACATTTTGATATGCTATAATTTCATGATTATTCAGCTCAAAGTATCCTCCAATATCCTTTGTAATTGTTGTCTTTGGCCAATAGATTTTGTAGGGATTTTCTAGGCTTCTTATTGATCTCTAGCTTAGCGCTGTTTTAATTAGAAAACATAATCTGTATGATTTTGATCACGTTAAACTGCTTTAGACCTATGTTTGGTCCAGCATACAATCTCTTCCAGGAAATGTGGTACGTTTGAGAAAAATATGCCTTCTGTGGTGGCCAAGGACAGTGCTCTCCGCGTTTCTGTCCATGAGGTCGAGCTGGTGATTAGCATTGCTCAAGCCGTCTGTAACCTTACCGAGGTGTTTTCTATTGCTTTATCCATTTTTGAGATAAGTGGGTTAAAATCTGCAGCCATGAATATGACTTTTTCCTATGTCCCTACCAATCTTTCCCTAGAAATTTCTATCAATTTTTGCCTAATGTAATTTGGGAGGTTGTTTTTTTTTTTTTTTTTTTTTTTTTTTTTTTTTTTTTTTTTTTTTTTTTTTTTATCGGGCTGATTGACTCTTGTAAGATATCCTTCTTTAACTCTGGTGTTATTGTTCCTCTCAAAGGCTATTTTGTCTGCTCTCAGTATAGCCACACAGGCTTTCGTGCGCCCCTGTTTGCATGGTATCTTTCCCCACTGTCTTGTGCTTATAAGTTGTGCAGTGTTGGAAGGGGTCTCTCAAGTCCCACGTTTCACTTCCAGACTTAGGCCGGTCGAGTGCCTGTCAAGTGAGGGAGGGGTCTCTCTGCCCTTTGCTGATTCCCAGCAGTAGGCGGTGGTTGTCTCATACTCATTGCAGGGCCTGGCGTGTGGGAGGCTTTCTCTTTAAGAGCCCTGGGCAAGCTCCCTCTGTCGCTGGGCTTTCTAAGTACATCTCTCAGCTCTTCTGGTTCATTCTTGGATGAGTACCCGCCTGCCTCACACATAGTGGCAGCAACCAGAGTGGGAGAGTATTTTCCTTAGGTTTCCTAGTCTGCCTGGAGGCACAGGCCGGCTGGCACCCTCTTGTCTCAAAGTCGGTCTCTCGGATCGTGTTGCCCTGCACTAGCCTTGTTCAGGAGCACCAGAATCAGCGCAGCATGCAGACTTTCCTCTGTGGGGGACTCTCGGGGCTTTTAAACTGCCAGGCAAGGTTACAATTGGCCTTTAAAAAATGTGTTAAAAGTTCAGTTGCTTTCTTTCCATCCAATTCTCTGGTGACTTCCTCCTCCTTTGCCAGCTCTACGAAACCAAATATAGTTCCCATTTTTGCGGGGAGGGCTGTCATTCTTCTGATGTTGGTTCCTTTGTTTACTTGGTGATGTCACCTATGGGATGGGCTCCAAATCATCAGGGTTTTGTAGGTTTTCCAGCCTGTTCTTGTCAGAGTGAGAAGGGTTTTCTTCCATGAATATCAGCACGGCAAATGGGAGCAGAACTCCTCAATTGCTCTACTTACGGTTCAGTCATTAACCCATCACCTTGTCGAGCTCTACTCCATAGGCATCTGTTCTGGATTTTCTCATTATCCCTCCCCAGATCACAAGGAAGACTGCTGATTTAGTCACCTGTTTATCAACTCAGCAAATTTTATGAGTGCCAAGGCTCTGTGGATGCAATGCTGATCAGAACAAATAAATAGGCAATCCCAATCAATATTAAGTGCTGTAATTGAGGAATCTCTCGATACTATCAGAACAGCCTAGAACTCAATGGAAACAACATAGAGCCAAAACATTTTATGTCAGGCGTGACTTTATAGAGGAAACTACATATAAACTAATATCTGAGTAGAAATGACTCAGGTGGGAAGGTATTGGGTACAGCGTCATGGCATATCTAAAAACATTGCTGAAGCCTGGACGTGGGGGAAAATAGGACTATTTGCAAACAGAAACGAAATATGGGTGGAGTAAAGCATATTTGCAAAAGAAGACCAAAGGGTAGCAGAAGTATGGTGCTGATCTGTAACCACAGGCCAAATCCTACAAAGGGCAATTAAGCCAAATTTAAAAAGTTGGGTTTACCAACAAAGAGGACAGCTTTGACTTTGGCAGTATCTGAGCCCATTTCTTCTTGCCAGATCTTTTTCGTCTCTAGTCCTTACCCTGCTTCTGATTGGAATCCACAGTGACTTTTCTTTCCCAATGAGGAATGGTTTAAACTCAGAAAACAGATCAGAGTACTCCAAGCTGAGAGAAGAGTACGTGGGAAAGAGTTTAAATGTTTTCAAATGACCCCTTTGTGTAGTGACCCTTAGAGGATTGAATGTATGGTGGGACTGTTGTAAAAGAAAATTGGAAAAATAGGTTAGAGGAAATTTAGAGAGGGATTCTTTCAAATTGTGGTAAGAAACACATGAATTAAATTTACCCTACGAATGAATCATTTTTTTAAAGTTTATTTATTTATTTTGAGAGAGAAAGAGAGAGAGATCGGGGGAGGGGCAGACAGAGAGGGAGAGAGAGAATCACAAGCAAGATCTGTGCTGTCACCACAGAGCCAGAAGTGGGGCTCGAACTCATGACCCATGAGCAGAAATCCAGAGTCAGATGCTTAACCGACTGAGCCATCCAGGCGTCCCACCCTATGAATCATTTTTAAGTACACATTTCAGTAGTGTTATGTATATGCACATTGGTTTGAATTTTTTGTCTTGCACATCTGAAACTCTGTGCCCCTTAAGCAGCAACACTTCCTTTCCTCCTCCTCCCAGGCCCTGGTAAGCCCCATTCTACTTTCTGCTTCTATGAATTTTTCTATGTTTACTTGTCATTCTGTCACTGGCTCATTCCCCTTAGCATGGTGTCCTCAACTCTCATCCACGCTGACATGTGACAAGATTTCTTTCCTTTTTAGGCTAAATAATATTCCATTGTATGTAGGTAGCACATTTGTGTTTCTCCATGCATCTGTCAGTGGCCACTTGTATGCTTCTGTCTCTTGGCTTTTATGAATCGTGTTGCTATGAACATAAATTGATGAATATTTCCTTGAGAACTTGCTTTCAATTCTTTTGGTTAAATACCCATAATAACCTCTATTAGTTCTATTTTTAATTTTTTCAGACCCTACACTCTGTTTTTCATATTGGTAGAACCATTTTATAATCTCATCGATAGTGCACAAGGGTTTCAATTTCTCTATAATGTTGTCAGTACTTGTTACTTTGTCAACATTTTTTGATACTAGGTATGCAAATAGGTGTGAAGTGATATATCTTTGCAGTTTTGATTTACGTTTCTCTGATGATTAGTGATGTGGAGCATTTTTTATATGCTTATTGGCTCTTTGTAGGTCATCTTTGGAGAAATGTCTATTTAAGTCCTTTGCCCATTAAAAAAATCAGATTATTTGATTTTTGTTGTTGAAGTGTAAGAGTTCTTTCTATATTCTGAATATTAATTCTTTATTAGATAGATGATTTGCAGATGTTTCTTCCCATTCTGTTGGTTGCCTTTTCTCTCTTGTTTTGTCCTTTCAGGCATAAAAGTTATTAAGTTTGATGGAGCCCTATTGGGTTAATTTTGCCTTTTTTTTTTTTTTTTTTTTTTTTTTTTTTGCTTGTGCTTTTTACTCTCATGTCTGCAAAAGCATTGTGAAGTCCAATGTCATGGAACTTTTTCTCTACGATTTTTTGTAGAAGTTTTGTAATTATTTATTTTCAGCTTAAAATCTTTAAAGTCTTCATTCTATTTTTAATTAATTTGTGTATAAGATATAAGATAAAGGTTTGACTTTATTTATTTATTTTTTGCATGCATATATCCAATTTTCCTAACACTACTTATCAAAGAGACTATTCTTTCACAATTGAGTGATCCTGGCATTGTTGTCAAAGATTATTTGGCCATTTACATGGAGGTTTATTTCCAAGCTCTCTGTGGTATTGCACTGGTCTTTGTCTTTATGATAGTCCTACACTGTTTGGATTACTATAGCTTTGTAGTATGTTTTGAAATGAGGAAGTGTGAATTCTCCAACTTTATTCTTCTTATTCAAAATTGTTTTGGCTATTTGGGGGTCTCTTGAGAGTCCACATGAATTTTAAAATGGCTAAATGGGTTATAGGTATTAAGGAGGACGTTTGTGATGAGCACTGGGTGTTATATGTAAGTGATGAATCCCTAAATTCTACACCCGAAATTAATTTTATTGTATATTTTAACTAGCTAGAATTGAAATAAAAATTGAAATGAAAAAATAAAATTATATTTTCTATATTTGCAAAACATGCCATTGGGAATTTGATAGACATTGCATTCAATCTATACATTGCTTTAGGTAACATGGGTATCTTAACAATACTAAATTTTTTAATCCAAGAGCTCAAGATGTCTTTCCATTTTTATTTTTCTTCTTTTAATTTCTTTCATTACTGTTCTGTATCTTTTACCTCCTCAGTTAGATTTATTTGTAAGTATTTTATTCCTTTGATGCTCTTGTAAATTTTTTTTTAATTTCTTTTTTTGGATTGTTAATTGTTAGTGTATAAAATGCAACTGACTTTTGTATGTTGGTTTCGTATCCTGTAACTTTACTGAATTTATTAGTTCTAAGTAGTGTGTATGGTTTGTTTTTTTCTTTTCTTTCTCTCTTTTCTGTTTTTTTTTTTTACTCTTAAAATTTTCTTTAAAAGATAGCATCATTTGTGAATAGAGATCATTTTACTACTTCCTCTTCAATTAGAATGGCTTTTATTTCTCTTTCTTGCTTAATAATTCTGGCTAAGACTTCTAGTACTTTATAGAATAGAAGTAATAAGAGCAGGCAACATTGTCTTGTTCCAGATCTCAGAGTTCACAGTATTTCACCACTGAGTGTGATGTGAGCTGTGGGCTTCTCACATATGGCTTTTATTATGCTTAGTTTGCTTCTATTTCTAGTATGTTGAAAGTTTCTAACCATGAAAAGGTGTTGAATTTTATCAAAATGCCTTCTCTGTGTCACTTGAGAAGACCCTAAGGTTTTTGTCCTTCATTCTGTTAATGTGGTATATTACATTGGCTGAGTTTTGCATGTTGCACCATCCTTGCATGCCAGAACAAACCCCACTTGGTTATAGTGTATAATCCCTCTAATGAGCTGTTGATTTTAGTTTGCTAATATTTCCCTGAGGATTTTTGCATCAATATTCATTATGGATATTGGTGTGTAGTTTTGTTTTCTTGTAGTGTCTTTGTCTGGCATTTCTAGGTTTTCCAAATTTTTGCATACAATTGCTCATAGTAATTTTTTTTTCTTTTTTGAGACAGAGACAGAGAGAGAGAGGAAAGAGAGAAAGCATGCGCAAGTCAGGGAGGGGCAGAGAGAGAGGGAGAGAGAAATCTTAAGCAGGCTCCATACCTGATATGGGGCTCAGTCTTACAACCATGATATCATGACCTGAACCAAAATCAAGAGTTCGACACTGAACCAACTGAGCCACCCAGGTACCCCCAAGTATTTTTTATAATCCTTTTTATTTCTGCAGCAGTGGTTGTAACTTCCCCTCTTTTTTGTTTCTGGTTAGTTATTTGAATCTACTTTTTTTTTCTTAGTTAATATAGCTAATGATTTGTCAATTTTGTTGATCTTTTAAAAAAAGCATTCTTAATTACAGTTTTGTTGATTTTTTTCCTATTTTACAATTTTTCCAATGTTTTTTCTTTGATTTCTATTACTTCCTACCCCTGCCAGTTTGGGTTAGGTTTGTTCTTCTTTTTCCAGTTTATTGAGGTATAAACTCAGGTTGATAATATGATAATTCTTTTTATTAATGTACATATTTACAACTATAGAGTTTCCTTTTAGCACTGCTTTCACTGTATTCCATCTGTTTTGGTATGTTGTGTTTTCCCTTTCACTTATCCTAAGGTATTTTCTAATTTCCCTTGTGATATCTGTTTTGATCCATTTGTTACTTAATAGTATATTGTTTAATTTCCACATACGTGTGGATTTTCCACTTTTTCCTGAGCTGTTAATTTTTAGTTTCATTTTATTGTGATCAGAAAATATACTTTGTATGATTTCAACCTTTTTGAATTTGTTAGGACTTGTTTTGTGACTTAACATGTAGTCTATCCTGGAGAATGTTTTATATCCCCTTGAGAAGAATGTATACTCTGGTGTTGTTGGGTGAAGCGTTGGGTAAATGACTTAAGTTCAGTTGGTCTATCGCATTGTTCAAGTCCTATATTTCTTCATTGATATTCTGTCTGGCTTTCTATCCAGCACTGACAGTGGAATGTTGAAGTCTCCTACTACAATTTGTTGCTGTCTACTTCTCCCTTCAATGCTTCAAAGTTTGCTTTACAGAAGTTCTGAGGTTTTGTGCCTAAGCATTTGTAATTATTATATCTTCCTGGTGAATTGACTCATTTGTCACAAATAGTATCCTTCTTTGTCTCTTATAGCGGTTTTTTAGGTAAGTCTATTCGTCTCATGTTAGTGTAGCCACTCCTGCTCTGCCATTTCCATGGAGTATATTTTCTATACCTTCATTTTCAGCCTCTATGTGTATTTCAATCTAAAACGAGTCTCTTATAGATAGCATATAGTTGGATCCTGTTTTTTTTTTTTTTTGTTTGTTTCTTTTTATCCACGCAGGCAATTAATGTCCTTCATTGAGAGGTTTTACCTACATACAGTAGGTGTCCCTTATCTGTAGTTTTGTTTCCCAAGGTTTCAGTTACCTGTGGTCAGTCATGATCTGGGAACGAGGATTACCTAATGACATATTGTCAGAAGGTGAATAGTAGTTTAACACTATGTCACGGTGCCTACCTCATTCACCTTACTTTATCTCATCACATACACATTTGATCATCTCATATCATCATCACAAGAAGAGAGAGTACAGTAAAATAATATATTTTAAGATACCACATTTATTAGAGTATATTATTATGATTGTTGTATTTTAATATTAGTTATTGTTAACCTCTTACCGTGCCTAATTCATAAATTAAACTTTATCAGAGGAACGTATGTATAGGAAAATACATAGTATATATATAGGGTTTGATACTATCTGGTATTTCAGGCATCCACTGGAGGTTTTGGAACATATCCTGCATGCATAAAGGGGACTCTTGTATATTGAAAAAAATTACTGAAAAGGAAAACTTACCCTTGTCATTTTATTAATTGCTTTCTATATGTCTTGCAGCTTTTTTTTTTTAACAAAGCCCCTTTCTTGCTGTCTTCCTTTGTGCTTTGTTGATTTTTGGCCATGATGTGCTTTGATTCCCTTTTCATTTCCTTTTGTGAATATTCTCTAGATATTTCTTTGTGATTACCATTGTAATTACATAGAACATTGTAAAGTAATATTGCCTATTCTAAACTGAGAACAACTTCAATTACATGCAAAAACTCTACTTATTACAACTCTGCTCCCCCCACTTTGATATTGATTCACAAATTACATCTTTATATTTTATACCCACTAGCAAAGATTTATGTTATGTTTAACTGTTTTTGTCATTTAAATTCTATGCACCAAAATTACAATAGTATAGGTTACTATTTTCACCCATGTATTTTCTTTTACTGAAGAAACATATATATTTATGTTAAATATATATTTATATAATATTAAATTGTTAAATATATTAAATATATAAAGTATTAAGTTATTCATTAAATATATGATATAACTATTTATATTAAATATATTTTTTAAAAGTAGGCTTTATGATCAGCTTGGAGCCCAACGTGGGGCTTAGACTCACAACCAGGAGATCAAGTCCTGAGCTGAGATCAAAAGTCAGGTGCCTACCTGACTGAGCCACCCAGGTGCGCTGAAACTTACATTTTTGTATGGTTTTTGTTTTGCTGTCTACCAATGTTTCATCACAAATTGAAGGACTCCCTCTTGCACATGTTGTAGAGCAGATCTACTGGTAATGAGCTCCCTCAGATTTTGCTTATCTAGAAAAGTCTTCATTTTTCCTTCATTTTTGAAGGACAGTTTTGCCAGATATAGTATTCTTGACTGAAAGTTTTTTTCTTTCAGTATTTTGAATATATCATCCTATTCCTTTCTGGCCCACAAAGTTAAGGGCAGGAAAATCTGCTAAAAAAATCTCCTGATAATCTTACAGGAGAGTCCTTGTATGTAATGAGTAGCTTTTCTTTTGTTGCTTTCAAGATTTGCTCTTTGTCTGTGACTCTAGACAGTTTGATTATAATGTGTCTCAGTGTGATGGTCTTTGAACTTATTCTGATTGAGATTTTTGAGTTTCTTGAATCTGTAGGTTCATTTCTTTCCTCAGATTTGGGAAATTTTCTAGCATTGTTTCTTCAAATAAATTCTCTTTTCCTTTCTCTCTTCTTCATCTGGGATACTCATAACATGTATACTGGTCCGCTTGCTGTCCCATAAATCCCTTAGTCACTCCTCACTTTTCTTTATCCTTTTTTGTGATTGTACTTCTGGCTCAGTGAGTTAAAATGACTTATCTTCAAGTTTGCAGTCTTTCTTTTGCCTGATCAAGTCTGATGTTGAACCCCTCTGATGAATTTTTCAGTTCAGGTATTGTCTTTTACATGAACAGAATTTGTTTGGTTGATTTTTATAGAGTCCATTTCTTTGTTTATATTCTCAGTTTGCTCCGTGTTTGTTTCCTTGATTTCACTTAGTCTCGTGTCTGTGTTCTTTTTTTAACTTGGGCATTTTTATGACAGTTATTTTAAATTCTCTGTCAGACAGCTCACAGATCTGCATTTCTTTAGCATTGGTTTCTGGAATTTCATTTTTCCCCTTTAATTGGCCTATGTTTCTTTGTATGCCTTGTAATATTTGTGGTAGGGATTGATGTGGGCATTTGAGAAAACAACCACCTACCCCAGTCTGCATACTGGCTTCATGCAGGGGAAGACCTTCACCAATCAGAAGATTGGGGGTTCTAGGGTCTCTCAAAACTTTGTGTTCTATTGTTCTCTCTTGTATCTGCTCATGGAATTGCAGGTCTAACATGCTGCATACCCCTGTTTGGGTCTGGCTCTGACCCATTAATGCTGGGAGTCATATGAGTTAGAAGCCATTTCCTTGGGCAGCCCTCACACAAGCCTGAATGTTGGAATTAGGATCCACTCTTTGGTTTCTATCATATGAGAGGAGCCTCAGAATGGAGGATTTCCTCCTGATCGCTCCACACTTTGCCACACAGGGGAAGGGGCATGAGGGGTATGTCAAACACTGCAGATTTTCTTACCACTTTCATGGAAATTCCTTCGTGGTTTTACAATGGCCAGTGTATTGTAGCTTCTCACCCCTCTCTCTAGAGTCCGCACAGAGATATTCTGGCCCATATATTGTTGTTAACATGATGTCTCTTTGGGGGAAGTGATGGCCTATAGCTTCCTCACTTGCCATCTTGCTGATGTCTCCAGATGAACTTTTATACTTGAGTAAGAAGCTGAGTCATATTCCTGTGAAAATAAAAGATCAGGAGAAGGTCCTATACAATGAAGTAAAAAGATTCGATCATAATTACAGAATGGGAATTCTAGCTCAACACGCAAATTTTAGATGGGGACATGAAGGAAACTGTGACTTTTCCAACATGGTTAGTGGCAGAGGCAGTTACGTTTCTTCAGTGTTCTTGTTTTTCTTTCTTTGATTGCACGTTGTATAGTGATCTAAATAATGCTTTGTGTATACTGATTGTACCAAGCAGTCTATAAAGTTTAGGAAAACTTTGGAGGTTTCATTACTTATTCAAAATGCCCTGTTAATTATGATGATCATATATTCAAATTATAAACTGTATCTCATATTATTCACGTCTCTAGAAACCCCTCTATTGAATCATCTCAACAATCGCAGATATTAGATTTTCCATTTGAAAAATGCATCTTTGAGTTTATTTATCTTAGACATTTGGAACTCCCCTTACTGACATGTTTAGTATTCCTTAGTATTCATTACAAATCATTGAAAGGTATAGGGCTGGAATTGTAGGATGCAGACATATCATCAGATGTTTGGAACTTTCGCCACATTTTTATAAAGCTGCTTTTACACAGGAAAACTGGAAATACTGAAAATCTTGTATGGAATAGCATCAAAAGTCATGACGTATAGCGAATAGAAGCTTGGAAGGGCAAGATAGGAGAGCAGACATTTGGAAAATCCTCACAATCACGTGTTTTAGAAAAGTTATATGTTCTATTAACCATACAGTTGATAAATAATAAGGCTCATTTCAGTCTTGGAAAGGTAATTTGCATACAGGAAAATTGCAGCACACGGCAATATATTGGAGGTTTTGTTCAATAGAAGCTTTCAAAGGCATGGTCCTGTTCAGCAGAGTAGAGATAATAAAAGAGAGAGCTTCACCCTGATGAGAATCTTTAGGGAAGATGGAGGGGGTGAAGCTTGAGCTGGGTCATGAAAGATGGCTTGTATTTAGACACGAAGGAGGAAAGAGTGCTGGCCATTCCAAATATAGAAAGTGAAGTGACTGATTAAAGGTATCAATTAAAAACAGTTTTGCCCGGGGTGCCTGGGTGGCTCAGTCGGTTAAGCTTCGGACTTTGGCTCAGGTCGTGATCTCATGTTTGTGAGTTTGAGCCCCACTTCGGGCTCTCTGCTATAAGCATGGAGCCTGCTTCAGATCCTCTGTCCCCTTCTCTCTCTCTGCCCCCCCCCTCAAAAATGAATAAACATTTAAAAAGTTTAAAAAATAGTTATTTCCCTTGTGAATGATGACATGAACACTAGCCTCGTGTGATTGGAGTATTGGGAGGATATAAAGAGATGTATAGTGGGAGCAATAGAAAATTTCCAGGCTAAATGTGAGAAGTTGATATTTTTTTTCAAATGTTTAGAAGGGCCCAAACCTTTATATTCAAAAAATTTCCCAGAGAACAGGGCTAAATCAATTAAGATTTGATGATGCACACACACATTCATATACACATGCAATCAGAACAACAACTGATAATATGGGCACAGGAGTAGTAAGGGGTTGGCTCCCTTAAAAATGTTGGAAAAAAGTCCAGTGTTAATGAAATAATCAAATTGGAATAGGTTAAGTTGACCCCACATAGTTGTTGAAAACACTAGTGTTTATTCTTGTTGTATTTGTAGGCTAGACAGTTCTTGTAGTAATTTAGAAAAGCATGATGTGAATCTGAATTAAGGTTGTTTTTTTTTAATTTTTTTAATGTTTTATTTATTTTTGAGACAGAGAGAGACAGAGCATGAGCAGGGGAGGGGCAGAGAGAGAAGGAAACACAGAATCTGGAGCAGGCTCCAGGCTCTGAGCTGTCAGCACAGAGCCCGACGTGGGGCTTGAACTCACAAACCGCAAGATCATGACCTGAGCTGAAGTCGGACGCTTAACCGACTGAGCCACCCAGGCACCCCTGAATTAAGATTTTGGAAGTGGGGATTCAGGAGCTTAGATAGATACGAAAATCACTCTTAATTGTGTCATTGATTTGCATTATGATACAAATCAATTATCTTCCCTATATTTTACCTCATTCTATTAATTGTAGAATGTATATAATCATAACACCATTTTCCACTTTTTAATATACAAAATTTTGGTGACTTTATGGGCTGACATCTGTTATAAGTTGGTAAAATGAAAGCATAATCATAAATGACAGTACTCTTAAAATATAAAATATAGGCATGTATTAGTTATGTCATAACTATTATTCTTAACATTGCAAAACAAATATGTTTATTGTGAATGAAGATTAATAACATTTCTAGCTACATTACAAATGTTTAGTTCCATCTATAGTTAAACATACTCTAGCTGGCTGTTGATACAAATGTGCTCCCCTATGTTCTAGTTTATTGAAGGATTTCTCAGGACTTATTTCATTATACAGTTAACAGTAGCTCAGTTGGCTATAGTTTGGAGTGATTGGGGAAATGCAGTTACAAACAAAAATCTCCTCCCAAGCCAGAAAATTTCTCCACAAAGTTAGAAGGGAAGGAAAACAATTTTTATTATTGAATGAGTATTAAACAAAAATGTGACACACATTATTATAGGTAATCAATCCAGTACAAAGATCAAAAAGTTAGAAAGCGTTCTTACTCTTTGATGGAGCCAGGCAGGTGTACCCATTGCATGCGTTTTCTGGAGAGAAACAAAACTAGTCCTTAAATAAGACTTGTCAGCACAAGTTATTCATTATAATTTTATTTGGTAATTGAGGTGACCTTCTATGTTAGTTAATTGACTATAGGGAGGATAAAGCTTTCATTCCTTTAGGATAATTTTGCAGTTGGGAAAGAGTCAGTCTGAAGTTGAAGTTAGCCTCCTGTGCTCCCATGGGACAAGGAGACCTCTTCCTTGGTGATTGCATTTCAAAGAGGACCCTTTCCATGAACTTGATGAGAAAGGCAGTCTGAGATTGTGAAGCTGGTAAGAGGCTTACTTAGATTTAAAAATGATTTGCATACATTTCAAAGGAAGAGTGAAAGAATTCACAAATTTCCCCCCCCCCCAAGTAAGTGCTCTAAAAAGGGGGAGGGGGAGCTGAGTCTCTTCCCTTATTTTTAACAGGGAGAATTAAGCCTCTTATTCTTAATTTTTATTTACCATTAATCCATCTAGATGTTAAAATTTTGTCATTTATAGCTAGTTTCTGGTGAGGACCAAGAAAAGTCAAATCTTACAATGAAACATTAGTTATACAATAGAACAGTAAGCCCTATGCTATATGTTGAAGAATGCTGATTTCAAAGTCATCTAACTGCTAGCTGAAATTGCTTCACAGTGGGGTTATTATCACTCAAGTGAAAGCAGAGTATTTAAAGTACAATGAAAACAGGTATTACTTATTCTCCTAAAGACATTTTAACTTAGTATCTATCAACATTATCTACATTCTTGTCAAAATACATATTTTAAGATCGAGGGTAGTCCCAGGTATTGAAATATACCTGGGTCAACTCTCCCACAACAGACAATAAGATATGCCAAAGGAAATGCGTTTTTAAAAACTCATTTTATGAACTAGAGTCAGAAGACAATGGGGGAACTCTAAGACCAAATATTTAAATAAAAGCCTGTTAGCAGAGATCTAGATGCTAAGTCTATGTTTGATTGGGGGTATGTGCTGATAAAGTTCCCTTAGGCTGTGATTTGATAGCATTAACAGAGTAAGAGAGACAGAAGTTAAGGCCCAGAACCTGACCAAGGCCCAGAGCCCTATAGGATTCCCTGTCCCAATGAGGTTGGGAACTCCAGATCTCCATCTTTTGGATAATGGTATACCAGATTTAATCTTACTGTAGCTACACTGTATTCTAAATCCCCAGGGACTTCAGAGACGTCTGAAATGGCTCTGAGGAGGGCAGGAGAATAGACTGGAAAGGAGAAAATTAGAACTTAGGACCAACGACATGCCTTTGCATGGACTTTCTGAGTGTACCTAGCCTGGAGTGGCCAAGGAATCTCAACACATAAACTTCATCAGAGGGGATCCCAGACTTGTAGTTACAATGCACCTGGCAGAAGTAAAAGTAAAGTCTTTTTGAAAAAGGGTTCATGCATCCTAGGACCAAGGAATGCTCACAAATAGTATTTCAAATGCAGTGGCTCTTAGATTTTAAAATATTAACTAATTACATTTAGAAACAAAATGTCATGAATATGAACTAGGAGTACAAATCAAAAATCTTAAAATAACTGTGCTTACTCTATTTAAGTACAGAATGCCAAACATGAAATCACCTGTGGCTAAGATTTTGTAAATGTGACATCGTAGGTTTGAAAAATAAGCACAAATACTTTCTTTAAATGAATATCAAGAGAACCTAACTTAAAAACTTTATGGTCGTACTCTGAGCTCAAATACAGCAGAATAGAGAATTGGAAACTGGAAGAAAGATAAAAATAAAAAAAATATTCAGATGTAGCACATAGAGAAAAAGGATAGAAAATCCAGATGAGAGGGTCAAAAGCAGAAAACAAGTGTTAATCAAAATTTGGTTTCTGAAGCAGCAACATCAGTATCACCTGAGTACTTGTCCAAAATAGAAATATAATTTTTTGCTTCTTGAAACATACCTCTAAAACTGTGGTCTCGAGACAGCAGAATCAGCATTACTCAGAAACTTATTAGAAATGCAAATTTTCTCTGCCCCCCACCTCAGACCTACTGAGTCAGAAACTTTTGGAATCCCCATGGTTATATACTCCATCTCTACGAGATCATCACAGGGAAATAAATAGCTGTGGCTAACAATTCAGTCTACTCTATAAAAAATAATGAAGAGTTGAAAGTAAAAATTCTAGAGAGAGATACTGGGTGAATATTCATTCAAAAAGCTAGAGAAGTTATATTAATATAGGACAAAAATAGATTTCAATTTTAAGTCATAAATCTAGAAACAAAGTTCAATTCACTTGGAACACATAACAATTCTGAGTATGCATACTTTAATAACATAGCCTGAAGTTTACAAGAATCAAGGCATTAGGGGTTTTGGTAAGAGAAAGAATATGAAATTTCTGCAGAGTTATGAAACATGACACACAGTTTATCATCCATCCACTTATTCATTCATCAATCATTGTATAAACACTATATGTCAGGCATTATCCTCAATGTTAGAGACATAAAGATGTACACATGATTTCTATCAGTAACGAGTTCATTGTTACATGAGTTTGTGTGTGTGTGTGTGTGTGTGTGTGTGTGTGTTCTTTCTATTGGTAATATATTTTAAAAATCTTAATATTTTAGAAGTCAGATTATTTCCTCTTTCCACCTGCCAGAATCCCCAACAAATAGTGGCACGTCCTTGACTAATATCATGCTCTTAGAAGACAAAGACCCATGGCAGTGTGCCAGAGATGAATATGGGAAGTTAGTAAAGAAATTGCCTAAATGGGAATGGAAAACCATAGGAACACTTCTCTCTACGAAACTGCTAAGCCTCTCTGACTCCAAGTGTGACTGTTCATATGCTAGATTCAACTTCTGAATGGTTTGAAGAGCATGTTCTCAAAGACAAATTGGAATGCAACATGCCCATCTGGTAGTAACCTTCCATTATTACCTCAAGAAGTGAAGAAGTGACTGTCTTTTTCCCACTGGATATTCTTCCTGCTTTGCCAAAGATTAAATGACCGTATAGTTGTGGAATATCCCATGGGAAGAAGACAGTCTCTTCAACAAATGGTGTTGGGAAAACTGGACAGCAACGTGCAAAAGAATGAAACTGGACCACTGTCTTACACCAAACAAAAATATAAATTCAAAATGGATGAAAGACTTAAATGTGAGACAAGAAACCATCGATATCCTAGAGGGGAACACAGGCACTAACCTCTTTGACGTTGGCTGTAACAACTTAACTAGATAAGTCTCCTGAGGCAAGGGAAACAAAAGCAAAAATAAATGATTGGGACTTCTTCAAAATAAAACATTTCTGCACAGTGAAGGAAACAATAAAACTAAAAGGCAACCTATGGAATGGGAGAAGATATTTGCAAATGACGTATCTGATAAAGGATTAGTATCCAAAATATATAAAGAAGGTATAAAACTCAATGCTCAAGCAATGAATAATCCAGTTAAAAATGGGCAGAAGACACGAATAGACCTTTTTCTAAAGAAGACTTAAGGATGGCCAACAGACATATGAGAAGATGCTCAACATCACTGATCATCAGGGAAATACAACTCAAAACCGCAATAAGTTATCACCTCACATCTGTCAGAATGGCTAAAATCAACAACCCAAAAAACAACAGGTGTTGGCAAGGATGTAGAGTAAGGGGAACCCTCTTACACTGCTGGTGGGAATACAAACTGGTGTGGCCATTGTGGAAGGCAGTATGGAGGTTCCTCAAAAAGTTAAAAAATAGAACTACCCTACAATCCAGCAAGTGTACTACTAAGTATGTACCCAAAGAATACAAAAATACTAATTCAAAGGGATACATGGACCTCTATGTTTATAGTAGTATTATCTACAATAGCCCAATTATGGAAGCAGCCAAGTGTCTATAGATAGATGAATGGATATAGAATATATGGTGTGTGTGTGTGTGTGTGTGTGTGTGTGTGTGTGTGTGTGTGTGTGTATCCCGTCTCTCCCTTTCACTGACCCTCCCCTGCTCACTCTCTACTTCTCTCTGTCAAAACTAAATAAATAAACATGAAGAAATAAAGATTTCTATAACTGAATATAGATTTCTCATTCCTCTTTGTAGTTTCATAATGTTTCATTGTGTTATTTTAAAAATTTTTTTTCACGTTTATTTACTTTTGAGACAGAGCGAGACACAGCATGAATGGGGGAGGGTCAGAGAGAGGGAGACACAGAATCTGAAACACGCTCCAGGCTCTGAGCTGTCAGCACAGAGCCCGACGCGGGGCTCGAACTCACGGACCGTGAGATCATGACCTGAGCGAAGTCGGCCACTTAACCGACTGAGCCACCCAGGCACCCCTCATTGTGTTAAAATACTAATATTTTATTAACTTGCATCCTATTGATGGCTGTTTTTTCCCAATAGTTTTCTATTATAAACAATACTTTGAGTTTATGTATTTGAGACAAGAAGAGAGAGAGAGTGAGGGAGAGAGAGAGAATGAATTCTTTGCATTTCCAGTGCAGGGTGCAGCACAAGGCTTGAACTCAGGAACTGTGAGATCATGACCTGAGCCAAAACCAAAAGCTGGAAGCTCAACAGACTGAGCCACCCAGGTGTTCCTATTATAAACAATTTTGCAACAACAACAAAAAAAAAACCCTGTAAGATACAACAGATATATTTTCTTAAACATAGTTGCAAGGTGTAAAAAAAAAAATCATGACGGGGATGCCAGCGTAGTTCAGTCGGTTAAGCATCCAACTTAATTTTGGCTCAGGTCATGATCTCATGGTTTGTGGGTTCAGGCCCTGCATCGGGCTCTGTGCTGACAGTGTGGAGCCTGCTTGGGATTCTCTCCCTGTCTCTCTGCCCCTCCCCTGTTAGCTAGCTCTCTCTCTCTCTCTCTCTCTCTCTCTCAAAAATAAATAAAAACATTAAAAAAAATCATGACTTAGGTAAGGAAATACTTTATTCAAAACAATTGTTGCAAATATTGCTATTGCAATAAGGGGGGAAATGTTACTACAATAGGGAGAATAATCTAACCAAAAGATGTGCAAGTAATTTGAGCCTTCTCCCTTTTTAGTCAATCTAGTTAAAATTTTGTCAATTTTATTGATTTTCAAAGAACCAGCTTTGGGTTTAAAGCAGTTTTCTCTATTGTTTTCTGTTCTCTATCTCATTAATTTCACTTCTAATCTGTATTATTTCCTTCTGTCTATTTTCTTCAGGTTAAATTTTCTCTTCTTTTTCTAATGTCTTACTTATGGTGGTAGGTTAAGTTATTGATTTGAGATCTTTCTCTTCCCTCTGATCTCCCCCTGCTCCTTTTAATATAGGCATTTACAACTGTATAAATCCCTCTAAGCATTGCTTCACCTGCATCCATAAGTTTTGGTAGGCTGTGTCTTTATTTTCATTTGTTACAAAGTATTTTCTAATTTCCTTCTTGTTGGCCTCTTTGACCTATTGGTTATTTATGAATGTGTGGTTCAATTTCCATAAATTTGTGAATTTCCCAAATTTCTGTCTCTTACTGTTTTGAAATTTTATTTCACTGAGGCTTGGAGAACGTATTTTACAGTCACCATCATATTCAAACAAATAATGGCTGAAGCTTCCCAAATTTATTGGCAAACATTAATTTACACATCTAGGAAACAACAAACTCAAAGTGACATAAATGCAAAGAAATCCACAAACATACATCTCAGCAAAAATGCTGAAAGCAAACACCAAAGAGAAAATCTTGAAAGCAGTAAAATAAAGATGAATCCTCACAAGGGGATGAGAGCAAGATACAGGCATTCCCTATATAAACAAAAACTGGGGAAGTTTATAGAACAACTAGGCAGAAGGTCCAACAGGTAGTGGAAGTCCAGAAGAACATTGAACCCAACTAGATCTAAAAGACATCCATAGAACATTCCATACAACAACGAGAAAATAGATCTTTGTGTCACATGTACATGAACTATTCACCAGGATAGATTCAATGGTAGGCCTTAAAACAAACCTCAGTAAATTTGAATATGTTATTGGCTTTCTGCCAAAGAAAAATAGAAAGATGGTTTCTATTTGTTCAAGGATCCTTTTTTGTGTCAATATTGCTTAAAAATCTCTTCATGTATGACTTACCTATTTCTTGTTAAACTTCTTCACAGATATTTTATGTTTTTGCTTGCCACGTGAATAATCTTTTCTCCCTTCATGTCCTCCTAAAAATTTCCTTACTGTGCTTTTTTTTACTAAAATATTAATTTTTAATTTTATTAATTATTATTTTATTATATAGTTATCCTTTATAATTTATTAATTTTTAATATTAATTTTTACTAAAATATTTTGCTAAAATATTCTTACCTTTACTGGGCTTTAGTCATCTTCTGAAACTAGAAATTTCTTAGTCTTTACTAATTGCATGGGCTCATTTACTACAGTACAATGTTAAGTAGTGCAGAGTAGAGGTTGTTTTTTTCCTCTGTATTGCAGAGGTAAATGCCTCTACTATTTTATATATACATCCATATATAACACATAATTATATATAAAATTATATGTAAGTATGTAATTTTAAAGTTCTCTGTTTTCCCTATATCACTGAATGATTTCTACGTAGAATGGGTTTTCACTTGTGTCAAGTATCTTTTCAGTATCTGTGAAGACAGTCACATAATTTTTGTACTAGCTCTATTACTAAGGAGATTAATATTTTTACTTCTCTTAATATTAGCTCATCCTTGAAATCTGGAAATGAATTCTGAATATTCACACTTCCATTTTTTAATATACGGCTGATTTTTGCTCAGAAATATTTTATTTAGCATTTTTGCGTCAATATTTATAAGTGCGATTAGTTGATCACTCTTTCTGTATGTGAGAATCCTACCTCAAATTTTAACAACTGCAAAAAGACCACCACCAAATACACAGGCGCCCCCACAGGTGCTTAAAAAATAATTCAAAACGTGGGTTTCTTGATAAGGGCTGAGAAATGGAACAGAGTGATGTTATTTTGCTTTACTACTTTATTTTGGGAGGGGTTCTGCAAAGGGAGGTTAAGAGCCTGCTTTGGAGTCAGTGACAGGTGATGGGAAATTTGTAAGGTGGAGGAAGGGAAGAGAGAAGGAGAGGGTCCTGGTGGTTTAACAAATCTCAGGATGTCTAGTCTGAAGGAAGATTCTGAGTGGGTATGTGGTAACTGGGGAGAATGGAGGTACTTAGCTCAGCTTTTATTTATTTTTTTTAAGTTCATTTACTTATTTTGAGAGAGAGAGAGAGAGAGAGAGTCAACAAATGGGAGAGGGGCAGAGAGAGGGAGAGGAGGGGGCAGAGAATCCGAAGCGGGCTCTCTGCTGTCAGCACAGAGCCCAATACAGGGCTTGAACCCATGAACCATGAGATCGTGACCTCGGCTGAAGTCTAACGCTTCAGATGGCCCAGTACGGCCCTTAGCTTTGAATTCATCTCACTCCTTCTGCCACATCGAGCACTTCTCCCTCCTCCATGGTGCCTAACCTTTCCAGATCTGCCAACACAGCAGCCTGGCATTAGTTATGAGGCAAACTAAGGGCAGGGAAATGGGGAGAATTGCAACACACTCCACTAGACCCGCTTTGGAAGGAGAGCCTCCTTGTAGAAGAATTTCAGGGCAAGACCAGCCATGATGTGGAGCCCAGGACAGAGAGCCACCCTTAAGAGTAGGCATGTGAACTGGCTTTAGGAATGTGTGTGAAACAGACCCTCTTAATCTTGAAATACTACAGGCAGGTGACACTGAAAGGTGAAGATGCAAAACTGTAGCTGTATTTTAAGCAGTCTTCTATTGCATAGTGTTTAAAATTGGAATGTCACATTCATATGCATAATTTCATGTGAACTTTATAGGGATTGGGTGTGTTAGTCAGAGCACGCCGTATTATTATTTTCTGGGTGAATGTTGTGAGAGGGATGTTTGTAGCCCAAGGTCACGCAGCCAGGAAGAGGTTGAATCAGGTTTACATCCAGGTCTCCTGAACGTCTTCAGTTTATTTTTCAGAATAAAATGGGCATCTCTACACCACCCAGGCCTGAGACAGCTCTCCCCGCAATCACCTTTGCCTCTAGCCTGAAGTGGGATGTGTTTGGCAGTATTCAGGTATCATTAAATAAATGCAATTCTTTGAGACCCGCCCAGTGGTTATTGAGTAAAGCCAGCTGAACACCTAAATTAAGGAATGGAATTGCTCTGCGAGAAAGAAGTTGGATTTTGATTTGCTAAAACACTGATTACACTTAAAGCCCCATTTCTGTGCAAATCTAACGCCCTTAAAGGTATTTTCCACTGCAATCAAAACATATTTGTATGCTTTCTTGCTTTGGAAAAGGACGACATTACTAAAAGTAATTAAGATCTCTGATCATTGCCGGTTTGAAAGGTGTGGATCAAAGTATGCATCTTTTAGAGAAAGTCAGTTGCTCAATGACTCAGTAAGCTGAACTTTAAAATGTGCTGCTGGTAGTCTGAGAATATAATGCTATGCATGGATGACACCTTAGGTTTCCACTTGGCCGCTTGCAAAGATTAATGACCAATGTCACAGCCATGAAAGAAAAATCGTACTGATTCTGGATAAATGCACAGCACACCATATAGTTTCCCTAAATAGCACTTAAGGTTTTTTTTCCTTCTTGTGTAAAGCTATATATATTTTTTGTAAAGCTATAGTTTTAATCCTCCCAATAAAGGAGAGCATATTCTAGACTCTCAAAGAACTTATCCAAAATAGAGTGTGCTCTTGTATTTTGTCTCGGTAAGCCCCATCCCCCACCCACCGCTTTTAAATTATGGTTAACATCTTGCATTCTAAAATGCCTTCCTATTTACAACAGGGTATATGCGACAAATGTAGTCTTGACATCTTATCAAAGACAATTCTAGAATGCAAGTTTTAAACTTTCTGATTCAAGAAGAATGGGGTACTCTAAAGCTTTTTAGGCCTTTGAGAAGACTAAGAATCATCCTCTAAAGTCCACCACTCTTTTTAGAAGTATAGTCTTAGGAATTACATAAGGCCTTAAGGTGAATAGGCAAATTCCCTTTACATAATCTGACACTCGACTGCTACCTCTAGGAGACTTGTTGCCATTAAAATAATGTTCCCCTGTTATTACAGATTGGACTGTAGTAATGGGCTTCAGCCAGTGATAATAGCTCGTTCAAATGATGCCAACTAATTCTGCCTGTGTCGGGACGAAACCATTTGTAGGGTTTACAAAAAGTAGGATCTACGGGAGCCTACTTTCCTAACTTTCTGTACTTGGCCAAACTAAACGGTTGCATGCTAATGAACTTTACATACAGAAGGCCAGATGGCTGAAATAATCGTTTCATTCTCTGCTAAGAAATGAAGAGATTTTAACTAACTCTCCTTATTTATCCTTGAATTAACTTTTCTTGGTCGTGGAAATTTCACCCCGATTCAATAAACTATATTATAGTTGATTTACTTAAGACTCAACTCCCATTGCTGCTAGTTATAATGAAATATTTTGAAATAACTGCTGTAAAACGAATACAATTGCTCATTTTCATAAAGTATTCTTTTATTTTTAATGAAAAATTTAAAATCGAGTAAGTTTATATATTAATTCATAGTAAGTCTCTTGAAGGCAGGAGCTTTTGAAAAGTTTCTTGTAACGCTTATGTAGCTTAGAACTGCATTTTGCATTTGGGTCCATTGCTGTGGAGTGGACCCACATCCTGGCTGTGTATGATGAGCCATAGAAATGAATCCACCTTTGAAACACAGCCCTTTCCCCCAATGCTGCTCCATAGGAAGGATTCCTCGGCAGGATTCATACATTTACAGCTATGTCATTTTCAACACAAAGATAAAAATGATTGTTCATTCTTGAATTATTTTCAGGACAAAAACTGCTGCTCCTTGCTTGAAAAAATTTGTGTCCTTCCTTCTTTCCTTCCTTCCTCCCTCCATTCCTTCCAGCCTGCCGGCTTGCCTGCCTTCCTTTTCTTTCTTTCTTTCTTTCTTTCTTTCTTTCTTTCTTTCTTTCTTTCTTTCTTTCTTTCTTTCTTCTTTCTTTCTCATTTAATTTGAAAATGCTTTGTCTTTAAAATTATTTCTTTTTCTCTTAGTGTTGACATCTGTATGCAGAATGAGCTAGTAAAACCCTACCATTTAAAATAATGTATCACTTCAGTGGATTGGGGTTTCCCTAACTATAAAATGAAGAAAAACAAAACTCCTTTCAAGAAGGAGTTGACAGATGGATTTTGCTTACAAGGAAGGTTAACAATAGAGAAAACAATTGTGTCACATTTAGAAAAGTCCCATTAATACTTTATAGCCATTAATAAATATTCTTCACAAAGAAGAAAACCCATTTCTTGTGCTACATTTTGGAGAATAATTTTTTTAATTGAAATAGGAATACATTTTCTAAAGGCAACTATTCAGAACTTTCTAAGTGATAAGATTTCACTATTTTCTTTATCGTGGTCATTTTACTTAAAGACACACAAACTTTTGGAGAGCCTGGGTAGCTCAGTGGGTTGAGTGTCTGACTCTTGATTTCAGCTCAGGTCATGATCCTGTGACATGATCTCAGGGTCGTGGGATCAAGCCCGCGTTGCTGAGTTTAGAGACTGCGTAAGATTCTCTCCCTCTTTCCCTCTCCCCTGCTCATGCATACACTTTCTCTCTCTCTCTTTCTAAAAAAATATAGATATATATATAGATATAGATATAGATATATACACATACATACACACATAAACTTTTATTTCCTACTTTGCTGTCATTCCCTCCCTAGGCCAGTGCAGCCCATCAATGGGTAGTGAAAACTGTCATCTTAGAGGATAAACTTCTGAGCTTACCTGAAATAGATCTGCGGGTAGGATGTTGTGCCCCACTCACATTGCCAATGGACCAGCAATCAACTTTGCTCCCCTAGGAAAATGTGCTGATTCAGGAGTCTCTGTGCTCACTGACTGTCACCAAGCCATCACCAGTTTCTCCCAGCCATGGACTGCTGCGTGGTTTCCTATAGATTTCTAGTTCTATAGAACTGGTGCCATCTTGGATGGAGTCCTGATCATTCTCCTCATTCTTTCTAGCAACTTTTCCCGGAGCAAGACTTGGGCGTTCTATCCCAGCCACTGCCTGGGGGTGCCAAGCCAAACTTGGTAAATTGCACGGAAATCTAGCATCTTGCTTTTTAATTTTAGCATTATGCGTGATTACGCACTCTTACTGATACATTCCAAATGAAAATTGGACTTTCTGAATATGGCCAACAACTTGGATTTATATTTTGGTTTTTTTTTTTTTTTAATTTTTTTTTTCAACGTTTATTTATTTTTGGGACAGAGAGAGACAGAGCATGAACGGGGGAGGGGCAGAGAGAGAGGGAGACACAGAATCGGAAACAGGCTCCAGGCTCTGAGCCATCAGCCCAGAGCCTGACGCGGGGCTCGAACTCACAGACCGCGAGATCGTGACCTGGCTGAAGTCGGACACTTAACCGACTGCGCCACCCAGGCGCCCCTATTTTGGTTTTTGTTTTAGATTCATGATGCAAAGTTGGAAGCACAGAGCACCTCATCGAAAGGGCTCTCTTTGGCTACCTTAATTCCATTTCCTTCCAGGGATATGGTAACAAGTTGATACCCAAATTAGAATTCCTGATCCTAGATGGGGAGCTGTTGTGGTAGGCAGATTTAAAACTGTGAAAGGAAAATGGGTCAACTATAGGAAATGCCCTGGTGCTGTGGAGGTCAATATATATATAAAATGTTTATTTATTTTTGAGAGAGAGAAAGCAAGTGGGGAAGGGGCAAAGAGAGAGTGGGAAAGAGACAATCCCGTGCAGGCTCCATGCCATCAGCACAGAACCAGACATGAGGCTCGATCTCATGAACTGTGAAATCATTCATTACCTGAGCTGAAATCAAGAGTCAGAAGCTTAACCAATGGAGCCATCCAGGTGCCCAATGTTCATATTTAAATATAAGTAGAGGAGAAGAACAATATCTATAAATCTATATAAAGAACAAAATCTATGAATATCTATAAATCTACAAATACTATATCTAAAGGGGGGTTTGTTATCTGACTTTTCCTTTATCTCATTACCTTTGATCTTCTTCCTCATGGGAAAAAGCAAAAAAAAAAAAAAAGCTGAGAACATTTCTGCATCTCTAACATTATATGCATCAGGAGTATGGGTCGTCTATGAAAAATGCCATTAACAACATAATTGTCACTTCCAACAATAGATGACATTTGCAGTGTGACCTATGTATCAGGCACTGTTCTAACTGCCCTGTATATATCAACACATTGTGTCTTCACAAAAACTTGTCCATTAGGCACAGCCCAATTTTATACTGAGGAGGGAGAGACACAATATGGGGCATATTTCCTATGGTCATGCAACTGCTAAGTAGTTGGAGAGGGTTTTGGGCACAGCACGCAACCAAAGATCGTGCTTAGTAATATGTTGCACTGCCTTTGAACTTAGTCTGTTGGGATTCTGTAATCTTTATTCTCAGCTACAAGATGTTCCTTCTTGTTACGGGGAGGGCACACTTGAACCTGAACCAGCAGATGACGGGACATGTAGCTGGTAGCAAGAAACAAGATTTCATTGATCTTTCTTATCACCATGATAGGAGCCAGAACACATCAAAAGCACAAATTGTCTTTAATTCAGGTCAAAGCCTCCAATGCAATACCAGCCTTGTTTACGCTTTGAGGTCCAAAGTCAGCAATGAGTGGGGGTAAACTCTTAATACCCTGAGAATGATTATGTTGAGCAAAATTGATGTTGAATAAACTGTTGAGACACACACAACTATTGACACCTGCAGAATAATTATGGCAAGTAAAAGAAGCCAGATAAAGAAGTGAGCATTCTGCATGGGTTAGTTCATATAAATGAAATTCATATACAGTTTTAGAAATGGCAGATTAGTCTCTAGTGACAGAAGGTAAATCACTATTTGCTTGGTGACAGGAGGACCAGAGGATGCGGGGGGGATGTAGTAAAAGGATTACGAAGCAGCATAAGGAAACTTTTTGGAGTGGCGCATATGTTCGTTGTCACGGATGCATATGTCAAACTCACAAAACTGTGCAATATGAGTGTGTGTAATCGTATATTAATTATACTTTCAGTAAACATGTTAAAAGTTAAAATTAAAAAAAAAAAAAGATATTGAACTTATCCTCCAGAACGATGCAGGCTTCGCTGAGTCCTCTGGACTCCTCTGCCGGAATCAGAGCTGATTCCTGGCGAGTTAGTAACGCGATGGGGGGAATCTCGTGGGATAGCCTCTCCAATGAGGAGGCTTTCTAAACTACTTGAAATCTTCATGGTTTTCGGGAACAGATAGGGAAGGATGGCAAAACATTCTATTTTACTGTGATTTCTGGTCTCAAGACTGCATTTATGGCTCTTATGACTAGCTCCATAACCCCTTCAAACAATCCATTCCTTTATGTGACTGTTCTGGCTAGATGCACTCTGGTGAATTACTCCTGATATCAACAATGAGTACACAGTGTATATACAGTATAAACGGGCCAGCACAACATGGTCCGTTGCTTCTTAATGCTCTATATCTAGCCGTAATAGGTGCTTAGCAGTAAAGCCTCTGGAAATGATTTGTATCATATCATTTTTGCTTATTGCACAAGAGTAACTTCCTACATTTATGTTGTATACTTATGAGTCCAACTCAGGTAGGCAGATTTTTTGGTTTTTAACCATAAGGAGGAGAGCATCTCAATTTTATTGGTGTTGCTGATGCTATTAACAGCTGTCCTGACAATAGCTTTTATGAGAATAAATGCTCTCTGACAAAAAAAAAAAAATTCCTTAGGAGCACACTCTGGAGAAACCCTACATCAAATCAAACTGAACCAAATTTGTCTCCTGTCTGATCCAGCATCCCCTGTGCAGCCTTATTTGGATGTCTGGCTCTCTCAGGACAGTCTCTTGTTTTTAGCAGTAAGTGTCCTGTTCAAGCAATCGTAGTCAAAACTTCCGTACAGGTACACTTCCCACCTGGTGGCTCTTAATGCATGCAAAAATACCCACAGGAAAGTGGCATTGCGCTGTATGTCAAGAAAGTGACAAATCCAACCTTTGTCTCTATTAGCTTTGGTCATTCTTCCCAAGGAGGAAACTGGACTGGGTATTTTTCCTTAGCAGCTGCTTTATTATTGCTGTTTATCATTTTCTTGACTTCGTGGTACATCAAATTATCTGTCACTGCAAACATGGAAGAAAGCCTATGTATTTTTTTTTTCAGCAGGTATAAGAAAAGAAAAATTTTGTGCTTACCTCTTTTTCTTCCAATTCTGGCAAACATAGAAAGTACCTCATTGAATGTGGAGCATTCCTGTTTGCCCTGTGTCTTTTCAGCTGTCCTTGAATTCTGTGTTTTCCGTTCTTTAGTTTTGGAAGTTACTAGCGATGTTATTTCTGAAATGTTGTTCGTGATTCATTTTTCAAACTTATTAAGAGGAGTCATGTCAGCGTGGGCACTTTATGCATTAAGAAAAGGGATTTCAAGGGGCGCCTGGGTGGCGCAGTCGGTTAAGCGTCCGACTTCAGCCAGGTCACGATCTCGCGGTCCGTGAGTTCGAGCCCCGCATCAGGCTCTGGGCTGATGGCTCAGAGCCTGGAGCCTGTTTCCGATTCTGTGTCTCCCTCTCTCTCTGCCCCTCCCCCGTTCATGCTCTGTCTCTCTCTGTCCCAAAAATAAATAAACGTTGAAAAAAAAAATTTGAAAGAAAAGGGATTTCAAGATGGGATATTCACAAAGCGCTCCATAATAAATTTTCTTTTACTATAAAATCAATTCATCAAGTGTAGAGTATTGTTTTAAGTACCTAAATAAAAATAACCCCCCAATGAGCAGTCATAAGCTTCCGATATGGTACAAATTAAGACCCAGAAACAATGAAGGGATGAATAAAATACAGCTAATAAAGTGCAAATATCTTAATAGGAATACAAAAACAAAAAGAGTAGAACAATTAACATATTATGAAAAGGCAGAAGTTAAAGGTAGAACATTCCAGAGAGATCCCTAGTGAGTACTAGTAAGAGATCATTAAACCAGATGAATGTAATGTTTTTGAGGACTGCAATAGAGAGTCACCATAGGATAATGAGTCACAGTCTCTTGGTACCTCTATCACTCCCTGAGTTTGAGTAAAATACTTTTGGAACTGGAATCAATTTTTTTAATGTGCAGAAACCTCATTAGAGCAATGTTTACTATTCAAAAGTGTTTCATATGAAATGGGACTTTCTTGGCTTCTTCCAGTGAGGTTTAAGTAAGAAAGAAGTGACAGGCTTTTATTAGGAAACATTGTAACATGTTAAACTATCCCCATGCATATACCTCATGTAAAGCTTGCATATCCACTATAAAGTAGAACATAGTAAATTACATCTTTATAATGTGAAAGAATACAAAATAGCCTTAAAGTATCAGTGTCTTAATAAGAAGTAAAAGTTTTGAAAGACTTATACTTTTTATCATGTATTTTTAAAATGTCACACGACCTAACAATCCCCCAAAGAAGGTAACTACAGAATAAACCTTGTAGAACAAATAACTGTAAGGAATTCTGAGCTGACAGTTAATTTATTAAATGTTCTGTTCTCTGTTATAGAATATAAATGACAATAATACACCCACACACTAATTCTTGACTTTATAATTTATTATTCGTATTGTACCATAGTCATGTTCTTGCTTTAAATGTCTTGGAAAGTAATGATCTTTTGAATGGGAGTGTTGTCTTTCTAGACCTGGGTGAACAGAATCATTTTATTAGAACAGAACCATTGTTGTTTATAAATGCGATTCTATTTCTTGTTAATCCCTTGAAGAGGCGTATTGCTTCCATTAATGTCCCTTTGGCAATTTTTTTTTTCACCACTGAAAATCTTTTCCTCAACGTAGCCTAAAGTAATTCAGTTTTAAGTATGCAAATACTTAAACTTTAATGGCAAAATACTTGGAACCCTTTGGAAGCCATTTTGAATAAACCTCCACATTTTCTTAACATTTAATAGTTATTGATGTTAAAATACCATACCGTGTCATTAATAGGAGATCATAAATAAAAGCATTTACAGAGGACAGAAGAAGTAAAATTAGAAAAGGGTTTCAGTAGGAATTATTGAGTAAAAATAGTATCTTCTTAGACTACATCAGAATTTTCAATGGACAATCAGATTTTCTTTCTGTTATTGAAATTCTTGAAATGTGTTAAAGATGCACTTTGCCAAAACGTTCAGGGGCAGAGGACAGAGGTAGGCTTGTGCAATTTTGATGCTTAATAAGCAAGTCCATTACCAGGGTCCTCTGTCCTTCTTTCTCACCTTCGTGTACCTTGTACCTCACTTGCATTTCCTATCTCATCTAAAATTGCCTCCTCCCTTTTCTTTTACAGAAAAAAATAAGTACAATCTAGAATCTCTATTATTGTTTAAAACTATTGAAAGTCCTAAAATATGGGACATTTTGCCAAAGGTTGCTCAGTAAATCTAAGGTGCCAGATACACACATCTTCTCCATCGGTACCCACTTTATTCGAATAGAGTTAGTTCAATGTCTTCGGAGTGTTGGAGAGAACATAATGGGTTGTTTGAGGGGATATAACAGGATCTTTATTGTATTTATTTTGCCGGTCTCAAGATTAAATGGTATACTTTCTGGCTGTCCTTTGAGAGATGGCCCGCAAATTAAATTTATAATATACATGTGATTTACTCATTTGGAGACGATTATGAATAATTTAATCATTGCATTTTCTTCCATTATTCTTTTCCCTACGTGTTAGAACACTGATGTAGTTTCAGTCGGAAAATCCACTGGCCTGGATCACTCCGAGGAAGTGTTTCAACAGCACAAGTCACGACATGCTGCCAGGACCCAGTGGACGAGCCCAGTTGTCACTAACTACCTTAAAACAACAATAATAAAGCCCTCAACATCTATTGTTGAGCTCCCAGTAATATGTACATCCAACCATTAACATACTCCTATATGTAGAATGACAGCTCTACTTTTCAAGACTTTATTCTCCCTTCTAGAATCTCAGGAAGTCCTCTGAGCTCTACAGCACTCACTTCACGCGGTCACCTTCCTGGGCTTCTTCCTCAGTGTCTCAGCCTCTGCTCAGGACTGCTACCAAGCATGCTTTCTGAAAGGGATTGTCAAACACCTCACTCCTCCAGAATTGACTCAGGTAGAGTCATGTCCCCGTAGGGATGCTTGGGCTCTGTGGTGTCATCGTCTATATATTGTCTGAGATAAAGTTCTGATAGAGTAAAACTAAGAATAATTTAAGTTCCCTGTATTAGTCAAGATCCAACCAGGAAAGGATTCCATTAGGATCATTCAAGGAAGGCTTATCTACAGTGGATCTTATGACAGGTGTGGGTGAGGTGTGAAGGAGCCACAAGAGTGGAGGAAGCTGGGCTTGGAGCAGGTAGCAGAGGCTGCTTCCACTCCTGGGACCAAAGAAACATGGCTATAGAGTCGCATCAGGCAGGCTGCCTTGAACAGAGCACAGGCTTTGTTTCCTTGGAGGCAGCCAGCAGGAGGCAACCTCTCAGGAAAGGACTCAGTGGAGTTTGTGGTTTGTGAGTTGATGATTCCAGACTAGAGATAACAGAGAATGGGAGTAACTAAAGAACTGATGCTCCCGCTCTGTCTCTGATCATTCTCAGGCTCCTTATTAACTGACCTCAATGGGAAGCAAGAGAGTGTGGTTGTCCTGTTGATGTAACCCATGCAGGTAAGCCTCAGAGGCCCAGAACTGGATGAAGAATGTTCGAGAACAGTTCTAGGGTAGAAAACACAAATGTTTGGTGCGGCCACTCTTGACTATATATTCATATCTGCCAGTTGTCAAGCAATCAAATACACTTCTTTTAATACTAACATTTGCCACAGACATTGGAGTGCCATGAAAGGCTGAATTTCACAGTGATGCCCTTTGAATTCAAGAGAAAATGAAACTGTTACCTCATAAAAGTAATAATGGGTCACACTTTGCATGACAATATTTCTAATTACTTTAACATGTTTACCCTCATTTAATAGATATTCATAAAACAAAAAATATCCACTGGCCCCATATTATATTCTGGATGCTGTTCTGAAAGACTTAATTCCCACAATTCCATGAGACAGGCCACTCTATAGATTGGGAACGTGAAACACAGGCCTTTAACTTGCCAAATAGCAGAGTCTAGACATAAACCTCAAAGCCACAATGATATACTCTTACTTTTTTTAATGTCTATTTATTTTGGAGAGAGAGAGAGAGAGAGAGCAAGTGAGCAGGGAAGGGACAGAGAGAGAGGGAGACAGAGGATCCTAAATGGGCTCTGTGCTGACAGCAGACAGCCCAATGCGGGGCTCGAATTCATGAACTGTGAGATCATGACCTGAGCTGAAGTTGGGTGCTTAACCGACTGAGCTACCCAGGTGCCCCTACTATTCCTTTTGATAACTACAATGCAAGTGGAGAGTAAATATGGATTAATATAGTCATATTTGCATAATAAAACCCTAAAGCTTAAAGAAAATAAAGTGGAATGCTTCAGGTGCTTCTGAGTAAAGAGTCTAGCAATGGGACAATGCTCTCCTCTGAAGTTTAGAGAGTTCTTTTCATTATTTATCATTTGTAAGGAACATTTCTTTCATGAGGGCTTCATGTTTCAAGATCATGTTAGAGCTAATGCAAAAAAAAAAACCCCAAAACAAATATAAGCAGCTAAACATGACATGGTGTTTTCTAGTTTTCATTTGACATGTAAAAATATGAATTTGAATTTATTTCATGTAGATAAACTTTAGTAGGTGTCAACGTCAGAACTCCTCAGCTAATGTCTCTACGTTTCCTGTGGTGAGTGGCTGTCATGTGACTTTTATGCCTAGGTCTCACTTTCCTTGGAGAGTGTAGATGGCATTACCAAGCAACATAGATGCCTAGCGCTGCAAAATCTGTGATGTTTGGATGCACTATGTGTTGTGTTTCTTAATATTTCACGTAAGGAAATATTTTCCACTATTTTTATAAGGGCCATTGTTGATCCAAAATTTATTGTCTTCAGAATGACCATGGAAAAGCTTGAGCTTATATTGGGTACATATGTTATTTACTTATTAATATTCTCTGTTGTCTCCAGCCCAGTATCCTGAGGATTCATATTCCTTAAGATGATGCGTGTATATCTTGGGATCTTACAACCTCAGTGTGTGTTTTTCAATTCACTTAATTCAGCACATCATGTTTTTACTTCTTATTTATTTTTCTTATTTCTTATTTATTTTTTTATATTTTATAATATTTTTATATATTTATATATTTTATATATTTCTTATTTATATTTTTTATTTCTTATTCATTTTTTTATTTTTGAGAGACAGAGAGACAGAACATGAGCAGGGGTGGGACAGAGAGAGAGAAAAAGACACACACACACACACACACACACACACACACAGAATTCGAAGCAGGCTCCAGGTTCTGAGCTGTCAGCACAGAGCCCAATGCAGAGCTTGAACTCAAAAACCACAAGATCATGACCTGAGCCAAAGTCAGATGCTCAACAGACTGAGCCACCCAGGTGCCCCATGTTTTTATTTTTTGAATTGCCAACCCATCTTGATTTCTTTCTCAGACTATTACGGACTTCAAAACTTGCTATGGTCTCACCTTGTATTGAAAATTAGTATTTATTTCTTAGAATAAAAGTCCACATCCTTAACATGAACAAGTAGACGATGCCCAGCTCTGTAAAAGTCTCTCCTCCCACTCTCCATTTTGCTCACTGTGTGTTGCCCATTCTGGCTTTCTCTCAGCAACCCAACTAAGTAAGTTATTAGCTTCTAAAGATAACTTTCATAAGCTCTGGTCTTAACATTGAAATATTGTTATAACACCAGAAATTATATTTGGCAGTCAAGCAATTTATGAATCTGTGTCAGTTTTTCTCATCATCTGTGGCTCCCATGGACAGCAAGCCCCATGAGATCAGGGATCACATCTCATTTGTTCACGCTATACAGCTTGTATTGGGCACAGGGTGTTGGCACATGGGAGGCATTCAGTAACTAATGGCTGAGTAACTGAATGGATTTTGCTCATCAGCTAGATTTCAATATTATGTGTGGCATGAATTTGGGTTCCCCATAATGTCTAGAGCATTTTAACTTCCTTTACCTTCATTCTATGTCCTTTTCTCTCTTCCTTTCCCCCAAATCTTACCCACACTCTCTCTACTTCAGTCTACCTGATATGTGGGCGCTTTCTTGGACTACACCAATCTTCTCATCTCTGTTCTATTTTAACTTGTCCTAAAATTTCCTACTTAGTTTATCTTCTTTACTTTCTTATTTCATAGTTTAACTTTATTTTTCAAGTCCCTCATTGATTCATGTCCTTTCCATGGACTTGCCCTTTGAACATGGATGTTCCGTCCTTGCCTCTCTTCCTTTTTTCTATTTCTTCTTCTTCGTCTTTCCTTTTGTTTAAAGTCTGGGACTTTGCACACATCATCACCCTCCCATCACCCCCAGGCCCCACACTCACTTAACAAGCTGGGGATACTCTTTCACAATTACACTTCGAAAGTGTTCACTTTTATTTAAAAGTGTGTAAATTCATATCCACAATGTCTAAGTCACCTTTCCTCTCTAAAACCTCCCTCCCTCTAGCAGACACAAGTGGCAAGCGACCTGTACTAAAGAGTTAGGGACTTTCTCCAGGATCCGTCTTTTGTTTACATTTCTAAAACCAACTGTGTCATATTACCTACCTTCTGTGATAGCCTCTTTGTTTTGTGGACAGTTTCCTCTTTCTCTCCCTTTGGATTTGACTCTTTTATTTTAGTGTTAGTTCACCTTCCATATCCAGATCTTTGATTAACTAAGTTTTTCCTTTAATACTCAGTCTGTGTCCTCTAAACCTCAGCCACATGAGTTCTGGGTTTGAACCCTAGGTTTCCTGCCTGCTTCAGATAAGCATTCACATCCATAACATGACAGTCTGTCTTCTTTGCTGGTGTGTAAATACACATGCATGTGGATAAAACACATGAAAGCTGGGAGAAATTGGTAGAAATAGAAAAACAAAATGTAGATTCTGCATGCAACTGATACAATTCTACAATGTCTGAACATTATAATTAGGTTTGGTACATTTTGTTCTCCAATGTAACTGAGTGACAGTCTTAAAAATGAATGAAATCTTTCTTTAAGTGAGGATATGTCTATATAACTTCTGCAAAATGTATATTTATTCCTGTTGTAATTGTGTAGATTTCAGCAACTAACCCCAGAGAAAATTAGTCATTTATTAGGATCAGCAAAGTTGCCTGGAACATGGGTACAAATGGAGGCTATACACCATAGGCATAAACACTTAAAAAATTAAAATGAAGTTAGCACACTTTCTTTTCTTTCCTTGATAAATATCTTCCATAATGATCTGGAAGGCCTGGTTTGGATCTTAAATTCTTATATTCTAATGGTGTGCAAGAATATGGTGGACACAGTTTCTGGTCTTCACTCCCGTCCGCGTGTACTTTCCTTCTGCCCTTGCTCTGTCCCACACTGAGAGATCTTGCACATACATGTGTGGACATAAAGCCCTAGCTCTTCCCACACTTCTGCAACTGTGGCTCCTTGAACCTAGGGATGCCTACATCTGTGAAATGGGCCTCTCTCAAGAGAATAGACCTTGGGTATAAGTTTGTACATGTCCTACATGCAGGTTTGGAATATTTAGCCAACGGTTTCTGGTTCTAAGGAATCTAAATTATAGTCAAGAAAGGGACAGGAAAACTTGGAGTCGGCATATCATTTTGATTTATAAACTCCTTATCCTGTTGGGTGGAAGGAATATAGCCAGCAGAGGGTTTATGCCAAAATCAGGCCACCCAAATTTCAAGGATCAGGGCAGGGACCTCCCTTCCTGAGTTTAAGAGTGAAGGGGCATTTAAGGTTTATTAAGAATTTCTGCTTTGCACATAAACCAAGAAATATATTTTTTCTTCACCTAGAGCAAGAATTCAATGGAGGGACTTTAACTGAGTGTAATCATTTAAAAGATGTAAAAAAAAAAAAAAAGCAGTATGTTTTCATTTCATAAAAGCTTCTAGAAACTTTGTGTTTATCATCAAAATTAAAAGACCTAGAGTGAAATTAGACACAGCTGAGTCCCCTGAAGATGTAGCCTAAGCTTCAACAAGGGTGTGATTAAATTTCTTAAGGCTTGGTGATAGCAATCCTTCAAAGAGGGTGTAGGAAATTCAGTATTAATGTAAAATAACACTAGGTTCAAAGGCAGAGCTTTGACTCTGCCTTTTAAAGAGAATCTTCACAACCAGATGACCAGCAAACACATGATGAGATGCTCAACATCATTCATCATCAGGGAAATACAAATCAAAACTATAGTAAGGTATCACCTCACATGCCAATCAGAATGGCTAAAATTAACAACACAGGAAACAACAGATGTTGGCAAGGATGTGGAGAAAGGGGAACCCTGTTGCACTGTTGGTGGGAATGCAAACTGATGCATCCACTCTGGAAAACAGTATGGAGGTTTCTCAAAAAGTTAAAGATAGTTCCTCCCCATTTGTAGCACCTGGGTGGCTCAGTTGGTTGAGCATCCTACTCTTGATTTCGACTCAGGTCATGATCCCAAGGTCAAGGATTGAACCCTGTGTTGGGCTCCATGCTGAGTGTGGAGCATGGAGCATGCTAAAGATTCTCTCTCTCTCTCTTTTCCTCTCTCCCCAGCTTGTGCTCTCTCTCTCTCAAGGAAAAAAAAAAAAGAAAAAAAGGAAACTTAAAGATAGAACTACCCTATGACCCAGCAATTGCACTACTAGATATTTACTCAAAGGATAAAAAAATACTGATTTGAAGGGGCACATGCACCCCCATGTTTATAGTAACATTAGCAACAATAGCCAAAGTATGGAAAGAGCCCAAATGTTCATCAACTGATGAATGGATAAAGAAGATGTGATACACACACACACACACACACACACACACACACACACACACACTGGATATTACTCTGCCATCAAAAAGAATGAAATCTTGCCATTTGCAATGATGTGGACGGAGCTAGAGTGTATTATGCTAAGCAAAATAAAGTCAGCCAAAGAAAGACAAATACCATATGATTTCACTTACATGTGGAATTTAAGAAACCAAAACAGATGAGCATGGGGGGGGGGGCGGTAAGTGAGAGGAGCAAATCATAAAACAGACTCTTAACTCTAGAGAACAAACTGATGATTACCAGAGGTGGATGGTGGGGAAAATGGTGGGTATTAAGGAGGGCACTTACTGGGATGAGTACTGGGTATTGTATGTAAGTGATGAATGACTAAATTCTCCTCCTGAAACTAATATTACACTGTATGTTAACGATCTGGATTTAAATAAAAACTTGAAACATAAATAAATATACAAGTGAGTGAATGAGCCTTCATCACTATTAGATCTAAATTCAGAGAAAAACTGATAGGGCCAGAAAATCGAAAAGTGCAGTGAAACTCAGGATGGGAGGTGATACGGAGGTCACGTTTAGAGAGATCAGGAAATACAGCATGGAGGAGACCGAGGTTCTTGGTAGATGTCACAACAGAGCCCCTAGAAGTCGCTTCATGTTAGAATTTGGTCGGGCAGGACGAGGAAAGAAATTGGTTGTCCCTGTAGGGAATCTGGGTCCCTGAGAAACTGTGCCAACCATGAAATCTGTTGCTAGACTTGTGTTACAAATTTAGAAATCTTCCCTGTGATTGTTTATTCATTTCTATTTTAATTCCTCTATAGCGCTCCTACATCAGCCAGAGTTCTTTGTTGAAAGCAATAAAATTTGACTCTGGGAAATTTTAACATAAGCTTAATTTATGAAAAGGATATTTTATAGCTTGTAGAAATTTAGAGAAAGTTGAAGAAACTGCATCCAAAATGGGTAGGAATTAAGCAAGCCTAGGGAATCTGCAAGAACCTTTGGGGAGGAACACTTTTATCTCTCTCTTTCTGATACTTGCTCCAGATTCAGTCCCAGGTGGGATGGTATTCTTGCCCGATCCGAGGTCCCATGCCTACACCCCAACAGCCAGAGGGGCAAGAGAACAAGCTTTAGACATTTTAGCTTCTTTAGGAGGTCATGCATTGGGCCTCCCACAAGATTCATACATTCAGATGCTGGGTAATTAACTTAATAATGACCAACATTGCTATGAGAAGAATAAATCTGGATGCCTGCAGAGAAAAAAAAAAAGTTACAAGATAATACTTGGGCACGCATAGATATCAGAGTTCCAGAAAGTAAAAAATAAAGATTTGTCAGGGGATATGGCACTGAGAAACTTGGGAAAAATTAAGGGAAATAGCAGTTAGTGAGGTAAAACCTTAGAGTGATCACTCTAAGCGGATCACTTAGCCATGGTTACTTTTCTCTTTCCATGGTGTATAGTACAAGGCTAACTCACCAGGTCTCAGTTGCCCAAACGTTGCATGTTCCATAGATCTTCGGGACTGGCCTTTGACTGGCTCCTGGGAGATAACCTCTGAGCTATTGGGAAATCCTGCTTGATAAGAATGTCTTTGCATACTTGAGACCTCAGGCCTTGCTGGATAGATTAGGTTAACAATGTAATTGATGGTAAATGCCTATCTTTACATGGATGCCTGCTGGGCTTTGAGCCAGCTACATTTGGGGAGGTGTGAGTCTGAGAATTGAGGTTAGTTACACGGGCACTGAATACCTAGGTGGCTAACTCAAATGAAATCCTTGGATCCAGAGCTCTGGTGAACTTTCCTGACTGGCAGGACTTGGCACCCGTTGTCACATGTAGTTGGGAGAGTTCATACTGACTGTGTGGCTCCATCGGGGGGAAACAAGCCTGGAAGCTTCTGCCTGGTTTCTTGTGGCCCACCCTATATATATACCTCTTCCTTTGCTGATTTTAATCTGTATACTCTTGCTATGATAAACTGTAATCGTGAATGTAACAGCTCGGCCGCTTCCTGTAAATTCTTCCTTCTAGTGAGTCATCAAACCTGAGGGTGGTCTTGCGGACCTCCAACGCACAGGGGATACAGGATTTAACTTAGATTTCCATAAAATCTTGAGTTAAAGAGTAGAATCCGTTCCTTCTCGCTACTTATCAAACCTTTTCTCAGGGACCGCTGTCATAACGCATTATGTTCCGTTTGTGTTTAAGGATAAATATGATGCCCATCAGACAGAAGGCAGAAAACAATAAAATGGAGAATTAGTACCTGACCAAATGCTTCCCAAACCATTGTGTAATGATAGGAGAGGCTAGGAAAATAAGAAACAAATGAAAGAGGCCTGGAAGTTCCATTATTCATAAAAAGCAAAGCGACAGTACAATACTTTACATCATTTCTTTCTTAGTATGCAGTTTACTGTGCAGTTTTGCATAAATTGTTTTTGTTCACTCCCCCACCTTTTGTTACCTCCTGTGTACGTCCCTTTATTTCTTCCTGAGGTTGAGCTGGCAAGATGTGAGTTACAGTGACAAAACGAACATGATAAATTTCCGCTGCCCTGTGAAATTTGTTCAGTGTGGAGTTCTTTTGCTGTTTAGAATCCTAATGTTGTGCTCATGCTCACCCCTTCCCATCCATCAGATAGCATGCCGCCATCTGTAGAAGTACCATAGTATAAGATTTATGTGTTACTATTTAAGGAATTTAGGTTTGGCAACTTCATGCTGTTCATTTGGCCAAACAATAATATGCTAATTAACCTGCTTGACCTAAATTATACAGCACTCAAGGATGTTCAGCCAACCCAGTTGCTCAATTGGCTGAGCATTTCTGACCCTATGGTTTTGCCTATAAGGAGCTTTACATCATAAAACAAATGGTTATTGGGCTGCTCCATTTCATCATCTGAAAGGGAATTAATTATCTTCAGCTCACTAAAGGAAATTTATATTTCATCTGGTTTGTTATGATTATACCAATATTTCACAATTAATGTGCATCGGCAGGGACCGAAAAAACTTTCACTTTCTTTCCCAGAACCATCTGTATTTTTTAGTTGGCTGAAACACTGATAAGGAAGTGTAGACATTTCTGTTTATTTTAGCTTGAGCTTAGGATATGAGATCCAAGATCCGTATGTGGGTTTCAGAGTATATGAACGCCCAGAAGCTATTTGCAAAGTTTTACATGCATGTGCTTAAAAGTATTTTACTAGGAAGGGTTTTCTTAAGTTCTCCAATTGGATTCATGCCCCCCCCCAATAAAAGTTGAAAATAGTCATTAGGTGTTCAAGACTAATGATCCCTTTTTTAAGTAACCTCATTTCATGGACTCATAAATCTGGTTTCCTTACGGTTATTTATCATGTAATGCTGAAAATCTTTAGCAATATCTCTCTCCAACCCCCTCCCCACCAGTCTGCCACGTCAGCAGAATTCAAATAAATGAAACTCTAATAGTCAGAAATAAGTTAAAACAATACAGGTATTGAAGAAATGTATTGCATAGATGCTCTTAAAGGATTAAATTTTCTAGCACAGGTCAAAACAATGCGAGAATTGTTGAGATCCCAAGGACTAAAATCTCTTGATATCTTGATAACAGAGGAACAGGAAAACTTAGAAACATGGCAGAAGACAAAGATTCAGAAAGGAGAAGAAAAATTAAGAAAGAAGAACGTGACAAATGGAATAGGATGTAGAAAAATTTACAGGGAACTTAAGAAGCACATGTAAATACTATATATATTTAATACAGGGAAGCAACCTTTAAGAAAGATGGGTGTTGTATCGTCCTGTAAATCAGTGTTTCTCAAACTTCACAGGGCACAGACACAATCGGGAGCTCTTACTAAAAATGCATATTCTGACTCTGTTGTCCTGGGTTGGAGCCTTTAATTCTGCATTTCTAGCAAACTTCCAGATAGCAATGGTGTCTGCAGACCAAACTTTAATTAGTAAAGCTGTAAGCTGAGGTCACAGTTTACCCACTGCCTGAATTCCATAATATAAAGTCAAATCAACGCTGAGACGCCTTTTAAGAAGTTGTGCTAAGAGCCAAAAAGAATTATTGGATCTGTGCCTGTGTCTTGAAAAGGAGTGAGGATAACTAAGTTTAGCAGAAGTTTAGTAGAGGAATGGAGTATTGTCTCAATGCTAGTGAAAGCATCACATAAGGAGGCTTGCTGTCTTCACTTATATTGTATCAGGTAAAGATGATAAGCATCTCTTATTAGAGTGATTGAATCAGCACATATGGGAAATGTTATTTAAACATTTCCAATACAGTGACTAGGTGAATGTACATATTGTTGACCTAATGCTTACTAAACAAGCATTGCTATAATAATAATGATAATAATAATGATAATAATAATAATTATAATAACAACAACAACAACAATAAAAATAATACAGGCATGGGGCGCCTGGGTGGCTCAGTTGGTTAAGCATCCAACTTCAGCTCAGGTCATGATCTCCCGATTCATGAGTTCGAGGCCCACGTCGGGCTCTGTGCTTACAGCTCTGCTTTGGATTCTGTGTCTCCCTCTGTCTCTGCCCTTCCCCTGCTCGCACTCTGTGTGTGTCTCTCTCAAAAATAAATAAACATTACAAAGTTAAAAAGTACTAATCAGGGGCGCCTGGGTGGCGCAGTCGGTTAAGCGTCCGACTTCAGCCAGGTCACGATCTTGCGGTCTGGGAGTTCGAGCCCCGCGTCGGGCTCTGGGCTGATGGCTCAGAGCCTGGAGCCTGTTTCCGATTCTGTGTCTCCCTCTCTCTCTGCCCCTCCCCCGTTCATGCTCTGTCTCTCTCTGTCCCAAAAATAAATAAACGTTGAAAAAAAAAAGTACTAATCATAGAGGAAAAGCAGTCTACCAAGCAGTGTAGGTGGCTTGAAGTTCTGTCCCATATTCCTAGGATTCCTGCTTTCTTCTTCATTTGAATATTTCTATTTCCATTCACACACAGATTCCTTATTCAAATATAAGCAGAGAAATATTTATTTTTATTATTTCCTCATAAAATGTTGCATATGTTTTACACTCTTCTAGACTTTGCTTTCTTTGTATATACCATATTATATACATCTTCGTGTATCATTGTATGAGATAGGATGCTTTTATTCTTTTTTATAGTGGGGTATCAAAATGTTTCTTTTTAACCAGTTTCCTACTGACAGTCTTTGGGGGTATTTCCTCACAATTAATGACATCTGACCCAAGATATTTTTGTCCTTGTGCAAGTATACTGCCGGAAAACCCTCATAAATGGGGTTGTTGAGTCAAAATGTATATTTATTTGTAATTTTGATAAATGCTGGGAAATTGCTCCCCCCTAGAGGTTGGTAGCCATGTTACTGATCATGTATTTTTCCATAGCCTTACCACCAGAGGATGTTAACAATTTCTTGGATTTCTGCTAAACTCATAGGTGAAAAAAAACCATTTATCTGTGTAGTTTCAATGAGCATTTCTCATGTTATGAGCTAAATTCAGCAACTTGTCATCTGATAGAGAATCACTTGAAGTTCCTTTCTGAAGAAAAGTTTCTTCATGTGTTTTACTCATATTTCTATTGTGTTACCAGCCTTTAGTGATTGATTTCTGAAGGCTTTTGAATGTATTAAAGAGATCAACTTTTGGGTTATGAATTGCAAATATTTTTTCCAAATTTAGTATTTATGTATTCATTCAGGTTTTCACCTTGCCTATTTTTTTTTCTTATAGAAGTTTTTAATTTTTATGAGACTGATCTTATCAATCATGATCATATGACTTCTGATTTTGTCTCAAAGGAAGAAAAGCCTTCCCTACTTCAAGATTATAAACAAATACTCACATGTGTCCTTGTAGTTCATTTGTTCAAGTTATATATATAAATTTTGGGGGCACCTGGGTGGCTCAGTCGATTAAGCGTCCAACTTCAGCTCGGGTCATGATCTTGAGCTTCGGCAGTTTGAGCTCCCCATCAGGCTCTGTGCTGACAGCTCAGAGCCTGGAGCCTGCTTCGGATTCTGTGTCTCCCTCCCATTCTGCCCTCCCCTGCTTACGCTCTGCCTCTCTGTCTCTCTCTCTCTCCCCAAAATAAATGAACATTAAAAATAAATAAAATTTTGGTATATTTAGGGTTTATCCTGGTTTTATGATGTGGTTTTGGTGATAAGATAACCTTCCATTGAACAATGGACCATTCTGTTACAACTTTGAGATGCCAAATTTCCATATGTATATATATTTTTAGACTAATTTTAATTTGTTTTCTTTTTTTTCCCATACCATTGATCAGTCTATTTGTGAATTGGTGCTATATTACTTCAAATATCGAGACTCTGTCTCTTTAAATTCCTGATAGGTTTAGACCTTCTTCATGAATCGTTTACAAAAATGCACTGAATATTCTTATATTTTTATGAGAATTTTAACACACTTATATAGGTCTAAAGAAAGCTAATTTTTATTTGAATTTATTTTAAACGTATAGAATCATTTATACATAACAAATGTTTATTTGATGTGTCATATGTACTAGATGCTGTTCCAGTGCTGGGGATCCACAGTGGTTAAAAAAGAAAAAAAGAACTTCACTGTCCTGAAGGAACTTACATTTTGGTGATAGGGGATAAACAGTGGGTGATAATATAATGTATTAAAAGTTTCCAGTGCTATAGAAAAAACTAAAGTAATGAATAGGGATAGAGAGGGTCAATATGTATGGATATATGTATGTATGTATGTATCTATCTAATGTTGAGAATTCTTATAAAAAAACTGGTACATTTTCCCACTTATGCAACCTTGTTTTGTGTCCATCCATACTAGTTAATTGAGTATTTATTATGTACCAAGCCATGTCTAATTGATGGAGGTCAACTGTGCTTATGGAGCTCATACTTGATGATAGTAGAGATATAATGAAGGAAGTATAATAAGCAAATGATGAAGTATATTCAAAGGTGAGTACATGAAGCAAAACAAGGCAGAGAAAGAGGATAAAGCTAGTGTGTGCATCTCTGTGTGCCTGCGTAATTATGCAAGTGAGGGGGCCGTAGGTATATTTTATGATGCAGTGTTTATAAATTAAAAGTCGTACATACAATGTGCATTCTCATTTGTTCTATCTTTATGTCTACCAATACTGTTTTAAAATATTCTCTGTATTGGTTTTGTATATTTCATGTTCAATCTATAACTAGGCATTATATATGAGAGGTGTATATATATATATATATATATACACCAATACTGTTTTAAAATATTCTCTGTATTGGTTTTGTATATTTCATGTTCAATCTATAACTAGGCATTCTATATGAGAGAGAGAGAAAGAAGGAGAACCTAATAGAAAACAAAATGTAAAATGTCTCTGTATGGTAAAAAAAAAAAACTTTATTGGAAAGCATTGAAGAGTATGGCAATAAACGAAATGATATACTATATTTCTGGATCAAGAGAAAGACATGCCAACTATCTCAATTATTCTGTAGTGTTAACACAATTTCAAGCAAGCTCTAGCAGCTTCTCAGGGCACTTAGTATTTCAGATGGGAGAGCAAATACCAAAATATTCATAAATAAAAGAATCAGTCAGTGACTTGCTTTATCACATATCGAGACATACCTTAAAGCCACAGTAATTAAATAGGGTATTTGGTGCACAGATAGATAAAGTCATTTATAGGACAGAATTCAGAGCCTGGATACACATCTCTACATACCTGAAATTCTGATATAAGACACATCAGTAGAACTAGGATAACATTTTCAGTAAATGTGCTAGGATAATTGGTGAGTCACAGAGAAGGAAATAAAAAGTTTCTCTATGTCCAACCATATACAGAATTCAATTCAAGATAGATAAAGAACTTAAATGTGGAAAACAAAGCCATCAAATTTTTGGAACACAATATGGAAAGCTATAACCTGTGATTAAGTAAAGATTTCTTAAATACTTAAGCAGTGCAAACTAAAATAGAACAGATTGAAAGTCTTAATTACAACCAAAATCATCATAAAAAAAGAGAAATAAAATCCACACACTCATGGAGGATATTAACAATATATTTAATTAACAAAAGGTAAAGAATCTAAAACATATGAAGTACAAATCCGTAACTTACCAGCCAAATGATTAGAAATGTGCAGAGGCAAACTGGAATTATGAAAAGGGAACAAATGCAGAGTTTCGCAGTGACCTCCAACTATAAGTTGACCTATAAAGAGATACTATTTGAATTCTGCAAGAGCATCCAAATGTTAAAAATGTGAAAACACTAAGTGTAGACAAAGATGGGAATCAATGGCAGCTCCAATATATTATTGCAGCAAAAGTAAACGGGAGACTTTGGGGCACAATTTGCGATTCTTGTATAAAATGAAACATGTGCACACATATGACACTATTTACAACACTATAGTTATGATTCTTCGACAACGACATGAAAGCCATCTGGAGAGCTTTAAAAATACATTGAATTCCACGACTTCATCACAGACCGTGTGACTCAAGAATCTCAGGGATGATGCCTAAACATCAGTATTTCTAAAAATGGCTCTGTGTTATTACTATGTACAGGGAGGGCTGAGAAATACTGCCTTAGAGAACGTCTCTCATATAGAGGTAACCCAAGAGCCAGGAATGAGAACGTTCACAGCAATACTACTTACGACAGCAAAATCTCGTCACCCGCTTAGGTGTCCGCAAACTGTGGGGTTAAATCAACTGGCCATACTAAGGATGCTGTAAAAAAACGAACAAACTGCGGGCATGGATTTCAGCAGAGATTAATTAAAACAATACACTGTTGAATAATGTAGGGCGGAGTCCTCAGGAAACAGACTGTGACAGATTCGTGCTTAGGAAGACGAGCCTGGAGGTGTTCGTGGGAACAGCACCTGTGAGCAATGAGAGATACAGGTTTGGAAAGAGAGAAATTGGACTGTGATGGTATAACAGAGGCCTCAGCCAATGCTGTGGGGGAACTTGGACTGGGACGGCTCTTCAGCATTGTCCCAACTGAGGCAAAGGGGCTGGACTTTTGTACCCCACATCAAGCAGATCGGGCATCGTCCTTATTGGCTGCTCATCTGGCTTGCTGCGTTCTGTGGACCATCTGATAACTCGTCAGGGTTCAGATAACCCCTGCTGACACTCTGAGATTGCCGCCCAGTAAATAATTATATCCACTTTGCTTGTAATAATTACTGAAGAGGTCCATAATAATATAACCAAGATCTTTAAAAGCATATTGTACCTTTAGCCCTGGCTTAACAGAGAACAGATAATTAATGATACTAGTACCCTGATCACCAGGACAGTTTTTATCACTGTGGTGAATGGAACATCCTCCAGATTCTCTGGTGGGTTTTCTGACTTTAAAATTCCCAATTCTCTGGGCCTTTTGATCTCTTCCACGACCATTTTTCATGCAAGTTCTGGATTTCTACTTTCCTAAGTTGGAATCATTAGTGAGAATGAAACTCCATTATTTGTCCTAAGTGGAGCACTGGTTGTCACTGATGTGTGATCACAGTGAGTTTGTTAAGCTTTTTTTTTTTTGCGAGTTTTTCAGTGCAAACCTAGACGAATATTAACACTGTATTCCATGATCCTGGCCAGAATGTTTAATCATGTGTCATGGGAGAGAACACCCATTTCAATGAAGGTGAACTCCATATCTCATTTCCTTTAATGGGAGACTATTTCCTTTAAATAGTCTCTATACACTCTCCCAGCTCCTGCTGGTTTGTCTGAAGTAGGTGTTACAACTACTTTGGGATATAAATCCCTGTTTTTTTTCCTTCACAGACCCAGGCATTCCCTGGCCAGATTATGTTATGACTTGACCCTCATGATTGGTTTGGTACCCAAGAAGGTAGAGAGAAGTGGATCTTGAGGGGCTGATGTTGTCTTGCAAAGCAGAAGATTACAATATCTTCAAGCAAGAATCAAATTCTTATTTCTGACCGGAAGGAGGGAGCTACTTACAAGGTCCTGAGTGTTCAGGAGAATCTGAGATTCTAGATACTGGATTTCATTGACCCAGATATCCCTTGGAAAGCCTTTGTATCCCATCCCTTCCGCATCGGAGACTTGATGTTCATATAGCGATCCTGCTGGTGTTGAGTTCAACCTTCTATGGGGTGTTGCTACCAAATAGAGTCTTTTGCTTGATCCTCAGCTTCTCTACCTGCCCCCCCCCCACCCAAGCTATGGGAGATCAGAGGCTCTTCATATGCTGTGGAGAACCTCCTCTAGCTTTCACACTGTTTTTTAGATTGGTGATTCTTAACCTTTAGCCTTATGTTATCTTCTTTCAGTACACTGATGGGCCCCAGCAACAGCTATCCTAGGCCCTACTCCTTATAATTTCTGTTTTCCCTATACACGTCGAACACCTGAGTAATTGCACCTACCAGTGAATTTCCTTCCTTTAGCATTTCATTCTGGTTCACTGCTGATAAAAGCTTAACAAACTCACTGTGATCACACATCAGTGACAACCAGTGCTCCACTTAGGACAAAGAATGGAGTTTTCATTCTCACCTAGTTGTACAGTGACCTACTCCGGAATCTTTGAGTCTGCTTCCTAAGTCTACCACTGGCACCAACGTTCTAGATTATGTTCCGTAGAAAGCAGATCTTGTGTGCATGTCTGCTTATTGGGGAGTGTCGGTGAGATCAATACCTATCAGGCGTGAGCGAAGCCATAGGGGACAGAGGTAAAAGTTGACCTGTCATGTAATTGCGACAGGTACTGTGGGGACAGCTGTAGCCGAGATGTCTCTTCAGAATTGTTCTGTCCAAGGCAAGAAGGCCAAGCATTTGGTCCTATGGATCAGCCAGTCATTGAATACAGGTTGCTTCCAGGAAGGGGTGTAACTTGGTATGACTGATTCCATCAGTTGAGGACGATTCCTGGTGAGGACAAGCTAGATACTAGCGGCCAAGATTCCTGGCCGCGGTGGGAATGGCACCTCCATCCTGAAGGGGAAGCTGAGTAGCACACCACAATGTCTACTACATGCGAAAAAATCTAAATTTTATCAAATATGGGAATATTTTAAAAAATTTGATATAAGTTAAAAAGTAAATTATTCACCTATTTATGTATCTAGCTATCTATGACATAGGTATGTGTATATACACATTGGCATAGATGCAATAACAGTGGAGATAAAAAAGAATAATTTGTACAAAAATCACTATGCTAGTTACCTGGGTGGAAAGAACAATCGGTTGTGTGGGAGGGGTCACAGGAGGCTAATGGAAGGGATATTGGGGTGCGTGGGTGGCTCAGTCGGTTAAGCATCTGACTTTTGATTTCTGCTCAGGTCATGATCTCACGGTTTGTGGGATCGAACCCCATGTCTGACTGTGTGCTGACAGTGAGGTGCCTGCTTGGGATTCTCTCTGCCCCTCCCCTGTTTGTGTGCTGTCTCTCAAAATTAATAAATAAACTCAAAAAAAAAAAATAAAGGAAGGGATAAAGTTCTATTTCTGAAGTTGGGTTGTTGACGTGTGTGTCCATTTTAGTTGTCTCTGACATATACGTTTAAACTTTATATACTTTTATATATATCATATTTTATCTTTTAAAGGAGAGCATAACGAAAGTATTTGTAAATGACTGCTATTTTGTGTAGCATTGAACCTAAAATAAGTCAAGAGAATGATGTGAGTACTAAAGCGTTAAAGGAATGGGTTCATAGGACCTCAGATGAGGGAGAGAGAATCCTGTCCTATCTGCATTATACACTTAGGGGAGGTGATCTCAATGGAGAGAAGAAATTCTAAATTTAGCAATACATATCTTATCTAGAGCAAGAAACACTATCTGGACATTAGTCCTTCCTTCAAAGACTCTTTTTGAGAAAATTCTGTGATTTGGGAAAGCTTAGACTAGTCATGATATGAGGAAGTAGAATCAGGATCGATAGGATAACCAGAAACCCAAGAGAGCTGGTCGTGCAATAGACAGAAAGTTCAAGCCAAAACCCAAGATAGAAGTAATTTATCTTGTATGTTTTCTGTTACAAGAGATGGATGGAAATAAGCTGGCCCACTACATGGTCTGAATATTACAGAGGTCATTTAAGCGTTAGAGGAGATACCCATTCCTTCATTAATTCAAAAGATACTTACTGAGCTTCTGTGCAATGCCAGGCACCATGTCAAGTGCTGGGGATAAACACAAAATACATGGTTCCTGCCTTATTGTCCTAAAACTCCAGTTTTCATACTTTTAATATCCTAAAGATCTTGACTTAAATGAAACACACAGAACCACAGTATAAAATAGAGATAAGGGTTTTGCACCCAAATTCAACATGTGGAATACATGTGGAATACCCCATACCTCCATGAAATTCTCCGACACAAGCTGGTGTCCTACAATTCAACTAAATTCTGCCGCTGTCTACTTGGAAAGAGCCTCAGATCCCACAGGTTAGGACTTGGTCCCTTAAGATTGCCCTCCACCTTAAATGACAAGTCCAAGTTCAGACTGTTACCTGTGCTTCTGACTGATCGGCTATAAATCAGAGGTTTCCACAACACCTTCCTTGGGTATGATTAATTTGCTAGAGCAGCTCACAGAACTCAAGACAATAGTTTATTCACTAGATTACTGATTTATTACAAAGGATATTAAAAGAAACCAATCAATAGCCAGATGAACAGATGCATAGAGTGAGGTCCCAAACAAAGGAGCTTTTGTCCTTTTGGAGTTTGGGGCTTGGTTCATGGAAGAAATCTGCTTCCCTAACCTGGAAGCTCTCTGAACCTTGTCCTTTTTGTAGTTTTATGGAGGCTTCATTGCATAGACAGGGTTGATTAAATCATTAGCCGTTGGTGATGGATTCAACCTCCAGCCTCTCTCTCCTCCCCAGAAATCAGGAGGTAGGACTGAAAGTTCCAACCAACCATCTGTTAAAGGTTGGTTTCCCTGACAACCAGCCCCCACCATGAGGTGCTTTTCAAAAGTCACCTACCCGATTGATATAAACCCAGTTGTGGAAGAAAGGGGCTTGTTAGAAATAACAAGATACCTATTTCACATTCATGACACCCAAAGATTTTAGGACCGGGTTTTAGAGACCAAATATTATAACAGAAGTTCCCATTGCTCTTCTCAAGGATTTTGAAAGCTATGAGCCAGGAACTGTGGATGAAAACCAAATGTATACTTCTTATAAATCACAATATCACAAGAGATAAATGTAAAACTACTTTGATTGAGGTGGAGACAGTGATTCAAGAATAGTTCCCCAAATTAGGACTTCAAAAATATCTGTTTGAACTAAAATACTAGATAATATTTAAAATTCTTTTCTAGTTGATACAAAAGTTGTTAAATATATCTGTGACATGCTCACTCACAGGAAGAGTTTCACTACTTTTGAGTTGAATACCCATTGAGCTGAATTCCCTGAGGATCAAAATATATTTTGCATTTTGTTTAATTTCCTATGAAATGAAATATTTATATTCTTTGTGCATAGTTAATGAAAAACAGATTAACGATAAAAAATTTTCATTGCTGCTTTTGCAAGCTGCATGATAAATCTAAACAAATTTGATTAGTTGATTATTAAAAATTTGAAGACTACTTATTCAGAAATCACAATTTCAGCAATAAATATTTGTTCTAAATAGAGAAGAAATCTGTGCATAGATGTTCCATTATATTTAATAAAAATTTAACAGAGGTATAGAATTGATTACATACACATTTAACACTGTAACATCTATGTTGTATACTTGTTTATTTAACCACAACAAAAAAGTCATTCTTCATCACAACATACAGATATTCATATTCTTATGTCCCTTTCCTCTTTTTCCTCTACATCAGAGGAAACTTGGGATAATCTTTACATCCTGAAGCTTAGTTCAGGCCCTAGGTAGAAAAGCAAAGTTGTTTCAATATATAACAGGTGCCACCAAGAGTCACCATGGCAACACGAAAATGAAGGTTTCCATAGAAACCCTAAGACTCCCTACTTACATTTATGATGGCATCAATTTATGATAATACTAATACTTACTGTTTTTTATCATATATAACAAAGATCAGAGGTAAATCATGAGAGCAAAGTTGGGGCCGCAAATACATCCAAAATATGACCTGATGAGTATGTATCCATCTAGGTGGCTAACCATCTAACTATGCATGCATTCAACACATATTTAGTAATTTCTGCTTTTACGAGGCACTATTTTCTGTCCTACAGATGTGATAGTGAATAAGAGATAAAGCCCATAAGTCCTGAAAACTTTGATATCCATAAGAATAAAAGTAATATAATATCAAAATTCAATTAAATGGTTTCCCATGGAGCTAATAGCTCAAAATTAATGTAATTTTGGATATGCTACATGTGCACTGTTAAGCCTTTTTATCTTTCTCTTTTTTCCCAGCACCTCCTGACCAATTAATATTAATTACCTATTTAAATACCTACTTTTCAAAACCAGGGTTGTTTGTGGGAAATACTTTTTTTTTTCTGTTTCACACATGACTCTAAGACTATATGTTAATATTTCTTCACCTTATTTTCTAACACGGTGTTTCCTTTTTTGGTCCATTTTTCACAAGAATGTATGAGTTTATTTCTTTGAGATAGGCGAGGGTGTGGGGATCCCAGGGTTAATGAAGAGAAATACTTTACCCCCAGTGCTGAATATAAGGGCAGCCCTTGGATAAACAACAAAGAATGTTAAGAATTGGAACTGATAGCAGAGTCCTTATTACTATGTTTAAAGTGCAGCTTTGCATAGATATTAGGACAATATGCACAATGTATAATAACCCAGGATACTTTCAATAGTAATTTGTAATATCTTGGAATTTGTTTACATTATTTCATATATTACTAGAATATTAAGTTTATATTATCATCCTTATTTTAAAAGTTAGGGAATTCAGACTCAGGGAGGTTATCTAATTTGCCCGAAGCAACACTGCTAAAAGTTGGAAGGAGTTAGTATCCAAACTCGTGACTACAAATCCTGATCTTTTTCACCATATTCTTTCCCTAGCTTGGAGTCACAGGTGGAGAAAAACAATCTTTTCTTATACATCATCCCTTCCATCTGCATTCTCTGCCTAGATTCTGCAACCCTCATTGATATGCATACAAAATGAGGTATAGATCTAATGACAAAGTCATATTCTTGAGGTTATAATCTAAATGGAAAACATAACACAATAGGGCTTACTTTCCTTTTGAAGATGGACCTGTTTTGAAGAGGCGTGCCATGACACTTAAAACTATGGCTCACTGACCAGTTTAAATCGTGTTCTTGGGGTGGATAACTGTAGGGGATTTTATTGTAAACGATACTTATATGTAAGGAGTCATATTTTAGCACTTTACGATTAACTGAATTTGGATGATTGAAAGAATGGATGAATTTTCTTAGAAACTCAGATTGTGTGACAACCATAAAGAAATCAAATAATTGACAGACTGTCAAAAAGTTAACTTTCACTTATAACTAGTGTATGCCAGTAAATTACATGGTGACAAAGCATTTCTTTTGTGTTTCCTTAGCTTTAAAAAAATAAGCCCACAGGGGCGCCTAGGTGGCTCAGTCGGTTAAGCGCCAGACTTCGGCTCAGGTCATGATCTCACGGTTTGTGGGTTCGAGCCCCACGTCAGGCTCTGTGCTGACAGCTCAGAGCCTGGAGCCTGCTTTGGATTCTGTGTCTCCCTCTCTCTCTGCCCCTCCCCTGCTCTCTCTCTCTCTCTCTCTCAAAAACAAACATTTAAAAAAAAAAAACCACAAAGGAAATTTCTACTGAGATTCAACCTGTTAGTACCCATCACTGAGTAAAGTGGAGTATGCATAGAAGGAAATAAAGTAAGAAAAAAGAAATAGTTTATTTACAATGATGTATGTTTTTGCCTCACTAATTTCTGATGGCCTCATAATAGTGAAATATTGGAGTATTCTCACACACAGACACACCCACACACAGATGCGCACGTAAACACATAGGAACACACAAATAAATACTGCTCTGCTATTGTATGTCATTAACATATACACAAAGGCCTAAACTCCTGTTTGAATTTTGCAGATTTACCCTTGGGACATAAGGCTTTATCTCAATGATGAAATTTAAGAACATTCTAGCTCTACAAGGGTTACTTTTAAACTAGGGTTGCCATTTGCACAGATGACGTATTTTTATCCAGCATCATGCATTGAAGTTCCGAGGGAAATAACTACTTAAGTAATTCCCCCAAACATCAGTTACTGGTACACCATAATCCTTCTATATTACTGAAGACAAATCGTTTCCAGCCGTGTGTAATAAAAGAGTTACTCATCCATAATAGTTACAAAGTCAATTGATATCTTGACATTTTATCTTCATTACTTAGAAATATACCTTCCCCTAACTGAGCAAGGCTACCTCTGACCACAAAGGTTAACTTGTTTTTCTTAGAATAGAGTTAATGCAACCTCTGAACCCATGATTCATATTTGTTAAGGACAACATTGAGAGAGGCTGGCCAATGACCAGCTGTAATAGGAGAGGCAACTCTACCATCAAGGCCATAGTTCACAGCTCACTTTTGGAGGCAACAAAGTGATTTTTATACGATAATGTTATTGTGGGAGGAAAGATTTTCCTGACCTCCTTTCATGGCAGCTGATACATCTGGGATTGTCAGAGGGATTCTCAAGCTGTAGGAAGAAGTCTAAGAAGTAATTTTTCAAAATTCTTACAGAATTAAGAAACTCTAAAACATATCAAGTCTTGGGGCGCCTGGGTGGCTCAGTCGGTTAAGTGTCCAACTTCGCCTCAGGTCATGATCTCACAGTCCATGAGTTTGAGCCCCGAGCCAGGTTCTGCACCGACAGCTCGGAACCTGGGGCCAGCTTCAGTTTCTGTGTTTCCCTCTCTCTCTGCCCCTCCCCAGTTCATACTCTGTCTGTCTCTCTCTCTCTCTCAAAAATCAAATAAAAACATAAATTTTTTAAAAAACGTATCAAGTCATATAATTATCATAATACCTATGGACATTTAATATATTCTATATGTCAGAAAAATAGTATTTATTTCATTTCAGTGAGTGCCTCTGTGCGCATTTACTGATTGTTTTTTTGTGTTATTCACTAAACTTCTATCTCACTCTTCTTTGCTGTTTCTAAAAATGAAGGCCACCCTTATAGGTCAGAATTTACCAACATTAAGAGAAGATACTGAAGGTCCTAAGGAAATGGTCACTGTCCCACCCCTTTTCCAAGAACTACGGGTGTTATTGGAATGGATGCAGAGTTTACCAGTGAAGCTACTTTAAGGGAGTAAATAATTAACATTATACAGTTTGTAAAATCTTATACATAATTTGACCATGTTACCTTATAGTTACATATCTTAGCTGGATTCATTCTGGTTAAGTAAGGTTACCAACTTTTCTTTACACTTGATCTTAGCCAAAAGGCCGAGAAGCGATATCAACTTTTCTTTAAAAGGTTACTTCAGGGGCACCTGGGTGGCTCAGTCGGTTAAGCGGCCGACTTCGGCTCAGGTCATGATCTCGCGGTCTGTGGGTTCGAGCCCCGCGTCAGGCTCTGTGCTGACGGCTCAGAGCCTGGAGCCTTTTTCAGATTCTGTGTCTCCCTTTCTCTGACCCTCCCCTGTTCACGCTCTCTCTCTGTCTCAAAAATAAATAAATGTTAAAAAAAATACATTTAAAAAAAAAAAGGTTACATCAGTTCCAAGGACATTGGTTTTGGTAATGACAGAGGGATAATTCAGAAGCATGTGCTCCTAATGCTGGTAATTGTCTGTTCTCTTCATGACTGAATTCGGTATTCTTGAATTTTTAACCTGGTTTTCCAGACTTCCTTTTTTAAATGATGAGTGCCAAGAAAAAATGACCTATTTGACAATAAGTGTAAACTGTAAAATCCTTAACTTGCTTTCAAGTTACCATAGTTTGTACTGTATGCCCGACTCGGCATCTGGAAGTCAAGGAGAGTTGACTGCGGCCTCTTAGCCACTAATGTGGAGTCACCTCCTTATCACAAGTGAGGCATGTTGGGAATACAGATGCAGGTCAATTGTCAGCGTGTATAGAAATCAATGTTGGTATCCCAAGGAAGAAAAAATATTCTTTTTGAAACTACTAAGTTTCAATGAATATCCTTGACCGCATATTGCACAGATGAGAATCTTTGTCACTGTTGTTTTCTTTCCTTCAGTTAACTATTAAATATCGAAATGTGTGGTGTTTGCAACTATTCATCAAGCAGGCTCACTGTCAGGATCCTCCCACTGTAAAATAACGAGCAATTCTTTTGGACAGGAGAACTCAGGGCAGAAGGCCTTTATTACCAATATTGTTTGTGACACTACAAATTTGAGTGGCCGTCAGGATCATCCCTACTGGCAAATATTAGCACAATGGTAAATATTAAGTAAGACACATCCTTCTAACCATAAAACCATATTTTTTTGTTTTTCTTCAAACATTGTGAATTTTGCAGTTCTCTAAGACATAGGCCAAGTCACTCAAATGTATTTAGATGACAAATGATACTTGATTGACCTTAATATGTAACTATTCTCCCCAAAATCCCTCCATGTAAGAGAACTTTCTGCCTATGTCTGGTGTATATCTCTATGTACACTAAGGAAGAAAGGACTGTTTTCATGTTTACTCTTGTATAGGAAAATTTAACAACAGGGCTTGAGATATTGGGATGTTTTAGAAAAGTCAGGAAGATAAGCACTGGGAAAAACCATGCAAATAGTAAAACATCATCAACATTATTCGGTCTTTGGCTTATTTGACTAAGAAAATTCTTATTAAATCTAATATTCACGTATAAGACTTTATGAGATACTTTCCAAACTTCAAAAATTATCCAACTCATTTAAGCTATTTTTTCCCCTGTAGCTTCCATATGAATTGCTCTTCATTTTATTGTGAAGCAAACTAGTGTTAAAAATTTCCATCTCTTTATGTATAATGTATAAACCCATTTGAGATAAACTCCAAGATAAAAGATTTTGCTGTCATCTATTAAAGGTTGTCAGATTCCGTATAATAGGTTTTGCTAAAATAGAAACCTATTTTCATTGCTTAGCTTTTACATATGTATATATCCTGTCTCCTCAGTAAGGTTAAGCGTCGGGAGAGGGGCCTCCGACTTACCTTAACGCATCTGTAACAAGTCTGTTAGGTACGTGGATGGTTGTGTTACAGGGGTCTGATGACCCAGCCAGTTTCTCGGAGTGGGTGGACCACCCAGCTTCAGCTGTTGCAGATGTTTGCTACGGCTGGCTTTCTGCTGCACCCCTCTGGAAGATGGCCTTGGGCATTGGGAGAGACCTTGCCTGATGATCAAGGCCTCACACCCTGGGGAGGTAACGGTTTACGCTCCCTGCTTGGAGAGGTACAACAATGTGCAGCCCAGGCTCCAGAACTCTCTGTGGGACCAGACTGATCTTGATTTCTCCAATGGTGCCTGGGTGGCTCAGCTGGTCAAGCGTCCAACTTCAGCTCGGGTCACAATCTCACAGTTTGTGGGTTTCGAGCCCCGCGTCGGGCTCCGTGCTGACGTCTTAGAGCCTGGAACCTGCTTTCGATTCTGTGTCTCCCTCTCTCCCTGTCCCTCCTCGCTGCTCTCAAGAATAAATAAACACTAAAAAAATTTTTTTTTAATTTCTCCTAAAACCACATCCTTTTCCTAGCTTCTTCCCCAGTTATGCTGTTTTTCTCATTCACTTATAAATGTCTTTTGAGAGTAAATTGGAGTCATTATGGACTCTGTATTCCCTAGCACAAAAGCGATTAATTCTTGAAGACGTTTAAAAAATGGAAGCAGGAGCATGAGACCATGAGGCATCTAGTGATGGAAGCATGGGTTTAAGGAGGACAAAGGTTAAAATCAGCATACAGTGTTTTTAGCTTTCCTGAAGTTAATGCTGGTTTTGCATTGGCTATTGTCTTTGTAACCCTCTTTTCTCTTACTGTGTAAGAATAATAATAATTAAGACATAAGTAGAGCATACTTAAGCTTAATATTATCCCCAGTGGTGGCCCCATAAACAATTTTGGTGTTTTTCTGTTGGTCAGAACCTAGAATGGTAAAATGCCCCTTATTTTCCTGAGAGTACATTTCTCTGACTTTTCCCAGAAGATGCTGCCTAAGCAGGCTGTAGTTACTGGATTGGGGCAGATTGGGTACCTAAAGGAGGGCACTTTGAGAGTTATGTTAGTTAACTCCTTCAGGCCTTTAGGGTAGTATTTAGCATAATTTAGGGCCAGTCTTGGTGAATTACTCTAAAATACATGAGAGCCTTGAATGTGTTAACATAACTTCCAAACATGGTTACCTCAATGAGCAGGGGGCTTGCACGTAGGAAGGGCAGGTGACAGGATCCAGGACAGGACAGTGCTAATTAACTCCTTTTAAGCCCTGAGTGTTGGGGGCTGGCTTCATTCCTAGTATACTCCCTCCTTTGCCCCATGGAGGTTAATTTTACTGAGTGATAATCTGGGAGTCGGAGGGAATTAATGGAGTTTCCATTTGTTTTCCAAATAGATGAGACACGGGCATAGTGTGGATCTGTGATCTGAAAAAGGAGATTCATTATTTGCAGTCTTTCAACAAAAGCCAGTGTATTCTGAATCTTAATGCAGAGCATTTGTGTCAGTTTCCTCAGGCTGCCATAACAAAGTACTGCGAGTTGGGTGGCTTAAATAACAGAAATGCATTGTCTCACAATTTCAGAGCCGTGCTGTTTGAGATCAAGATGTCAAGCAGGCTTCCTTCCTTCTGAGGGATGTGAAGAAAACTATCTCATGCCCCTCCCGCCCCGCCCCCATCCTGGCTTCTCCCTTTTGCTGGCAAGCTGGTATTCTGTGGCTACTTTTGCCTTCATGGTCATGTGGCGTTCCTCCAGTGCCTCTCTATCTCCAAATATCCTATTTTTATCATGCCAGCCATAATAGATTAGAGCCTTCTCTAATTATTTCACTTTAACTCGAGTACCTCTGTAAAGACCTTATCTATAAATCAGGTCACATTCGGAGGCAGTGGGGTTAGTACTTACCACATATAAACTTTTGAAGGACCTAATTCAATCCATAATAGAATTATGAGGAAGTGCTTTTGTGTTGGTGGATGTTATAGTTTGAAATCACAAGACTTCACAGAACTTCAGTAATTAAGGATACATCTGATGTAACAGACACAAGATCGGTAAACTGAAAAACAATACCCTGATGAGAGAAATTAAAGAATATCTAAACACATAGGTATCCCATGTTCACAGGGTAGGTAATTAAATGTTGCTTAAATGTCGCTTTCCCCCCAAAATGATGTACAGATGTAACATAATTCCAATTTTAAATAAGTCACAATAAAAATCATAGCATGTTCTTTTTTTTTTTTAATTTTTTTTCAACGTTTATTTATTTTTGGGACAGAGAGAGACACAGCATGAACGGGGGAGGGGCAGAGAGAGAGGGAGACACAGAATCGGAAACAGGCTCCAGGCTCTGAGCCATCAGCCCAGAGCCCGACGCGGGGCTCGAACTCGGACCGCGAGATCGTGACCTGGCTGAAGTCGGACGCTTAACCGACTGCGCCACCCAGGCGCCCCAAATAGCATGTTCTTTTATAGAAATCGATGAGCTGAATCTAAAATTCATACAGAAATGTAAAGGATCTAGAATAGATCAGTTTTGAAACAAATAATAAAGTTGAAGATTTTGTATTAGAACTTGTACAATGAAAAAATTCAGTAAAATAGCAAGGTATAAAATTACCACACAAAAACCGAGTACTTTTGAATCCATAATTAAGAGTCAGAGCTGTAACAGAAGATATCACCCTGTTTACAATAACCACAAGAAGTAAAAGTAGTATGTTTGCTTAGAGTGTATTTAATAAAAAACATATAAAACCTAAACAGAACAAAAGCAAAATAAACAAAATAATAAAAACAAAACCCCAAATCTTTAAAACACCAGTAGAAGATACGAAGTAATTCTGAAATTAAATGAATTCACCATTTCACTCCTAGGTTTACACCTAACATAAATATTTTGAAAAGAATGTTCACAGCAGCATTATTTGCAATGCCTCTTAAATATAAACCATCTAAATATCTAGTAACAACAGAATAGATAATTAAATTGTGGCATTCATCTGAAGCTCTACAGAGCATTTAAAATGAGTGCAATATAGTTACCCAGAATATGATTCCATTTCAGAAGTAAAAGGTTGAGTGATGAAAAACAGGAAAAAAGGGTTTAGGAGGTTTGAATCCTTTTATATATGTAGTTCAAAATAATCAGGCAAAATTAAAATAAAAAGCTATTTTTAAGGATGCACATTTAGCTGATAGATTGTAAATAAATTAAGAAAATAAATACTATCCAAGTGAGGACAGTGAATAATTGTATGGGGGCTATGAAGACTTGGTAAGTGTGAAAAGGGAAAAGGGTGGTGACCAGTGTTCTATTTTTTTTATTTGGATGATGATAATTTCTCTGTAATAATTGTGATTAAGTAATTGAATCATTGGTGTTTTGTGTACTTTTTAATACGTGCATTATATTTTGAAATAAAAATATACAAATAAATTTCAATACAAAGATTACTATGTTCTTCTCACATCACAGAGGATCATCGCGTGTGCTCCCTGAATTGTGACAACTTATTCTGAAGACGAATGGATTAGACAATAGACAAAGGTAACCACATTTGTACAGACATGTGTATTTTACCAAGATGATTCTGTTTGAGACAAATGCAATCTGTCTTCATGATAATGATCTTTTATTATATCATTTAAACTTTCTCTCTATAGTAGAGACTTCTTTTTCTTCCGAAAAATAAGTAAAGTCTTAGGAGAATGTATGATATAAAGAAACAATTGAAATGAAATCAGTATCTTAAAAAAATTTTTTTAATGCTGTATTTTATTTTTGAGAGAGAGAGAGAGAGAGACAGAGGGTGAGTGGGGGAGGGGAAGAGAGAAAGGGAGACACATAATGTGAAGCAGGCTCCAGGCTCCGAGCCCTCAGCACAGAGCCCGACATGGGGCTCGAACTCAGGAACCGTGAGATCATGACTTGAGTCATTTGGACACTCAACTGACTGAGCCACTCAGGGGCCCCGAAATCAGTATCTTTTAAAACAGCACCAATTTTTATTTTAATATATCTGAAAAACGAGAGTGAGTACATTTTATTTATTTTTTAATTTTTTTTAACGTTTTATTTATTTTTGAGACAGAGAGAGACAGAGCATGAATGGGGGAGGGGCAGAGAGAGAGAGGGAGACACAGAATCCGAAGCAGGCTCCAGGCTCCGAGCCATCAGCCCAGAGCCGGACGCGGGGCTCGAACTCACGGACCGTGAGATCGTGACCTGAGCTGAAGTCGGATGCTTAACCGACTGAGCCACCCAGGCGCCCCAAGAGTAAGTACATTTTATTTTTTTTTTTTTATTTTTTTTTTTCTCAACGTTTTTTTAAATTTATTTTTGGGACAGAGAGAGACAGAGCATGAACGGGGGAGGGGCAGAGAGAGAGGGAGACACAGAATCGGAAACAGGCTCCAGGCTCTGAGCCATCAGCCCAGAGCCCGATGCGGGGCTCGAACCCACGGACCGCGAGATCGTGACCTGGCTGAAGTCGGACGCTTAACCGACTGCGCCACCCAGGCGCCCCAAGAGTAAGTACATTTTAAATGTACATGAAACTTAGGTATTTGTGTTTAGATGTTTAAGAATTAAGTTCATCTTACTCTTCACTATTAGTCTATTAATATCATTGGTCCATGGAAGGACCCTGGCTTATTTTGCTTTATGTAATTTTAATTTAGTTTTGTTTAATTTAATTTAATTTAGTTTAATTTAATATAATGTAGTTTAGTTTAATTTAATTTAGTTTAATTTGATTTAATAGTATATATTACTATTTACCTTTAGCCCTCAGATAAATTACTATCCAGTCATTTATTTATTATTTTGGATCCAAAGAATGATACCTTATTATTATTTTTATTATTCACAATATTTCCAGGAAGTAGATTTTATGATAAGGAAAATCATCTCTAGCATTATCTATGACCATGTGGATGCATATATGCATGTACTTTTGCCACTGCAAAGTCTTCTAATATTTTCCTTCTTTTTCTCTTGTTTTTTACATGTTGTGTATCCTGGGCCATGCTTTTCCTATGTGATGATTTTCTGGTCAAACAGGGATTTTGGCCCTTGGCTAGAGCGCAGGGTACAGTTGAAAGAATTCTTACCTGAGAAGCAAAGAGCTAGATTGTAATTCTGGAGATGCCAAGAATTTATCTGAGAATTTGGGCAATGCAGTTCCTCATTCTGGACCTATGGCCTCATTTCTCTTATAAACTGAATGGTCTATAAAAGTCTGTTCCCGGTAGTTTCCAGATGTTAGGGTTTTAAAACCTCTTAAGATCAAGAAAAAATGTAGACCAGAATCGCAATGCCAGTTTACAAAACTTTGCCACGCGAAACAAAATTTTTTTTCCAAAAAGTATGCCCTATACCAGGGTTCAAACCTACATCTTCCCTTCTGCCTTGTGTTCATCCATATTCATTCGTTCAGCAGCTCATCCAACATTCACAACTGAGTTCTATGGGCTCCTAACACATGATCTGCCTGAAACTAAATTCAGTTTCTTCACCTGTTAAGTAGTTCCTGTGTCCCTGGTTAACTAATAATATGACCATTTTACTTTTCAAGGTTGAAATGTCCAAGTCCTTGGCTTTTTCTTTCTTTTCCCATCTGTTGAGAACTTCAACCAGTCATAAAACCCCCCTTTCTAAAAAAAAAAAAATTAATGTTTATTTATTTTTGAGAGAGAGAGAGAAAGTGTGTGTGTGTGTGTGTGTGCGCGCGTGTGTGTGCGTGTGTGTGTGTGTGTGTGTGTATGTGTGAGTGAGTGAGTGGGGGAGGGGCAGAGAGAGAGGGAGACACAGAATCTGAAGCAGGCTCCAGGCTCTGAGCTGTCAGCACAGAGCTCCACGTGGGGCTCGAACCCACAAAGCACTAGATCATGACCTGAGCCGAAGTCGGATGCTCGACTGACTGAGACACCTAGGTGCCCCATAAAATCCCCTTAATGTGAAATAAAATATACCCCCCAAGTCACCTCGCTGGCACTGTCCTAACCTTCCCACTGAACATTTTTCAGCTCCGTTGTTGTAGTTGCTTCCCGAGTTTTTCTGATACTCTCACTCCTCCTCAAGTGCACTTTTGAAGCTGTCATTTTTCTGAAAGATGGGATATGATCACGTCACTCATAGACCTAATTTTTTTTGCCTACAAATCAGTAAGAAATAATATCCAAACTCTGCAGGGTGGATTAAACCTTCCAAAACAGTTTCCTAATTTACCTTTCTGGTTTTAATGACCAGCTTTCTGACTGATACCACATCCCTTTCCCATATCAAATGTTTTCCTATTGTTGGAACATTTGCTGGCCATCCCGCGTCTTTCTCATTCTCCTAGGAAGTGTCTTTTTCTCCCTCTTTCCCTGATAAATGTTATCTCACTCAGTAGACCTTTAGACCCTCTCCATGATTAATCATTCCCTCCTTTATGTTCCACTTGCATTTAGTTCTGTACTGTTCTGAGGGAAAGAATAATATCTTAGTCATCACCCTATCCCAAGAGCCTTGTATTAAGCCTGGAAAATTAGTTGAATTAAAAAATACATTGATGCAAAATGATCCTTTAACTGTTGGCTTTCCACGTTTAAAAGAGTAAGGCTGAGTATTCAGGTGTATGAAGTCGATTAAATACCAATTAGTGTTACCTCCTCTGTATTCAAAATAGTTTCTGTCGCATAATATGCATAGTAAATATATTTTGAGCCAATGAATTACTAAATGAGAATATACTTTGGTCATGACACAATACGGAAATACTTAATGACAGCTGACTTGGTGGGCTCCGAGAAGTCCCTTTGCCCTCAAATCCCACAGCCACCGCCAGATGGGAAGGCTTACCCAACAAAACTCTGATGTTGACAACTATGTTCTAACACTATTGTCTGGACCTTCAGTTGGCAAAAATATCAGTCATTTTCCATGTACGGTCATTGATTTGTGAATGCGTACTATTATTTTTACCTTACCTTCGATATTAATGAACCATGTCCTTTGATAGAACCTGCTGGAAGAAATACCTTTCCTAATAAAGCACACAAGAAGGAACTTTCTATGTATGAATAGGTAGGTATAGATGCTGGAGTCAGGTAGCTTCCTAAGAGAGGCAGATCTATGTGGGGACCATAAATATCTTTCCAAAGATGCCAAGGTGATTCACATGCACATCAAAGATTAATAACCACAATCTAAGGGACTGGGGTGAGAAATATGTCCCTATGCTGAGGTAAATCCCAAAGACTGTATTTTCCTTGAACAAGTTTTGGAGTTTCTTTTCCCCAATCGCGAAGTACTCTAAGCAGAGTCAACAAATGTCAACATAGCTTTGAATATATTTAATTGGAATAAAGGAGTAATAAAATGTCTCTCCCATTGTTTGTAGAACACTTGGAGTAATTATCCTTTAGTCTCTTGGGAGCTCCACACATACCAACATTCAAATTTTATGTGGGATTGATAGTTTTACAGACACTTTTTTTTAGGGAGAAGTAAAATAAAACACCCGTGAAAATGGCAGGCTCATGCCCAAACTCTAGAATATTGTTGGCACCTCTTTGCAGTTTATAACATCTGTCTTTAGCAACTAATTAACGGTTTATCAAGAACCATTGATTTAAGTGTGAGCATGGAAGGAGTTAAATATAGTAAAATACTTAAAAGTTTTCTAATCTATCATGTTTTCTTTTGAAGAAATACATGTAAATTTTCTCCGTCAATAACAAGTAAATTATAATGTCATCAGAAAGAAATCGCTTTATAGTTTGTTTCCTAGTTAAGGGCAGGATAATATGTGTAGTTTTTTTTTTTTTAATGTTTATTTATTCTTGAGACAGAGACAGAGTGTGAACAGGGGAGGGACAGAGAGAGAGGGAGACACAGAATCTGAAACAGGCTCAAGGCCCTGAGCTGTCAGCACAGAGTCTGACGCGGGGCTCGAACCCACCAACTGTGAGATCATGACCTGAGCTGAAGTCAGACGCTTAACTGACTGAGCCACCCAGGCACCCCAATATGTGTAGTTTTAACCTGAGATATCAACTTCATTTGAAAATTTACTTCCCAAAAAAATTTCCTTGGAAACTTAAAAAATTTGTTAAGGAGATCATGCTAGATCTAACCCAAGATGGATCCACTTATAAACTTTTCCTTACAGTGGGGGGCAGGTAGGGAGGAAGAATTTTATAAGCTCCCACGAAGTCTTAATAGCTAGAAGCCTTTGTCATTACTTTAGTGGAAATAGACGTGACATAATATTTCCAAACTCATTACTTTGATCTAGACTATAATTAACCAGCTTTAATAAATTATTTTTCTGTGTTATGCTGTCTCCCCAAGTCAGTCTTTCCACGATCTCAAACTGAAGAGATTCAAATGAAAACTCTTTACATCCATTTTATTTAAGGGGCTTGATTTTTCTTGTTTGAGAGTTAGGGAAAGTTTGCAAGAAGAGGAAAGTTGCTTCTTGCTGTGGAGAGTTTTGCAAGATACTGAACGAGATACTTCAATTCACAAAGAAAGATTGAGCTTCTTCAGTGTGGACTCTCTGTGCTAAATGCTGTAGTTAACCCCTGGCTTTTGAGCTGTTTATGTTTTTGCAAATGAGAAAACTGCTTTCTGAGAAATTTGTGTCCATGTCTATAAAGGGCAGCGTTGGGACCCTGAGCCGAATCAGTCTCCAAATTGTTTCCTCTCGGTCCTGTGTTTTGCACACCTCTCAAAATCGTATTTGAGTGAATTGTCTCATCATTTCTATACCAGAATCCCTTGATAACTGTAGAATTTCTATCATCAAATCTTCATTCGGAGAGTTATAGAAGAATCAGGATTAGATGCCCTGTTGCACATCATTTGTCCTAAACATGTTTTCTTTGAACTAAACTAAAAAAAGAGGCTGTGTTACTTTTTTTTTAACCCCAAACAAAAGGAAACCAGAAAGAGAAATGCTATACTTATGTGTAGCAGGTATTTCCATGGTAGGGGTTTTTTATAACCTTTTTCCAAGAGCTATTTTCACAGGGAGAGCAGGAGAGGATATGAAAATACCAGGAAAGACATATTGGGGAAGATAATCACTAGAGGTAAGACGTATTGAAAATAAAGTATTGAAAATAAAATGGAATCAGCATGTATTTTCCAGCAGATTTTTTGCAAAGTCATTTCTAATCCTAAATGTAAGACCCAGGCCTTTTTTTTTTTAAAAAAACCAAATTTCCTTATCAACACATTGAATAAAATTGGCTCACAAGCTACAATGTTTATGGAAATTCCTATAGTGCTTTTGAGGTGGCAAGGACTTCTTTGTATAAGGCAGAATTAAGAATCGCCTTATGTGGTTAGTAATAACAATATATAACTGCCCAACCTTATGAACAGTTGTTCATTCTATTTATAACTGGATTTCAAATGCAGCTAGAGACTGTCTCAATTTTTAGATGAAAAGTTATATAAATCCTTCAAGAGTAATATAGAGTTGCTAATATCCAGTCAAGAAATATAAAGAGGGAAAAACACAAGATATATGGAAAATCACGCCAACCTCTCGAATGCTTTATTGACAAGAATCAATTCCTAAATTGTATATTTAACAGAGTGGACAATTACAGAAACAACACTAGGTTTGGAAGAGAGAATTCAGCTGTGAAATTGCAAAAACAACTTCACATAATTTAGTGCTCATTTTCCCCTCACAAAATACCTCGTAAAGAAGTAAACATATGCAACTATCCTTATTTTATAAAAGAGGAAAGGCGTTTTAGAGTGGTATATTAAATCACTGGCCAAAGTAGCTACCGTTAGTAAAAACGTAAGCCACTGCTGGTCAGAAGCCAATTAGATTTTGAATTTAGACATTCTGATTCTAAATCTGATATTCCTTGGACTGTATGAAAATGAAGGTCTTAATACATTCTTGGGAAGATAAAGAATAGGGAGCAGACTTATCTTCCATCTGAAACAATAAAAAAAAGCACACAAAACATACAAAACTATGATTTCTAGGTATTAGACATCAGACAGGGCAGAACAGTGATCCCTCAGAGAGAGGAAACAATGAGGTAAGTCTCTGATTGACACAGCTTACTGCAGCCCGGTGGACTCACTGAGTTGAGGAAAACAGGAAAGACCAAAGTAATTACAACTTACTGAGAGTACTAGATGACAAAGAGAGACAGAGAGACAGGGACAGAGACAGAAGAGACACAAACAGAGAGAGATGGGGAGAGAGAGAGAAATAGAAAGAGAGAGAGACAGAGAAAGATACAGAGACAGAGGCAGACAGACATACATAGACACAGAGGGGCAGAGAGAAACACACACACACACACACACAGAAATATGTGTGTGTGTGTGTGTTGGAGGGGGTGGGGAGAATTTGAGCATCTACAGTTTCTCTTTCATCTTTGTCTGAGTACTGATCAGTGCGTGTGAGACTAGGCTACAATTAGAGACGAAAGCTACAATGTCAGAGATGACAAAAACTCTGAGTGGCTACAAGGGCAGGTGAGACACAGACAGAAAGAGTGGGGACATCGACATCAGGGCTAGCAACTATCCAAACTGGAACACAGAAAGGAGACTGAAAAAATAAATCCAGCAACAACTGTGGGAACATTTCAGGGAGATTTATGTGCCTGTGACTGCAGCCCATGTAAGAGAGGAAAGAGAGGGAAAAGATACAATGACCAAATGTTATAATTTTCCAAATTTAGCCAACACTATAAACTCGCTAAGAAGTTCAACATATCAGAAGCACAAGAAATATGAAGAAAACCACACTCAGGCACATCAAAACCAACTGGTGAAAATTAGTCATTAGAAAAAAAAAATAAAAGCAGGAAAAAAAGGCAGAAAAATATAGTATGTATAGGAGAATAAAGATAATGACAAGCAGCAGTGATGTCTGTAGAACTGCTGAAAAGAAAACCCAAAATCTCTACACCTAGAATTCTTTACCCAGTAAAAGCATTTTTCACAAATTAAATAGGAACATGGGTTTTTTTTTTCACTCCTACAAAAGCTGAAAGAATTCAGCACCATTAAACCTATACAAAAGAAGTCACCTGGGTGACTCAGTTTGTTAAGTGTCTGACTTAGGTTCGGGTCATGATCTCGCGGTCCGTGAGTTCGAGCCCCACCTCGGGCTCTGTGCTGACAGCTTGGAACCTGGAGCCTGCTTCGGATTCTGTGTCTCCCTCTCTCTCTGCTCCTCCCCTGCTTGTTCTCTCTCTCTCTCTCTCTCTCTCTCTCTCTCTCTCTGTCTCTCAAAAATAAACATTTTAAAAAACCTATACTAAAGGAAATATTAAGGAAATTCTTCAGCCAGAAAGAAGGTGATACTAGATGACAATAGAGATCTACATACAAAAATGAGAAGTACCAGAAATGGTACATAAGTAGATAAAAAGCCATTTTTGAAATCTGAAATATCTCTAAAAGATAATTAACTGTTTGAAACAAAAATAATAACAATGGATTGTTGGATTTATAACATGTATAAAAATGTACAACCATTATAGCACAAAGGAAGAGTAGAGGGTTTTTTTCCGCATTAAGTGGTGTAGTATTACTTCAATATAACTGTGACAAACTAAAATGTGTACTATAAATGCTAATTCAACTGCTAAAGACACAATATTTTGGCTAATAAACCAACTGACATTAAATAAACTCATCAGTAATACTCAATACAGATTGGATAAAAAGCAAGATCCAAGAATACACTGCCTAAAACCCCCCTAATTTAAATAGCAAAACACCAATAGGTTAAGCATTCAAGGATGGACGAGAAGATACCACACTAACACTGAACAAAATATGGCTACATTAGTATCAGACAAAGTAGATTTCAAATCAAAGAAAATTATCAGGAGTAAAGCGTCCCCATCTAGCGATAAAGGAATCAATTGATCAAAAGAACGTGAGCATCTTGAGTGCTTATTGGACTTAATAACAGAGTTTCAAAGCACACAAAGCAAAAACTGATAGAAGAGCAGAAGAAATAGATACATTCGCAATTATAATCAGATATTACACTTCTCTCATTAAAGACATTGTTAATCAGGGGCGCCTGGGTGGCGCAGTCGGTTAAGCGCCCGACTTCAGCCAGGTCATGATCTCAGGGTCCGTGAGCTCGAGCCCCGCGTCAGGCTCTGGGCTGATGGCTCAGAGCCTGGAGCCTGTTTCTGATTCTGTGTCTCCCTCTCTCTCTGCCCCTCCCCCGTTCATGCTCTGTCTCTCTCTGTCCCAAAAATGAATAAATGTTGAAAAAAAGAAATTAAAAAAAAAAAAGTAAGCGGAAGAGAAGAAATAAGAAATTATAAAAACAAGAGAAAATTAAAGAGACTAACCTCTGATTCTTTGAAAAGATCAATAATATTGGTGAATCTCTAGACTACCAAAGGGAAGAGATGAAACAAATTACCAATATCAGAAATGAGAGAAGAGACAATACTACAGAGGTTACAGAGTTTAAAACGATAAGGGGATATTAAGGACAACTTTATGCCAGTATATGACAACTAAGATGAAGTGCAAAAATTCCTTGAAAGACATAACCTGCCTAAATTTCTTCACAAAGAAATAGATAACTGAATGGTGCCTTTTCTATTAAACAATTTGAATTTTACTAAGCAAAGAAAATTATACGCCCAGGTGATGACTTCTATCAATTATGTGAAGATGAAATACTGCCTGTAATATGTTAGCAAACAACACAAGTAGAACATGACCAAAAAAGGTGAACAGAAATTTCACCAAAAAAAAAAGATACATACTTCAAAAATTAAAAGACATTCAATATCCTTAGTCATTAAGAAAATGCAAATTAAAAAAACCAATGAGATGTTGTTACACGCTTATAGAATAGCTAAAATTAGAAGCCTGATCAAAACAATTTTGGCAAGAATGTGGAACCCCTTCCCCTTTTATATCTCGTTAGTGGGAATTGTAAAAAGGCACAATCATCTTAGAAAACATCTATATAAACACCTATGGCATGACTTGGCTATTTCACTCTTAGGTATTTACCTAAGAGAGATAGAAGCATGTTTCCACACAAAGATAAGCATACAAATGTTCAACAACTTTACTTGTACTAAAAACTAAAAATGACCCAAATGTCCACCGATAACTGAATAATTAAATACATTGTAATACATTCTTATCATGGTATACTACTGTGTCATAAAAAAGAATGGACTTTGGTGATATCCAACAACATGGGTGAATCTCAGAATATTTCTTCTGGAAAGAAGCTGGACCAAAAAAAAAAAAACTTTATACTCTATGACTTCATTTACATAAAATTCTAGAAAATTCAAGTTAATCCATAGAGACAGAGAGCAGATTTGGGGTTGCCTAGAGATGGGACTCAGGAGTCCCAAGAGGCAAGAAGGGTGGGTACAAAGGTACACGTGTAAATTTTGGGGAATGATAGATATTTTTATTATCTTGATTTTTGTGATGGTTTCACCATGTGTGTATATTTCAGGACTGACCAAACAATACACTTTGTACATATGCAGTTAATTTTATGTTAGTGATATTTCCATAGGGTTAGGAAAAATTATTCTTGCCATCTCCGTGATTAGAATACAGACAAATATTCTGTTTCTGTTGTTGAAAATGTGTCCTATTTCCTTTCTCATATGAGACCAAGATTGCACTCTAATAATCATGTAGCTTTTCTTTTCTTTTTCCAAATATTTATTTATCTATGTTGAAGGAGACAGAGTGCAAGCTGGGCACAGAGAGAGGACGAGAGAGAGAGAGAGAGAGAGAGAGAGAGAGAGAGAGAATATCCCAGGCTGGCCCCATACAGGGCTCGAACTCACGAACCACGAGATTGAGCCCTGAGCCGAGATCAAAAGTTGGTCACTTAACTGACTGAGTCACCTAGCTTTTCTATTGGGAGCTTAGAGACTACATTCTTTCACTGGAAAGCAGTTTGGGCGAAAATACCATTATTCAAAGATTCAGTGTATGTTTCCGGTTAGAATGGGCAACAAGAGAGATTCTTGAGTGCGGTTTGGAGGACAGAATTAAGGCAGCAGCCACTTTGTAACTCATCCCTATCGTAGCTGACCTGCTAGCTCATGGCACTGGTATGAGACAGCTCCGCATCCCGCAAGCATTCATTCTTCCTTTGGGTCTTCTTTTAGCTTTCTCTACCTCTGGTCTAATGGTGTGTTCACCTCCATGAGGAAAGGCACAGGCTTCCCCCACAGGACTCTCTTACCCTCTAAATCACAGGCAACAAGAACAGACACATATTTCAATCCATCCTCAAGGATTCTAGCTCATGCTGTGATTTCAGGTTATCCTTGCTCTCCTATATTTATACCCATCTTCCCTTACCCAATGCCATCCTTGTGGGTTTAAATCCCAAGCCACAGACTCTAAATTTGCACGAGTCTGAATTTTAGATAGGTAGATTATGAAGCTTCAGCCACTTTGAAGAAAATTTCCTTTTCATCCTAGGTCCTTGATCCTGTTTCTTGACAGGTGAAAATTTTAAGTATACATTAATGCCACCACCCATGGAAGCTTACCTTAATTATTTCAAAATTCACTTCAGGGTGAAAGCTGTGTCAAATACAGACCCCTAGACCCTTTCCTCTAATGGAGGAGATTTAAAGAGGGCACATTACTGTGCTATTCAGAACCAATGCTTTGTATTATCTCTCCATCACAAATACATAGGACTCTCCAGTAGATTCGTGGTCTTAAGTGAATCATTGACTTTAGTTAACCCACAAAACGAGACACAAGTGTTCATGAGAAAGGATGGTTTTTACTAACGTATGTTAATTTCCCCCTTATTCCCCATGAAAGGCTTTAGAACTAGCCCTCCCTCTCTTTGTGATTTTGCCAGCAGAGTGTATTTTTCCTTTTGTTTTGCAGTCTTTACAATTTTAACCTCGTGCTAAACACGGTGAAATCTACCTTCTACCAGTTCTGTCCCTTGTGCCCATGCAGATTACCATGTTTATGAAAGAAGAAACCGTGTCATGCATTTAATTTGTGTTTCCCACCATCCAACCTATCCTAGGATTCAGCATTCCTCGATGTGGGTAAAACACAATTCCGAGGGGCTGTAGCATGAAGTCAGTTTATGGGGTAGTGTTTGTGTCTGAATTCATTCTCTTCCTCTATCCCGTAGGGAACTCTTGGGAAGAAGTGAGCAGTTGTAGACACAGAAATTAACCTACCAATTAGGACTCTTTTTGTTGTAAAGCCAGCTAAATTCAACTTAAGTTAAAAAAAAAAAAACGTATTTCCTCATGAGGAGTATGTCAGTATTTGAGTATGTAAGTGTGTATGTAGGTGTAATGAAAATGGAGCTTTTGTTCTAGGAGAACAATTGGCTTTGAGGACCTCCCTCACCTCTCCACGGTCGTGTGCATACCTTGAAAGGTCTCAGCTGTCAGTTCTACTCTAAGAACATGAAATCACCAAAGAGAAGTACACACTGCAGAAAGGAATTTCATTATGAATCAAGACTAGAGAAAGGCTAAGCTGTTTGTCATCAGTTGGGATAGAGTCAGATACGGCTGGAATTTCCCTTGACTAATTATGTTCCTTTCCATCTTGTTTTATTAAAGATAGGAACAAAGGAAGCTCTCCTGGATCTACTGGCATTTTTTTACTACCTGATTTTGATGGTAATATTGGTAATATCAATAACTGAAGGACGTAAATGTCACTATTCAATTAGTATACTTTTTTCCTTTTTAGACATTTGAACTTTGTTATAAATCATTTCTATTTGGTAGAGTGTATGTAGTATACAAAGATGGGATCCGTAGGGATAGACTCAAATTTCAGTTTTTCTGTTTGACTTAAAGGCAACTATTACTGTGACTCTTTATTCCTCTGTTTGCATGGCTGTGAATTGAGAGATGAAGTTAGACTCTCAGAGTTATGTTCTCTATCTAAAAACTAATTATTATTTAATTCTAACTCTTGTCAAATATTACCCACTTTTAGTTATACCATTATATCATTAATATGACAGCCAAATTAATGCTATCAGTGAACGAATTCTTCTATACTTGGTTTCAGGTGACTCCACATCCAAAACTGTTTTGCCAGCTCGAAAAACTTTTACCTGCTTTCTTTATACTTATCAGTGTTGTAACAATGAAACATGGCTATGTGAGAACACTGGTAGCCTGAAGAAGTATAAAAGAGGGAGATAGGCTGTATTTTCAATTTTATTAAAATTCTTATTTTCAACTAGCTATGTGCTTTTTATGCTTGGCCTAATTTCCTTTTGGCTGTGGGCAACTTTTTGTGGGTTTTACAATCTCTTCATAAAACACAACCCCATCCCATTATCACATTACATACCTCCATAGGCACATAATATTTTGCTCAATTTAGAGGTGGGGAGATAAAGGCAAGAGCAGTTTTCAAGGTTTTGAACTTTTCATTACAGTGTGCTTTATTGGGCTTTGCACCTAGTCACATAATAGCCAATATGCACAAAAATATTTGAAACCTTTTTATTTACTGGTGTCTATATATCTCTTAGTCTAAGAATTATTTTAGACAAATTAATTATTTTCACATGTCGTTTTAATTTTGTTTTCATTTCTATAAATTACACACATGAATTGATATTTACCATGCTCATGTAACAAGTAGAAAATTCAATCCACTCTACGAATGTGAAGAAAGTTTAGGTCTTTTTTCCAATTATTGCAACTTAGCTCTACTGTATGAAAAGGAAACTCTTACGTACTCAGATTTCTGTATTTCCTGGGCTAATGAGTTTCTTTTTTAGTCTAAGTGGTTAGTCTGCTTAAATTTTAACTTCTACTTAATTCCCAGAATTGGCAATATGTGATAGCCTTTGTATTAATCATTCTCTTTTTCATGCCTTTCTCTGCTATATCTCATTTCATGTCTGAGTGAATGGGTGAATCTATGTCTGGATGGATAGACAGGGGCCTTGGTTTGATGAATTGTCCTCTGGATTCTGGTTGATGATAGAGTTGAGTTCCTTGCAGCTGGAAGATGAGGTCTCCTTCCTCATTGGCTGTTGGCCAAGGCATCTCTCTCAGCTCTGTGAGGCTGCCCAAGGTCCTTATTGTGTGGCTCCCTCCATCTTCAAACCCAAAATACCAAGTTTTTCCATACTTCCAATCTTTCTGATGATTTCTTCTGTTCTTCCAAAATAAGGAAAATGCTTGATTTTAGCCTTCTCAGGCTCACCTGAATTATCTCCATATTTTAAACACTTAACCTGGGAATTTAATCCACAAAGTCCCTTCAAAGCAGTGCCTAGATTAGTGTTTGAAAAGCCGAGGGAGTGGAATCTTGGGAGGGCCATCTTACGAATTCTGCCTACCACAGTCTACTACTGCCTTCTGGTGCCCATAAATTCATATCCCTTCCCAAACAAAATATATTTACCCATTCCATGGTACCCAAAAGCTTCATTTTATTACAGCATCTTTTTCAAATCTAGAATCTCATCTATACCTTATCAGTTCAAGATTTTAAAATCTCATCATCTAAATCATCTAAGTTAGGTGCAGATGAGGCTACCTTTCTTCCTGGAGACTCCGGAAGAAACTTCTTCCAAGTGCATTCAGGGTGTTGGCACAGTTTAGTTCTTCATTGTTGTAGGACTGAGGTCCTCTTTCCTTGCTGGCTGTGAGCCAGGGGTGGGGCTCTGCTCCTAGAGGTCAGTTGTATTACATCTGCAAAATGCCTTTTGCCATATAACAAATTCAAGGGCATGTTGTTGTTTCATATTCACAGTTTTCAAAGATTAGGGCAGGATAACTTTGGCAGCCATTTAAGAATTGTGCCTACCATGGATTGGATGTTCTATGGGCTTTCTGGAGCCCTTCCTACTGCTTTTCTCTCTCTGCTACTCCTGACTATCTAAGCCTCAAGTCTGGTTATTCTTTAGTTTCCTTATACATTTCTACTGCCTCTGAAAGGCAGGTGAAGCAAGGACCTGCTGTCTGATTTATTTATACTACCTTTGTCTTCTTCTTACCATCTTCTCAGTCTGGCAAAATAAGCTTTACACTTGTTCTTCTTATTTTATTATGGTTTTTTCTTACTACGAAACCTTGCAGTTATGTTCGCCAACTTTGGTCCTTTTTATGGTTGTCATAGGACAGTTTGAATCCTGGGGTTATAGAGTTCAAATGTAATTATACACTCATTCGTTTAGAATATTGGTGAGGGACTCTAATGCTGCCCTACAAAATGCACAGAAAGTATACAAGAAATAAATGGAGATTCATAAGATCAAAAACTAGAGAGAAATTTTACAGTGTAGGCTACCAAGTGTTTAAATTCAAATTTGGATTATTGATTCTGTGGTGAATAGATACTCCTTTAAATTTTTATCTTACCATCATAGGCATGTGGTTAGTGCTACCCTGGTCTAGTGTCCAGGAGAGCCAGTAGAATCTGAGAAATATCCTAGTGAACACACAGATTAAAATAAAATAAACTGTTCACATGTCATTAGTTTAACAAATATTTATTGAGTACTTACTTTATGTCCACACCTACTATTTGTTCACTGTTCTAGTGAATGAGATGCATGAATAAACAAAGCAGATACAAATCCCTGTACTCAACAAAATAAGTAAATTATATGGAATGGTTGGAAAACAAATACTACTTACAAAGATAGAACAAAATAAAAGAGGTCAGAAATATTGATTCTGGAAAGGAGAGCTTCAATTTTAAATAAATTTATGGAAAAAGAATGTACCATTTGAGCCAAGACTTAGATAACAAAAGGGAGATTGCTATGTGAGTATCTAGGAAAAGAGAATTGTGGGCAGAGAATAGTTAGGGCAAAGGCCCTACAGTGAGACAATATTTAGAATGTTCTAGGAAACATAGCAAAGGAGCAGTGGAGCTGGGCTAGAGGAAATAAGGAGGAGGGTGAGAAAAAAGGAGGGAAGAGGGGAAGGCAGCCTGGGAGAGAAGGCAGTTAGAGGGATACATAGTTATTGTAAAGATTTCAGATATTCCTCTGAAAGGAAGAAAGAAAAATTTTGTGACTTTCGGCTAGGTTTGACATAAGAATATGGCTCACATTCTAAAACAATCATTTTAACTGCTTTATTGAGAGTACTTGTATGGGGCAAGGAAGGAAGCAAGGACCTAGTCAGGAGGCTACTGCAATGATCCTAACTGGAAAAAAACACCCCTTCCCCCCTCACAAACAAAACAAAACAAAACAAAACAAAACAAAACAAAACAAAAACAAACAAAAAAATATGGCTTGCACTAGGGTGTTAGAAGAGAAAATGTGAGTAGTGGGCAAATTGTTGATGTATTTTGAAGATATAGCCAAGAGAATTTTTTGAAGGATTGGCTATAGTTGTAAGAGAAAGAACTCAAGAATAAACCTAATTTTTTTTTGGCTTGAGCAATTAAAAAGATGGAACTGTCAACTAAGATGAAGAATGCAGGTGTAAACAGTTTAGGGAGATATCAGAGGTTTAGTTAGGATTATGTTAAATTTGAAATATTTGTGAGATATCCAAATGGAAAAGGTTATTAAGTATTTAAGTATAATTTTTTAGATATTCACATACAGATATTTACTAGATCCCTAGGTAGAAATGAATCAAGAATTGAAATAGGAGTTTGGAGTTCAAAAGAGAGGTACGGACTGGTGATATAAATTTAGGAGTTATTCCATAAAGACCAAGAGACTGTATAAAATCACGAATATAATGAGTGTAGATGCAGTAGAGGGTAAAGGACTGAGTCCTAGAACAGTAGAATTTTAAGAGGGCAGGTAGAAAGGAAGAATAAGAAAAGGAGACTTGAGAAGAAGAGAAGAGCAGAATAAGAGAACATCAAGAGGGTGTAGTGTTCTGAAAACCAAAGAGAAGGAGAAGGAAGGAATCAAGGAGGGTGTGATGGGTCACAAGTATTGCTGGTGGGTCAAGTAAGATGCAGAATAAGAACTGACCACTGGATTTAAGAAACTGGAGGTTATTGGTGACTTTGACAAAATTAGTTTCATGCAGGTATGAGATGAATAGCTCACATGGAGTGGGTCTAAAGAACACTGGAAAGAGAAGACCAGGAGAAAGTGAGTTTGGATAGCTCTTTGAGGAGCAACAACAGGGAGCTGCAGCTGATGGGGAGGTGGGGTCAGAGGGAGTTTTTCCTTCTTTTTAATTTTAACGTTTATTTATTTATTTTGAGAGAGAGAAAGAGTGTGTGTGTGTGTGTGCATGTGCGCATGCATGCAAGTGGGGGAGGGGCAGAGAGAGAGGGAGACAAGAGAATCCCAAGCAGGCTCTGCTGACAACACAGAGCCCCATGGGGGGTTTGATCCCACAAATCTCGAGATCATGACCTGAGCTGAGACCAAGAGTTTGATACGCTTAACCAACTGAGCCACCCAGGTGCTCCAGGAACTTTTCCTTTTTTAATGAGAGAAAAGCACAGCATATTTCTGTGCTAATCAGAATAGTCGTAAAGAAGGAAAAAGTTGATTAGGTAGGAAGTGAAGGAAAGACCTACGGTCGTTCATCTATTCTCTAGGCAAGATGGCGGATCACAGGGGGTACAGATCCTCTAGGTCTGAAGGTAGATGTGGTGGTATTGGGCTTCAACTTTCAAGCAAGGCAGAATGAATTAGATGGAAAAAATGGAAGAAAATTGAATGTGATTGAAGAGAAATTCGGTAGATATACACAGAATTTTTATTGTTACTTTGTATTATGTGATTTTAACGAAATGCTTTTACATCTTGTTACCTTATTCTTGTCATCTGTTGGTAGAAATTTGAGCCAATACACTTCTTTTCTAAGAGTTTTTTCATGTGTCCTTGTGTGCTGGAACAATATTGCGTTACCTCCAGAAGTGATAGCATGCTCCGTGCTAGATATTTACTTTTGAGCTATGATTTTCGTAATTTATTTTTTGTTGATGACTTTCAGTCACTTGCATTAATTTTTGCTTTTAATGTAGTTTTTCTTTTGGGGGACAGAGCACTTTTGCAACGAAATTCTGAAATATTTTACATAAAGAGAAACCAAATCTATTAATATCAGATTAATCAGTGTATTTACCCTGGCCACAGATCCACACTGTGTGATGACAGTGAGTGAGAAAAAAGAATCTTACTATCACAAAATAATGCCACATGAAAATTAGCCAAACCGTTAAATTCAGCTCCCGTAGTATAAAATAAGAATTAGCAACTTCAAAGAAATGCTGGAATAAAAAGGCAAGTTGTCCTAATACACGTTAAACTCCTGAGAACAGATGTCAGGGACATAACTGGTTACGCATTTAGAAACCATGCAGAAATGTTATCTTTATCTCGCCTCATTTTATCTCACTCTCATGTACTATTCTCACATTTACCTCACATCATAGGCTTTAAACCTAAACAGCTGTATTGCAAGTTTATTGGTAAACTCAGACACTGTTATTTGAACACTACAGAGGCACCCGAGTGGCTCAGTTGGCTACGCGTCCTACTCTTATCTCTACTCAGGTCCATGATTGCATGGTTCATGAGATCGAACCCTGCATGGAGCTCTGTGTTGACAGTGCAGAGGCTGCTTGGGATTCTCTCTCTCCTTCTCTTCTGCCCCTCCCCTGCTCATATGCACATGTGCGCTCCCTCTCTCTCTCTCTCACAAAAATATAACTTTCAACAAAACAAAACAAACAAAAATCCACCACAGATCAATAGTTCAACTTAGCAGTACCATTTGAGTGGGGGAACAAATCCCTATATGATTCTGGAGTTATGTGTGAAGGAAACTGCATGTTATTTAAAAGCTTACTGAACAAATAACATTAAATAGAGAAAACCGAATTCCCTCCTCAAACCTGAAAATGTGTTTTGCTGTTATAAATAATGAGTACATTTCTAGGTTGTACTCTTCTTTTCTATGATGTATTTTCATTAGATTTTCCTCTGAATCAGAAATTTACCAACATAAATGTATCCGTTTAATACCCTATCTATAATTTATAGTTTGGCAACTACTTTCCCTTCCACCCCCTAGGTTGGTTGGTTATTTATTTATTTATTTATTTATAGAATTGTTCTTGTTCATAGAAACACAATGTAGGTCAGTGCTGAAGGAAAGCCAAACTTAAGTAAAGCATGAATATATATGCAACACAATTATAGACTCAAAGGGACTTAGATATCTCTACCATGTAGAGGTAAGGCGAAATATTTCTAGAAGGTTGTCCCCAGTTTGAGTCTTAGTTATGTGAGTACTTTAAAAATGCTATGCATATAGCAAAAGAAAAATCAAAACAAAGCAAAAGCCCAGCAAATAAACAAACAAACAAACAAACAAAATGACACAGCAAATAATATGTACTTATACTAGGTGGCATTTTTCTGGGTCATCTATGAGGTGATTAGTAGAGCTTACAAGATATGTAGGGCAAATAATACAGTCAGAAATGTTTAAGCAATTTAGGATTTTCCTGGAAATATTTATTCTTTTAGTGACTACTGAGCACCTGCTGATCAAATTGCTATTAGTAATATTTCTTGTGCATAGCATTTGTATTATTCCCTGTCATGTCTGGTAGCCAAGGTTAATGGTGATTATGCTGTGATAATCTAAGTCAATTCATTTGAAGTTGTTTCTGTGCATGTCTAATAACAGTATGAAAACCATTGCAATAGAAGGAAACATGTATTTTAGCATAAAATAAAAAGATTTACACTATGTTTAAAGAAAATCAATTCTACTGACCTTGACCTCTATGGGTCTCAATTTCTCCTTTTTGTTCCTCTGTTTTCCATGTTAACTTTGTATGTATCTTTAAGCATATGTTGTAATTGTTTGCATGCCTGACTTTGTTATTAGGCTAAGATGTTCTTGAGGGCAGACACTAGGTTTATTGATTCTGATATCTTCATGTGACATATTTGTAGGCTTTCACATATTATACAGGGGTAGTAATCTGTGGCACAGATTCACCAATGGCTAATAAACACCTGGGTAATAAACATCTAAAAAGGCTTTGAAAATTGAACACATATTGAAACCACAGCATACAGAAGGCAGGTTGGAATTTAAGGACCAAACTTAACCAGATGTTGTTTGTCAAAACAAAAATACCACGATTCTCTATAAAATTTCAGTACAACACAGAGCCTTGATATAATATGCAAATGCCCAAAATGAAATAAAGAAAACACTGTGCATACAATAGGGAAACAAGCCATGAAAATCTCAATGCACAAAGAAAAGACAATTAGCACATGCTACTTTCAAGATGACATAGATGTTGACATGATCTGATACAGGCATTAAAGCAACTACTGTAAAAACGCTTGAATGACACTTCTTAAACATAGGCTAAAATAGGTAAGCTCAGCAAAGAATGAGAACAAATGAAGAACCAAAGAAACTGCAGACTATAATAACCAAAATTTAAAAAAAGCAACTCACTGGGAGGACTCAAGAGGAGAATAAAGATGAAAGAGAAAAAAAAAGTGAGTGAACCTGAAAATAGATGAATAAAAATTATCAAATATTAATAGAAATTGAAAAACTGAAAAACGAACAGAGCTGGAAAGACCCGTGGGATAATAACACAATGTCTAACGCTCATGTTGTTAGAATTTCAAAAGGACTATAGTGTTGACAAAATGAAGAAATAATGAAAATCTTTCAAATTTGGCAACATGCATAGAACTCTAATTCAAGAATCTGAGCAAACCATCAATGGGAAACCCAAATGATCTGTGCTCATTCATAATAATCAAATCACTGAAAACTAAAGACTAACAAAAAAGTCCTTGAAAGCAAACCCCTGGAAGATGTCACCTTATTTATGAGGGGACCAAGATTCTAATGAGTGAACCATTCTAGTGGTTCTCATTGGAAACCAAGGACACCAGAACAGGGTGGCACCACAGTTTTAGGGCAGAAAAAAACTATGAAGCCAGAATGCTAGATCCAGTGAAAGTATCCTTCAGCAATGAAGATAAAATAAAACATTCTCAGATGAAGGAAAACTAAGAGAATATGTAGCCAGCCAAACTGACTTACAATAACTACAGAAGAGAGCTTTTCAGGCAGAAGGAAATAATACTGGAAGGAAACTTGGAACATCACCAAGGAAGGATTACTCAACAGAAAAACTGAATATTGGGTACGTATAACAGTTATTCTCTCAAATTCTTTAATATGAGTTTAATGGTTCTGGCATACGTAAATGTAATTTATATGACAATTATAGCATAAAGGGACCTTGAAAGTGATAGTATTTCCTCATTACAATTAAAGTGGTAAGATATCAGTTCTAAATAGACTGTAAAATTAAGTATGCATTTCATAATCATAATGGAATAAACAGAAAGCAATTATTTTTTTAAATTGTTTTAATGTTTATTTATTTTTGAGAGAGAGAGAAAGAATGCAAGAATCTGAGCAGGCTCCAGGCTCTGAGCTATCAGCAAAGCCTGACATGGGGCTCGAACACACGAATCACGAGATCATGACGTGAGCCAAAGTCAGACTTTTAACTGACTGAATGACCCAGGTGCCCCAGAAGGCAATAATTAAATGATAGAACTAAATCCAAACATATAGATAATGGCATTAAAAGCCAAGTGACTGAAACACCTAACAAAATAGGAGATTAGAAGAATGGAATTTTGAAAATATTCATCAAGATTGAGAAGTTTTCTACCATTAATTTTCAACTTTTTTGTTGTTGTTGTTCTTTCCTTCTCTTCTCTTCTCTTCTCTTCTCTTCTCTTCTCTTCTCTTCTCTTCTCTTCTCTGGGACTCCCATTACATATATGTTTGTACACTTGCTGTTATCCCACAGGTCCCTGAGACTGTAGTTTTTTACAATTTTGTTGTTGTTCCTTAGATTGAATGATTTCTATTCATCTATGTTCAAATTCACTGATTATTTCTCATGTCATTTAATGTCTGTTATTGAGTCCATCTGGTGAATTTTTCATTAAAATGATTGCAATTTTTACATCTAGAATTTCCATTTGTTTGTTTGCAATGTTTCTTTTGCTTTTTTTATATGCCTTATTTGTTGTGTTATTATCATATATTTCTTTATTCCTTAAGCCTTGGTTACCTTTACTTCTATAAATATTTTTGTTGGATCTGCTTTGAAATATTTGTCTAAAAAACCAAATATCTTGGTCCATTCAGTGACAACTTCTGCTGATTGCTTTTTTCACTGGGAAACGGGTCACCCTACTGGTTCTTTGCATTCCTTATCTTATTTTGTCAAAAACTGGACATTTTCAATAATTTAGTAACTCTGTGTTCTGACTTTTTTCCCCTTGAGTGTTGTTGTTGTGTTTCCTTTGTTGTTTATATTAAAAGAAACTTGACTGGACTTCAATGGATTCTTTCTCTTCTGTGTTATACAATCATTGATGTCTCTGCTTAGATGATGATGATGATGATGTAGTTGGATTTCCTAGATGTCTTTGTGACCAGCCAGTGATTCATAATAGGTTGTGCTGTTGTGCTGAAACATCTTGAAGGGTAAGGTTCCATCTGCTGATAGGATAGATTAGTGTGTGGGTTTGAAGGTGCACTCAAAGTTCAGATAATTTTTAAAAATTGCCTCTGTTTTGTAGTTTTACTACATTCTCTCAGATCTTCCCTACACACACCTAAGATAAGTGCCTGAGATGAATGGAGAGATTATGACGCCTCTGTGGGTCCACCAGCTTCAGGGTCTCCTTGTGAAATTTCTGGCACTTCCTCTAGTCTACTGTGTAACCTAACTAGGACTACAGTCTTAGGCTAAGGTTGCTGAAGTTTGTCTCTATTCATTTTCTACTGGGTTTGCTGCTTGTACTGATAGTGCATCTGACTGTAGGGTCTCCGCCTTCCAATCCAGACTGAGTCAGCCCCCTTTGGCCACTTTGCCTCTGGTGGTCGTAACCAGCCATGTCTCTGTAGAACAACGGTGCTGTTCAAGATGATGTAGGAGGTGTGGAAGCCCCAGGCATACATAATGTAGACACTCTCAGCTCTTACCTGAAGTTCAGCATTTCTGTATTCAAGAATGCTTTTCAGTTTGATGTTTGCTTTTAGTTGATTCCAGATCCCTGGTATGGTTGTTTGGGGAAGTTTTCGTGTAGTTTTATAGTTGTTTTGTGGGAGAAGATTTGTCAAACTCTTCACTCATTCATAGACGGAAGTCCCATCCTTTTCCATGTTGGTTTTGTCTAGCATTAAGTTCAATCTCGTTAATAACTCTTTATTTTTGTTATTATTATACTTAATGCTATTTATACAGCTAATGTTAATTTAGGCTTATCCCCCACAATTACCAGTTATTTCCACCATTGCACTTCTAGGCATTTATCCTAGAGATATGAAAGCATATACTCACACAAAACCTGCACGTGAATGTTCATAGCACCTACAGCCTCAAACTGGAAACAATTCAAATGTTGTTCAAAGAGTAAACAGTTAGACATATTGTGGTACATCCATCCAATGAAACGCTACTCAGGAATAGAAGGAAGCAAACCTCAGATGCGCAGTACAACTTGGAAGGATTTCAAGGGCAATACGCTAAGTAAAAATAGCCAATCACAAAAGTTATATATGGGCCAATTACTCAAGACCAAATTCTCAAGTTTACATATGAAATTGAGGAAATTTAGTACCGAGTGAGGTGCCATGTTTTTGACTTCCCATATATTTGTCAGAAGATATAAACCCTATGCAATTATTACTAGTATGTTGGCCTCCCATCTGGTTGTTGGAGTATTAGCAGGAATATGTAGGAATTTACTCCTTCCTATAGCATCTTTACCATTGAAATTAGAGTACATTAGGACATTTTCATATGTGTATGTGTGTTTCAGAGAGAGAGAGAGAGAGAGGAGAAAGAGAGAGAGAGCGGGAGAGAGAGAGAGGGAGAGAGAAAGAATCTTAAGCAGGCCCCATGCCCAGTGTGGAGCCCAGTGCAGGGCTTGATCTCATGACTGTGAGATCATGACCTAAGCTAAAATCAAGAGTAGGATGCTCAACCAACTCAGTCACCCACGTTCCCCCACATTAGGACATTTGAATATAAAATCAGTGAAACAAAATTAAAGCAATAATTTTCCTTAAAGAAAAAAGGTTATATGCTGCACGAATCCATTTATATAAGGTCCTTGAAATAACTAAAGGGTAGAGATGAAGGGCAGTTTAATGGTTACTAAGACAAGGGGAGGGGAGTTACTTTGTGTGATGGCACAGTTCTGCATGTTTACTTCGGTGATGGTTACATAAGCACATACATGTGATAAAATAGTGTAGGATTGTACACACACATTCACACTAAGGATTACGTGTAAAACCTGGTGAAATCTGAATAAGATCTGCAGTGTTTGTAACAGTATTGAGCCAGCACCAATTTCCTGGTTTCTACGGTTAGGTGACTTGTTAACATTGGGGGACCTGGATGAAGTTAGGCATCTGGCTCTTTATTTTGGCGCATGTCACGATCTCATGTTTGGTGGGGTTGAGCCCCGCAAAAGGCTCTGGGCTGTCAGCACACATTCTCTGTCTTCCTCCTTCTCTACCCCTCCCCCACTCTTCCTCTCGGAAGAAAATTAAATTTGAGGCAGATTTCAAACATTTCAGGTTTTTTGTTAATAGTATAGAAACCTCAGAGATGTTTTTCTTCTTAGGCTTTAGTTGCATATTGAAGGTACTTTCATTCACCGGGCTATAGTTATCCATAATTTGGTTTATATTTTACAATCGCCAGAAAGATATCTCTGGCCAAAAATGCATTGTCTTCAATGTGAATTTTATTTTTATTTTTGCTTAATATTTATTTATTTTTGAAAGAGAGAGAGACAGCATGAGCGGGGAGGGGCAGAGAAAGAGGGAGACACAGAAACTGAAGCCGGCTCCGGGCTCTGAGCTGTCAGCACAGAGCCTGACACGGGGCTCGAACTCCTGAACCCCTGGATCCTGACCTGAGCTGAAGTAAGATGCTAAACCGACCGAGCCACCCAGGCAGCCCTTCAATATGAATTTTAGAAGGCGGTGTTAGTGGTTAGAATTATATCCAATATAAAAGTCCTCAAAATACAACAGAATACATTTACGAAAAGAGCAATTACAACTCTTTGCGTGGTTATAACAAACATAAGCGTATTTTATATATGATTGTATAAAGTTTTAGGCTTGTTCAAATATGAGAATTTTTACTTTAAACTTTCTGAAAAATTACCTGAGAGGCATTTAAATTACATATATATAATTTACTCCACTTGTCCCCAGTAAAACTGCACTACACCATGCTTTTTCTCTCAGAATATCAGCTGCTTCCAAATGACAGCTGTAAGTAACAGCCATCTGGCTGGTGCGCTCTGTAGCTCATGACTCTTCCGAGTGTTAGTCAGTTGCACTTTTCCTGTTGTGTAAGGTGTGTTAGGTCACTAACACCCCGTTTCCAGTGTATTCCACTAATGTAGAATTGCCTATTGGGAAGCTACCGCTAATTTAATATTTGATTTGGGTCTGCTTTCTGCCCTTCATTGTGTTTTTTTTTCCCTTTGCCCATATTTACACCATGATATTCATTGTCCCTTGGGTCCGTAGTGGACAGAAAGCATAATGGCATGAACCTGGCCAAGTTATTTTCAAAAGATGGTCACTAACTTTGGGTGTCCCAGAGGAAAACTACGGTTAAACCTCAAGGAGTAAACACCTGGCCTAGTACATAAATGACCGCATAGTTGTCTCTACGACTCTACCAAATTGTTGTGATTTCTAGAGATTCTGGAAGTTCTTAATTATTTTGTGACAAATTGTCAGCATGCATAATTCTCAAGAAATAGGAGGCAGTCTTGTGCAGCCACTTACTATGAATGCTGCAGTTCTCTCAGGGGGTACAGGACCATTGCTTCTGAGGCGTTCCATCTTTACCTCGAAAATAAATGAAGTTACAACAAAGTGGAAAACTCAGGTAGTAAAGACATAGTCTCATTCAACATACACCGTCTGAACCATCCCATTTTCACTCGAAACCCACCGTTCGTAACACTCAACAAAGACTGGATCACAGCCCAAGTCTACCAGAACACCTGAGCAGTATAATTAGAAGAGGGTTAAGAAACCCCAGGGCTTGAGGAAACTCCATATGGTTTTCCAGAAGGGCTGCACCATTTTGCATTCAATTTCACTACTGGATATCTATCCAAAGGATACAAAAATGCTGATTCGAAGGGGCACATGCACCCCAATGTTTATAGCAGCACTATCAACAATAGCCAAGTTATGGAAAGAATCCAAATGTCATCGACTGATGACCAGTAAAGAAGATGTGGTATATATATATATATATATATATATATATATATATATATATATATATGAAATTGAATACTACTCGGTGATCAAAAAGAATGAAATCCTGCCATTTGCAACAGTGTCGATGGAACCAAAATATATTATGCTAAGTGAAATAAGTCAGGCAGAGAAAGACAAATATCATATGCTTTCACTCATGTGGAATTTAAGAAACACAACAGATGAACATAGGGGAAGGGAAGGAAAAGTAAGATAAAAACAGGGAGAAAGGCAAACCATAGAGACTCTTAAATACAGAGAACAAACTGAGGGTTGCTGGCGGGGTGTTGGGTCGGGAGATGGGTCGAATGGGTGATAGGCATTAAAGAGTGCACTTGCTGCCATGAGCACTGGGTGTTATATGTAAGTGCTGAATCACTGGGTTCTACTCCAGAAATCAATCCTACACTGTATGTGAACTAACTTGAATTAAAAAAAATAAATTAACAACAACAACAACAACAACAACACCAGGGGCTGTCCCCTGAATTTCCCTGTGAATGATGACAAGAATGAAAGGGGTAAAGAGTGCCCCAGGGCTGATAATTTAGCCAACCAAGAGCTTAAATTACCTCCTTCCTATTTTAGTGTTTAATGGCTGCTAAACTTGAGTGACCCGTGGCTACTACAAGCACTAACTGACAACTCAGCAAATGCTTGCCACCTCCAACACGTGTGCTGGAAGGATTAGAGAACTAACAGAAGCTTAGGAGTGATTGTTCTAAAACTTCCTGACCAAAAACCTGCATAACACTGCATCTTCTTTGGGGTTCAGGGCATAATGTGAATAAGAAACGAAGAAAAGCAAATGTCTTGGAGACACCTTGGATGACTAAGCCAATGCTAATGGAAAGACTTAAATATATATACACACATACACGTATATGTGCTTTATCTCTGTGTTGGAGAGGATTCTGTCATGTATGCAATTACAAGCAGCAGTCCGTTTCATGGGTTACCAGTCTATAGCATACGCTTTTTTTTTCCCTTCCCTTCCCCCATGGTCTTCTGTTAAGTTTCTCAGGATCCACATAAGAGTGAAAACATACGGTATCTGTCTTTCTCTGTATGGCTTATTTCACTTAGCATCACACTCTCCAGTTCCATCCACATTGCTACAAAAGGTCAGATTTCATTCTTTCTCATTGCCACGTAGTACTCCATTGTGTATATAAACCACACTTTCTTTATCCATTCATCAGTTGATGGACATTTAGGCGCTTTCCATAATTTGCCTATTGTTGAGAGTGCTGCTATAAACATTGGGGTACAAGTGCCCCTATGCATCAGTACTCCTGTATCCCTTGGGTTATAGCATACACTTCTGACAGTCTTCAACCCCCCCCCCAAAAAAAAAACCCACTTTTTTTCTTTTGTGAAGGTGCCAGGCAGTTGTGAAGCAATCGCAAAAATTCTAGTGATCCCTAAACATACTTTACAGGAAGAAAATGTTTTTCCTTTAGGGGAAAAATTACAATTAAAATCAATTTTATTCCTGCATTCTCCTTGGACTTATAATATCTTAGTTGTCTTCCTTTTTATTAAAAAAAACCCTGAATTTTTATCAGCTGAAAAAATTGGAGCATAGAAATATTTTATGCAGTATTTGAATTGCTAATTAAGTGTGGGATTTATTTTAGGGTTGGAGTTTCTGAAATAGTGAAAATAACAGCTGTGACTGTTTCATGTTGTGCATCTGAGACTCCATACTCTTAGGCAAAATGAGTAGAGTATAAAATAGCCCATCTCTAATATGGGACACTTGAATTTATTATACATTTCTCTCTATGCTGAGAGAAATTGACTGATGCTCTCATTCTGCTGTTCATAACCAAACAGTTCTGTGTCCCTTCCTTCTTCCCTCCCTCTCTCTCTCTCTCCCTCCCTCCCTTATCTCTCTCCCTCTTTCTCTCTCCCTCCCCCCCCCCCCACCACTCTCTTTCTCTCTCAATCCCCTATTGAGGGAATGGTTTTGTGGAAAGCAATTGGGTATTCCTATTTTCAACTTTAACCCTGTAGAAATGGATTGTAAAAACAGAGTAATTCTGCGAGACAAGTTTAAACTGTTCTGTAATATTACCTACATTTTAAAAGGAGTTCTACTTTTCAGGAACATCTGAATATTCCTGAAGCTTTCTTATACTTAGATAAAAACAGGCAATAAGTAGGACACGGTGATGGAATCTGCAAAAGACATCCGTTTGATTCTATTTTTGCCACTCTGGGTTCACGGGAATTCCTTAAACTCTGTTCGCCTTCGTTTGGCCTTATCTGCAAAATACGAATAATAATAACTATAATGCCGGAATATTTTCTGAAGATTAAATAGAGTCACTGCATATGAAAGCCATTTTGTAGACCTCTCCTGTGTTCTAAGTTACATACAAATGCACAGTAGCAACAGCACAAACCTGTGTATGAGATAGAAAATGGGATTCCTCACGGCAGAGGAGACAAATGATATCAGGAGGGTCCAACGCCCTCAATAATGTTTTACTGATTTAAGAAATCTGGAGCAGTTTTGCCAGATGTCAGGATTAGGCAGAGCAGAATGATGGGTACTCCAGTGTTCATTTTATTCATCTGTCCATTTTGGGATGTTTGGAATATTTCAAAATGAAAATGGCAAAACGAATAAAGCAGTTGCAGAGAATCCGAGATCGGGCCTTGGTAAAGTGCTGACTTTTTTTTTTTTCTTCCTTCCTCTTGCTTTAAATTAACCTTTTTACTGCCTTGGTGATGAAAGAGTACATTTAGCTTTATGTGAAAGTGAGCTATAATGAAGATATGGAAATAAGGGAAAGGAAAGTGCTTCCATAAAATTAAATTGTTGACCTCAAAGCACCAGTAAAGTAAATTTTCTGGCAGCAGCATTTTTTGTTTTAAAGTAGAAATGGCTACCTATAGAGAGAAAGAAGATGGAGGCGAACTTTTAAGAATTTTACACCTTCTCCCTCGAACAGGATGTAAACCCTGAGGATGATTAATGAAATATGGAATATAGGCCATTATATTAAATTTTGATCAAGACAGCAAGAAAATGGTACACTGTGGTCATCTGTTTGTTCATCGCTCAAATTTCACTTGGAAACCTGCATGGAAATTGCTTTAGCCATAGAATAGAAAACCATTTCTCCTGAGTAACCTTGTTTTGTTTGTTTGCCTTTCTTTGTTTTAAGCGGTGTCACAAACTAACAAGAAGGAGACGAAGCAGCTTGGACAAGGCCTCTTGGAAATTAGAGATGGGGGCAAAGCTTTCGAATACGTAGGATGCGCCGTCCCGGGGCTTTATGGGTGAGGGAGGAGAGGAAAGACAATTCTACACAAATACAGTGTGGCGTGTGGCCCAGACACACAGCCTTGTAAGAAACGGGACTGATCACTCCGTCACGTGCAAAGTTTCCAAAGAGGAGAGAGGGATTTATGTCAGACGCTTTCCAGATCCGGATGTTGGCTAAAATGTGCACGATAGGTAGGCACTTCTTTGCGTTCCTTGGGTTTGTCAGGTGGCCTGGTGGGCGGCTGCTGAGGAAGCCGAGGCACCTGCAGGGGTTGCTGGTGGTCCGGGTGCTCCTGGAATCCTGTGGAAGCATCATCTCCATGACGTGGAGAGTTGGAGGAGGCCTGGAGCATGAGCGGATGAGGAGACAGCGGACAGGAGCGACCGGGGTTCTTCGAGCGAGTGGGTGAGACTGCGGGGCACAGAAAATGTTTGGGAAGGTGTAGAACTTAAGGAGACTTCTGAGAAAACACTTTAATGGACAGAATTTACCTGAGCTTAATAGTGAGTATGTGGTAACACGCTGCCTAAGCAGCATGTTGTTTTGGATAGATTCACATATTGTAGAATGAGAAAGAAAAGGGACAATAGTATGAATCTGGTTGAAGCCAGAATACTTAGGCCAAGGAAAAAATATAATAAGTTTCTGAGAATTCTCTAGGGAAGAAGGGTTGCATCAGGCTGGGATTCCGTAAAAACCAGCCTAGTGTATGAGTCCGGCTAGATTCCTGTAGAGCTCTTTGGGAGATTCAGGCAAATTATACATAATTTCTGTGAGATGAGGTCAAGAGGCTTTTTCTCTGATATCATGAATTCTTTTCCCAGGAAGAGTCCAGAAATGGTCATGTGAGCTTGCCCAAGGCCGCCTTTGAGTCTCCTGGCACCGCCTCAGGGTTTTCTTCTTTTCTTTTTTTTACATTTTTTCAAGTTTGTTTATTTATTTGTTTTGAGAGTGACAGAGCATGAACGGTTGAGGGGCAGAGAGAGAGGGAGAGAAACAGGATCCCAAGCAGGCTCCAGAGCCTGCCCTCAGCCCAGAGCCTGAGGCAGGGCTCGAACTCACGAAATCATGAGATCATCACTTGAGCTGAAACCGAGAGCCCGACGCTTAACCGACTGAGACACCCAGGTGCCCCACTTCTGGTGTTTTCTTGCATGACCATCCAGCACTCCCTGTGAAGAGGCTTCACTAAAATAAACTGAGCCAGGGGCGCCTGGGTGGCTCAGTCGGTTGAGCGTCTGACTTTGGCTCGGGTCGTGATCTCGCAGTTCGTGGGTTCGAGCCTCACAATGGGCTCTGTGCTGACGGTTCAGAGCCTGGAGCCTGCTTCGGATTCTGTGTCTCCCTCTCTCTCTGCCCCTCTTCCGCTCATGCTCTGTCCCTGTCTCTGAAAAATAAATAAGCATTAAAAAAAAAATTAAAATAAACTGAGCCCAAAGTTTAACCTGGGCATTGGCATTTTTGTCTTTGGCAGGCCGCCTGAGAAGAACAATTCTGGATGAATTTGTCTCCAGAGATTCAACGGTAATATTCTTTAATGGGGTTAGAATCACATATTTCAGAGATAATCAGCAGGGTACATAGAGTATTTTAAACGCTGAAAGGAGAACAGCTGGGTGTAAAGGCTTGGGAGTCCTGGCTCCCCATCCCTATGTGACTTTGTGCAAACGGCCTTCTCCGTTAACTACTGGGAGAGGATGGTCATACTTCACTCATATGTTTATGTGAATTTTTCTTAAATTATTTTATTTTCAAGTTAGTTAACATACAGGGTTGTCTTGGCTCCAGGAGTAGAATCTAGTGATTCATCACTTATGTATAACACCCTGTGCTCGTCCCTTAATGCCCTCCTCAATGCCCATCACCTGTCTAGCCCACTCTGCCCTCACCTCCACTCGAGCAACCCCCAATCTTTTCTCTGTATTTAAGAGTCTCTTGTGGTTTGCCCCCCTCTCCATTTTTCTTCCCTTCCCCTCTGAACACCTGTTAAGTTTCTCAAATTCCACGTATGAGTGAGATCATGTGATATTTGATTCATATATAAATGGCATATACAAGTGCTTGAGATGAGTTGCTTCTCTATATGAAACATTGCTTCTCGGTAATTCTTCGTGCCTTGGGGTAATCTTGACCAGTTTTAATCTTTTACATCACATTATTTTTTTTTCATAGAAACGTAGAATGACAAGGTAGGGAGAGACTTTAGGGTAAATTGGCTCATCTATTATTTTACTCAAAAAATTCCCATTTCTTTATTAGGAGATTTTTGGTGAGTGGTCATCTAATCTCTGAATATTCCTCGGGGAAATAAATGCACTACCTTATATGGCTGCTTGTTTCTCCATAAGGCACATTTTCTTCAACCACAAGGAATTAATGTTATGTCTCTAATGTGAGTTATATTGTGATTTCCAGGGAATGGCAGTCAGCCACATTATATTTCATCTGATTTGTTCATGGCCGCTCCCAACTGGCATCTGAAAAATAAATTAAAAAAATTTTTTTCCCTGATAATAGAGACAGAAAAAAGTACCAATGACTTAAATGTTAGTCTCTTATTCTTATTTTAGAGATTATCACTAATCTCTAAAAATGTTGAAACACCTGGAGTTGAGAATAGGCCTCTACAATTGCATTATGGGTTCTACTCTGCAAAATCCTACAAACCTTGGGAGGCTCTTCTCAAATCAACACCAACATCACCAAGATCACCAGCAACAGCAGTAAAACCTGTCACACTGAATCACAGCCACAAAGGAAAACTTTCTATGGCTTTGTCTTATTACCTGATAAGTCCAGAATATACTGCCTTGATTGCTTTCATCCAGTGTCTACAATAGGAAGATAAAATGAATATTACTTTCTTCCACGTGTCAAATGGAATTAGGCGAAGTAACTTGAAGGAATGCCTTTCTTCACATCGCCACATTTTTCAGCTTGCATTACCTATTCTCTATGGAGATGGGTGGTATATTTTTCTTCTAATAGAGGAGAGAGCATTGACAGCCCATTGTGCTGCAGGTTTCATTGTTAATGATTGCTATGAGGGTTGCAGAGAAAGGAAGGAAAACTTATACATATCAATGTAGTAAGTGTACTGTCCTTTCAATCACCAGCAGGTACCAGGGGCCTGATAATGTAATTGATTTGGACAGGAATTAAAATGCAACCGTAGCATAACTTCAGCAAATGGTTCAACCATTTGTGTTTTATCTCAAAGCCTTTCATCTCTTTATGTATCTTAAGAAATATAGCACTCACAGAGGGGGAAAAAAAAGCATGCCGAATGCTGAAAGCAACTATTAAATCTTGCTGAGTATTCAGATTAATGCAAAGAGAAATAAAAACATGAATACTAATCTATGGACTGGGTATATCTGACAATAAGCAAACCTGCCTATTCACAAAAGAAGACCTTCTGGATCCATACCTTAAACCACATGTATTTTATTTATTATAATTATATAGATAATGTAGATGTGGAGGGGAATACTGTGTTCATAATTATTTTCCTTTCGTATGAAGAGTTATTTCTTAGAGGATCAATGAATGTCATTGAGTGGAGCTTCCAAGGAAAACCTATGGATACTGGTAGCGTTGTTCTCTTTCCAACCTCTCCTTCTACTAGTCCTGTGAAAGCAATCCAGTCACCCAACTCTGAGCCCCCTTCAGTGAAATAAAGAAAGATTATAGTCTGTGCTCTGCTTATATCACTCAGCTTTTGAGATCAGGTAACATCCTGTATGTTAAAGTACTCTGATGTTGACAATGAACCTCAATGATACGATGCACCATTTTGATACTAAATGAGATTTGTCTAATTGAATGTTTTCTTCGAAGCAGCTAGACTTTTGGAATTTTATCCCTGCAAGTATTGTTGAAAGTTAAATATTTTTAAGTGAGATTTATTCCCTCTAGATTATGTTGCTATAGACAAAAATGAGTAACATTTCTAAATATTTTAATACTCAGCTATGTCTGTTACAATATAATATATCTATAGTTGGGATTGACGCTGGTGTGATAGACAGCAGTTCTTTTGCCAACCATGTTTTCTGTCCTTTATGTTAAAACCATCTATTTGCATCTTTAATTCATTTAAAATTACTAAAAGTCTATGAATAGACTTAATCTGCTCAATATATTGCAGATTATTCAAGACATACATGACTTAATTCTCATATAAATATTATAAAGTGGAATATAGTTTTTGTAGATGAGGTAGTTTGCAGATAAAGATACTATGGTTTATATCTTTACTCCAAAAATGAAAGGAAGTAGAATGTACTATGAGCACTTACATAAGATTTATACGGAGAAAATTTCATTTCCACTTTAAATAAAGAACATGGTATTGTTTGCACTGTTTGATTTTCTCAGATGATATACAGCATATAATCATAAAAATTTTTGAAAAATGAAGTAATATAGCTACAGTTTTTAAAAAGGAGTCAGAGTAACTAAACACGATTCAACAACACTAAAACATAAAGACAATTTTCTTTGTACGATGAATATATACTGATGGTATCTTTCAGATGGTAAACTTAGACAAAACAGTTCTGATTAAAGAATTATAAGAAGTAAAAAGGGTGAACCTGAATATTTCAATGGAAAAACCTTAATCTCCTTCTAAGTAGTTCTAGAAGAAGAAGGTTCAGAATGAAAACACTGACCCAATAGTTATACGTAAACATCTGAAAAGTATGATACGTAAAATAGATGATCCCCTTTAATCTCTCATGGGTCCTTTCATCCGCTTCCCCCCACTTTTATATTTCTATATGTCAAATAAGGATATGACTGTTAGTTTACAAGAAGGTAATACTAAGACCCAAAATATAAGGATTTTTAAGAAGTCCCAACGAGAAAATTACTAGAGAACTTTTGTTCAAAGGTGGCCAGACTTTCTTCTCTAACATTGTTTTATTGAAATATTTTTAGCTTTTTTGAGGCAAGGGACAGGAACAATCATCAAATATGGTCAACAGCTTTCATATAAAAATATGGGAAATGTGGATAACGCTATCTGTCAGAAGTTGAATTTGTTCATATCCTAAATTTGGGGGCAATTTTAATTGTTAACCTTGAGAGAATATTAATACAACTTGATGAGAATAGATTAACTACTTACATTGTAGGAAAATAATAGGAATAACAACCATGTAATAAGGAAGTACAGGTTCCAGTATTGATTTACCTTTTTATTTCATTTTTATTTTTTGCCAGCAAACACAGAACATTTTTTGAAAATTTATTTATTTTGACAGAGAAAGACTGTGTGAGCAGGGCAGGGTCATAGAGAGAGGGAGACAGGGAGAATCCCAAGCAGGCTTCATGCCATCAGCACAGACCCTGATGTGGGGCTCAAACTCACGAACCATGAGATCATGACCCAAGTGGAAATCAAGAGCTGGATGCTTAGCTGACTCAGCCACCCAGGTGCCGCCAGTACAGTTTTAAATTTATTATTTCTGTAAATTTTCAGCTAAGAAGCTCAAAGTTTCCTTATATCATTCCATGGAGGGTAAGCCTTTTTATATAATTTCCAGAAACTTCTTTATAGCCACTTTATATATACACTATATCCACTTACAGCCCAGAAAACACACACACACACAGAGACTTCTTTGTTGAGTCCTTCTGAAGCCCACATGAGTACTCTAGGAAACTTTAGCCAAGTTAAAGTTCAATCCCTGTAACAGTGCTGTAGTTGTAGAAAGACTCTCCCAAGAGTTTCCATGGCCTGAAGCCACACTAAAGGACTTCTGACTTCTGTTAGTGGTCCATTGTCTTGAAGCAGGAGCTGTAAAACAGAAATTAGGAAGACATAAATTGCTTTAAGCTGGATAGTCAATTTGGATGGCAGAGTAAAACAAAATCCAGAGGGGACGTAGCAAGACAGGTCATGAAAGGACAGCAAAAAGGTCAAGGTCACGGGTGAGAGAAAGGGTGTTTTGTGGTTTAATGCCCCCCATGGCATTCTTTTCTATTTGCAAAGACAGCAAAGTTGTCTTCAGGGCCAAGAACTCTACCAAACCTTGCTCTTGAGTTTTGGTTCAAGAGGTTTAGTGGTTTGTACTAAACTGACTCACAAGTGGCATAACGTGGTGATAAAGAGTTTGATTTTTGTACTCAGCAAGCTCTGCATGAATAGAGAAGAGTTTGTACAGTCCTTAATCCCAAAATGCTTTGCAACCCATAACCATATGTTCCACTACCCACTCTGACCATTTCTTCGCTCCTTTTTGCTTCGTATTACTGAATTATATTAATCGCCATCGCCTAATGCTTTACAAATGTTTTCTAGTAACATTTTAAGCTCTGCTTATTTTTTTCTTGCACTGGATTATAAATTCTTTGAAAGCAGAGATGATTTCCACTTTTTTTAAAGTCTCACCAAATAGATTCAAGTAGTGTGTGCCATCTATGAAATAATCAATACTTTTTATTTTTGTTAGTAAATTGCCATTACTTGCGACTCCCAAATGAATCATATGTTTAGATTTAAAATTTAATTACTAGTGAGATGGTTTTCCTTATAATTAAAAAAAAAAACTCCTTAAATTTATATCTTGAATAGGCAGTTAATCAATTCTCTGGCTCTGCTAAATGATATATAAAACATGGGAAATATTTAAATTCTGAATATTGGCGGTCACTCTGGGTATATTGTGATATTAGAACTTGTTCAACAATGCTGAAGGTGTTCAGGACATTCAGGAGGGTGCTTTGCGATTGACCATTTCCATTGTATTCCATATTTGCTTTCATATGCATCAAATTGGATCTTGCAGTATGGACTTTCTTTGACCATTACTTACTTATGACATTGTGCTAAGTCTTATCTTGGGCCTAGCGGAGTGAGTGCCGAGCTGAATACTGCAGCAACAGCTTTTTCTTTTCCTTGTCCTGAAATATTGATGATCACACAACTTTAATGTTGTGTTTAGTCTTCAACGGTTATCACTGACTCCTCCAACTGAAGCTTCACTGGCCAAAGGGTTTATTGACCAGTGGGAAGGGAGTGCCTATCAACCCAATGACAGAGTTTGGGTTTCTGAAAAGTCATATTACAAATGCAAATTAGTAATACGTTTTTGTTTGTTTGTTTTTTTTGGAAAATTCACCCAGAAAGATGTCCAAGATAACTTTTTTCCCGTGGGAAAAAATGTGGAGGTGCCATCATAAAAGAAAGCGGCACTCACACAAATCAGGAATGATTTCAGTGTGAACAAACAAGAATTTAAACTGAAGCTGGGAACTTTATTCAAATGCTGGTAAATTTTAGAAGGGGAAGAAGAACGTAGAGCAGATGTAACCAATCGAGCGGAGCACGGCTGCCAATGCCAAAATGCTGCTCATTCAGGATCAAGCTAGCGGTGATAGATGGAATAGTGTATTAAGTTGAGCAAATATTGGAAAAAGTGCCTGAAGAAGGCAAATTCAATTTATTCAACTGTTATATACAACCCCAGCCCCTACCCTTTCAGTTACATTCTTGGACCTTTAACGGATACTTTTTGAGTGAATGAAAAAAATAGACAAAGTACACTCCGTACATCAAAGAATGTGCTATTTATTTTTGTTTCCTTTACTTGGAAAATTATTCTATGCATCTAAAGACAAAGCATCCACTTACAAAAAGTGGTATTACACAAATAAGAACAACTGTTTATTACTTAAACCATGTAAACTGCTGAAGAGACACATGCGTATTTTTTCCTTTGTGTTTCTGTTTCCAGATCTACTTTGTATAACATGACCATGGTTAAGGTGAGCTTTCAAGATATCAATCCTCTTAGGTTTTTAGGCTGTTCTGTTTTTGATCAGTATCCCTGATTCATATATTTACTTTTATACTGTAAAACATGCAGAACAATTTAAAACCAAGGAAATGTCTTTCTGGGAGCTTTTCTTTACTCCGAAGAAGCTTTGTAAGCCTTTTGACAAGTTTAGTGTCAAAAAAGAATTTATCCGTTAGGAAATAATTTTAGTGGACAATACAGAGGCCACTGAAGGATCTGAAGTAGAGTTTGGAGTGTTGAATTTTATGAGCAAGGTACATAAGTGCCATTATAGAGGCTAATTCTGCACTATAGATGTCTTGAAAATATATTGCCATTAATCTCCTAAAATGAATTTTACCAGAAGACCTTGGGAAGGTGTATAGGAGCAAGAAATAGGAAAACTTGCAATTGAAGTTTCCTTGGGTTAGTATTCTCTGGAGACAGCAGAGACTAGCTTACTTTCCTTGGATGGCCCCTGTTAACAAGCCATTTGAAAACAAACTAAAAATGTAAAGAAATGCTTACTAATATCAATCTTAGTAGTCTATTAAATTGTCAAGTTTTAGCATTGAAAGAAATCTCTTTCTTTAGGCACAGATTTCTTCCTTGCAGTCAATGCAGAAATCCTTTTTATTATATCTTTGGTAGAGCCAACTGATCTTTGACAAAGGGCCATGGGAATGTAATGGAGAAAAGACAGTCTCTTTAACAAATGGTCCTGAAACAACCTGACCTACACAAGAAAAACCAAAGGAAACCAAACAAAGCAATCCAGTCACAGAACTCACAACAATGAACTCCTCAAAATGGATCATGGGCCTAAGTATAAAACCTAAAACTATAAAATTCCTAGAAGACAACATGGGAGAACAATATAGATAAACTTGAGTGTGGTGATGGCATTTTTAGCTACAACACCAAAGGCACAGCATGTGCTTAGGTAATGGCTTATGTTTGTTCTGACTTGCACGTGAATAACTTGAAGACAAGCTGGCTTCTTGTCCCTTAATTCCTTGACAGTATGTAAGCCACTCTAAACCTTAGCCCCAGAGGATAAGTTTAATGTCATCACCAACCCACTGGGATCAAGTTACTAAGTTGAGATAATAGAACATAAGTTTCCATTTCCTTCACACCTAAGTCTGTTGACTAAGAGACATAGCAGCTATATTGCCAGCCAGCTTTTGACCTATGAATTGACTGGAGAAATTTAGATAAATTTTGCATATTTATTTTTGGGTAGATCTTTTTTAAAAAGCACTGTATGTTAAGTATAAAGTAACCATGGAGAATCATACTGAAAAGATAATTCAAGCTTTCGCCATTGTTATCAGTGATTGGGTTGTATCTATAGATTCACGGCGCTAAAGGCTTGTTCAGTCTAAGGACACAAGCAGCTACGTTAGAAAAATTAATGTGGACATTTATATAGTAACATCACATAATCATATAGAGAATCCTGGAGGTTATGTTGTCTCTAATGTACAGAAGCTGGTATTCGTCCTGGGCCTTCTCTATATCTTCTGATAGTTGACCCACTGTAATATATGCTATATATTTTTGACACTAAACAGAAGTACACTCCATTATGGGTAAAGTTGAGCACCTGATTACTAATTTTAAAATGTCTTTGAACAAATGAATGAGGATGAATGGAAATCATCACCAATTCCAAAAGAAGGGAAGGGTTGTTATGTAGGGTCAACAAAGAAAATCGAATTAGGGTCATGTGAGAAGAGAATGGACTGCCTACAAACCTTTTCTGTAATCTTTTTCTGTCAATGTGTTTCTTACACTTTTAATAACATGTTGATATTGAAATACTTCGGAATCCGTCTTTAAAAAATAACACTTTCAGTCTCTGTGCAGTTTCCTGTTTAAACATGGTGTATCGGGTGCCTTTGCGTGGCACCTGATATTTATTTATTTATTTTTATTTTTATTATTTTTTTTTTTTTTAAATTTTTTTTTTCAACGTTTATTTATTTTTGGGACAGAGAGAGACAGAGCATGAACGGGGGAGGGGCAGAGAGGGAGACACAGAATCGGAAACAGGCTCCAGGCTCTGAGCCATCAGCCCAGAGCCTGACGCGGGGCTCGAACTCACGGACCGCGAGATCGTGACCTGGCTGAAGTCGGACGCTTAACCGACTGCGCCACCCAGGCGCCCCGGCACCTGATATTTAAAAGGCAGTGGGAAAATAAGAGATGCAAACAGTTGAGTGACCTTCACCCGAAGCAGGTGTGGGCCTTTTACCATGGCACCACTTAACCCTAGCTGTCCCTACTGTAAACAGGAAAAAAAGTCCAGTTTCATTCAGAACTCCTAGAATAATGATTGACATAGGCAATAAAATATGCAACTCTTTCTGATTAAAGAAGCAATAGAGAGTATGGTAAAAGTCAGAAGCTGTTTCATTTAACCTCTAAAAATGTAAGTTCCGAGGTAATGAGTACTATAACTATAAACATCTCTGTCGTTTATCACATTTTCGACTATAATTGATAATCTTTCAGATTTTCACATTCTACATGTGGGCTGTATGGCTCTGTGGATGTATAGTATACATATACACAAGTACTATATTGTCTTGCAGTAGGACTAAGTCACAGGGCGCCTGGGTGGCTCAGTCGGTTGAGCGTCCGACTTCGGCTCAGGTCTTGATCTTGCGGTCTGTGAATTCGAGCCCCACATCGGGATCTGTGCTGACAGCTCAGAGCCTGGAGCCTGCTTCAGATTCTATGTCCCCCTCTCTCTCTGCCCCTCCCACTCTTGCACTCTGTCTCTCTCACAAAGATAAATAAACATTAAAAAAAAAAACACAAGTTACTCACAAAGGCCAAAGCAGGTCTTTGTGGAAGGATTCTCTGTAACAATTCCCCCCAGAAAGGCAAATGATTCTAAGGGAGCAAAAAATAACATGCAAAACAGCAAAGAAAGGAGCTTTTTAATGGCATTTAACTTGTAATTATAAATAGAGAATCGATTTCTAAAGTGATCTGGTGGGTTTTGAGCATATTTATTCACTCTCAGTGACTTTTAAATTGAATGTTCTCAGTTTATAAATCAAAAGATCATTTTCACCTGCCAGTGTTGTAAATTCCACCTGCAATCTATTAATCAAGCTATGTTCCTTTTCTCTGACATCATCAGCAGTAATAAAGATTCTGCAAATGGAACTCAGCCGACAGTGTTGTAGTTGATGTATGAGACAAAAAGAATCCAGCCTGCTCTTTCATAACTGCATTGGCTCAGCAGGACATAATGGTGTTAAAAACTTGTTTTGTGTTACTGAGGTAAGTAGACGCTGGGCCAAGACACCTAGGGAGAAAAAACAAAAAACAAAAATGTGTTGAGTAAAACTCTGCAAAATTCACCATCTGGCCTCAGCCATCCTTACTGTTTCCTTCAGTTCATGTGGCTCCCTATTCATTAAATTGTATTTTGTTTCATTTTAACACAAGTGCAGATGGAAAGGCTGATAGGCAAAACAAAGTCACAGGATTTCCTTCCAATGTGTAGATTCATAATTTCTTATAATGGTTTCTCTTCTCTGTTGTAATTGAATAATCAACCAGCACAGAATGTTCATTATGGGGCTCAAGAGAACGACCCAACCCAAACTCCAATGGAATGTCTATCCTTTAAAAGATAATAAGGTATTTGAAAAGAAAAGCAGGTAAGATGTGTGCAGTATCGAAATAGAATCACAGAATATCTTTCGAGAATGCCCAATTCAAGTTCTCCATTATAGATATGCAGAAAATAACAGTTACATGCCTCAAGTTCAAAAGTGAGCTAGTGGGAAAGAAAGTATCCAGATCCGAATATTCTGACTTCTTTTTCCAGTGTTCACTTTGTCACTTTTTTTTTTTTTTTAGCCATGTAAACCTAAATTTCCATCCTGCCTGGATCATTTATTGGCTTTATGACCTTCGACAAGATTTTTTTGAGAGTCCATTTCCTCATGTCTCAAATGAAAATAAGGTAATTCATGACATTACATTAAGAATTACATGTGACTACTCATTCAAAGCATCAAGAATAATTTGTGAGACATTTTAGGTGCTGGATAACAGGTACTATAGTTAGTACACATCATCACTGTGATGCTTAATTTGACGTGTCAACTTCCCTAGGCTATGGGCCCAGTTCTTTAGTCAAACACTAGTACAGATATTTCTGTGAAGGTAGAAGTGATTAACATTTACAATCAATTGACTTTAAATAAAAAGGAGGTTACCCTGGATAATGTAGGTGGGCCTTATCTAATCAGTTGAAGGCTTTAAGAGAGGCAAGTGAGATTTCTGGGGAAGAAATTCTGCCTCAGGAATGTAACATGGAAACCCTGGCTGAATTTCTATCCAACCCGCTACCTGTCTACCCTACTGATTTCGGACTTGCCAGTCTCCACAATTATGTGAGCCAATTTTATCTATGTCTCTATCTATCACCTATTGTTTTTTCCCTGATAATATTAATTAACAGAACTGACAAGAGAATGAAGCAAATAAGTCCTCACTCCTATAATATAAAACATTTTGTTATTCTGAAAACAACATCTACTTTTGTATACCACATAGTTACATAGTTGCAACTAGGCTGCATTGACATATTTAAATGTAATTATTTTATCCTCACTCTGACATGAAACGTTAGAGTTGTATCAGGAATTAACTCCCTTAATTCAAGCTCTTCTCTTTGCAGATCAAGAAACAGTTTAAGCAATGTTCTCAAGCTTCTTAGAGGAAGAAGGAGACTAGAATTCAGATCCTCTAACTGGCGTTTAGTAAGTTCACACTTTGAAGCGTACGTTTTAGTGCTTAGATTATTTTTTCAACGACTTGATGTGGCAATTTGAGTGTGTCCTGTGTGCAACACATGCTCATTATATTTTAACAAATGGGATTAAGTACATTTTTGTATCTCTAAATTCGGGGCATTGTTTTGATCTCAAATGATAAACAACGATAATTTTAAATAAAAGTAGATAATCTAATGATTACTAGGCAACTGCATAAATACTATTGTCGTAGTTATGTATCCCCTCATGCTTCCATTATTGTCTTTCTTGAGAAAAAATGCTGACTCATTAAGGCTATTTCTAAATACTGACATTTATGCCAGTGAAGAGTTATCCTCATGACATACATCTTTTTAAATTTTCTGGTCTTTGTTTTTACCTATTTTCATGGATTTATTGAGGGGCGCCTTGGTGGCTCAGTCAGTTAAGTGTCTGACTTCAGCTTATGATCTCACAGTTTGTGGGTTCGATCCCCACGTTGGGCTCTGTGCTGACAGCTCAGAGCCTGGAGCCTGCTTCAGATTCTATGTCTCCCTCTCTCTCTGCCCCTCCCCTGATTGTGCTCTTACTCTCTCTCTCTCTCTCTCTCTCTCTCAAAAATAAATAAACATTTTAAAAAAAGAAGAAATCACAGAGCTTACTTAGGAGGTGGAAATGTTTAAAAATTGGCTAAGGAGTATAAATTTGTGTGAGTCAATAATCTTCAGAAAGAAGCGAGCTATATTAAATTTATAAATATTTGGAAATCTGTGTTCCACTAATAGGAGTCAGGGAATTGCCTCATCCATGGTCAGAAATCTTCCCGAGGCTGCCCACGCTTATCCAACAGGATGAAACACTCCTCTCTTGCCCTCTGGGTTAGTGTCAGAGAAGGCCTCTTGGGTACTCAAGACTCTCACTACTACCCCAGCCTAATGGTAAGGCCCTCCTTCCCACCCCCCATCATGCCCCTGTGATGTCCTTGGAGGTCAGGTAGGAAACTTGGATTTCTACTCCCAAATGGCAGTAAGAAGATGGTGTGGCCCCTTCCTTCTTTAGGAGCAGTGTCAGAAGAAGCCAGATACAAACAGGTTTAAGGAAGGACCAGGGTCTCATAACATAACACAGAAATGTTCACATGCCAGTCTAAAAATCACTCAGCATATCAAGAACCAGGAACATCTCAGCTTGACTGGAAAAAGAAGTTAAGAGACATCACCACTGAGGTGGCAAGGATAGTAAACTTACTGAGAAAGAATTTAATCATCACAAGATGCTGTAGCCAGCAGTTGCAAACATGCTCTAAACAAATTGAAAATAACAACAACAACGAAGTATTGCCAAAAAATAAAGAAGAGTAAAAAAAAAAAAAAAGCAGAAGCTACAAAAACAAAAAAATGGAAGTTTTTTAACTGAAAAATAAAATAGCTGTCATAAAAAAACTCAATGGATGGCTCAGAAGCAGAGTGGAGGGGACAGAAGGAAAACATAGTATGGAGAAACTACCCAATCTGAACTGCAGAGAAATACACTTTAAAAAAGAAAGGAAGAGATCCTCTGGGATCTGTGGGAATACAAAAAACTTCTCACATTTATTTCATCAGCATCTAGAAGAAGGGCTGAAAAAAGATGTGGCTGAAAAATGTTCAAAATAATGGCTGAAAATCTCTCAAATTTATCAGAAGACATGAATGCACTTAAAGATTCAAGAGCTGAGAAAATCCCAGATAGAATACACTCAAGGAAATCCACACCAAGACATATCACAGTCAAACTCCCGAAAACTAGAAACAAAGAAAAAAAATCTAGAATACATAAAGACCTCTCAAAAATTAACAGTAAAATAAACAAAAAAATACAATTGGAAAATGGACAAAAATATGAAGAGACATTTGACCAAACTGTTGAAAGCTGCAAGAGAGCTTACCTATAAGGCAAGATGCCTTAGCTATAAGGGAAAAATAATTAGAATTGCTGATGATTTTTTGTCATAAACCAGTGAAGCCAGAAGGAGGAGGCAACTCATTTTCAAGTGCCACCTGGGCCCTTCAAAGTGCCAAGGAAATATCAGACAAGGAAGGAGTCACAACTTGGCAGGTGTTATTGACCCTGATTATTAAGAAGTGATTGGGCTATAGTTATACAGTGGGGATCAGTGCCCAAACAATCCCCTGGATGTATCTTCATTTTCTAAAGCTAAATATTGACCGTAAATGTGTAAGTCAATGTCCTCAGCTTGGGGAGAGCTTGGTGATCAGAGGGTTCAGGAAGCCTCAGAGTTCTGGTCTAGGTCAGACCCCCAGGTAAGACACCAAGGTCAGTATAGGCATAGCTGAAATTGAGGGGTTTATATCTAACAAGGTGGATTAGAGCAGATGTGGATATGCTTATTGTTTGGGCATAGAGGGAACCATAGAAATTAGGATGAAGAAAGGAACGAAGGAGTAGAATTATCAATTTCCATGGTTTAAAACTAGGCAGATTTTTGTTTTTGTAATGATGATCGTTTTTTCTCTACATGATAACAGCAGGGGTTGAAAGAACAGATCCTACACTGAATAACAGGCAACAAAATAGTTCTGTTAGTGTAGTTGAAGGGGACAAATCAGTATGAGCAGAGATTGCATCATTAGCATGGTGGCTGGGAGTAGAGAGGGGGCCCCGATGGTAGAGGACATAGATAGATTGGAAAGCAGTCTTTCTCCTTGTAGGGGGTTGCCAATTGTGGCCATTGACAACAATGGCCTTTCTGCTTGGGTTTGTTGGTAAACAGGGAAATCTGAGTGAAAAAATAGACCTTAGGGCTACCTGGCTGGATCAGTCAGTAGAGTATCTGACTCTTGATCTTGGGGTCATGAATTCAAGCTCTACTTTGGGTGTAGAGTAGGATAAGTAAGTAAATAAACAAATAGGCAAATAAATTTCTTGAAAGAGAAAAAGAAAAAGAAAAAAAAAAAAACAGATGTCATACCTTATTCTCCAGAACTTTTTTGTTCGGACTTGAAATCTGATTAAATTATGGCCAGATTGTCTAACAAATGATGATTACTGGAATTAATGAATTAATGTAAAGAAGAAAAGGAAGAGGGAAGAAAGAAAGAAAAGGAAGGAGTGAAGATTAAAAAAGTAAGAGAGAAAAAGAAGAAATGAAGAAAGAGGGAGGAGGAAAGGAGAGAGAAACAGGGAGAAATTGAGAGTGGTAAAGAGAACGACAAAAAAAAAAAAAATAGAAAAAAGGAGAGGTCTTTTCCATACAGGGAGGCCGAGATGAAGAATATTTTTTAACTTTGGGCCCTTAGACATCTATTTCATTAAGTTTTAACACCTGATCTGAAAAATCAGAGAAAAGTACAGTCCCATCACAGATCAGTTCATAAAGGTCTCTGAAGTTAACATTGTGGCTAAAATTTTATAGAGAAAAAAAGTCTCAGCTCTGGCTTGCACCTGACCTCCCATTCAGCTGTCAGAGAGACGGAGAAATGAGGAGTCTTTATAGGGATGTTCAAGGCTACAGAGGTTAAGAAAGTCTGCATTACTTACTCCTTACCCCCGTTAATCTTTCAGGTTTAAGAGGATAGAGGACATCATGTTGATAATATTAAGGCTTTTTCCAAAAGAAAGTGCAGTTAATAGAAAGTAAAGTGGGAAAATACTTCTATCGAATTTTCTGTTAGTGGATATGCCATAGTTTCTACTGATGGGGTTCTGACACGAGCTCTTCAGAGCTATGGGAAGTGGTGGGTACAATCATGGTCTAATTTGAATCCGCCAGCACACTGAGCCCCAAAATAGCATGGCATGTAGATGAGGGTCAGGAGGCTGATATGCCAAATGTAGGTTCACGAACAATGGGTCAAGCCTCCAGGAGGGGGAAGGAACTGTATGATATGTCCATGTACAAACTGGGTAAAGTGAGGCTGGAAAAGATGAGATCATCCTCAAACTGTCCTCAGACACGGTGATTCTCTGACCAGCTGGCATTTCCTCTTGCCTTGTATAAGGAGGCAAAAGGAAGTTGGAACATTTTCCGGCAGAGGCAGCTCCTGAAGGTGGAAATCAATGCTGTCTGGGAGGGAATGAGAGACTGAAGGCTTTCTTTGGGAAACGTCGGAGAAAGACAGCTAACTAGTCAAGCAAGTGTTAAGACGGTGCTAAGGATGAGGAGTCTGGATTTGATCTAATAAGTACTCAGAGATTGCGGTGAGGAGGAAATGAAATAACATGTGAGAGCAGTTGGTAAATGGAGAGACTCTATGCTAATGTGAGGCATTAATAGTATTATTCTCATCCACTACAGGTTCCCGGAGCAGGGGAGTGGCATGATAAAAGCTTTACTTTAGAAGATTAGTGTGGGAGTGATGTGCTGAATGGCTCTAAAGGCAGGGAGTGTGTGTAGGTAAGGAGGTCTGCAAATTCTGCTGAGCCTGCTCAACTGGGAGTTTGAAAGTATTCCTTAAGAAGGAAGGAATACTTCCTGTTCTCTGTTCTCTCCTCTCCCCTCCTCCCCACCATGCCCTGAGGGAAGCCTTCTTTTGGCCTGAGAGCCAACTTGCCATCAGATCCTGCTTTAGCCTAAAGATAAACCCAGAAAGCACTGCAAAGGATGCTTAACCATTACAAACACTGGTGGGTCCTGTAGATGTATCTGTGATTCTACTCCTGCTCCTCTGGTTCAGGTTCAATATTATTTCCCTTCTTCCCTCACTTCTCATCAGAGAAACAGGTGTCACTATGCCGATATAAATCCATATGTGGTTCTGGGGAAAGGAAACCGCCCTGAAGAACCGAGGCCTCTGATTTTGGCTTCCTCCTGGCTTCAGGGCTTTTGAAGCCACACCTCATATTACTAGCGTAATATTAAGGTTAAGTGAGTAACTTGTTCCTGCTTCCTCAAAAATTAAGCTTCAAATTCGATCCCCTTGTGTACCTTGTAATAAAGTGTAATACCTCATTACCAAAAAAAAAAAAAAAAAAAAAAATAGAAAAAAAAATGAGGAAACATGCATTTTTAAACAAGATAAATCTTTAGGGAGGGAAAAAGGCCCGAGGCATAGAGAAAGGAGATAACAGTGCTTAGAATAAAGGATCCAGATGGATAATATGAAACTTCAATTCACAGAAAGAATGATGTGTCTTACAAGTGAGTGATGAACTGCCAGCAACAAAATTAGAAATCAATATGCTGTATAGAAATTAGACGGTGTAAGACCAATGGCAAAATACAGTAATCATTTTTAGAGATGGGGTTGAAAATAAAAACAGAAGTACTCGGATCAAATTGAAAGCTGCCACACATTTGTCAAGGGAAAAATAGCAAAGGCTGTCAAAATATCATGGCCTTTTGTTCTTTCTTTCTTTTTTTTTTTTTAGCTTAAATAAACAAAAATTCCCCAAATAGTCAACCCATCCAAGTGAGCCAGGAAAAGTTAGGAGAGTAGCATTTGCTCAGAGACAATGTTATTTATAATATTATTTGTTGTTTATATCATTGTCATAAGCATGCTGGCAAGCTGTCTTGGAACGCTAGAGTCTGGTTATTGTGGGGTGCTTAGTGGCCTTAACTGGGGACCCAGTTAACCTCCAGAGTGGAGGTTCTGATCTCTAGCAAAGCAAGTGCATGTGACCAATACACACACACACACACACACACACACACACACAGAGCCAATGACTCAGTCTATCCTCACTCAAGGCAAGTTTGAAAAAGACATAAGTTTAGGACTTCCTTGCTTCCTCATGTGCTTATATCTTACTAACATTATATTTATTTATGAGTCAGCAAAAACAAGTAAGAAATGCCAAGGTTCCCCACTTTAACCAGAGGGATGTTACTGGGCTAGGGAATTGCATATGTATGTTACAAGGGGCAAGAAAATGCATCCAAGATCAGAAGGAAGAGAAAGATAAAGGAAAATAATGAATCACTTTACAGTGGAAGAACTGTATATATGCGAGAGTGTAAAATATGAATGTGCTTAAGAAAACATGACTTATAATTTATGGATCTTACAAATGAGCAGTTGTTTTGTTTTGATAGTTTTCTCATTATTTCTTCCTGGATTCATTTGGCAATGTGGTTGGGGTAGAAGAAAGGATGAGTCTAGACCACAAGAAAAAGGCCTTGTTACACGTGGAGCTGTATCCGTCTCATTCTAGGGAAAAGGATCCTCCAGGAAGAAATAAGTTATCTCTAGTTTGAAGTGGCAATTCTTTTCCCTAATTACTTACGTTTGTTGTAGTAGCAATTTGAATATAAAACTAGGGTTTAATATATACAAGTACAATATCTGATTATTGGGTATGGTCTAAAGAAAAGGGTTGATAAGAAAAGGACTGATATATATGGGTAGATAGAAATATACATGACATTTATTAGAGGAACCTCTAATACATGACATTTATTAGAGAAACTGGCTTACACACTTGCAGAGGCTGAGAAGTCCCATGATTCTGCTGTTTGCAAGCTAGAGAACCAGGAAATGCAGGGATGTAATCCAATCTGAGCCTGAAGGCCTGAGAATTCAGGGGCTGATAGTGTATGTCTCAGTCTGTGTCCAAAAGCCTGAGAACCAGGAACACAGAAGTCTGAGGGTGGGAGAGTCTGGATGAATCAGCCCTAGCAGGAAGAGTCAATTCAACCTGCCTCTACTTTTTTACTCTATTCAGGCCCCCAAAGGATTGGAGATGTCTATCAGTATTGGTGAGAGCAATCTTTACTCAGTTTATGGGTTCAAATGAAATCTCTTCCAGAGACACCCTTCTAGGCACACCCAGAAATAATGTTTTATTGGCTTCTGGTTGTCCCTTAGCCCAATCAGGTTGATGCATAAAATTTATCATCACAGGGGTGACACTACCCCTTGTCACCTTGGCCCCCATCTCCTTAAGACATACTTAATCTCCAAATAAAGACAGTAACAAGGTCATAATTCCACCCAACATGATACAACTATCCCACTTACAACCCCAAATGCACTAATCTCTTCCTCAGAAGAGGAGATAAAGTCCTTCAGGGATGTGGATTCCTCTCCTGATACCCCACAACTTAAATAATATGATGTAAAATTAACAATGCTTAAATACTATTATAAAGTCAATATATTTATGTTATATGGTAAGAGAATAAGAAAGGAAAGAAAACAAACATTTGTTTAATATATGTTATAGTTGCTAAGTGTATATATATATATATATATATATATATAGTATATAGAATATACTATATATATAAACATAATCATTACAAAATACTTGTTTAATATATGTTATAGTTGCTTAATATATATATATATATATTATATATACGTATATACCAAATGTATATATATATATACATATATACACATATATAGTACACATTTGTAGTATATGTACACACAAACATAATCATTACAAAATAAGGGGAAAACATTCTTGATAATTATAGTCTTCATTTCCATAATTGCTTACATGGTCGTAGCTGGTGTTTATAACTACCTCCTTCTGGTACCCATTCTGTATTCCCTTTGTCTTTAGCTAGAACCTCAGTTGATCTTGGCTCTTTATTGATGGTGTGACTCAAACCCTCATTCCTGAAGGTTCTGGGCCATTAGGAGTCCTACCTGGATTGAGTTGTTGTAGCTTTCCATTGACTTCAATCACAGGACATGGTAATACTCAGAGATGCCCTAAGGGATCTCCTGTATTCCAGACATGGTTTTCTATACCTCTGTTATAGAATAGTAGTCCAATTTCCCCTTAGTAGTCAGGATCAATTACCCTGGCCAACACTGTAATTCCTTCCTTTTCCTGTTGATTCGGAAGCACAAGAGTCCCAAAGTGGCCATGTGGCAGTCTTAACTTCCAGCTCAATGGAATCATTGTTGTGTTTCTTGGTGAAAGCATTCCTCCCTCTGGAACTAAAATATCTAGGCCAGTAGATGATAAAATTTATGAGAACAGGGAGCAAAAATTTTGCTTGTGGGTGCTAGGGGTAAAAGTAAATAGTTCCACTCTCATTTTCACCCCCTTGATTTCTGGATTCCTGAATCCTGGCTATCTGAGAAATAGCATCATATATCAGATGCTGATTCAGAGCATATATAGCCTTCTGGAGAACCCTGCCTCAGCCCTGCCAGGTATTGACGCCTAGCTGACTCTGTAACTGAGTCTTCAAGAAGCTTTTCTATCAAACTGGCAGCTTCAGGATGGTGGGGAACATATTAAGCTCAGTGAGCGTGGCCTATTGTCCCACTTCTTTTGCTATAAAATGAATTCCTCAGAGCAATGCTGTGTGGAATACTATGATGGTGGATATGGCATTCTACAAGTTCATGGATGATAGTTTTGGCAGAGGAATAGTGTGCAGGGAAGGCAAGTCTGTATCCCACGTGTCTGTTCCAAGAAGGACAAAATGCTGCTCCTTCCACGATGGAAACAATCCAATATAATCAACCTGCCACAAGGAGGTTGGTCTCAAGGGCACTCCAACAGTAGCTGTAGTTGGGTTAACCTTGGTGTGTCCAAATCCATTATGCTGAGCCCATGCATAATCTCCATATTTGTGTCTGATATGAACACTCATTGAAAGCATCCTTCAGTAGAGGCTGATTTTAATAACCAAGTGGATAGGATGACTCATTCGTTGGGCAGTGACAGGAGTGGCCGAAGAAGAGGCTGACTTGTATCCAAAGGCCATCTTCATGTGTGTTGCCCATTCTGGCAGATCTGACCATATACCTTTTCCCAAAATTTATTTGTCACATATTTTCCATTCCTATTCCTTCCAAGTCCCTGATCATCCAGCCAAACCATTGGCCATAGTCCAAGAACATCGGTCTTCTCAATTTTAGGGTTCATTACGTTCATTTGATATAAGTGGGTCAGAGGCTCAAACAGTAGAGATGGTCATGTGAGTCCATAGAAAGCAAACAATCATAAAAACTGGTGAAGTGTTGCATGTCCACTGTGGAAACACGTTTACTTTAAGTGAATGGTCTTGAGGTTTGTAACTGAACTATAAGGAGATCCTACATGAACTATAAAGGGATCCTACCTTACTAATACTATCTAACAAATAAGAATCTCGGGGTCTTTCTAACTCTATTGTTGTTATCATGTGCTATTGTTAGGATATGGGCCTTTTGGATATGATTAGGTCAGGAGGGCAAGACCCTCGTGGATGGGATTAGGACCCTGGTGAAAGACGCCTGGGAGACTTCCCTAGTTCTTTTCACCCCACGAAGACACAGCGAGAGGTTGCCCACCTGCAACAATGGAGAGGTTCTCCTACATGAGAATGTGGCCATGCTGGCACCTTGATCTTGGACTTCCCAGTCTCCGGGACTGTGAAAAATAAATTTTGGCTGTTCATAAGCCACCCAGCCTGTGAACATTTTGTTGGAGCAGCCCACATAGACTGACACAGATCCTAATATATATTTTGCATGTTTCTTAACTTTTTAAAAGAGTTTTCCTTTTTATAGCTGAAAATCGTTATGCTTTGTGATAGTCTTTTTTTCCTCCAACAGATTTACTAACAGTATGGACAAATTAACTTTACACTATGGCACAGTTACAGATTGTAATTTAATATCAGACAGCTGTTTTGGAATTATGTACAGATCTGAAGAGAGGAGTAAGACAGAGTACAGATGGCTCCGTGTGCCAGTCCCCAAATGCCACAAAGGCAGCTCAAAAAGCACAAGGCCTTTTGTGTATTTGTGTGAATCACTAGTATCATCTCTATTAAAAATAAAATTGGATTTTAATGATAATAAAAACTTCTAACTGCAGAATGAAAACCTTGCATTCTTTAACATTTATTTATTTTTTAATTTACATCCAAGTTAGTTAGCAGATTGCGCAACAATGATTTCATGAGTAGATTCCGTAATGCCCCTTACCCATTTAGCCCATCTCTCCTCCCTCAACCCCTCCAGCAACTCTCTGTTTGTTCTCTGTATTTAAGAGTCTTTTATGTTTTGTACCCCTCCCTGTTTTTATATTATTTTTGCTTCCCTTTCCTTATGTTCATCTATTTTGTATCTTAAATTTCTCATATGAGTGAAGCCATATATTTGTCTTTCTCTGACTGAATAATTTCACTTAGCATAATACCCTCTAGTTCCAACCATGTAGTTACAAATGGCAAGATTTCATTCTTTTTGATTGCCAAGAAATACTCTATTGTGTGTGTATATATATATATATATATATATATATATATATATATATATATCACTTCTTTATTCATTCATCCGTTGATGGACATTTGGACTCTTTCCATACTTTGGCTATTGTCCATAGTGCTGTTATAAACATTGGGCTGCATATGTCCCTTCGAAACAGCATACCTGTATCCCTTGGATAAATACCTAGTAGTGCAACTGCTGGGTCGTAGGGTAGTTCTATTTTTAATTTTCAAGAAACCTCCATACTCTTTTCCAGAGTGGCTGCACCAGTTTGAATTCCCACCAGCAGTGAAAAAGAGATTGTCTTTCTCCTCATCCTCACCAACATCTGTTGTTGCCTGAGTTGTTAATGTTAGTCATTCTGACGGTGGGAGGTGGTATCTCATCGTGGTTTTGATTTCATTTCCCTGATGATGAGTGATGTTTAGCATTTTTCCAAAGTGTTGATAGTCCATCTAGATGTCTTCTTTGGAGAAGTGTCTAAATTCATGCCTTTTGCCCATTTCTTCACTGGATTATTTATTTTTTGGGTGTTGAGTTTGATAAGTTCTTTATAGATTTCGGATTCTAACACATTAACTGATAGGTCTTTTGCAAATATCTTCTCCTATTCTGTCGGTTGCCTTTTAGTTTTGCTGATTGTTTCCTTCAGTGTGCAGAAGCTTTTTATCTTGATGAGGTCCTAATAGTTCATTTTTGCTTTTGTTTCCCTTGCCTGCAGAGATGTATTGAGTAAGAAGTTGCTGCGGGCAAGATCAAAGAGGTTTTTGCCTGCCTTCTCCTCTAGGATTTTGTGGCTTCCTGCTTTTGTTCAGGTCTTTCACATTTTGAATTTATTTTTGTGTCTGGTGTAAGAAAGTGGTCCAGGTTCATTTTTCTGCAAGTCGCTGTCCAGTTTTTCTAGCACCACTTGCTGAAGAGACTGTCTTTATTCCATTGGATATTTGTTCCTGCTTTGTCAAAAATTATTTGGCCATATGTTTGTGGGTCCATTTCTGGGTTCTCTGTTCTATTCCATTGATCTGAGCGTCTGCTTTTGTGCCAGTACCATATTGTCTTGATGATTACAGCTTTGTAATATATCTTGAAGTCTGGGATTGTGATGCCTCCAGCTTTGGTTTTCTTTTTCATGATTGCTTTGGGTGTTCGGGATCTTTTTTGATTCCAACAAATTTTAGGACTGTTTGTTCTACCTCTGTGAAGAATGTTGGTGTTGTTTTGATAGGGATTGCATTGAACATGTAGATTGTTTTGGGTAGTATTGACATTTTAACATTATTTGTTCTTCCTATCTGTGAGCATGGAATATTTTTCCATTTTTTGGTGTGTCTTCTTCGATTTCTTTAATAAGCTTTCTATAGTTTTCTGTGTATAGATTTTTTTGCCTCTTTGGTTAGATTTATTCCTAGGTTTTTTTTTTTTGGGGGGGGGGAAGTCCAACTGTATATGTGATCGATTCCTTGATTTTTCTCTCTGTTGCCTCATTATTGGTGTATAGGAATGCAACCGATTTCTGTGATTTTATGTCTGTGACTTTGCTGAATTCATGGATCAGTTCTAGCAGTTTTTTCATGAAATCTTTAGGGTTTTCCATATAGAGTATCACGTCATCTGGGAAGAGTGAAAGTTTGACTTCCTCCTGGCCAATTTGGATGGCTTTTGTTCCTTTGTGTTGTCTGCTGAGGCTTAGACTTCCAATACTATGTCGAATAACAGTGGCGAGAGTGGACATCCTGTCTTGTTGCTGACCTTAGGCGGAAAGTTCTCAGTTTTTCCTGATTGAGGATGATATTAGCAGTGGGTATTTCATATATGGCTTTTATGATCTCGAGGTATGATCCTTCTATCCCTACTTTCTTGAGGGTTTTTATCAAGAAAGGATGCTGTATTTTGTCAAATGCTTTCTCTGCATCTACTGAGAGGATCATGTGGTTCTTGTCTTTACTTTTATTGATGTGATATATCACATGGATTGTTTTGTGGATATTGAACTAGCCCTGCTTCCCAGGTGTAAATTCCACTTGGTCATGGTGAATAATTCTTTTAATGTATTGTTGGATCTCATTGGCTAGTATCTTGTTGAGGATTTTTGCATCCATGTTCATCAGGGAAATTGGTTGATAGTTCTCCTTTTTAGTGGGGTCTTTGTCTGGTTTTGGAATCAAGGTAATGCTAGCTTGATAGATAAGAGTTTGGAAGTTTTCCTTCCATTTCTATTTTTTGGAACAGCTTCAAAAGAATAGGTGTTAACTCTTCTTTAAATGTTTGGTAGAATTTCCCTGGAAAGCAATCTGGCCCTGTACTCTTGCTTTGGGGAGATTTTTAATTACTAATTCAATTTCTTTTCTGGTTATGGGTCCATTCAAATTTTCTATTTCTTCTTGTTTCAGTTTTGGTAGTTTATATGTTTCTAGGAAGTTGTCCATTTCTTCCAGATTGCCCATTTTATTGGTATATAATATTTCATAATATTCTCTTATTATTGTTTTTATTTCTGCTGTGTTTGTTGTTCTCTTTCATTCTTTATTTCATTTATTTGGGTCTTTTTCTTTTTGATCAAACTGGGTAGGGGTTTATTAATATTGTTAATTCTTTCAAAAAACCAGCTTCTGGTTTGATCGATCTGTTCCACTGGTTTTTTTTTTTTTTTTTTTTTTTTTTGGTTTTGATAGCATTGATTTCTGTTCTGATCTTTATTATTTCCCGTCTTCTGCTGGTTTGGGGTTTTATTTGCTGTTCTTTTTCCAGCTCTTTGAGGTGTAATGTTAGGATGTGTATTTGAGTCCTTTCTTCCTTCTTTAGGGTGGTCTGGATTGCTATACTTCCCTCTTATCACCTCTGCTGCATCTCAGAGGTTTTGGGCTATGGTAGTAACTTTTTCATTGGCTTCCATGTACTGTTTAATTTCCTCTTTAACTTCTTGGTTAGCCCATTCATTCTTTAGTAGGATGTTCTTTAGTGTCCAAGTGTTTGATATCTTTCCAATTTTTTTTCTTGTGGTTGATTTCAAGTTTCATAGCATTATAGTCTGAAAATCTGCATGGTATGATCTCAATCATTTTGTACTTGTTGAGGGATGTTTTGTGTCTTAGTATGTGCTGTATTCTGGAGAACGTTCCATGTGCACTGGAGAAGAATATATATTACACTGCTTTAGGATGAAATGTTCCATATGTAACTGTTACGTCCATCTGGTCCAGTGTGTCATTCAAAACCATTGTTTCCTTGTTGATTTTCTGTTTAATTGACCTTTCCATTGCTCTATGGTGTGTTGAAGTCCCCTACTATTATGGTATTATTATCAATGAGTTTCTTTATGTTTGTGATTAATTGATTTATATACCTGGGTTCTGCCACGTTTGGAGCATAAACATTTATAATTGTTAGATCTTCTTGGTGGATAAACCCCTTAATTATGATACAATGCCCTTCTTTATCTCTTGTTACGGTCTTTATTTTAAAATCTACGTTTTCTGTTTTAACTATGGCTACTCTGGCTTTCTTTTGTTGACCATTAGCATGATAAATGGTTCTCCATCCCTTATTTTCAATCTGAAGGTGTCTTTAGGTCTAAAACGGGTCTCTTGTAAACAGCATATAGATGGATCTTGTTTTCTTATCCATTGTGTTATCCTATGCCTTTTGATTGGAGCATTTAGTCTATTGATGGTTAGAGTGAATATTGAAAGATATGGATTTATTGCCATTATGTTGCCTGTAGAGTTGGAGTTTCTGGTGGTGTTCTCTGGTCCTTTCTAGTCTTTGTTGCTTTTTGTTTGTTTGTTTTTGTTTTTGCTTTTTTTTTTTTTTGTCTTTACTCCCCTTAGAGAGTCCCCCTTAAATTTTTTTGCAGGGCTGGTTTAGTGGACATGAACTCCTTTAATTTTTGTTTGCCTGGAAAACTTTTAATCTTTCCTTCTATTTTGAATGACAGCCTTGCTGGATAAAGAATTCTTGGCTGCATATTTTTCTGATTCAGCACATGGAATATATCCTGACACTCCTTTCTGGCCTGCAAAGTTTCTGTGGACAAGTCTGCTGTGAACCTGATGTGTCTTCCCTTATAGGTTAAGGACTTTTTTTCCCTTGCTGGTTTCATGCTTCTTTCCTTGCCTGAGTATTTTGTGAATTTGGCTATGAGATGCCTTGTTAATGGTCAGTTTTGTTAAATCTAATGGGAGTCCTCTGTGCTTCCTGCATTTTGATGTGTCTTTCCCCAGGTTAGGAAGGTTTTCTGCTATTATTTGGTCACATAAACCTTCCACCCCTTTTTCTTTCTCTTCATCTTCTGGGACCCCTATGATTCTGATTTTGTTCCTTTTAACGAGTCACTGAGTTCTCTAATTCTTAAATGGTGCCATTTTGCCTTAGTCTCCCTCTTTTTTTTTTCTTCATTATTCTCCATAAGTTTTTCTTCTTTATTACTGATTTGCTCTCTGCTCCATCCATCTGTGTCCTATTCCAGATTCCAGCTCAGTTATAGCATTTTTGATTTCATCATGACTAGCTTTTACTTCTTTTATCTCTGCAGAAAGGGATTCTAATCTATTTTCAACCCCAGCTGGTATTCTTATTATCGTGATTCTAAATTCTGGTTCTGACATCTTGCTTGTATCTGTGTTGATTAAGTCCCTGGCTGTCATTTCTTCCTGTTCTTTCTTTTGGGGTGAATCCCTTCATTTCATCATTTTGAAAGAAGAAAAAGAATTAGTTAAGTAAAAAAAAAAAAATTAAAAATTAAAAGCAACCCCCAACAAGCAAATAAAAGATGCTAGGTCCTAGGTGTGTTTTGGTCTGGGTGTTGAAAGAAATTTGATAGATTAGAGAAAAAAAGGGAAAGATAAGAAAAGAAAAAAAAAGGGAAAGAAAGGAAAATGTGAAAATTTGAAAAAATGAATACAATAAAATAGAACAAAATGAAATGATGGAAGTAACATAGAATATAAAAATTCTACAAAAAAGTAAAAAAAATATAGTAGAAAAAAATTATAGAAATATCTTTAATAAAAATGGAAAATAAAAAGTTTTTTTTCTCTTTTCTGTGTTCAAGAATAAGAAAAGAAAAGAGAAAAAAATTGAATAGATGGGCCAGTGAACAGAATCAAATATGACTGAAATTCCTTCCGGCTTCCCCTAGAAGTCAAACTCCGAGGAACTTGATAGTCTGTAAACTAAGCAGGTGGAGAGACTTGTGGTTGTTCCTTAAGTACGTGGTTGGCGCAGTTGGCCAGGGCTTGATGTAATGGCTTCATGCTCCAGTAGATGGCGCTGCCAAGCCTTCCCCGGGCAGATTGTTGTGGCACGGAGAGGCGTGTATGTGCATGCGCGGGAGAGGGGCGCATGGAGTCAGCCAGGACCCAGTCTCTAGTATCAGAATGCTGTGCTCTCCCCGACCTGCAGTCAACCACCCCTCCTTTGCCTCGTCAACCACCCCTCCTTTGTCTCGTGTAGCGGCAGCGTTCAGAGATTATGGCAAATCACAACACCCATCTGGCACCGGGCTTCACCCTCAACATCCTGGCTCCAACACTGGTGAATGTGGCCATTCCGGGACTCATTGTGACCTCTGCCTGTGGGGAGGCTGTGTCGCACTGCCTGTACCAAGTGTCCTCCCGGCAGGGGAGTGGCCTCTCCCGTTGGGCCGAGGACCCCCGGACTTCACTCTGCTCCTGGGGATTCGCCCTTCGCACCAGAGCACCGCCAGGTATGGAGCTGCGGCCTTTTAGACCCTGCGCTCGAGCTCTTTATAGAGTCTTAATGGAGTTTAAACCCTCTCCTTGCTCCTTCCTTTTTTGTTCAGTCCCTGCGGCTGTTTCCACTGTTCCCTTTTCTCTCCAGCTGCTTTTGGTGGGGGTGCTTCTCCCCCCCACCCCGCCCGGTGTGTGTCCTCTCTCTGCAAACAAAAAACAGCTCTCTGCCCTTTGCAGCTTCTCCTTCTCCCTCAGTTTACCTCTCTGCGCCACGTAACTTGCTGCGTTCTGTGGTTCGGGTTGTGCGCATTGTCATGTTAATCCTCAAATCAGTTTTCTAGGTGTGCAAGATAGTTCAGTGTTGATCTGGCTGCATTTCAGGGACGAGAGCTGCAAAAGAAGCTTCCATGCTTTTCCACAGTCTTGCCGCCCCCCCCCCCCAAACCTTGCATTCTTGATTATAGTAACACCTGACTTTCTTAGTGACTTCTAGTTTCGACCTCAGATGTTTGCAACTTAACCAACAAACCCGGAGTGAGCAAGAAAAAGCATGATTTGGAGTCAGTAATTGAAAATAATTAAAGTTCATTTAATTTTGGTGGGAGGATGAACTTGTAGAACTGCTGAAGAAAGCATTCGGCCCTATGGAACTAGTAACCTAAATTTTCCATAAAATTGGACCTTGAATTCATAACTAGAAATCCAAGGTTGAGTTTTTGGTTAGACAAAAGTGAATTTCACATAGAATTATAGCCAAAGATGAAAATAGCAACATTATGTGGAATGAAGGAAAAGAGCTAAATAAACTATGGCGTATTCACATCATAAAGTTTATATGGAAATCAAGATTCATGTGTTTGAAAATTATTTACATAGGAAAATATTCCAACTTAAGTGCTAAGTGAAAAAAGCAGGGATACAAGCTGTTCTATTTTCTAAAAATAATATCATTAATGATAGTCACACTAATAGTAATAATATTAAAGCATGGAGCAGTAGAAAATGCACTAAAATATCGAGCTGTTTTCTGCCTGCCAAGATTAAAGATGATGTATTCATTCTTTGTAGTGAAACCTTTCTACATTGGGTTATTTTTTAAATAATGAGTATGGGTTAATTTTATACTCAGAAAAAAAAATTATAAAGACCAACCAAAAGTCTCCTATAAAATGCAAGCTCATACTATTTACTTTTAGATGGACTCTCACAGCCAGCAGATTTTTTATTTTAAACATTTAATGATTGGATTTCAAGCCAAAAGCAAGTTGGTAGCAGGAATTTAAAAGGAGGGATAATGGGGAGCTACTATAAAAAGCCACAGTGACAAAAAGAGGAAAGTAAGTGACAACTTCCTCCCCATGGGAGGAACAGAAATATTATGGGAAAATGTGCAAGTCCTCCAAAATCAGAGCTTAGTGAGGCCATTTTGAGTAGGGGCTAATGAGCTACCCAATCTCAACGGGCTTCCAGAGAATCCATAATATGCGGAGGAAAGAGTTCTGCATCAGGAATTAAAATTACTTGATATGAGTCCCTTGTCCTGGCACTCCTTAGCTTGTGATCGTTAATAAATTCATGTAACATCTTTAAGACTCAGAATTCTCAGCTTCTAAATGGGGACAATCAAGTGTTTTTTATGGTTTGCATTGTGCCTTCTTTGTATCCTATAAAAGTGTTTTGAAAATAATGATGTGCCATGCATATGTGCATGATACCAATAACAGAATACACGATATACTGACACTACCAATAAAGATGATTCAATAGAAATTTAAAAATCACCTACTTTCAATGTAGTCTAAGAAATTTATAGAGGTACAATGGGTTTTAGAAATACGTCTTTACAGATGGGCTCTAATTCATGTTTACATTTGGTCCATCTCTGGCATGTCTCCTGTCCCGGGAGATAATGTGGCATGGTGGAAAGAACTTGGGGTTTGGGGCCAGGCATATGTGGCTCAGGTCCTGAGTAAAGCATTTTCCAATAGGCCAAATATCTACTACACCAGAAATTGCAGAGCGCAGGTAAGGCGTGCTGACCTCGTTTGGTTTAATTCTGCAACACAGCGGGGCAGAGAATGCGCTAGTTTGCCGAACGCAGGCTTAGCTGGAGAGGGAGAGGCAGCTGACCATCATGACTGGCAGGTCAAAACCTGATGTGAGATAGAGATCCACTGAACGGAGCAGGCTGGAGTTGACTTGAAAAAAGGCACTACGCCGATCGAAAAGGTAGAGGAATATGGGTAATGGGCTCAAGAGCTAGGCAAAGAGTTAGAAGAGGCACAAGGGGTGGCAAACACATAAGGGCCAAGGTTAAGTTGTCCTCAGAGTAGAGGATGATGTTAAAGCATGCTACAAACATATTAGAATTTTAAGCGGTACAGCTGGGAGTGTGTCTGTCTAAAAGGCCCGTTTTATCAGAGGGCTTTGATTTCTCTGAGTCAGATGCTGCGTTTCCCTCTGTCCACAAGCCTATTAGATTGTCTCTGAAGTCAGTGTTCGGTTCCTAACGCTCAGCCAGGAAGCCTGCTTCCTCAGAGGCACAATTATCTGCCTCTCAGTCTGAGATCCTCTCTGGGGAGCAAGTCGTGGATGTTCTGACAGTAGAGATCTGGAAGCATTTTGGAAGCTGGGCAAAGCTGAATATGTGCATTTACTTGGTTTGGATTTATCTGGAGTCATGTGGCCCACCCACATCGTGTGAGGGACAAATGAGATCCTGTCAACAGTAAACCTATGTATTTATTTAAGAGGAAATTAAGGATATTTATTGAATATCATCTCTATACTTTGATTATTTTGAGATGCATAGGTAATTAAGGAGCGAGGCCTTACAAGAGATGGTAATGAGAGTGATTTTACTTGGGACCATAACATTCAGGGTGGATTATCTTCCATTTTGCAATAGTTCTGCTTTTCCCCATTGAACTAGAGATCCCATCAAATATTCCTGGTCACTGGTTCAAGAGAGAGTGACTGTCTAGGAGGTGTTGTTTACAAACAACACTTGACAATGACTAATACTGTTGATATGAAATATGTTTACTTATGGAAATAGGTATTTGTAGCTCATTCATATAGACATTTCTCTCATGACCATGTATCTTTATACCTATACATATGAATACGCAAAATATGCATCTGTTAATTAAACAAACATTGATTAATCACGTTCTAAAGACCTAACAAGGACCGTGATAAAAAATGAAAACCAGATTGATGTAATACGTGATTAGATATGGCCTTATTTTTAGTTAACATCAGGAGAAAGACAGTGGCACATACAGGGATTTTAAAAGCTTGATTGGGATCAGGGTTAGCTAACCACTGATAGGACGTTCTTATTCTAAATAAATCAATACTGTATTAATATATTAATACAATAAACATGCTCTCATTTTATATTAGAAATTTTCATTTATTAAAAAATTACACTGTGACATCTGCTCTATTAATTCACTTAGGGTAGTGTCCTAGTCCCTGAAAATTAGTTCCTGGATTAGAGCAATTGAGGCACCATATTCCTAGCAGCTGTAACCAATTTCAACAATGAGAAAAAGAAGGATTCCCAGTATCTGATCCAAACCAGAGTCAACATTCTGAAATTAAATTAGTGCAACTAATTAGTGAAACTGATCTCAATAATTTTCCAAGGTTTGTGAAATATTAAGTGGCATTAAGATAGAATTATTTAATTCACATGTTATCAAACTTAGAAGAATGTTTCAAGAAAATAAATTCTCACCTCCTTATTTCAATTAAAAAAAATATTTTTCAGGAAAGCCACACTCATGCTAGATATTTTTCAACTGTGTCTAGAGTTGAAAGTTAATTACCTTTACAAATTTGACATGAAATTTTACTAAATAAAAAGGAATTTGAAAGAATACACAAATTTGCAATGTAAAACTGTCTTTCTTTTATAAGTTAAATTTTTATATTTAGCCAGGTCCAATTCTGCTCCTGTAAGGCAACCCCCCCCCCCCCACTCTACTTTCTTAGGTACAGGCCCCTCATTTCTGTTTATTTTTATTTGGGCCAAAGATACTAGCTCAGTGTTTGTTTATTCTCAAATCTTGTTGAGGTTATGGTAGTTTACATAGCATTAGAAGTTTTGGCAATATGGATCAGTCATCATGAAACCAAATAGCAGAGAAAAAAAGACTAAAACATAAAGTTTAATAAGATAAGATTTGGGATTAGTTTTGCATTCCAATCCCTGCTCTGCTTTAGTACTTTGAGAAAGAGAGTTAACCTCTATATGCCGCAGATTCTTCAGCTGCAAAATGGTGATAATCATTTCATTCTCATATAACTATTTTGAGTATTAAATGGGATAACATAAAATGCCCAACACAATGCCTGGAATATTTATGTGCTTAATAAATGGCAGTTATTTTTTATTATAATAGTAAATATGTTAGACCTCGACCCAAGGTTCTGAAGTCATCATCTGGGAGTCACTCAGGCTATAGAAAGTAGTGACCAAAGTTGAAAAATTTATAATTGATACGGGGGTAGTGAGTGTCTGTGCGCAGTTTAGATAGCTTGTACAATGATATTGTAGTTACAGATGGTCTGTTAATAACAGCATTAGTAACCCATCTTTCTGGTCATGAAACAGCCTCCTTCACAATGAGCATACTGGGGGGAGGGAGTGAATGGGACAGGCTTCTCTAGAGAGTGTGAAGGAATGCAACTGACCCCTTAGTTTCCTGTCACTGAAAGCCAGCTGTCCCCTTCAAAGAAGTTTTAAAACAACTAAAGTCCCAACAGTCTAACTGCCAATATTGGATTCTGGGTAGCGTATCTTTGGCAAAATTAGTTTGTTCATTTCCGATTCAAGAGAATAGTCACTCATAGACGAAGTGTCAAAGAGAACAGTTTACAATCTTGTCCTTTTGCGCCTTACCTTTCTGCCTATATGGATTTCTAGTCATCACATACATTTTCCTAAAAGAAGCAGATAAGAAACAACTTTTAGAAGGGTCTAGAAATTATAGACCAGTTGCAATGAGCCTTCTTGCAGCTTTATAGTGTCGGTTATTCCCCAAGTACCTACAAAAAGCATCTACAGGCAGAATTTGCCCCAGAAATGCAGCAATATGTGTGATTAGAGGAGAAATAGGATGTATTGTGGGCTCAGTGAATCTACTTCCCCATTATTGACTGGAAAGAAGCACAGTTGAAACACAAATAAGTTAAGAGCAAGTTGGATTGGAGAGGTGAACATTGCGAACATTTGATGCTCTCTGTAGGTCTTAAGGAAAAGTTCTCTAAGACTTTTGTGGCCAAGAAAGTCAGAAATCCATTCTATGTTGAGCTCATTGGGTAGCAGTTCCCAGCATTCAGGGAACATGTTGGTTCTGTCGATTCGTCCAGGCAGTATCTCCTTTTGGAAAATAGAATGGAAAGTTTCAGAGGACACTCAGTCTGGCCCCACAGGTTCAAATTGAAACGGTGAAACTCAGTTTCCTATCCTGCTGGTGTTTTTCTAAAATGGCAATTAATTGACGTCTGCATTGGAAACATATTTTTGAGTGCTTTTAATACAGCTAATGAGGAGCAGAGGCACAACAATGGATGAGGTCTTTGTGAAGCAGGGGATGCTCAGCAGTTCAAATTTCCGCTGTTTTGAGTTTCAGGATGGAATGGTAGGTTTTTCTTAAATTGTACAGTGACTGGGTAAGACAACAGAGAACAGAACGAGTATCTTAAAAGTGGAATGAAAAGAAAATAAAAATGCATAGATAATGATAGTGGAGGAAGAAAAAAGTTGTGTGATTTTGAGGATAGAGTAGGCTTTTTGAGATTTTGTGAGTGATTTCACGAACCAACGTAGAAACTAACAGAGACATAAATAGAACTTAAAAAGTGTAGTTGGATGTATGAGAATTTACTTTCTTTCCCATTTGAAAAATTATCTTCAAAATAAGTTTGACCATTTCTCCTGTGGTCATAATAAATTAAACTTCTTGAAAAAAAGAGACAATGCTGATCTATGACAAAGAAGATCCAAATGGTTGATGGAACTTAATCACAGGTCTTGCTTGATCTACAAAATCACAGAGCAGATGACTGAGTAGTTTTCACCCTCATTCAGATACATGCCGTATGTTAGACCAAACCTGAGTTTTCAGAGAGTTCTCCCCTAATTAAAAATTTTTATTTATTTCAACTGTTCTTGTGGGCCATACTAATCAGTAAGTAAAGAATTGAACTTGAGTCATTACCATAGAGAGATCAGTTATGAAGATACTTAGGACAGATGGTGGGAATACCTCTTTATTTTAAGAGCACTGTCCAGGTCTTTGCTTAGAGTAGCTTAGCAAACCATTCTGTAGCTGGAACTTTATTAGAAAATGTTACTTAAAAATAACACTGCCATGGACTTGGCAAAAGATAACTCATTGTAAGTCCTTTCCATTCACTGGAGGGGATGGTGGAAGGTGGAAAACAAATCCAGTGTGTTAGAACTGGAGAGTAAAAACTTTGAGCTTTGCCCCAGAATATTAGGGACTTCATGTAATGAAAAAGAATATAAAGTCACTACATTTTCTCCAGATGGCAATCGAGATGTCTAAACCTTAGAGAGATTTTCTTGCATAGCCTATGTTAAATATGATGCGAATTTAGATGTCTGATATGGCAATGAAAGTGACTTCTAGCAGGGAAAGTGACTAACTTTAAGACATTATAAGGAACATAATTACATAAATATATTTTTAAAAATTCAAGTATTTATTACCATTTACATATGTTACATTTAAGACTCAATTTGACCAGTGCTTTTGGTTCAGAATGACAACTGTTTTATATTTGAACAAATTATAAAGATGTCCTTAAATAAGAAGGAAATGGTTAAGGTTAGGAAAGTTTATGAGGAACCAAATTCAGAGGGTAAGGTATGGACAGACAGACTATAGCCCTCTGAAATTCATGAGCATGACACCATGAATTAGAATCTCACCTTGATACCTTCTGTGATTTAAGTTACAACTTTATTTTTTCTAGTTTCTCTGGAGCGGTGTTATAAAGGGCTAGCTCATCATACTAGCCATTACTTCATCCCAGAATATGGGTACAAAAAAAAAAAAAAAAGAATTATAACTCCTATGACTGGTTGCCTCCTTGATACTAAAATGAACGTGTGAAAAGTAGCCTAAGGAAGAATATTTTATTAGATCAATTAATATTGTAGAAGAGTTTTGTTCCCGGGTTAATCATTGGTATGATCTCTTAGCTTGTAGTTAAGGTTTGGGGCTAGTCATAAAAGTGACTTGGAAAGGACACCTCTGTTCTTTATTTTCTATCAAGGACTTTAACTCAGATTTATTCAATTTGGTACCCGCAGATTTCTCAAATAGCACATTTGCCAAAGGAATTGTAAGAAGAGTGTTGAGTTACCTTTCAAGGGTGTTTCACGTGTTTTGATTAGAACTTTTTTGCAGATGAAGAAAGCATGAAAACAGCTAGGTATTCTCTAAGGTTTATTGATCATAGCTTCTTAAGTGAAAAATCATATAGATTTCATTTTAGTAGAAATGAATAAAACCTATATATATACTATTCCCTCTAACCGCCCCCCCCCCTCTCTCTTTTTTTCCAAAGTGTCTCTTTTGCTAGCCCAGGGGTTGGACTATGAGCTAGTTTCCATATATTGTGTCTGTTCATGTAGAAACTTGTCTACAGGATTGTGAGACTCTGTGGATGGCAATAACTCTGTGTTCTAGGCAACCCATTGAACCCAGGGCCCTTCTCTTCTGGAATCCTGCAAAAAATAAGATATTTGGTGCAACACATATCCTGTCCATACTTCCCTTGCCTCACCAACCTTTTTGTTGAAGGTTTAGTGTAATGTCACAAGTGACTTGAAATGTGAAAGGGACAGAAATTACTGGCCCTACAGAGTGTTTCCAAGCTGATGTGGTTGCGTGTTCTTGAGCCACGGACTCAATGTTGTGTATTGTGACCAGTTTTTTAAAAATTAGAAATAAGAAAATAGAAAATATTGGAGTTCATCGTACAGAGCAAGGCTACATTTTGTTCTTGGAGGATTTTGTTTTGGTTTTTTCCATACGTGTAAAATAGATTTCTTACTGTGGGTTTGTGCTGGATTGAGTAGTGTTCCCTCAAAACTCGTGACTACCCAGAACCTGTGAATGTGATGTTCTTTGGAAATAAATTCCCAGCAGATGTCATGAAGGTAAGATGATGTCGTATTGCATCAGAGTGAGTCCTACCTAAATGCAATATGACTGGTCTCTTACAAGGAGAGAGAAATTTGGACACAGACACACAGGGAAGAAGGACAAGGAAGCAGGGTTTGCAACGATACAGCTGCAGCCAAGGCACACCCAGGGTTGCACAGGCTAAGAAAGAGGCATGAGGCATATTTTCCCTCAGCGCCTCCGGGAAGACCATTCTTGTTGGTGCCTTGATTTCAGACTTTTTGTGAGCGCATAAATCTGTTACTTTTTGAAACTCATTTTTTCGTTTTGAGAGAGATGTACAGGGTGAGTGGGGGAGGGGCAGAGAGAGCGGGAGAGAGAGAATCCCAAGCAGACTCTGCGCTGTCAGCGCAGAGCCTCATGTGGGGCTCGAACTCACAAACCACGGGATCACAACTGGAGCCAAAACCAAGAGTTGGATGCTTAACTGCTCCATAAATTTCTGTTGTTTTAAGCCAGCCCGTCTGTAGTACTTTGTTACAGCAGCCGTGGGAAACTAACACAGGGGCATTAATGGAAACTTGAAGTCTCTGGACTAACTCGGACTTTTCTTACAAATGCTCAAGGAAGGCACCTGATGTTTTGAAGTTTGCAAAAAGGAGGGACTCATGGAGGTTTCTTCTGGTCTTTCCCTGCCTCTCCTGCCTTCAGATACAGGGTTTTGCATCGAACAAATCCCTTCTTAAATCTTTCTGTGCCAAAACCTCATGCCCTCCCATAAGGAAGAGGGACCAGTTTTTTATTACAACCTAAGGAACATCATCTCTCTTCCACAAGAGAAGATCTTACCTCCTTAATTGTTTCTAGACTTTCCAGTAGTGCCTCAAACTCACGTGTGACCTGATTAATATTTGCACCACCACTGCCTTCCTGGGCTTCTGTCCCATGAGAAATGGTGAATAGGTGCCAATTCTAGTTCAACTTTCTCAATAGAGTCACAGACTTGTTAGTTGTTTTACTAAGTGATATTTTAAGGGAGAACATCTCGAGATAAGTATTATTTGTTTCTCAAAGTCAACACACTCTAAGTTGATAGAGAAGAAATATTTTCCTTAGTAATGCAGTGTTGCAACAGACTGTAGAGTAATTGTTTCCTTTTTCTTTTCCAGTTCATTTACAGGTTTGGTGACATTATCCTAAATATCACACATTTTGATGTCTGCCCTCTCTGTTTCTAGGGGATTGACACTGTCTTGGATTCATTTGTTTTTCCTTTTCATAATAGCTCTGATAGAAGATTGGGGGAGTGAAACAAGCTACTCATTCTTTGCCACAACATAAAAATAGAATCCTATTAAAATTCTCGCTGCATCTGGTTCAGTGAAACCTACTCAGATCTGCTAGCAATGTGTAAACACAACTTCATAAAACCTGAGAGAAAATATTTAACTAATTTTCTTATGAATTAATCCTGATTTTGTTCAGAGGAAGAAAAGGACATTAAAATCAACTGTTACTTTATTTTTTAAGTTTAAATAACTTGTATTTTAAAATATTTCAGATATTTGGCATTGTTAAGTATTTTGTTTTGAACTGAAACAAAGCACAGTCATTTTTGAAGACATCCTAACAACATGATAATAATTTCATACAGGAAAGTAATAGAAACTGCAAATCTCAAGAGATACAGGTGGAGCAAAAGAAATAAAATAATTGCTTGTTTTTTAATGAAAAGAATAATACTGGCTTCATTCTGTTTATACTCACATGAAGAAATATTGGCTGCCTACCATATACGAGGTGCTCTGTTGGTGCTGAGAAACAATTGTGAAGAAAGCAGATGAGGTTTCTGATTTCTTGGGAGAGATGGTTATTAAAGCATTCTTCTTTCATGTTTTAATATTATAATCTTCTGGATTTTAATGTAGATGAAAAGAGCTTTGAGGCCAAGAGATGTTCAACACAATTTGAAATTGTATGGAATTCAACCGCCTGAATGTTGATGGCAGGTGCAGAGTCCATCCCATTGTATGACCTGGGTCACATATGTATCTTTTACATTTGTAAATGATTATGAAAATTTGCAGCCATTTACAAAATTATGGAATAGATAGTTTCATTCTTTCACAAGTGAATTTCTGTCTTTCTCAATTACTGCTTCTTCCCCAACGATTATTCATGATATCGTTAATAGTTTCAGCGTAATCTTTTATAATTGCTGCCTACTGTTTCGAAATGGAAACACAGCTTGATGTATTTAAATGTATATTTAAGTTGTTTAAAGTTCTATAGTACTATAAACAATTCCACAAAAAAATATATCCTGTAATGAACACCCTTGTGTATATATCTTTGTACACGAATGCTCATAATATTAGTTGGCTCTATTCCTGCAAGTGGAATTATTGAGTCAGGAGATTTCAGATTTTGGCAAATGGTTATAAAATGTTCTCCAGCGTGTCCTCCAACTTGCAGACTGACCAACAGTATGAGAGAATGTTTATTTTCTGATAAAGTACTGGACGTTATTAAAAGCTTTTAACTTTTGCTATTCTAATGAGTGATGAATGATTTACCATTTTTTTTTAAATTTGTGTTTCTTTGATTACCAACTAGGTTTAATTTCATTTTATTTCTTAATTAATATTCATACATTAAACAGCCCTTGTATTTTTCCCCTGTGCCAGTAGCATATTTTTAAGTTATTTATTTATTTATTTTGAGAGAGAGAGGGAGAGCATGAGCAGGGGAGGGGCGGGGAGAGAGAGAGAGAGAGAGAGAGAGAGAGAGAGAGAGAAAGGAGTTGGACGCGTAACTGACTGAGTCACCCAGGTGCCCTCCACAGAAGTATATTTTTAATAAAACAGTTTTTATGTTTTTAGTGAAGAGATTCATTATAAACTGTATATGAATATTAGAATTTTGGTATAAATGCAAATATTTTCTTTTAGTCAATTGTGTATCTTCTAACTGTACTCATGATCTTATACTTTAGCTATATATTTTGAAGGTAGAAACTGTATCACATTTTACTTTTCGGCGTTAGGATTTTATGTGTTTAATGAATTTTGTTTGCTTTTTAGTATGGTTGGAGTGAGCGATATTCTCTTTTGCACTTAGTGCCTAAGTTTAGCTGTTGCACTTATGTGAGATGCCATACATATTTCTATAGTAGATGGGTTACTCTATGTACTCACTATTCTATGCTCATAATATATTTGTTCTTCGTCAGTGATATACTGTTTTAATTGTGATACTTCTTTCTAGTATTTTATTATTTGGTAGGTCAAAACGTTAGTCTTTGTTCTTATCCATAATTTTCCTAGGCATTTCTGTACATGTATTTTTCTATATGGATCTTTGAATCAGCTTGTCAGGTTTAAAAAATGCCATTGGTAATGATTTCAAGGAATAGACTAATGAATATCCAGGTGTTTCCATTTGTTAAACATTCCTTTGTAGGTTTCAATAATGTATTTTTATTTTTCTTGTATGAAACTTCAAAGATCTTGTTGGACTTATTCATGGGAATCTTATAATTGTATAGTAATGTATCTTGGCTCATTTTTGGTTTTTGGTAGGTCGGTTGGGTGCTGAAACATCATTTTTTTTCTACATTTACTTTGCCGTTTTATTGAATACATTATAGTGGTATTCTTTTTTCACATAGATGTTGGATGCTTTGGTGTGACAATTAATTATAGTTCTCCTTTAATACGTTTGTAATCCCGGTGATTGCAGAGAGGAGATTTAATTATTTTTAATCACCTTTATTAAGCATGAGTTTAAATTGTAAAATGCAGCTTGAACCTGAGGCCAAAATTGAGCTCTCTGACCTTTTCCCCCTTAGTGAGACCAGTTTGAGAGCTGCGTGTCTCTCCTGAAAATAAAGTGAGTACCCCATGGGCACCGGAACAGGACTTGGAGGAAAAAACACACTTGGTCTGACAGGGGGCACAATAAACCAAGTTTAGGAATGTCAGGAGGTGTAGCACAGATTTGAATTTCTTTCTTTCTTTCTTTCTTTCTTTTTAGTTTTGGGGAGTCATGGCACGGAGAAAAAATTAGATACGAGATAGGTTTGACAGATGTAGGGGCCTTTGTGTGATACCGTCCAACTGTGTTGGAATAACCCGAATTGCCTCCCGCTAAACCCTCCATGTCTGGCATCATGGTCTCCTCTCCCTCTGAAGAAAGAAACGGTTAGCGCCTTGTCAGAGGAGTTTACCTTTCAAGAGGAAGTTAATTTTCTTCATGTTCCTTCCCCATCACTCTTCATTATCTCCAGACCTATAATTAGAATCCAATTCCAGTATGTGTAGGAGAACCAATTACGAAGTCAAACATGTAGGGAGAAGGCTCACAAAACAAAGGATTTCAGAATTTTGCTCATTTTCCTCTTCTTTTTTATTCAACCTTTCCTCCATTATTGTATGTAGGATTTGTTTGTGGAGGTTAATTATGCATTTTGGTCTATAGATAGCTGGTTGTTGAAACAGAATTGCAAAGGAAGCAGAAGGAAAAAGAGACATCAGAGATTCTCAGAGCTGAATTAGAAGAATTTGATTTTTTTTTTTTTTTTTGAGTGCGTTTCAGGCTACATAATGCAGAGTTGCATTAAGTTAACCTGGGGCTTTTAAAATTTTTATTACCAAAAAAGGATATGTATGGATATTAGAACAGTACCTAGAATATAGTAGCGTTTCAAAAAACATTTGTCAAATGAATAAATACATGCTGGGCACCTGGTGAGATGGACTGAGATTATCTAAATTTTAAAAAGTTTTAACTTATTAGCACCCAGATCTCTATCCATATTACATGAAACTTGGTGAGAGGCAGTGCGTGCCTCTAAATTCTTTCACTTTGCTCTTTGCAATTCAGCTGTTTATAAACAAAATTTGCTCATTTGGAATATTTTCTGTGTTCACTTTCTTTGATTTCGGCTCGAATTCTTTTTTTCTTTTTTCCTCATCTTGCTTTGGTTTTAATTTACTCATTTTTCTAGTTTCCTAAGATGAAAGCATAGATAATTATTTTTCAATATTTATCTCTTTAAATCTGTGCAATCAATGCTCTAAGTTTCCTTCCAAGCACTGCTTTCACTGCTTCCCACAAATTTTCGTAAGTTGTGTTTTCATTTTCCCGTAGTTCAGAACATTTAAAAATTTTTTGACCTGTATGTTATTTACAAGTGTATTAAAATTTTTTAAATGTGTATTATTTATTTTTTGAGATAGAGAGAACGAGGAAAGTGGGGAGGGGCAGAGAAAGGAGAAATCCCAAGCCGGCTCTTTGCTGTCAGCACAGAGCCCAACATGGGGCTCGATCGAACTCACGAACCTGAACCGTGAGATAATGACCTGAGCTGAAACCAAGAGTCACACGCTTAAGCGACCGAGCCATCCAGGTGTCCCTAGCAGTGTATTTTTAAATCTCCACATATTTTGGGATTTTCCACTTATCTTTCTCTCATTTATTTGTAGTTAAAATCCATTGTGGTCTGAAAACAGGCATTGTATGATTCGTCTTCATTTGTTAAGGTGTGTTTTATGGCTCAGAATGTGGTCTGTCTTGGTGAAAGTTCCATTTGAGCTAGACAAGCATGTGTCATCTGCTGTTGTTGGATGAAGCAGTCTATAGAGTCCCATTATATCCCTGCTGATTGATGGTAGAGTTGAGTTCAACCATGTCCCTGCTGATTTTCTGCCTGCTGGATCTGTCCGTTTCTGAGGGAGGTGTGTTGAAACCTCCAGCTATGAGAATGGATTCGTCTCTTTCTCTTGCCATTCTATCTGTTTTTGCCTCACCTCATTTGATGGTCTGTTGTTAGGCACATGCACATTAAACATTGGTATATCTTCTTGGAGAACTGACCCCTTTCTTAATATGGTAATGCCTTTCTTTATCCTTGATAACTTTTCTGATTTTTTTTTCTTTCTTAAAATTTTTATTTAAATTCTAGTTGGTTAACATATAGCGTAATATTGGTTTCAGGAGTAGAATTTAGTGATTCATCACTTATATATAGCACCAATGCTCAATACAAGCGCCCTCCTTAATGCCCATCGCCCATTTAGCCCATCCCCCCACTCACCTCCCTCCATCAACCTTCAGTTTTTTCTCCATAGTTAAGTGACTCTTGTGGCTTGCTTCCCTCTCTCTTGTTTTTTTTTTTCCCTACTCATATGTTCATCTGTTTTGTTTCTTAAATTCCACATATGAGTGAATGATACGGTATTTGTTTTTCTTTGACTGACTGACTTTGCTTAGCATAATAGTCTCTAGTTCTATCCATGTCTTTTATTAAAGTCTGCTTTGTCTGAAATATATTCTGCTTTCTTTTGATTAGTATTAGCATGGTATGTTTTTCTCCATCCCTTTACTTACTCTCAATCTCAAAGATATGCATCTTTGTATTTAAAGTGGGTTTCTTGTAGAAAACACATGATTGAGTTGTGTTTTTGATTCACTCTGATGGTCTTCATCTTTTATCTGATGCATTTAAACTGTTGACATTCACAGTGATCACTGATATATTTGGGTTATTATCTGCTATACTCATTACTGTTTCCTATTGCCCTTCTTCTAGGTTCCTATTTTGGTCTTCCACTCTTTTTCTGTCTTTGTGGTTTTAATTGAGCATTATATGGTTCCATTTTCTTTTCTTTCCTAGCACGTTTGTTATACTTCTTTTTTGAACTTCTTTTTGTGGTTGCCCTGGAGTTTACCATATACATTTACAACTAATCCAAGTCCACTTTCAAAGCCATTATTCCACTTGATGGGTGATGTAAATTCCTTATTAAAAATAAAATAATCCTAATTGCTTCTCCTGTCTCTGCCTAGGTCTGTACTATAGTGTCTGACATTAATCTAGGGAAGTTCTCAGTCATTATTGTTTCCAGTACTTCTTCTCTCCCTTTCCCTCTTTCTTCTCCTTTGGTGTTCCCAGCATATTTTGTTATCCCAGGGTTTTTATTGTGTTCCTGTTTTCCAGTCTCTGTTCTCCTTGCTTTTCAGTTTTTGAGGATTCTATTGATACCTTCCAGCTCAGAGATTTTTTCCTCAGCCCTGTCCAGTCTACTAATAAGCCCATCAAAGATATTCTTTATTTCTCTTACAATGTGTCTTTATTGCTAGCATTTCTACTTGGTTCTTTCTTAGGTTTACATCCGCTTACATTCTTGTAATGTAATGTCTGTTCTTTTATGCTACTTTAAAGATCAGAACCCTTAGCATATTAATAATCGTTGTTTTAAATTCCTGGCCAGATATTCCCTACATTCCTGCTATGTCTGGTTCTGATTTTGGCTCTTCTCTTCCAACTGTGTTTTTGTTTGTTTGTTTTGGCCTTGTGGTATGCCTTGTGGTTTCTTTTTCAGGTAGTCAGGTGCACCAGGTGAAGACAACTGCTCTAAGTAGGGCTTCAGGTATGTGGTGGTGGTGTGTAGGGGGAGGGGAGGCATTCTAAGATTCCTGATCCCCGGTTAGGTCTCAGTCTTTTGGGGAGCCTGTGCCTCTGGGCTGTGACTTCTTAGCTCTCAGAGTTGTCTGCGCTGAGCCTCCAGCGATTGGGCAATTCCAGTGCAGATTTCCCTGCCCACGCGTGTGCTGCAGTGGTTTTAGCTTGTGAACCTGTGTGGATAAGTCTGGAGATGCTATATTTGTCTGTCTCCAATTTGGGGGACAGCAGTGGCCCTGTGTCCTCCCTCTGTTATGGATCCAACAAGAGTTGTTGGTTTTTCAGTCTGCTCAGCTTTTTTAGCTGTTGTTAGGATAGAGCGGCATCTTCCAAGCTTCTTACATGTGGAGCCTATAAGGCGAAGTCCTTCATCTGCTTTTTATTCATTTTCTGTGAAACTACCTTATGCTGGTCCAGTCTGTGGGGATTTCTACCTTTGCATTTTTAAGGTCGTTTTAGTTTCACATGCTGCTTTGGGATATTTGTCATAGTGTTAAATTGAATGGTAATTTTTCCTGTATATTAGGGTTTTTAGAATTCTGATTCCCTAAATATTTTTTTAAGTTTTTAAAAAGGCAGAGAATCTGTTGCTTATTGAGAATACTGTGTGCCATCCCCAGCAACTATAATTCAACCTCTGATAAAGATTGGAAGCCTGATTCTCCAATCTTTCCTTTGAAATCTGTTTCTACTGCTTCCTGGAATACCTTATGCCATGCATTTTCCACTCAGTGCAACATTTGTTTTTGCCAGGGTATTGTTCTTGCCTTATTCTTTCCTATTGGGATTGGGTCAGGCCTCACATCTCACACACACGCATACACACGCACACACGCACACGACGTAAGCGTTGCCAATTAATATAATTTGCCCGCTGACCCGCAAAAAATTAGTTCAGTAGTTTTCATAACCTCCTCGGTTCCTGATACTAGTGTCTTCACTGAGACTCTTGTAGAGGTGCTGGGAAAGAGGTGTATGCCCACCAGAGGTATAAGATCGACAGGTGCGTGTATTGCCACTGGCCTCTATTCTCCCCACGTGGAGACAGCCTCACTGAGAGCTGGAGGCTGGTGTCTGATGGTTGCATTTGAGCCCCTAGATTCAGCACCTTAATTGTAGGAAGCAATACAATTTATTTGTTGACAAAGTCATTTTAAGTGGGGATCAAGTAGTTGAATTAAAAAAAAATTCTGCCAATATATTTCTCCTTCGTGCGTCTTCACCCGTGTTTTCTACTGGTTCATTTCCAAAGCATATGCTTACTTTTGAGTACCTCTCGCTATACAACAAGCCATCCAAAGCCCATTTTAGGTGGCTTGGCCCTCTCTTTTCTTCCTCCGTTCAGCAATGCTTCTTGAAAGCATATCCAGAGCTCACAGTATACCCTCTACTCCCCATTCACGGCAACGCTGATTTGACTTCTGTCTCTTCCACCCTTTTGAAAGAGCTATTGCTAAAATCACTAATGCTTGCACATGGGTAAATCCATTGATTATTTCTCTGGCTTTACATTATTCATTACTTCTGTCACATTTGGCATTGGCCATTCTTTCATTCACATACCCAGCTTTCTGCTCATTTCCTCTGATACCGTTTCATTCTGGTTTTATTCCAAATTATCTACTGCTTTATTTTTCATGGACTTGTCTGTCCAACATTTTGACATTTTCAAAGGTTTACCCACTAGCCTTTGATCTCTCACTCTATTTATACAGTCGTCTCCTTTAGACCTATGGCTTAGTATATATCTACCTGCTAATAACTATTTGGAGATTGAGAATTCTAATTTCTGATGACAGTAGGCTAGATAATTGAGACCAATTGTCCCACTGAAAACCATTAAAATAATTGAGACCAATTGTCCCACTGCACACCATTAATGCCAAAGAGAAAATGAAAATTACCTTGCTTAGGGGCACCTGGGTGTCTCAGTCGGTTAAGCAGCTGACTCTTGATTTCGGCTCAGGTCATGATCTCAGGGTCATGGGATCAAGCCCCATATCGGGCTGTGTGCTGACAACACAGATCCTGCTTGGGACTCTTTCTCTCTCTCTGTCCCTTTCCCCGCTTGCTTTTGTGCTCAATCTCTCTCTCTGAAAACAAAAGACACAAAACAAAAAAAGGAGAAATCACTAGCTGATCTTTAAAAAACAGAGACGCTTGGGTGGCTCAGTCAGTTAAGTGTCCGACTTCGGCTCAGGTCATGATCTCGCGGTTCCTGAGTCTGAGCCCCGTGTCAGGCTCTGTGCTGACAGCTCAGAGCCTGGAGCCTGCTTCAGATTCTATGTCTCCCTCTCTCTCTACCCCTCAGCTGCTAGCACTCTGTCTCTCTCTCAAAAACAAACAAACAAAAAATAAAGTAAATAATACCTTTAAAAACAAAAGAATTCACTGTGCTTTTACCAGGACTAGAGCTAGACATCTTTAGAGACAGCTACTTTCCCCATTTCTCTGTCTAATCCTGCTTTTTCTGCTCACCAACTTCCTACATCTGATTTCTCCTTACAAGTTCCGCTTCCACAGGATTTTGGCTTTCTGTGACTTTTCATTTTATTTGACTTTTTGTTAAGGACATTTTCAAATGCACATGAAGAGAATTATCCAGCAAACTACCATCTGTAATTGCCTTCCTTGAACAATTATTGACTTTTCCAATACTGCACATTTCCCTTCCCATTTTATGCATGTAGTTCCTGCAGTAGTCTATTAAAGCTAACCCCAGTTATGTATGAATCAGAACTTTTTTTCTGTAGCAACTACCATGTCACTATGAATCCTTGAGAATTAATAGTAGTTCCTTAATAGCCTCTAATACTTAGCTCATGTTTTAATCCCCCAGATGGTACGAAAGATGCTTTTTAATTTGCTGGTTGTTACATCATGGATATGTTTATTTGGTTCTCTTTTCCTAGTACTTCCTATAAATTGATAGATCTGTAGACTTAATACTTAGGCAGTAACTCTTTATGGATGACTCTGTGTCATCTTCTAGTTTTTTATCATTAAGATAATGACGAAAGGGGGCGCCTGGGTGGCTCACTCGTTTAAGCGCCCAACTCTTGAATTCAGCTCAGGTCATGATCTCACAGTTCCTGAGTTCCAGCCCTGCCTTGGGCTGTGTGCTGATGGTGTGGAGCCTGCTTGGGATTCTGTCTTCCTCTCCCTCTGCCCCTCTCCCACTTGCTCTCTCTCTCTTTCTCAACATAAATACAAACAAACTTAAAAAAAGATAACGATGAAAGGTTTTAGCACACAGTTATGACTTTCAAGTGGAAATGTGCCAATACTATCTTCCTTCTGTCCTTATTTACTGGAATTCTCTGAAAGGGAATTTACCACGTCAGGCTCTTGGTACTCTTCATCTAAACCTAAGGGGAAGGGAGAATAAATACTTTGCAGCAGTGAGTTGGTATCCTAGCAACTTCTGTGGTGTCCAGTGATACTCATTTTTTTTTAGTATAATCTTAGGAATTTTGTTATAGTTACTATATTTTAATTCATCATAGTCGTTAATTTTTTTAATGCTGTGAAAACTGTCCAGTTGGGGCTCTTTCAAATTCTTTGTCCTTTTGCGATAACATCATTGGACTTTTATTGCTCTCTTGCATTCTGCACAGAAAACAGCCAGATTCATCTTTTTCCCTCCAGGTATTTACATTTTGTAGATCAAACTATTAATATGTGGAGGAGAAATAGCATGCATGTATTCATTCTGGCATTTCAAAGGCAAATGGGCTATTTCATATTTTACTTAAATTCTTTGATTTTATACTTTTTTCCCCTCTTTTGATGAAAATATTGGTTCTTAACAATATTAACACAACTCTTTGCTTTTTTCTACAACATACCTGTAGTGGTTTCAGAATAATAATCCAAGATATTTTAACCATTTTCTCGAAAATAGAATAACTATTTCTGTCTGTGATTTGCAGCCTCTGTTATAATGTTAGATGTTATTTGTTTCAGTCTCACGAACCCAATATTTAGGTATTGTTTTATGGTATGATTTTTAATGTATATAAGATAGTTACCTAGTTCCAATGTCCAATTGTATAATAAGGTATGTTTCCATAAGACATTTTTCCTATTCTTCCCACCTATTTTCTCCATTTAGCTGTAGATAATTATTTTGATTATGGGTTTTCTGTCCTTCCATAATGATACTCAATACATAATTCTGGGATATTAATTAGCAATTTATTTATTTAATTTTAAATGTTTATTTATTTATTTTTGAGATAACATGAACAAAGCGAGGGACAGAGAGAAAGAAGGAGAGAGAATCCTGTCTTCTGCTGGTTTTGGGTTTTATTTGCTGTTCTTTTTCCAGCTCCTTAAGGCGTAAGGTTAGGTTGTGTATCTGAGATCTTTCTTCCTTCTTTAGGAAGGCCTGGATTGCTATGTACTTTCCTCTTATGACCGCCTTTGCTGCATCCCAGAGGTTTTGGGTTGTGGTGTTATCATTTTCATTGACTTCCATATACTTTTAAATTTCCTCTTTAACTGCTTGGTTGGCCCATTCATCCTTTAGTAGGATGTTCTTCCGTCTCCAAGTATTTGTTACCTTTCCAAATTTTTTCTTGTGGTTGATTTCAAGTTTCATAGCATTGTGGTCTGAGAATATGCATGGTATGATCTCGATCTTTTTGTACTTACTTAGGACTGATTTGTGTCCCAGTACATGGTCTATTCTGGAGAGTGTTTCGTGTGCACTGGAGAAGAATGTATATTCTGCTGCTTTAGGATGAAATGTTCTGAATATATCTGTTAAGTCCATCTGGTCCAATGTGTCATTCAAAGCCATTGTTTCCTTGTTGGTTTTTTGATTAGATGATCTGTCCATTGCTGTGAGTGGGGTGTTGAAGTCCCCTACTATTATGGTATTACTATCGATGAGTTTCTTCGTGTTTGTGATTAACTGATTTATATATTTGGGTGCTGCTACATATGGCTCATAAATGTTTACAATTGTTAGGTCTTCTTGGTCTATAGACCCCTTGATTATGATATAATGCCCTTCTGCATCTCTTGATACAGTCTTCAGTTTAAAGTCTAGATTTTCTGATATAAGTATGGTTACTCCGGCTTTCTTTTGTTGACCATTAGCATGATAGATGGTTCTCCATCCCCTTATATTCAATCTGTGTCTTTAGGTCTAAAGTGGGTCTCTTATAAACAGCATATAGGTGGATCTTGTTTTCTTATCCATTATGTTACCCTATGTCTTTTGATTGGAGCATTGAGTCCATTGACATTTAGAGTGAGTACTGAAAGATATGAATTTATTGCCATTATGATGCCTGTAGAGTTGGAGTTTCTGGTGGTGTTCTCTGGTCCTTTCTAATCTTTTGTTGCTTTTGGTATGTATATATATATATATGTGTGTGTGTGTATATATAATATATATACACACACACACACACATATATATATATATATATATATATATATATATATATATATTAAGGGGGGACTCTGAGGAGAGAAAAGATGAAAATATATTTATAAATATATAAATTAAAAATATATAAATAAATAAATTAAAAATATATAAATATATTTTCATCTTTTCTCTCCTCAGAGAGTCCCCCTTAAAATTTCTTGCAGGGCTGGTTTAGTGGTCACAAACTCCTTTAATTTTTGTTTGTCTGGGAAACTTTTAATCTCTCTTTCTATTTTGAATGACAGCCTTGCTGGATAAAGAATTCTTGGCTGTGTATTTTTCTGATTTAGCACACTGAATATATCCTGCCACTCCTTTCTGGCCTGCCAAGTTTCTGTGGATAGGTCTGCTGCAAACCTGATCTGTCTTCCCTTGTAGGTTAGGGACTTTTTTCCCCTTGCTGCTTTCATGATTCTCTCCTTGCTGGAGTATTTTGTGAATTTGACTATGATATGCCTTGTTGATGGTCGGTTTTTGTTGAATCTAATGGGAGTCCTCTGTGCTTTCTGGATTTTGATGTCTGTGTCTTTCGCCAGGTTAGGAAAGTTTTCCACTATGATTTGCTCACATAACCCTTCTACCCCTATTTCTCTCTCTTCTTCCTCTGGGACCCCTATGATTCTGATGTTGTTCCTTTTTAATAAGTCACTGATTTCTCTAATTCTTAAGTCATGCTCTTTTGCCTTAATCTCCCTCTTTTTTTCTGCTTCATTATTTTCTATAAGTTTTTCCTCTATATCACTGATTCTCTGTTCTGCTGCATCCATCACTTCTGCTACTGCATCCATCCGTGATTGCAGCTCAGTTATAGCATTTTTAATGTCGTTCTGGCTATTTTTTACTTCTTTTATCTCTGCAGAAAGGGATTCTAATCTATTTTCGGCTCCAGCTAGTATTCTTATTATTGTGATTCTAAATTCTGGTTCAGACGTCTTGCTTGTATCTGTGTTGGTTAAATCACTGGCTGTCGTTTCTTCGTGCTCTTTCTTTTGCGGTGAATTCCTTCGTTTTGTCATTTTGAAGGGAGAAAAGGAATTAATGAGGTAGAAAAATTGAAATTAAAAAAAATTAAAATTAAAAAAATACTAAAATTAAAAATTAAAAACACACAAACACAAAAATCAAATAGATGATGCTAGATCCTAGGTGTGTTTTGGTCTGGGTGTTGAAAGTGGCTTGACAGATTAGAGAAATGAAAAAAAAAGGGGGGGAGGAACAAAAAAGGGAATCGTTTGAGGATTTGAAAAAATGAATACAGTAAAGTAGACTAAAATGAGATGATGTGGGTAAAATAGAATTTGAAAAAAATATACACAAAAGTAGACAATATAGTAGAAAAATTAAAGAAATATTTTAATAAAATTAAAAAGAAATATGAATTTTTCGTTTTCTGTATTTAAGAAAAAAATGAAAAAGAAAAAAGACAAAAAAGAAAAGAAAAAAGAAATCGTTTGAAAATTTGAAAAAGTGAATGTAGTAGACTGAAATAAAATGATGGGAGTAGGATAGAATTTGAAAAAATTTACATAAAAGCAAAAAATGTATCAATAAAAATTAAATAAAAATATTTTTAAAAGAAATTGAAAGTAAAAATGAAGTTATTCTCTTTCTGTATTCAAGAAAAAAAAAAGAAATTAAAAAGAGAAAAAAGAAAAAAAAAGGAAATTGAAAAATTGAAAAAGTGAGTACACTGAAGTAGACTAAAACAAAATGATGGAAGTAAAGTAGAATTTGAAAAAATTTACACAAAAGTGAAAAATACAGTAATAAAAATTAAAGACAGATATTTTTAATAAAAATTGAAAATAAAAATGAATTGTTTCTCTTTCTGTATTCAAGAAAAAGAAAAGAATTATAAAAGAGAAAAAGGAAAAAGAGAAAATAAATGAATAGATGAACCTGCTAACAGATTGAAATAGGACTGAAATTGCTTCGTTTTCCCTTAGAAGTCAGTCCATGTAGCTCTTTATAGTCCGTAAATTACGCCGGTGGTGAGGTTTGTGTTCTTGAAGAGCCAATTTGGCCCAGTTGGGCGGGGCTCAGTGTAACAGCTCTGCTCTCCACTAGGTGGCGCTGCTAGCCTACTGGGATGGATTGTTGGGGTTCTCATGTGCATGCCTGGGAGCGGTGAAAATGGCGCCACCCAGCCACCCAGTCTTTTCTCCCTGATCAGCAATCGCGCACCGGTCTTCTGTCTTCAGCTCTCGTCTACTCCCTGCTTTTCCACTCTCCGTGACTAGGCCCCAGGCAGCACCTCTCTCCTGAGTTTTGTCTCAGATGCGGCTGTTTTCCCCGGCTCCTTACTTCTGAAGGACTGCGGCTTTGACCCGTTCTGCCCCTCTGTGGGAGGGTCTCACCAAGCAATGGCCGAGTGAGCAATGGCTGAATGTCGGCTGCACCCAGGATCGCGTGCTGGACCCTGCAGTTGCCTGTGCCCCGAGACTGTGGCCAGGTGCCAGCCCGCCCCTGAAAAAGATCGTGAGACAGTGTAGCATCAGCGTTTCAGGATGGCAACACACAGCTGGCCCCAGGCTTCACCCTTAATGACCTTGTTCTAGCAACAGCAAATGTGGCTGTTCTCTGGGGTCTGCTGGGACCAGGTGGCTTCAACAGTCTCTACCAAACGGCCTTCCAGCAGTGGAACCGCTTTTCCCCGTGTGGCCCAAGAATCTCTCAGACCCCACTCAGTTCCTGGGGATTCACCTTTCCCACCAGAGCACCGCCAGGTATTGAGCTGCGGAGTTGTAGCCTTTGCGCTCCCCTTGTTTACAGTCTTAATGGAATGTAAACCCTCTCCTTATCCTTTCTCCCTTTTTAGTTTAGTCCCTGTGGCTGTTTCCCATTTTCCACTTTGTCTCCAGCTGCTTTTGGAGAGGGGTGTTTTTCCTGTATTCTCACCCCACCCCTGCCCCAGTCTCTGTCCTCTCTCCACTCACAAAAGCACCTCCCTTCCTGTGCCCTCTCGCTCCCCAAGTTCAACTCTCCACACCACGTACGTGCTGAATTCTGTGGTTCAGGTTGTGCAGATTGTTGTGTGAATTGTCCAATCAGTTTTCTAGGTGTGTAAGATGGTTTAGTGTTGGCCTGGCTGTATTTCATGGAGGCGAGACTTACAAAAAGCTTCCATGCTGTTCCGCCATCTTGGATCCTCTGAGAGAGAGAATCCCAAGCAGGTTCTGTGCTTATAGCACGGGGCTTAAACCCACTAACCATGAAACTATGACCTGAGCTGAAATGAAGAGTTGGACGTCCCAATTAACAATTTAGAAACAAAAATTTTATGTCATGTTATACATCTGAACAACTGCCATAATTGGTGAACAGATACACATAAAAATTAGATACTTAAACTTTTTTTTAAATGTTTATTTTTGAGAGAGAGAGAGAGAGAGAGCGCACCTGTGAGCAGGTGAGGGACAGGAAAGAGGGAGACACAGAATCGGAAGCAGGCCCCAGGCTCCAAGCTGTCTGCACAGAGCCCGACGTGGGGCTCAAACTCACAGTCTCCGAGATCATGACCTGAGCTGAAGTCAGATGCTGAACCAACTGAGCCACCCACGTGCCCCCAAAATAGTTACTTTTGATCAAAAGGCATTTAATGTTGATTCAAACTCTGAAAGAGGGGAAAATATCTCAAAATAAAAGCTCTGTAGCAAACACTGGAGTGAAAGATCTATTTCAAAATAAATAATCAAGTTAAACAGTAAACATTATGGGAAAGTCTTACAGTAAATGTATCAAAAATAAATTATAAAAAATAATAGATTATCCTGTATTACCTATTCTCTTCCAGTAACGTTTCTAAACCATCTTATTTGATACTCAGTACTTTCACAATGTTGATTTTAGCATGCTATTGTATAAGTAAAGAATGTTTGTAAGCAAGAGATCTCACATCTCCTGTGTCTCCCATAAGCAAGGAGTTTGATGGGATAGCCTGGTTCTATGGGACCATCTGCCTCAGTGGTCTGTCTCATTAGGATGCCATCTGAGGCTTGGTTGATGGCCATGGTGTGAATGCACTTCAGAGGCCTTTGTTTATCGGTGAGGAATCTTAACTTTCTGCTGCTGAATTCTTTGCAGCTGGCTCTGGAAACCTGAAAATGAGTCACCACTTCTTGGAAACCCTCCCAGGAAGAGAAGCTTGAGGGGTTGGGTGTCAGGAGATGTCCACAGGGTCATAGCTGTGGTTCTGATCTCAGCCCTCAGATGTGCCTCCCACCACATCTTTCTACAAATACATATTCATACACATACTTGGCTATACTCTTGGGCTCTCCTAGAGTTTCACAGCTTAAAAGTGAAACAAGGAAGAAGCAAACTTGGACTCATCTGGCTCTAGATTTCATATCCTTTACTATTGTACCTTGTATAAAACATTTACTAAAGAGAATGCTACAGATAGTAAATAAAAATAGAAGAACATTTCATGAACAGTTACACAAGAAATGTCAGAAAAAATACATTTGAGTGGGCACACACGTTATGTCATTAGTAACAAAGTAAACAAGATGTTTCTTTATTGAATAAATTTGACAGGTAACATTATGCAAATTTAAGGTGTATGTTGCTCTACTTTGATATTATATATTATAATATGGTTGTGGTTGTAATGATATTTTATCACATTACATATTTATTACAGCTTAGTACAAAATAGTACAATATTACTGGCCATGTTCAATAAATGTGCATGAAATCTCTACAGCTATTTTATTTTAAGTTTATTTATTTATTTTGAGAGAGAGAGAGAGAGAGAGAGAGAGAGAGTGTGTGTGTGTGTGTGTGTGTGTGTGTGTGTGTGTGTGTACACAAGTGGGGGAGGGGCAGAGAGAATGGGAGGGAGAGAATCCCAAGCAGGCTCTGCACTGTCAGCGCTGATCCCAATGCCGGGCTCCATCTCGTGAACTCCCAGATCATGGCCTGAGCCAAAATCAAGCCAAATTTATTGAGTCTTAATGGACTGAGCCACTCAAATGCCCTACAGCTATCCTAATACTTGTCGCACCATTGTACCCTTAAGCACCACAAGTCTTATATCCCCACCCCATCTCCTGGTAACTACCATTTTATTCTTCATCTTTTTTTTTTTACATGTTTGATTTTTTTTATTCCACATATGAACAATATCATAGTGTACTCATCTTTGACTGTTTTCATTTAGCATAATGTGCGTACGATCCATCCATGTTGTCATAGAAAGTAGGATATACTCCTTTCTCATGGGTAACTTACATTCCACTGTGTATATATACCACATCTTTTTATCCATTGATGGGTATTTGGGTTATTTCTTCATTATGGCTACTGTGAACAGTACTGCAATAAACAAAGGTGTGTGTGTATCTTATACTCAAAGGATATAAAAATAGGAATTTGACATTCCCACAAGGGAAACTGATGAATTGTATGCTAGGTCTATTTTTTAGCTTTTGAGGAACTTCCATAATGTTTGCCATGGTGGTTGGACTAATTTACATCACCACCACCGTGTAGAAGGGTTCCCTTTTCATTACATCCTCACTAGCACCTGTTGTGTCTTGTTTTCTTGATGATAGCCATGTGAGGTAACATCTCACTGTGGTTTTTATTTGTAGGTCCTTGATGATTAGTGATGTTGAGCACTTTTTTTTTAATTTTTAAATTTTTTTTTTTTTAATTTTTGAGAGAGAGAGAGAGAGCGAGAGAGACACAGAGTGTTAGTGGAGGAGGGGCAGAGAGAGAGAGGGAGACACAGAATCAGAGGCAGGCTCCAGGCTCTGAACTGTCAGCACAGAGCCTGATGCTGGGCTCAAACTCATGAACTGTGAGACCATGACCTGAGCTGAAGTCTGACGCCTAACCAACTGAGCCACCCAGGCACCCCAAGCATTTTCTCATGTTCCTGTTGACCATTTTTATGTTCTTTTTGAAAAAAAAGGTCTCTTTAGTTCTGCCTATTTTAAAAATCTGACTGTTGGATTTTTTGTTGTCATGGTCATTGTTCTTATTATGTTAGCCCTTAATATATTTTGGATATTAACCCCTTGTCTGATGTATGGTTTGCAAAATTTTTTCCCATTCCGTAGGCTCCTTTTTCATTTTGTTCGTTCTTTTGCTGTGCAGAAGCTTCTGAGTTTGATGTAGCTTCACGTGTTGGTTTTTGCTTTTGTTGTTTGTGCTTTTGGTATTATGCCCAAAATGTTGCCAAGGCCAATTTCAGTGAGCTGCTTCCGGAGATTTATAGTATCAAGTCTTAGGTCTACATCTTTGATGCCTTTTGAGTTAATTTTTCTGAGTGGTGTGAGTTAGGGATCCAGTTTCATTTATTTGCTGTGCTTCTCCACACTGGCTGTACAAAGCATATAGTTTGTAATTAGGAAGTGTGATACCTCTGGTTTTGTTCTTCTTTTTCTCAGAATTGCTTTAGGTATTTGGGGTCTTCAGTGGCTCCACACAACTTTTCTTCCATTTCCGTGAAGAATCCTGTTGTTGTTTTGTTGGATATTATATTGAATCTATAGATGGCTTCTGGTAGTATGCCCATTTTAACAATATTCTTCCAACCCATGAACATGAAATGTTCTTTCCATTTGTTTGTGTTTTCATTGATTTCTTACAGCAAAGTCTTGTTATTTTCATTGTGCAGATGTTTCATTTCCCTGGTTAAATTTATTTCTAAGCATTCTATTGTTTCTATGCTATTGTGAATGGAATATTTTTCTTTATTTGTAGTCTGATTCTTCATTATTAGTGTCAGTGTTGCTGGTTTCTGTAAGTTGATTTTATAACCTAGTGTATTGAAATAATTTCAGCAATTTTTTGATTGATTCTGGGATTTTATGTATAAGATCATGTCATCAGCAAAGAGTGACAATTTTTCTTCCTTATTTGGATGTCTTCTATTTCTTTGTCTTGCCTAATTGCTCTGACTAGGACTTTCAGTACTATATATTGAATGGGAGTGGTAAGAGGGGGTGACCCTGTCTTGTTCCTGATTTCAGGGGATATCTTTCTATTTTTCTCCATTGAGTATAATGTTAGCTGTGGGTTTAATGTTAGCTGTGGGTTTGTCTTATGTGGCCTTTATTATGTTGAAATATGTTCCTTTTATATATTATCTGTTAAGGGTTTTTATCATAAAAGGATGCTGTATTTTTTTTTTTTTCAAATACTATTACTGTGTCTGTTGGGACAATCATATAATTTCTAACTTTCATTTTGTTGATTTGATGAATTATATTTATTGAGTTGTGTATCTTTGAATCATCCTTTCATCCTAGAAATAAGTTCCACGTGCTCATGGTGTATATAGTCTTTTTAATGTGTTCTTAAATTTGTTTTCTTGAGATTTTTTTGCATCTATATTCATCAGGGATATTGGCCTACGGTTTTCTTGCCATATTCTTACTGGTTTTGGTATCAAGGTAATGCTGGCTTTGTGTGAGTTTGGAAGTGTGTGCTCAAGAATTTGAGGGAGATTGGTGTTAATTCTTTATTTGGTAGCATTTACCAGTTAAGTTGTCAGGCCCTAGTGTTTTCTGTGTTGGGAGATTTTTAATTACTGATTCAATCTCTTGACTCATTATTGGTCTGTTCAGATTTTCTATTTCTCCCAGTCTTGGTAGGTTGTATATTCCTAGAAATGTATCCATTTCTTCTAGCTTATATAATTTGTTGGCATGTAACTGTTCATAGTGGTCTTTTAAGATTCTCTGTATTTTTGTAGTATCAATTTAATGTCACCTTTTTCTTTTAAAATTTTATTTATCTGAACCATCTTTTCTCTTAGTCTAGCTAAAGATTACTCAATTTTGTTTCATTTTTTTATCATTTTTTATATTGTGGTCTTATTTATCTCTATTATGATTTTTATTATTTGCTTTCTTCTGCTACCTTTGAGCTTAGTCTTTCTAATTTCTTGAGGTGTTAAGAGGTATAAAGTTAGGTTGTTTGAGATCTAATTTAGTAATATATGACTTATTTCAATAAACTTTGCTCTCAAAACTGCTTTTGCTATATCCCACAACACTCGATATGTTTTATTCTCCTTTTCTTTTGTTTTAAGATAATTTTTTAGGGGCGCCTGGGTGGCTCAGTTGGTTAAGCATCTGACTTCGGCTCAGATCATGATCTCACGGGTTCGTGGGTTCAAGCCTCGCATAGGGCTGTGTGCTGACAGCTCAGAGCCTGGAACTTGCTTCAGATTCTGTGTCTCCTTCTCTCACTGCCCCTCCCCTGCTTGCACTCTGTCTGTCTATCTCTCTCAAAACAATAAATCAATATTAAAAAAATTTTTTAAGATAATTTTTTATTTCCCTTATTATTTCTTCTTTGATCTTTTTGGTTTAGAAATGTGTTGTTTATTTTCCACGTATTTGTGGATTTATTCACTTTCCTCTTTTTTTTTTTTTTTTTCAACGTTTATTTATTTTTGGGACAGAGAGAGACAGAGCATGAACGGGGGAGGGGCAGAGAGAGAGGGAGACACAGAATCGGAAACAGGCTCCAGGCTCCGAGCCATCAGCCCAGAGCCCGACGCGGGGCTCGAACTCACGGACCGCGAGATCGTGACCTGGCTGAAGTCGGTCACTTTCCTCTTGATGTTGATTACTAATATCATAGCATTGTGGTTGATTGGTTGAGTTGGTATGATTTTAATTTGCCTAAATTTGCTAATACTTATTTTGTGGCCTGTCATATGACCTATTCCAGAGAACGTTCTGTGTGCACTTAAAGAATTTGTATTCTGCTGTCGGATGGAATATTCTATAAATATCAAGTGTTCTGAAGTGTGGGTTCATTTCCAACATTTCCATGTTGATTTTCTGTCTTGGTGATCTACTCATTGCTGATAACGCGTTATTGAATTCCCTTGCTATTATTGTATTTTTGTCTATTTTTCCCTTAATATGTTAGTATTTGCTTAGTATATTTAAGTACTCAGATATATTGATATATCTTCTTGATGTGTTGATCTCATTATCATTGTATAGTCACCTTTTTGTTTCATGTTACCATTTTTAGCTTGAAATCTATTTTGTCTGATAAAAGTATGGCTACACACGCTTTGGTTTGCTTAAAGTATCTTCTACCCTTTTATTTTGAGCCTACATGTGTCTTAAGGCTGAAATGAGTTTCCTGAAGGCAGCATGTAGTCGGGTCTTGTTTTTTAATCCATGCAGCCATGTGGTGCCTTTTGGTTGATGGGTATAATCTATTTACACTTACATTTTTTAATATGTGAGGACTTACTGCTAACGTTTTATCTTTTGTGGTTGTTTTATATCTCCATTGTTTGTTTTTCTTACTGTTTCTGTCTGCTTTTTAAACTTAGTTGCTTTTTATGATGATTTGCTCAGTTTTCCTTTTTTTTTTGTCTGGTGTCTCTGCTTTAAATTTTTGTTTTGTGGTTACCATGGGTTTTGCATAAGATGTTTCATAGATATAAGAATCTTTTTTTTTTTTTCTAATAGCAACTGATTCTCATTTGCCTATGCAGTTTCCATTGTTTCCTTCCTCCCCTTTTATATTTTTGTTTTCACAAATTATCCATTTTTATGCTGTCAGTTCATTACCAGGTTGTAATAGCTATAGTTTAATGTTTCTTTTTCCTTTAACCTTGGTGCCCTAAATGTTTAACAGTATATTCTAAAATAGTTACACTTTTCTGATTCTAATTATCACCTTACTCAGAGTTTTGTGTACTTTTATCTCTTCATTTTAGGTAAAAGAGCTCCTTTTTTTAAAACTTTATTTATTCTGAGAGAGAGAGGGAGAGGGAAGGTGGGGGAGGGGCAGAGAGACAGAGAGAAGGAGAGCGAGAATCCCCAGCAGGTTCTGTGCTGTTAGTACAGAGCCCAACACAGGACTCCGTCTCACAACCATGAGATCATGACCTGAGCTAAATCAAGTGTAGGATGTTCAACCAACTGAGCCACTCAGGCCCCCCTGGAAGGCTTCCTTTCTTATAACATTTCTTAGAAAGTGGGTCTAGTGCTGGTGAGCTACCTCAGCTTTTGTTTTCTAAGAAAGCCTGTATTTCTCCTTAATAACTGCAGGATAACTTAGCTGGATACTGTAGTCTTGGCTGAAAATTTTTGTATTGTTAAATATTTTCAATGTGTCATTCTACTCTCTCCTGGCCTGTAGAGTTTTTGCTGAGAAATCTGCCGATAATCTCATGGAAGTTTCTTTGTAGGTTACTTACTTTTCTCCCCTGGCTGCCCTTACTACTTCTTTATCATTGCCTTTTGACAACTTCATTATAATGTGTCTTGGAGAAGGTCTTTTTGCATTAAGATAGTAAGATGATCTAGTAGTTTTATAGACTTCCATGTCCAGTTCTTTCTTCAGGTCTGGGAAATTCTCAGCGGAATTCTTTAAGCCCCCTTGCCCCCCTCTCTTTTCATTCTCCTATACCCATTATTATGTTGGCTTTTCCAATGGAGTCTCATAGCTCTTGTCAGATTTATTTTTTCACTTTTTTACTTTTTTTTTAAGTCTTAGTTTTCTCTATTCCTCCTAAATGATTTTTAGATTTTTAACTCTAGATTGCTTATTCTCTCTTCCCTTTGGTCTGCTGTATTTCTACTGATTTCTATGCATTCTTCTTCATCTCAATTAACTGAGTTCTTAGGCCCTAGGATTTATGAGTTCTTTTTTTTTTTCTTTAAAATTTCTATTTCTTTGGTAAAATATTCCTTCAGTAACTTTGTGAACTCAATGAATTGCTTTCCTGAGTTTTCTTGTAGCTCGGTGAACTTTTTTATAATAGCTATTTTGAATTCTCTGTCAGACGGCAATCTTCCATGAGTTTGAGTGGTTCCTGGAGGATTTTTTTTCCTCTTTCTTTCTTTCTTTCTTTCTTTCTTTCTTTCTTTCTTTCTTTCGCTACCATGTTACCATGATTTTTCATGGTGTTCGAGATGTGCCTCTGCTAGAACACGCGAGTAGTGGAAACGCCTTTCTTATTTAGGTGGAGTTTTATTGACTGATTCTAGCAGCCCAACAGGTTGGCAGTTAGAGTCTGTTCTTTTGTTTTACAGCAGGTGGCTCTGTACCACAAGTTTTGGGTTTCTTTTCACTGACTGCTTCATGGTAATATTTGGGAGCTCACATGAAGAAAAAGAAAAAAAATGGGGGGGGGCAGATAGGTGGCAACAGAGTAGGGAACAGTGTGTGCAACAGGGTGTGCTTGACCTTTGGGGCTTTGAGTGTGCCCGTGCCCTGGTAGGGAAATCCTTTAGTGAGGGAGTCCTGGGTGGTCCTCTTGGTGAACTCCAGGGGCAGGCAGCAGGTAATGTTTCTCCCTGTCTCCTTCTCTTTCTTTTCCCTCCCCTTCTGCTGATGTCTCTGCTCAAAGCACCGGGCAGGGCTGAAGTGCGACAGGACCCTCCAGCTGCTGCCTGCGGAACTGCATAGACTTTTCCTTACTTTCCACCCCCCACCCCTCTGCCAGAGGGGTGCTAGCACCTCTGCTGCCCCGCCCCCCGCAGGTCAGCAGCCTCCCTCTACTCCCACATCGCCAGCCTCCCCCCAGGTTGGCTTTAGTTGTACACGTATGTGTATGTCTCTGGTGTCCTGATGTGCTGTACGGAGGACCTTTGTTGGGTTATGGATATCTACTAATTATAAATGGAAGGGGATGTACAAAGTGAATGATTCACACCATCGTGATGTTCAAGATAATGTTTCTTTTCAGTACGGTTAAGTGACAGCATGTGTTCTCAAAATTCTGTCAATTATTTTTTGGAATTTGAATTACTTTTTAAATGTTAGAAGTATACTATTAAATATCTTCCTATTGATTGGTACTTTGATTCTTGGAATCAACCACAAAGGAAGAATAATACCAAATTTTACCCTTGAATTTGTTAATGATGACCTTCCTGAAGTTACAATTCTGTATAATTCAGCCATTTGAGACCATGTGGAAGATAGTAAGACTAGGGAACCCCATGGAAAATGTAAACAATAAAAGTACTTTCTTTTCCTTCCCAACACTGCGGGAAGTAAGTAAATAGATTGCAAAATAATTGCATCATAATTAAGGAATTAAATCCAGTATTTTCTGTTTACTACTGTCCCTTGCTACCTATAGTCGTTTTTTATTTAATGAAGATAATAGGCATATGAAGAGTTATTTTTCTGCCTGATCCTTCTAATAGAATTGGAAGAGAAGCCTTTGTGTTGTGTCTATACATGTCCATTTCTATGGCTCAGGCAGGGTGATCTAACAGTTTAATAGGCTGTGTGCATTTCAGATCTCTTCCTGGAATCCAGGTTTCAAATCTGACTTCGTTTGACATAGTTTCTCCTAGAATATCTTAATCTTTTTTTGGTTCACAAATACCTTTGAGGATTTGAGAAATTCTTACTTCTTTGTCCACCAAACTAATATCTTACTATGGATAATGAATGGCCATGGCATGAGCTAAGGAATAGCTATGTCTATGAAACAGTTGTGTTATTGGGCGTAGTGTCAGAAGAACCATTGTTCTGTTTAGTGATAGTGCGAATTGGGCTGACTCACGTATGGATCGTCCCACGGAAATTCCCATGGAATTTTTTTTTTTACTGATTCTAATTTGTTAATTATATCAGCTAGGATAAGATAGGCTGTGTGTCAGGAAAAGAAGGCCAGTTACAGACTGTTGCAGGCAGGTGTCCTACATATGGAGACTCCTCATTCAGAGCTAGTAAACTTACTGCAACACTGTAACACCATGTTACAACAACTAGGAAGTGGAAGAAGGGAAGAAGATTATGTCCCGGCTCTTACACAGTTCAGCACAGAAATGAATAATGCCACTTCTGACATTTTGCTGGCCAGAGTCAGATACTTGGCCATGTCCAAATTCTAGAAGTTCAACTCTCACACTTAATGTTAGTAACACAGCTGCTTAAGTGCCAGTTATGGGAAATCTGATCAACAGAGCAGTGGTTTGTAGGAAAGCAAAGGAAGACAAAAGCTTAGTGGGTCATTTAAACATATTCGATATGAGTCAACAAGGCCTACTTAAAAACAACAGAGAGGGGCACCTGGCTGGCTCAGTTGGTTCAGTGTCTATCTCCTGATTTTTGGCTCAGGTCATGATCTTACACTTTGTGAGGTCGAGCCCCACATCGGGCTGCACACTGACAGCGTGGAGGCTGCTCTGGATTTCTCTCTCCAGCTTTCTTTACCCCTCCCCCTTCTCTCTCTCAAAATAAATAAATAAGCATTAAAAAATAATAGGCAATTAGCTTCTATACAAGTAAAAGTGAATTATGAATAGTGTCATAATATTTTTAAAAGAATAAATAACCAAAGCTTGAGAAATACAACAAGAGTCTACCAGCAATATAACATAGTAATAGGTTAAATTAAAACCAAAAGCATGGGGCGCCTGGGTGGCACATCGGTTAAGTGTCCGACTTCACCTTAGGTCATGATCTCACAGTTCGTGAGTTCGAGCCCCTCGTCGGGCTCTGTGCTGACAGCTCAGAGCCTGGAACCTGCTTCACATTCTGTGTCTCCCTCTCTCTCTGCCCCTTCCCTGCTCATGCTGTGTCTCTCTGTCTCAAAAATAAATAAACATTAAAAAAAATTAAAAAAAAAAAACAAGAGCAAAGCAAAAGACACAGGATTATTTAACTTAGAAATAGTAAAACTTAGAAGACATCTCTCACCAAAAATAGGCAATGAAGAAGCAACTTACCCTGAGTGGCACAAAATAGTTTGATTAAGACTGAGAAATGGAAGTTACATTAGTCTGAAATAAAGAAAAGGTGTCCAACAAAAGGATCAGGCATCTAGAAAAAGAAATTCTCTTTTCCAGTTTATTCCAGGAGGGACTCAGTGACTGTCAAGGAGCCTGCAGAAATGATCCTTACATCAGATGACTCTGTGAACCTCAAACACTTCTGTTAGCTCTAAATTATGCCATGCAGCCCTATGCCATCATTTTAAGTTATTCTCAGGGCCATATTATTTCTTGAGTGAATTGTTTTATTTACCTTTAAACATTTCATCCTGCCAGTGTCTTGTAGAATAAAATCTTTTCCCTTAACTCAGTTTATGGTTGTTAGTATTTATTTAACCTGAGTTCTCTGTTCCTCCCTTTTATTTCCTCTCAATCCTCTGCCTCCCCGGACCATCTGTCATTTGTCTTTTCTAAAGGAAAACACATTTTCATTTTGTGGATATAAAGATTTGGGGGTATAACTGGACTATGAAAGTGAAGGAGACAGATATTGTTTAATAGCTGTTTCTAGACCAGAAAAAGGACTCGGTTACTCTCCTTCTCCCTATAGATGTTTCTTCACTTAACTGACTTGATATTGTATATATATTTCATCTGAGGCAAAATTAGAAAGACCAAGAGACAGAGCAGAAATGATGTCTCTGCCAGTTCGTCTTCACTTGGACTTTTTTCATCGAGCCTGTCAGATGCTACAGGGGAAAAGAGACAAAGCTCCAGTGTGACAAATAGGCCCCGTGATTATTTTCAACAAGCCACAGAAAAGTAGGACAAAATATCTTAATGTTTTCCTCTTTCCTTTCATCTTTCACTCAACAGAGATTTGCTGTCATTTATAAAGGTCATTGGGCCTGTAAGGAGTCAGACAGAGAAAAAGTTGGGTCCATTCCTCAAGTACACTTTAAATAGTGACTCTACTGAAATACTGTAACGTAAGGGATTGGAGCCAGAGAGTGTCTACATCTTTAAGGGGAATAGATTTTGTTAGGCCTCCCACATTCTTCTCTCTACTTGGGGTTATTGTGAACATCAGATAATACAGCATTTTCATGTGGAAGTGATGGAAATGTTTAAAAACTCATTCTTCCTCTTGTTTGTCTGTAGAAATAGTAGATTGGTTTTGCACATGAAGTCCTAAAGAAAAAAAAAAGTTCACATGGGATACTATTTGGCACTTAATATATATATATATACTGATTTATTTAGTAACTTTTTTCTCCTCTTGGGAGGCATCTGGAAGTAATAGACTCCTCAAACTATAAATGTGACTACAGCTAACATGAATAAAAGATGGACTAAAATGAATATCTATAGTCACTTAGCCACACTCACTTTGGTCTTGGAAATGGGCATCGTACCTGAAGGATTTATACTAATAGAAGAATTTTTAGAGCATGTATTCGATGCAGTGCCTCCAATTACTCCTGGGATAAGCCAGCACTGTACTTATACTAGGGAACTTGTCACTATAAATCTTTATACAACAACAAGATGCAGCAGTGACAAAAAGAGACGGCTAATGACTGTTGATTGAATGCCTACTCTGTGAACGGCACTGAGGAGGGGGTGGCAGGGGGTCAGAAAACTAAAACTATTCCAGGAACCTGGAGCCATCAGTATTCCATTAGTCATGATCTCAACTGATGCAGCGACGTTCGAAACTGTTCCATACTTCTGGAAAACATTCACTGGGCTTTCTCTTTTTTTTTTTTTTCAACGTTTATTTATTTTTTTGGGGACAGAGAGAGACAGAGCATGAACGGGGGAAGGGCAGAGAGAGAGGGAGACACAGAATCGGAAACAGGCTCCAGGCTCTGAGCCATCAGCCCAGAGCCCGACGCGGGGCTCGAACTCACGGACCACGAGATCGTGACCCGGCTGAAGTCGGACGCTTAACCGACTGCGCCCCCCAGGCGCCCCCCACTGGGCTTTCTACACAACTCTCTTCATGCTTCTGTACTTCACTAGCTTCTCTTTCTCAGTTTCCTTGACTGGTTCTCTCTAACTGTTGGAGTTGCTCAAAGGATCCGTCTGGGATCTTGTTTTCTTTGCCCCTGCCTATTCTCCTCTGCCTACTGACGTCTCCCAAGTTCCTGTTTCCAGCCACGACCTCTGCCTTCAGCTCCATGTGTACGGCAGCCTGACTGATCCTCACTCCCTCTTAGAGGTAGCATAGGAATAGCCACGTAAACATGTTCAAAATGATTTGCCATTTGTCCCCCAAATCACTGCCCTTTCTTTCAGTCTCCCCCACTCCCTTTATAACTGGGCCTTCTTCATCCTACTACACTTTCTCAAATAATAACCTGGAATAGCTTTGAAACTTTCCTTTACCCTCCTACTCTAATGCATTCCATCAAAAGATTAGAACTTTGCCTTCAAATTATGTCAAAAACCTTGGCCTTGATTCCCCTCTCCAGTACTGCTCTCAGTTGAGGTCTTCATCTGTTCTTGCCTGGTTACCTGCACAGCTGGATGGCACCTGTCCTTCAGATTTCATCTCAGATATCCTTCCGCCCCTTAACTGTAGGTTGCTGTATTAAAAAAAATTTTTTTTTAAATGTTTATTTATTTTGTGATAGAGACAGCGTGAGCAGGGGAGGGGCAGAGAGACAGGGAGAAACAGAATCCAAAGCAGACTCCAGGCTCTGAGCTGTCAGCACAGAGCTCGATGCGGGGCTCGAACTCCCAAGCCACGAGCTCATGACCTGGGCTGAAGTTGGACACTCCACCAACTGAGCCACCCAAGCGCCCCTCTGTTGCTGTATGTAATATAGAGGGCTTCATTAGTACTATTTGGCTCTGTTAATACAAGTCCCATGAGGATAGGACCTTTTCTGTTTCATTCACTATTCTATTTCAATACACAAAGTAGGCCTTAAATATTTCTGTTGAAGGAAAAGTTGAGTGATTTAATGAGAGCGTTATACCCATCAACTACTGGTGTAATACATGATCCAGGGACAGTGGTGCCAGAGTAGACAGGATCTTTTTTTTTTTTTTTTTAATTTTTTTTTTCAACGTTTATTTATTTTTGGGACAGAGAGAGACAGAGCATGAACGGGGGAGGCGCAGAGAGAGGGAGACACAGAATCGGAAACAGGCTCCAGGCTCGGAGCCATCAGCCCAGAGCCCGACGCGGGGCTCGAACTCACGGACCGAGAGATCGTGACCTGGCTGAAGTCGGATGCTTAACCGACTGCGCCACCCAGGCGCCCCAAGAGTAGACAGGATCTTGATGGTGTTTCCCTTGATACAGGTGCGCCTCCTTCTAAATGTTGCACACAGGCCAAGGAGGAAACAGGCATTCTAAGAAGGGATGTGAAGAAAACCTGAGTTACAGAGGCTTAAAGTGCAAGGGCATTTGAGAATAGTGGATGGACAATTACAGTGTATTGAAGAGAGGAAATTAATGTCAGAATGTAAGTCAGGGTCAAATCATGGATAGCCTTAAAATCAAGCAGCATGAATTTTATTGTCTCAGAAGGCCTTAGGAAAAGTTTTAAACCAGAAGGCCTTATGAAAGCCATATTTTAAGCTGTTTAATCTGCCTAGATGAGAGTGAGTCTGCTTTCAGTGAAACAAGCCAGTGCAAGCTAGGTCATAGTTGAGTGGGAAGTGGAAAGATACTAATCTGTGTATTGGCAGAGTAAAATGAAAATGATGCAGGAGGCATTACAAACTAACAAGAGGCAATGCTTACGGTAAAATTTTAGACAACTAGACTTGGGAAGATGGAAGTCTGATTGACAGAAGACAGGAACTGTGTGGGCAGTGGGCCTCTAATATGACTTCGCATTGTACACGCTTTGAACTTGGGCAGTTACAGAAAATAAGAAAATCTAGTCTCTGGCCCCTGAGTTAGAATGAATAAGCCTCAGATTGCTAATAGAAGTAATGCTTTAAATACTGAGAATAAATAAATTCTTCAGTAGAAGATTTAGAAAGCCAAGATTTGACTTATAACATCCCAGTTTTGAATGCTAGATCTATCGGGTTAACTAAATACAAAAAGGAAATGAGAAAAAGAGTGGTCAAAAAAAAAAAAAAAAAGGATGGTTTGTGTAATGCCACAAAAAGTTGGAAAAGATTTTCAGGGAGGAAAGGAAGAATACTACCAAATGGTTAAACATGAGCAAAGAATAAATGCTTTACAGAAAGTTTTTGTATTTGGAGTCTGTGGATCATAGCTAATATCCTGGTTTTTGGTATTCAGTGTTAGAGGAAATCAGTTTGATAGAAGATCCTAAAAGCGAGAAAGTCATGACAAAACAAATGCAATAGATCTGATAAAATTTGCTAGAGAAATTTGTCAGTGAAAAGGACAGAATTAGGTGAGTTCAAGATACTTATCCAAAATTTGGAAATGGGAAAAAACAGGGATGACTTTTTAATTTAATCTTGTGCGTTATCTAACAAATCCTACTATAGGGCAACCCACATATAGGTCACCTGAGCCTAGAGATAAATAAATTTATTTGACTTGCTGTTTATTGTTGATTTTACATATTTTCTTCTAATATTCTTAGAAAATACATATTGTTGATACTTTGCAACTCTACAGAATTAGAGGTAAATTTATAAATAACTGATAAAATAGCTATTTTCTTTATTACCTGATAGAAAAAATAACTCCCAAGAAGCATGTCTCTTTTTTTTTGCTCCCTGTAGAACATTAACCAGTTTTGTCTATCATAGCTATCTTACTTAAACATTTTCCCCCCACTGAATGTAAAATACAGCTTTTCTAAATTTCTGTTTGGACTGGATTTGTTTCTCTGCTATGCTCTCATTCATGAGTTACGTAAAAGTTGACTACATCTTTACTGCTCATTGACATGAAAATTATGTCTTGAAAATTCTACTAGGACAGTATCAGCGTTTTAATTCTTATTTGATTCCTTTTTTTTTTTAATTAATAAAGGGGAACACCGTTTCACATTGAAATATGAGGGGGAAGCCAGGAGATGGCGGGAAGTTCTGTCTGGAACTGAGACCGCCTTGCCTTGTCATTGGCAGGAGTGTGAGTTGTGTTCTGTGACGAGGTATTAAAGGTTGATGGTCCAAAAACAGGCCCACGAAAAGGTGTTCCGTGGTTTAATGTTATTAAACAACTGAAGGAAGTCCAGGAGAAGTCGGAACCCTATATTTCAGGGTTTAGAAAGAAAAGTTACATTAGGGGTTCGCAAAACTTGTGCAGGCATTGATTAAAAAAAAAAGAATATAACCCTTTGAAACTCTTCCTATTCCCTATCTCCTGGTTTTTTACTCTTCCTTATTAGTTTGATTTCAGAATATTTGGACAAAGAAAAATCAGGAAGAAAGCAGAAAAATAATGGAACAAAGTATTAGAAGAGCCCAGAGAAGATAAGATAAAGATTTCAGTGTGAAGGTTCTCAAAAACCTTGGCTTCAGTTTCCTCTTATATCAAATAAGGGCATTGGCATTACTGTAATACTTTTGCCACTGTAAATTCAGTTTACTATCTTAACATGGTAGCAAGAACCTATGTATGGTTTTTGTTAAAAAATGTTTTTTATTTATTTTTGAGAAAGCGCAAGCAGGCGAGCAGCAGAGAGAGGGAGACAGAGGATATGAAATGGGTTCTGGGCTGGCAGTAAGCAGCAAACCTGATATGGGGCTTGAACTCACAAACCACGAGACCGTGACTTGAGCTGAAGTCAGACGCTCCACTGACTGAGCCACCCAGGTGCCCCAATGTATGCTTTTTTAAATTCATCAAATACATATATTGCATCTGATATTGTATCCACCTTAAGAAATGGTACATATAAAAGATAGTCTCCAGAATTTGAGAAATCTACATTTATACATGAGAGAGTTTATTTAAGAATTGCCTTATCACTAAATGAATGGTTGTGAACCTCTCTACTCCGGCAAAGATGAGAGTCTGGAGCACCGTGGATAAAATCTGACAGTGTTTCTGTGTTTAATGAGCTTTTCTTTATCTAAACTGATACGAAACAGTGCTGGCACCTGGTAGGCACTCAGTACAGACCAGCTGAGTGAATGATTGCCCAGATGAACAAACGGATGAATAAAGTTAGGAGTAAATATTTATTGTGCACCCCATATTCCCAATTGAGAAAACATCAAATAGGTAAGCAAAAAAAGAAGTGGAAAAAAATACAGATACGGTAAGTGCTATGAAGGAGATAAACTGATGAGTTAGACTCACTGGAGGACTCCCCCAAATACACACCATCAACTATGACGCATCTATACACGTGGTCAGAAAGCCAAGGAGATGGGGGCTCTTAACTTCTGCTTCAGTCTGTTACTGGTTGAGGGCCTCTAGGGTGCGGGCAACAGATGTAAACTCCCAGGCACTTCCAGGTCCCAGTCCACAGACAAAGAAACTCCTGTAGCCCAAGGGAATTCTTCACAAGAAGCCTGTCAACTGCAGGGTTTGGGAGACAAAAGCTTCGTGAAGCCAGGAAGAGGTACACAGAGTTAGTAAAGGGATCCGAGGGAATTTGGGCTGACGTTATCCATCCAAACGGGCAAACTTGTCCGTGAGTATCCTTTGTTGTCAGTTACTGCTAAGAGGATCCTGATAACTTGGTGAGATATTTGGGAAACACCATGACAGCCAAAGCTGTCCTTGGAATTTAATCACCAATAGAAAATTTCAAGAACTGGTCCAAATATTTAATCTGATCATGAAATGAAAATAACTTTTTCTCTCCTGATTGAAGGCTGCTCTTCTGCACTGCAAAGCACTTTTTAAATCTTTTTTTTTTTTTTTCCTTCATGTTTATTTTTGAGAGAGAGAGAGCAAGCTGGGGAGGGACAGAGAGACAGGGAGACACAGAATCCGAAGCAGGCTCCAGGCTCCGGGCTGTCAGCACAGAGCCCGACACAGGGCTTGAACTCAAAAACTGTGAGATCTTGATCTGAGCTGAAGTTGGGCACTTAACCGACTTAGCCACCCAGGCGCCCCTAGAGGTGGCATTTTTAAAGATGTTTAAAATGGGATATTTTGTGGGATTTCTTAGATCTGTGGACTTTCTTCAGTGTTTTTGCTTTACCTGACTTTGTTTTTCACTATAAAATACAGAGCCCTTAAAATTAAGATCACACCAAGTAAAATTTATGTTAATAAAAGTCACTTTAGTCTTAAGACGTAAGTTAGCATTTGGGTATATTTACTTTCTGAAGGTCTCTGGGTTTTAACATCGATCGGGATAATTATATGTAAAGAGAATTATAAATCTGTTTGCCAGTGCTGCCTTAAGCAGACGCTTTCCAAAGGTATTTCTTGAGTCTAATTACAAGGTAACATAATAAAGTTTTAAAAATCACTGGAAAATATGTTGATTTTAATCTTCTGTCCATGTGGAAGACTTACAAGATACTGAGTAAGATGCTAAAAATCTTGAATCATGGTTGAGATTTCTATAAAATGGAGATAATAGTGATAGCCTGATGAGCTTGTGAGCATTAACTGTGTAAGGCACATCACAATGCATGAGAACATAGGGAACACTTTATAAATGGTAATTGTATCATTAGGAACAGTGTCAGCAGCAGCAGGAACAGTAGTGATAATGATTATAGTAATACTAATGGTAGCAGAAGTATGAGGCAGTAATCCCAGCAGTAATGACTAATAATAGTTTAAACTCTTTCTTTACCTGTACATCCCTGTGTGTTCAAATAGTTTTTGATCTATTGCTACTTACATTGCAATTGACCCACCTCCACATTTTCTGACATCTACCCTTCACTTTTTCTATTTGATTGTTCTCGTAACACCCGTTACTCTAACATATCACATAGTTTGCTTATCTTTTTTATATCTGCTGCTTACTTTTTGTGTTTTTTCTACACCCATCCCACTGAGTATGCCAACCAATGCCCGCATGGTGCAGGCAGTGAGAAACTACACTTTTTGAGGCTATCAGTGAATGAATGAGGTTTGACAGCATGCTGTTGGTTTCAGGGTCTATTTCTGATGGCCCTATAGGAAATGAAACAAGTATTTTGAGTGAGTTGTTTTGTCAGTTGGTTTTTATTTGAGAGAGGGAGAGAGAGAGCACAGGGCAGAGGGTGAGAGAATCTTAAGCAGGCTCCACACTCAGTGCGGAGCCCAATGTGGGCAGGGCTCGATCCCAGGACCCTGGGATCATGACCTGAGTTGAAACCAGGAGTCGGTCGCTCAACCCACTGAGCCACCCAGGCACCCTGAAACAAATATTTAAAACATTTTTACAATTATGACTTTGCTTATTTTGAATTATATTTCAGATGTCTTATATACATGTCTTCAAAAAATTTTCTCCAAGAGGGAACAGGACACATTTTGGGGGATCTTCCAGATAGGAAGATATTTTTGCTGCTTTTACATTGTCACTAGTGGACTACAGAACAAGCTGGGTCTAAAATTACTGGTCACCAAATTTTTCCTAAAAAGCTATAGGCGTTTGTTATATTGCCATCTGTAATTTAGTTTTGCTGAGAGGTCTAAGGCTAGTCAGTAAATCTATATATAGTGATATATATAGAATATATACAGTAATGTATATAAAATATGTAGATTTTATAAATATTATATATTATATATAATATATTTACACGTAATAAATTATATATAAGTTATATATAATAAATATAAATAAATAAATATATATGCAATATATAATTATATATATTTATATAATATTCAAATATATAAATATATAAATTTATATTTATATAATTTATTTTTACATATTTATTATATATAAATTATATATTACATGAAAAATTATGCACCTTGACAAATAGAACTTAAATGTAATACATTTTGATTTAAGAGATGTTATTTTTTGACAATTGTGTTTAATAAGCCAGTTATGTAAACATACATAAACTATATATCTCTTGAAAAAGATAGATCTGTCTAGAAAGGAATTTGTCAACAAGTCAACCATATAGATTCCCTTGACTTGCTATTTCTTCACTGTAAAGATTTGGAGCTACATGCTGGGTCAATGTGCATAGCTATTACTTTTATTCCCAGAGAATGGCAGCCTTTAGTTGACTGGGGTTCTAGTCAATTGAATCGTTTCTTAGACCACTTCCTGGCTTTTTGATACTCAAAAACAAAGGAACAGCATTAAAACTTGTCTCTAGTATGCATTTCCACCAGGCATCTCTTCTGTCTTGACACTCTTACTGTGCTCTGTACTTGTGGGGATTAAACCGCAAGTATGTGGGGTGTCTGGATGGCTCAGTTGGTTAAATATCTGACTCTTGATTTCATCTCAGGTCAGGCTCAGGTCATGATCTCATGAACCTTGTGATCAAGCCCCTGTCAGGCTCTCCATGGTATCAAGCTTGCTCAGGATTCTCTCTCTCTCTGTCTCTCTCTGTCTCTCTCTGTCTCTCTCTGTCGCTCCCGGCTCATGCTTTTGTGCACACTCTCCCTCTCAAAATAAATAAATCAACTTAAAAAAAAACCCAAACCTGCAAGTATGTAACAATACATAGGTGCCCATTTATTTTGAGACAGATTGTATATGTGTGAAGGGGGTGGTGGTCGTCTTTTTCTGGATGTTGAAAAAGAAATAGCATTATCAGAGATAGAGGTATGTGGAAATAATAATTAGGCTGCCTTAAACCACAGCACCAGTATCATGGATGGTGATTACTCAATTTTCTGATGTGAAGAAAAACCCCAGGTTGGCAAACCCAGGTAAGAGTGATAAACTATATTCCTTTATAGTATTGCGTACGTTCATCAGCAGTTACATTTCTTAATTTTGTTACAGTAGTCCATATTTCAGAGAAAACCTTCCATATTTGAAAGGTAATGACTACATTTGTAATGGTGTTACAGGTTTTCATCTTTTCTTTGCCTTTATGTTTATTTTACTGTGATGTTGTGACAATTGCATCAAGCCAATGTTGCCAAATCAATTCAGAGGCTATATTTGTTTTATCTTTTGATGTGATTCAAAAGATTCATGAAAAACTAGCTAACTATTTGAAGGTTGGAAACTGGTGTAAAAAAGAGAGTAGGAAAAATCAGATGAATATTTTATTGCTTCTTTCTGTATAAAGTCCTTCTCTAAAGGTGATAAAAATGGGGCTCCTGGGTGGCTCATTCAGTTAAGCATCAGACTTCAGCTCAGGTCCTGATCTCATGGTTTGTGGGTTTGAGTCCCGTTTCCTGTGCTGACAGTGCAGAGCCTGCTTGGGATTCTCTCCCTCTCTTTTCCCCCCTTCTCTCTCCCTTTCTTTCAAAATAAATAAAATAAACTTAAAAAAAGAAGTGGTAAAAGTGTTTTACATTTTTACAGTAAGAAAATCATAAAGACTTATAAAAATAATAAAACAGTAAATAAAGACTGCTCAGCTATCGAGCCTGTTTGAAACTCAGCTACATTAGTTGTTAGGACTTACAATGGTACTAATAAGAAATCAAAGAAAATAATTAAATAGAAAAAAACAACAGGAAAAACAACTGATTATGCAAAGTAACCAATATCCATTTTGCTTATTGTTTTCCTAAGTATGAGGTCAAAATAGAGCATGGTGCTTTTAAAAATAATTTGTATTAAAGGTTTATGCCCACAGTGGATTTTCTTAAGTACTCATTTTATAAAAGGAGAAATGCATATTCATAACAAATTAGGAAGTGAAGTCTACAAGTCAGATATTCAAATAGCTCTTTTCATTGGAAACTCCCTCAGGCCATTGTGATTGATTACTCCTAATTTCCTTTTGGAGGAAAATGTCAGGCATAGATGCTTAACAGAATTTGAGCTTTAAGTGTTTTGAGAGATCAGTGACTAGAGCTAAAATAAAATCTCTAGAGTTTGCTACAGGAAAACATTTTAGGACCAGCTAAATTTTTTACCCAACACTTCAGAAAATATTATAATAAAAAATATTTATTGGCAGCTTAAATGGCTTAAGGTTAAGTGTGTATTGGTAAGTTTGTGATTGTGTATAGGGGGAGGAGGAGAAAGGAAGGAGAAGTGAACTCTCCAAATTTATGGCTGATTTTCTGTGCTATCACATTGTGAAGAGCTGGTACATCACTAAGGGCTCATTGGGAAAATAGACTTAAATAATGAAATTTGGATTTCAGTAGCCAATCTTCATTGAAAATCGTTTTGCATAAACATGACAAAAATAGCATTTTTTCCATAAAAATAAGATGAAATGAAAGTTTTTTTAAGGGTTGTTTAGAAGTCAAAAATCACATAAGAAGAATTCTGGCTTTGTGAGCTAACCACCCCCATCCAGATTTAATAGTTTTATTTTTGCCTTCAGTGGAAATTAGCTCATGAATCTTTCATTTGAGTCTGCTTCCTCAGATCTGTGTTCCATGCTGGTTCCCAATAAACTTGTCAATTCACTTAACTTTTCTTTCCCTCTGCTTCTGGCCTCCCTGCCCCACTGCCCCCCTTTCATGACTGGCACTGCATATCCAACTCAGCCATTCTTGAAAGTTCCATTGCCTCTGCCTTTTATGTACTGACATTTTTCAAAAGTTGTGTCCTCGCATTAAATCCCCCAAATCTTACCATTAGGCCTCTGTAAATACTTCAGCGTTAGGACTCCAGTTAGTACTGACAGTAGGACATCATCATCATCATCTTCGTCATTATCTTTGTCAAAAAAAAACTTATCTGACTAAATTTTAAAGATCTTACTAGCTTTATTCAAGGACTCATGTATTGGCCAGCATCCGATCTAGCAGATACAATGAAGCTTCAAAAAGCTACACAACACAAGAGATTTTGTAGGCAGAAAGGAGCAGGAACAAGGCAGTTAGACTAGGCTAAAAAGTGGTTGGGTTATTGCAAGGTTATTTTCCTTGTCCTGGGTGGAGGCATCAAGCAGGCAGATTAATAATGCAGATCAGGTGTTTCCCGAGAGTCTGTTTAAAATTCCATTTTTGGGGGAACTAAGCAGAAAGTAAGTTAAATCTCAGTTTGCCGGCATAGGCCTTAAAATAAGTGATTCCATTTAGGGCCTGATAACATCATCAGTGTTATCATTCCTATAATTTAGTGAGCTTAATATATGGCCAGCACCTTCTAAAATACTTTATATGTATTATTTAATTTAATGCTTAAAACACCCTAGGGAGGATTATTCTCATTTCACATATGAATGAAGATATTAAAGGGTGTTATTGCCCAGATAGGTAGAAAGCTGAAGTCAAATCTGAGCCTCTCTGTTACAGAGCACAGACTTATCCATGAGCATTGTGCTGTAGTTTCATGGCTTTTAAAAGTAATCGCTAATGTAAATGCTGAATTGGGAGAAAAAGTGAAAATAGTAAAAATTTTAATCCTTAGTTTACCAGTGAATGAGTACCCAATTCTTTGCTAATAGTAGCTCAAGTAGGTTTTTCAGTATTTTGTCTTCTAGCTTACATTTTGCAAAAGCTATGTATTCCTTTTTTTTTTTAATTTTAAAAATGTTTTATTTATTTTTGAGACAGAAAGAGACAGTGCATGCGCAGGGGAGGGGCAGAGAGAGAGGGAGACACAGAATCTGAAGCAGGCTCCAGGCTCTGAGCTGTCAGCACAGAGCTCCACGTGGGGCTCGAACCCACAAAGCACTAGATCATGACCTGAGCTGAAGTTGGACGCTTAACCAACTGAGCCACCCAGGCGCCCCAAAAGCTATGTATTCCAAAATAGTTTCCTATTCATAAGTTATAGAAACAAAATTTAAAAATAATCAAATAACAAAATATTAAATTAACTGATAGTTTCCTCTTACTTCCCTAACAAATTACCACACACGTAAAACACATATTATTGTATGGTTTTAGAAGTCAAATGCTTACAGTCAAGGTGCTGGCAGGGCTGTATTCCTTCTGGAAGGTTCATGAAAGAATCCATCTTCTTGTCTTTTTTAGCTTCTAGAGGCCACATGATTGGCTTGTGATCCCTCCTTTCCTCTTCAAAGCCAGCAGCATGTAGCGTCCTCTATCTTCTCTGACCTTCTGCTTCCCTTTTATAAAGATGCTTGTAATTATACTGGGTCATTTTGGATAATCCAGCATAATCCCTCATCTCAAGATAATTATTAATCACATCTGAAAAGTTATTTTAAATTTAAGGCACTGTGTGATGTGAAATGTTGGGTTTCGGGAGCAAATGTCCAAGAAAGAATTCTTGAGATGTCTTTGGTGCGAAAAAGGTGGTTTTATTAAAGCATGGGGACAAGACTCGTGGCCAGAGCTGTTGTGAGGTGTGATTGATTATATACCTTAAGTTGGGAGGGGGTTAGGGATAGTGAAAGTCTTTAAGGAATTTATTTGGAAGCAAGGTTTCCAGGACCTTCAGGGACTAGTAACAACTGTCTAGGTCTAGTAAACTGTTAGTCATGAGCCCCCTCAGATGTGTATCAGTGGTCCACGTGTTTAGAAGATGATTGCTAACATCGTATCTTGGGGGGGGGGGGAGGGGAGTAGAGATAAAGGAAGTTTCCAAAGGGATTTTTACATGTTAAGACTTACAGGATCCTGGAAGTCAGGCTAATGTCAAGCTAAGGTTGTCTTTTGCCTGTAGCAAAGTACTAACATTGAGGCAGTTGAGCTCCCTGAAGAAGGTCACTCTGCCTATCCCAAATACTTATCATTGGGCTTTAAGTTACAAGGAAGTTTAATTTTTTTTCTGTCTTTCTTTTGTTTTCTTTGTTCTCCACGTCACTATGTTCACATGTTCTGGGGATTAGGATGCAGACCTCTTTGGAGACAGGCCCCTACAATAACATGATATAAACAATCCTTTAAAAAGATGATTTTGTTTTTATCATGTATGGTGTTGATGGTTGCTGTTGTCTAAATCCCTCTTTGCATACCAGATAACAAGGTAACTGTATTTATGCCCATCATGAATGAATGAAGACTGAGGCACACTATAGAAAAATAAAGAATTCTGATATATTTGTCTTTTCTCTCTGCTACCTTATTGAATTTGAAATATAAATCTAAAATATTTATAAGATTTCATATTTGCATTTAATTTTGAATTAAGCTGAGAATGTACTTGAAATAATATCAGCCATGCCAAATACTTTAATAAGTTCCCTCTTTCATTTAGTTTGTTATAGACATCTCAGAAGTATTTTTTCCCAAGAAACATATTCATGAATTAGTACCAATTATCCTGATGCATATTAAGATATATTTAACAGATTTTTTTAAGTTGGGAGAAGACAAATTACTGTGTGATAACCTGGAGGAGTAATATTAATAAAAGTAATAATATTAAAGTGTTCTGAAACTAATAAAATAATATTTTGTACATACCCAATATGGGCAGTAAAAAAAAAAAAAGCAAAAATTAGTTTCTTCATGCTTTTACTCTGCAAAGATTTGGAGATTATTTTTCTAGTAGCTTAGACTGCTTATAAGGACAGTGTTGTTTCTGTTACAACAAGCTTTGTCACTGTTTCATAAAGAATATTGTTGTTTTATGTTTAGAAAAAAACCACTGAGTGGTTGGGAATGCAAATCAGATAACCTGCTTAGAAAAGTGTGGACATTCCAAATATTCTTCTCTGGAGAAAGTGAAGACAGTTTTCAAAACTTTCGACATGGTATTTTCCTTGACACTAAAACTTAAAATCCTACATTGTAAAGTAGGAACCATATAAAAGAATGTATAAATATTATCATAACTTCAGTAAATGATAGTGTTCTTATATGTTGTCTTAGTGAGACTAGACACTCTATTTCCATTATATTTAAAAATAGATTTTCTTTGGAGATAAATTCATTCATACAATAAGTCTACAACTGGAACTTTAAAGCACATTTTTAAAAAGCTCTTATTTCTGAATGGAATGTGGTGTTTATTTTAAAAATAAGCCATTTTTATTTCTCTTAATCTTTATTCTTTCAAGATTATTTATAAAAGATATTTGTGTTTATATAAATGATTATAAGAAACCAAAATTTGTTTCAAACTAGTTTTACTTTGAACTGTTTAAGAACAATTTCTTCAACAAAGTAAAATTTCCTCTAAATTGAGACTATGTCTAATGCTTAATTGAGAAAGGCATGGGAAATACCAACTATCATCTCAGATGTCCAGGATTACAACTATGAAATCGATGCTAACAGAGTTCAGATTTATTCCTATCTGCTACAAGCATTATTTTTTATTATTATTTTTTTATTTTAAGCTTTTAATTTTAATTCTAATAGAGTTAAAATACAGCATTATTTTAGTTTCAGGCATACAGTATAGTGATTCAACAATTCTATACATTACTCAATGCTCATCATAAATGTACTGTTAATCCCCATTACCTATTTCACCCATTCCCCCATCCACCAACCCTGCTGGTAAACGTCAGTTGGTTCTTTATAGTTAAGCATCTGTTGTTTCATTACTGGTTTATAGAAATGCAACAGAATTCTGTAGATTGGTTTTATATCCTGCGACTTTACTAAATTTGTATATCAGTTCTAGCATATTTTTGGTGGAATCTTTCAGGTTTTCTTTCTTGCTATCTATCTATATCTGTCTATTTTAGAGAGAGTGGGGGAGGGGGGAAGAGAGAGGGAGAGGAGAATCCCAAGCAGTCTCTACAGTGTCAGCATAGAGCCCAACGTGGTGCTCGAACCCATGAACCATGAGATCACGACCTGGGCTGAAATCAAGAGTTAGATGCTTAACCAACTAAGCTGTCCAGGTGCCCTTGTGGTTCATGGGTTAGAGCCCCACATTGGGCTCTGCACTGACAGCTTGGAGCCTGGAGCCTTCTTTGGGTTCTGTCTCCCTCTCTCTCTGCCTCTTGCCCACTCATGCTCTGTTTATCTCTCTCTCAAAGATAAATGAATATTAAAAAAAATTAAAAATAGAACTGTATTACCCAGTAATTGGGCTACTAGGTGTTCACCCAAAGGATACAAAAATACTGAATTGAAGAGACACATGCACCCCAGTGTTTATAACAGCACTATCAGCAATAGCCAAGTTAAGGAAGGGCCCAAATGTCCATCAACTAATGAATGAATAAAGAAGATATGACATATATATGTATGTGTGTATATATATATATATATATATGTATATATATGTGTATGATATATAGTGTATATGTATATGATATGTATATGTATATTATATATATATGGGTGTATATATGCACATACATATGGGTGGATACATATATATATACATATATACATACATATATACATATATATAATGGAATATTAGCCATTAGAAAAAATAAAATCTTTCCATTTGCAATGATGTGAGTGGAGGTAGAGTGTATTATTTTTTTTTTTTTTTTTTTTTTTTTTATAATGTATGAAATTTATTGTCCAAATTGGTTTCCATAAAACACCCAGTGCTCATCCCAAAAGGTGCCCTCCTCAATACCCATCACCCACCCTCTCCTCCCTCCCACCCCCCATCAACCCTCAGTTTGTTCTCAGTTTTTAACAGTCTCTTATGCTTTGGCTCTCTCCCACTCTAACCTCTTTTTTTTTTTTTTTTTTTTTCTTTTTTCCTCCCCCTCCCCCATGGGTTCCTGTCAAGTTTCTCAGGATCCACATAAGTTATTTTAATGGAAATAAGTCAGTCAGCAAAAGAAAAATACCATATGATTTCACTCATACATGGAATTTAAGAGACAAAGCAGATGAACATAGGGGACAGAAAAAAAAGATGGAGGCAAACCATTAGAGGCTCTTAACTATAGAGAACATATAGAGGGTTGCTGGACGGGAGATGGGTGGGAGGATGGGCTAAATGGGTGTGGGCATCAAGGAGGGCACTTGTGATGAGCACTGGGTGTTTTATGTAAGTGGTGAATCGCTAAATTCTCCCAAAACTAATATTACACTGTATGTTAACTATAATTTAAATAAAAACTTAGAACATAAAAAATATAGCAAATATGAAAATTCCAATACTATGCTAATCAGTGTATTTGCTACTCTTTAGGTATACAAAATAAACTTGAAATGGTTTTAAAAAGAGCCCATTTCTTGGTTTGTCTGTCTCTTTTTTCCTTTTTTTAAAAAAAAAATTCTTAAATTCTACATATGAGTAAAATCATAAGGTATTTGTCAGTCTCTGAATGACTTATTTTGCTTAGCATTGTATTCTCTAGCTCCATCCATGTTGTAGCTTTGGCAAGATTTCATTCTTTTTTATGGGTGAACAATATTCCATTGTATATACACCACTTACTCTTCATACATTCATGTATAGATGGACATTTATGCTGATTCCATAATTTGCTATTGTAAATAATGCTGCAGTAAATATAGGGGTGCATGTATTCCTTTGAATCAATGTTTTGGTATTTTGGGGGTAAATACCTTGTAGTATGATTCCTAGGTCATAGGGTAGTTCTATTTTTAACTTTTTGAGGAACCTCCATAGTGTTTTCCAGAGTGGCTGCACCAGTTTGCATTCCCACCAACAGTGCAAGAGGGTTCTTTTTTCTTCACATCCTCACCAACATTTGTTGTTTCTTGTGTTTTTTATTTTAGCCATTCTGATAGATATGGGATAATATCTAATCTTTGATAGTTTCCTTTCCCGTGCTGAAGCTTTTTATTTTGATGTAGTCCCAATAGTTTATTTTTGCTTTTGTTTCCATAGCCTCATGATACCTATCTAGGAAAATGTTGCTATGGCTGATGTCAGAGAAATTACTGCATGTTTGCTCTTCAAGGATTTTTTATGGTTTCAGTTCTCACATTAGGTCCTTAATCCATTTTTTAGAATTTATTTATTTATCTTTTTTAGTAACCTCTAAACCCAACATGGGACTCGAAATCACAACCCCAACATCAAGAGTCTCAGGCTCTTCTGACTGAGGCAGCCAGGCACACCTAGGTCCTTAATCCATTTTGACTTTATTTTTGTGTATGATACAAGAAACTAGTACAGTTTCTTTTTTTTTGTTGGTTTTTGTTTTTTGCACGTAGCTGTCCACTTTTCCCACACCATTTGTTGAAGAGATTGTCTTTTTCCCATTGTATATTCTTTCCTGCTTTGTTGAAGATTAATTGGCCCTATAATTGTGGATTTATTTATGGTTTTTCTGTTTCATTGATTTATATGTCTATTTTTGTGCCAGTACCATGCCGCTTTGATTACTACAGCCTTGTAATATAACTTGAAATCTGGAGTTGTGATACCTCCAGTTTTGTTTTTCTTTTCAAGATTGCTTTGGCTCTTTGTGGTTTTTTTGCTGTTCCATACAAATTTTATGATTGTTCTAGTTCTGTGAGAAATGTTATTGACATTTATTAGGGATTGCGTTAGATCTGTACATTAGTTTTGGTAGTAGGGACATTTTAACAATATTTGTTTTTCCAGTCCATGAGCACTGAATAGCTTTCCATTTGTTTGTGTTTTCTTCAGTTTCTTTCATCAGTGTTTTATAGTTTTCAGAGTAAAGGTCTTTCACCTCCTTGGTTACGTTTATTCCTGAGTATTTTATTCTTTTTGGTGAAATTATAAATGGGATCATTCTCAGAATTTCTTTCTGCTGCTTCATTATTTGTATATAGAAATGCAACCAATTTCTTTACATAGATTTTGTATTCTGCAACGTTACCAAATTCATTTATCTCGTGGTCTTTCTTTTCTATGAGTCCCCTTTGATATTTCTTGTAGGGCTGGTTTAGTGGTCATAAACCCCTTAAGTTTTTGTTTGTCTGAGAAACTCTTTATCCCTGTCATTCTCTTTAGCGAATGATAGCCTCACTAAATAGTTTTTGGCTGCATATTTTTCTTATTCAGCACTTTGTGTCATGTCACTCCCTTCTGACTTGCCAAGTTTCTGCTGAAAAATCCACTCATGGCCCTATGGGGTTTCCCTTGCATGTAATTGTCTTCTTTTCTATTGCTACTTTAAATGTTTTATTTGTTTGTTTATCAGTACTTTGACTTTTAATTACTATGTGTTGGTGTGGACTTGTTTTGGTTGATTTTGCTGGAAGATCTCTGTGTCTCCTTGATCTGAATATCTGTTTCCTTCCCCAGATGCAGGAAGTTTTCAGCTATTTCTTTAAATATGTTTTCTACCCCTTTTTCTCTTCTTCTTCTGGGGTCCCTATATTGCAAATACTCTTACGCTTGATGGAGTCACTGAGTTCCCTGAGTCTATTCTCATTATGTGTAATTCTTTTGTTTTCTCTGATTTGCTCACCTTGATTACCTTACATTACTCTGTCTTCCAGAACATTAACTGATTCCTCTGCTTACTCTAGCCTGCTACTGATTCCATGAAGAATATTTTTATTTCATTTATTGTGTTCTTCATCTCTGATTCATTCTTTTTTTATTTTTATTTTTTATTTAAAAAAAATTTTTTTTTTCAACGTTTATTTATTTTTGGGACAGAGAGAGACAGAGCATGAACAGGGGAGGGGCAGAGATAGAGGGAGACCCAGAATCGGAAACAGGCTCCAGACTCTGAGCCATCAGCCCAGAGCCTGACGCGGGGCTCGAACTCACGGACCGCGAGATCATGACCTGGCTGAAGTCGGACGCTTAACCGACTGCGCTACCCAGGCGCCCCTGATTCATTCTTTTTTTAAATCTCTTTGTTAAGGATCTTACTGATATCCTCCAGTCCTTTCTCAAGTCAAATGCCTATACTTATGTTCATTACTTTAAATTCTGTATCGGGCATGTTATTTATATTAATTTTGTCTAGGTCTCTTGCTGTGATTTTGTTCTGTTCTTTCATTTGGGACATATTTTTCTGTCTCCCCACTTTATCTAACTCTCCATGTCTGTTTCTATGTGTTAGGAAAGTCAATTATATCTCTTGTTCTTGAAGGTAATGACCTTATGAAAAAGTTTCTGTGTTTCCAGCATAGGATCTTGCACTTCAGGAAGTGTTTCCTAGGTGTGTTGTGTTTGCTCTACTCTTTAGTCCTGGCCATTTTTTCCATCAGTCCCATGGTCTGCGGAGGGGTTTTTTTTTGCCTGTTGTGGGCAGTATTTCATCCTTGGCTGGGTGGGGCACATTTTAACATGGTATGAGACCACCCACTGCTGGCAGAATTGAGGCCCTGCAAACCATATGGGTCAGGGATGTGGTGTTGGTGGGATTTGTACCAGTTTTCTTGGGGAGGGGGCCCACAGCGCTGGGCCTGAAGTACATGTGACTAGAAAGGTTGTATCTACCAAAGTGTAAGGGGGTAGGACTTGGGATAAGCAAGTTAGGTAGCAAGTGTTGGTGCTTTGCTGGTTCCTGCCGGTGACTGTGAGTTTATGCTGGGAGGCGGGGAGGGAAATGGCGTATGCCAGCTTCTTTTTTTCCAGGAGATCTCCCTGTGATCCCTGTCTCTCCGGAACACACTCTGAGGTGAGTAAATAACTCTCCCTCCCATTTGCCCCCAGTGTTTTACAAACTACGGTTTCCAGGCTGTATCTCTATCCAGATATCCATCTCTATCAGATGTTTGTCATTTTGTCTCTTTAAGGATAATGATCTTGCTTCTTAAGTCTTCCAGGCGCTCTGAGAGCTGAGCCTGCTGACTTTTAAAAGTCCAGAATTTAAATCCTGAAGACTGTAAGAACTCATGAATTTTGGCCCTCTTGCTTTCAAAGCCAAATGTTATGGCATTCGTTTTACCCATGTGGGCTATCCAGTGCGAGTCTATTTCTTGCCCTTCTCTGCAACACTGCCTTCCTCCTGACCATGGATGGGTTTGTCTGTTTCATTCACAAACCATGTCTTTGCCCTTCCTACCTTCTTCATTGTGGTCTCTTCTCTAGCTTTAGTTGCGAAAATTTGTTCTGCCAGACTTTGGATCATTTTCTGGGTTATTTACACTGATGTTACTTAGTTGTATCCATGGGACTAGGTGAGCTCAGAGTTCTCTTACTCTGACATCTTCCCAGAATCCTGATACAAGGATTATTTTAACATTATATAATCAGGTGGATATAAGAAGAAAGTAAAAAATGGTTCTTTGTTGGTGGAAACATTAATGTATTTTCTATTTAAATTTTCACCACCTAATCAGAAATTATTTAGCATTTCCCATTTTATACATTAGAAGAGCAAGGTACACTGTTTAAGTTTGCAGAAGTAATAAGTGATAGGGCTGGTATTCAAAGTCTTATCCTCTCAGTGGAAACTATTTTCACCACTCTGTAGTGACACAAACAAAAGCTTCAGCTTTGATTCCAGCCCTCCATTATACAAATAGACAAAAAAGAAAACAAAATGTCTAACAAGGCTGTATGTCATATAATAGTTGGGTAAGTTGTTGGAACATTAGGGGTTTAGAGAAGTACTCCTTTGGTATTTAATAGGTGAAAGTGTGAAGGGAAGATTCTTTCGACATCATTGGTTCTTGAGATGATCTCTAGGAGTTAGAGAGGAGTTGGATAGTCATTGAGGATGGTGGAAAGCATTATGGGAAAAGGGAATAGCTGAAACACAGTAAAATTGAGACCTGGATGTTTGAAATTAGAGGAAGCACCAATCTAACCACAGAGGATATTTGTTGAATTTAACTCTGGAAAGGAGAAATGGGCTCAGGCATGACCAGTTACAGATGGAATAAAAATATAGATAGACAACAGCCAAACCATTTATTACAGTAGAACTCTGAGCCCAGTCTGCAGCAGTCACCTCTAGAAGCCACAACACAACCTCTGCAGCAATCAGCCCTAAATGGCCAGGACTTGATCAATAACATCTCCCTAATTATTGCCCCTGTTCTAACTCTGGGTCAACCAGAGAAGGCCAAATATCTTTCTCTAACCAATCACATAGGAGTCTCTACTTCTAGTTAACCCATGTCCACCTTCGCTATAGCAACAACCTGAATGAAGTCTTTCCTTTTTTCCACTACAAAGTTCCCCCCTCTGCATGATTTTGAGTCTCTTTCAAACACAAGTGATGGTGGCTGATTCTCTTGCTGTAGGAAGCTCTGAATAAATAGCTCTTGCCTGATCTCATTTGTGTGATCTTTGTTTCCACACCAGTTATGTTGGGTTGTAGGTAGTAGACAAAGGCATACTTTAGAAATACAGTGACCTGCAAGATTGTTATTATGGAAGGACGAATGCAAGGAGAGTGAAAAGTTTAGACTTAAGTGAAAACTGAACGATTGGAAAGCTATTGCAAAGTTTATGTATGAGATGAGAATCTGTGAGTAGAGCAAAGAAATGGAAATAAAATAAAACAGAAAAATAAAATAGAATCATCAACAATCCATTCACTCATTAAAATTCATTCATTCATTAAAAAGGAACTATAACTGAATGAAGAACTTCAGATAGAAACTTTCTCTCTTAGTCCTGATCACAACTAAGAAGTCAAGATATCTGAGAACGAGTTCTAGGATATCACGGGTTGAATCATATCCTCCACAAGAAAAAAAAATGTCTTTAAAAAATGGGGGAGTTGTAGCTAATTTAAGACAATGTATACAAACTCTGGGAGCTATATGGTCCCTATATGCCAGGCTGGTGACTGGTTCTTTGACAATGAAGATAAATACTATAGTGTAATGGAAGTTAAGAGATTATAAGTCAGGACTGTGAAATGCAGTGATAAGAAGGGTCCTGAAAATTTCTCCAGTTAATAGTAAGTGGAGAAAAACATATGGATAAAGCGTTTGTCATTTTGGAAATACGTACTGAGCAGCAAATATTATTGGAGAATTATCTCTCTCCAATGTGAGGGTCATATGTTGAATTTTTCACAAGAGAGGTCATTTGGAGAGGAGTTAAGATGTCTTTAAGGCTCTTTGATTAAAAAAAAAAAAGGGATAAAAGGAAAATTTGTTTAGGTTAGATGGAAATCTTCTCCCCAAAACTGTAGTGCTGTTCCACAAAGCAAACAGAAGAAAAGAATAAATTGCAATATTTAGCAGAACAGAAAGAAAAAACCAGGAGAGGAAAATGGATGACTAAGGGATTTGAATTACTTTGTAGTAATTATGGGTAAAGGATAGAGCCTCCACTCTGTCTCATATCCACTATTAGTGAATCAACCCATATACGCCATTTTACTTATAGAGTATTGACATGTGTGTAATCTTTATCTGTTGGACATGAAAAGATGTACTCCTAGGTTAGAATAAGGAAATGAAATATTTCTGAAGATACAGTCAATAAACAGGCTTTAAGGAAAATGGATTAGTTCTCTTTATACCCATTTTTAAAAACTAATTTCTCTCTGCAATGATGATTTCCTTTTGAATATTTCTAATAGTATTGAATCTTTACTTGGGATTATAAATACTTATTGCAAAAATATTGATGTTAAACTGAATATTATTAAGATATTTTGGATTCTTCTCCATTTTGTCTTCTTTTCTTAAAGAGTTTTTCTTTTTACTCACTTTCACTCAGTATCAGACTCCCTGTCATTTATCATGCTACATTTACTGTGAACTGAATTCTACCAGCCGGTTCTTGATGACTCCTTCTACCTGCAAGACAGTGCAATAAATCACAAGGAAAGCACTCTTATTAAATATATATTTTCTAGGGAATTTTGGAAAACCATAAATTAAATTTTTTTTTTAAGTTTTAAGGTTATGGGCACAGGAGTTCCATTCCCAGATATCTCCCACTGAAAGAAACTTGACATAATGCGTCGAACAGCTGTTTGAAGACACAGCATCACCAAGCTTGCTGTGAGTTTAGCATCGCTTTTCCTTCCAGTATACCTTGTTCTGGACTCAAGCTCACCCAAAATCGGGAAGTTGGCATTGGCAGGACAGAAGGAGTTCCAGGAGAAGCCATCTAGTTCTGGCTCAGAAAAAAGGGGGGTGGGGGGTTCCACAGAAGGTGGGAAGACTCTCCCATATTTTACAGCTTTCAGCCAAAGAGAAATGATACCAATGAAAACGTTGGATGTCAAAGTGAAGAAGCAACTCAATTGTAAATATCTGGGTATGTTTCCACTTCTGCTGTAATCAAATCACTACAGACTTTGTGATTTAAACAACAGAAGTTTATTATCTCATGGTTTCTATAGGTCAGAAGTCTGGCACAAAGTGGCATAGTCAAGACTGTTCAGAGTCTCACCAGGCTGTGATCAAGCTGTCACCTTTTGTTGTGACTCTGACCCGGAGGTTGGATCCTTCTCCTCCAAGCTCAGTGGTTGTGGACTGAACTCATTGCCTTCTCTTGTTTTCCTTGTGGCCTCTTACATCGTCAAGTCAACAGTGTGTTAAGGTCTTCTTGTGGTTCAAATCCCTCTGCTTCCCCTTTCAGAGGAAGACTTCTGCTTTTCAAGACCCATATGATTACACTGGGCTCACCTGGATAATCTCCTTATTAAGAATTTATTACCAACTTTGGGGTGCCTGGGTGGCTCAGTCGGTTGAGAGTCTGACTGTTGATTTTGGCTCATATCATGATCTCATGGTTTGTGAGTTTGAGTCCCGTGTTGGGCTCTGCAGTGACAGCACAGAGCCTGCTTGGGATTCTCTTTCTCTCCCTCTCCCTCTGATCCTACCCCACTTGTGCTTGTGCGCTCTCTCTCTCTCTCTCTCTCTCTCTCTCAAAATAAATAAACTGTAAAAATATTAAAAAAAAGAATTTATCATTAACCTTAATCACATCTGAAAAGTCCCTTTGCCATGTAACATAACGTAAACATAGAAGTGACACCTGAGAGCCAAAATTATGAAGGCTAAAAGCCTGCTTACCACACTGGGTAAATAGGATAGATTATTCACCTTTTGAGTTATTAAAAATATATTTAAGAGTTGAAAACCAAGTATAGACAAAGTTTTGTGCCTCCTTTTATAGCAACTGCCTTTTATTCCTCATTGGAAATTGCCAATGGCTGAAGTTTCTCAGGATATTCACCTAGTATTGATCAGGACTCTTTATTACTTAATTGTAGTCATGAAAGTATATAAAGGCTATTAATTCAGATTTTGTGTGTGGGGGGAGAGGGGGGAGGATGTAGCAGAAAACCGAGTAGAAGATGCCGTATGGAATATGAACATATATTTCACATGGCAATAGTTCAGGAGGTAGATTATTTTGGGGTGAAATAATTCTGTGATTTAACTAAGACACCACACACTGGAGTGTATCTTTCTTCCCTTTGATGACCACACTATGATAATTATGTATGACAATTGTTTTATATATTTTTGTGTGGGTGGGTTATTTGACTCTTATTAGAAAATAGACTTTGTGAGGAAAGAGACTATGCCCGTCTTTTTTATCCTTGAATCTATGGTGCTTAGTATAATAGTGGCCTACAGTAGTCATTAAATATATTTTTAACATCTATTTTTTAGATTTGTTGAATTAATGAATAACTGAATCTCTTCACTTTAATTCTGACAAATAGAAACTGAGAATTCTGTAAATATAGGTTTCTATCCTCTGATTTTAAAGACTAAGATACTTATAATCAATGTAGATAATTTATTTTGCTGTTTCTCCTTTGGCCTGTTTTTATGTAAGAGGTTTATAATGCTCAGATCCTGGTGCTAGTTAGGTGTTGGTAGGTTTCAGATTCGTCAAAATAATCGTAACTTGGATTCATGACTCTTAGTGATTTCTCTGTGCCACATACTCTATCTTAACTAAAAATAGGGATAAACATATATAGATATCAAGATACTAAGGGGATAAACAAATACAGATACTGAATAATAAGTGTTAAATAAAAGTACTCCCATGAAGAAGAATCAGTTAAAGGAGTCATGAAAGGCTTCTGGGAGGAAGTAATATCTGAATTAAATTCAAAGAAGTAAAGTGGGGAAATAAACGTTTTAAATGGGAATGTTTTCTGTGTGCAGATATGGAGGTATGACATATTCTTGTAAAATCATCTACTTAAATATGACTTGTTGGGTTCTCGGCAGGAGATATATAAATGAGAAGATTTTAGGATGCTTTAGATTTTATTTTAAGTTAATATATGTAACATAATTTTCCTATACAAATTTCCTGCTTTTCCTTTCTCCAATGCCATTCTTTTCTTCTCTCCCCAGGTATTTTCATTCCCATGTCTGTTTTTATGTTATAAATGTGTTTATATTTACTATATATGTGTATACAACATATATAAAATGTATACATATATATTTAAAACAGTTTTTCACATTTAAAAATTGTATATCATCCTATATCATACTTATAATTTCCTAATTTTCTAATTCATGAGATCTATGTATTTTCATAAGTGTATTTTTATATTTTCTTTTAGTGCTTTATATAATACCATTAAATGAATATAGTATAATTTAATCTAACATCAGTGAAATTTTAGGCTTTTTTTTCTATTTTTATTCTTTTAAAACAGTACTTCTCTGTATATGTTTTAATGTGCATATGAACAGGATTTCTTTAGCAAACATGACTAGGAATGTAACTGAATGACTGATACCCGCGATATGAACATGTCTTAATTCCCTAGACCTAAATGATATGTTTCTCAAATGTGTTGTTACAATTTCCATGCCTAGTTACAGTTGCCATTTTCTTCATACTCTTGCCAAGAACTTTTATTTTCGGAGTTAAAAAAATTTTTTAAGTCAGGTATGAAACACTATATCATTGGTCTTAAACTTGTACTTTTCATGCACTTTTCTGGTTATTAACCAGGGTTCAATAATTTGACTAGGGGGTATTTAGTATAAAAACCACTTTATCTAGGCAAAACGTGTTTAACAATAAAAAGGTAGAAAGGAGTTTGCTCCAGAGTGGCTATTCACCCTTGGATTGTGGGGGAAAGTTAACAAGAAAGGAACCTGGAAACTCAAAGGAGAGAGAACAACAAAACCGAGATTCACACCCCTAAAGGGGAATATGGTTGCCACAGAAACATTCTTGCCACTGCTATGTCACAAGAGCAAGACCCACTGCAAATGTTGTGATGGTAAAACCACTGGAAGAGTTTCAACTATTGAGCTGTGAGAGCCAGGGGTACCTGTCAGTGTGGTAACAAAGAAACTAACTTGTTGAGTGGACTTTCACACTAAAGTGCAAAATCAGCCTGCCACTGTGGTAATCTTGCTGGGACTTTGGCATGCCTATTCACTCAAAGTCACATGTGAAAATAGAATACTTAAAAGTCTGTTCTTCATTTTCCAGTTTGGCAGTGTCCTTCTAGAGTTCTCTCTTGTGGAGCCAATATTGATGCAGCTGGAAAAAGGGTAATGTCGTTTCTAGCCCAATTCCAGTATCACAAAGCATGATACAGAAGAGTAGGTTTGAGGCTGAAAAGAAATGAACTATAACGGGCACAGTCCACCCCTTTGACTACTCAGCATTACCACATTGCATCATATATGAATATGGACTTCTCTACAACAACAAAACAACTGATTCCACCTAACAAGGTATACCTCTTCTTTATAGGAGTGATGGACTCAGCCTTTCCCCAAGATAAGAAGACACGTAGTTTCAAAATTTTTGTTGATGGTTGCCTCAAATGTAGTTACAGTCCCATCAAATATTTTCTTACCTAAAGACTAAATTGTCAAGTTAGCCACCCACAAATTTGTATAAAATAATAAATGTGTACTTTGCCTTAAAATGAAACCTAAACTGGTCAGGGTTTTCTACATAGTGGGTAATCCAAACATTCATTCTTGAAGGGTCAAAACCTTCAGTGGTTCCTTCCTATTTTGACTGCTGAAGTTTTCTGTGATACTTAACTAGTGAGAAGGAACTGCTAGGAGTCACCCAGAGAGGCCTCTGGGCTCCAGACACAATCCTTCTTCTCCTCCGTGTTAGTAGCAACCCAGTGTCTTCTCTTTTCCGGTTGGTTCACTGGAAAAAGGAAGCCCAGGATATTCAACCAACAGTGTTCAATGGAGCCATTGTTGTATCCTTTGGTGAAAGCATTCTTCCCTTGGTAATAAAGATCTGTAACTGGGCATAGTTGAAAGTTGCTAGGGCCTGAAGTAAAAATTCTACAAATGACTTACTAGGTGACATAGTGAGAAATCACTTCCACTTCCCATGCCTTGATTTTCAGACTCTTGTATTTCTGCTAGAGGGCAGATAGCGTCTTAACATTGTCTCTAATGGGAAGCATATACCTCATCCTATAGGACGTCTGTCTTCTCCCACTTTCATAGGTACTTTAACTGGTATCGTGACTCTATCTTCATTAAGTCCTCTCATCTTGCAATTAGGACTGGAATTTCTGTGTGAGGGGTTATGTGGTAAGGCCATTTAGTTACATAGCCGAGAGCCCATAATTGCACTTCCCTGAAATTGAAATGAATTCCCTGATCAGAATAAATGTATCAATACCGTGGCATATATTCTGGGATGTGAATTCTGGGATATTCTGGATATATTCTGGGATATGAATTTACCTTTCCTGTCTGTAATGTTCTGTCACTTCCACCATCCAGGGACTCATGGCCTGCTCTATCTATCATCATGTATTATCCTTCCGTTTAGGCTTTCTGGGCTACCCCTTGAGTGGAGAAGTCACACCCAAACTGTCCACTTTCAGGAGGCGCCCGTATATCTTGCAGAACCAAGAATTTAGAAAATCAGAGGAAGGGGTGTCTCCATGCTGACAGTCACATCTCTGAGAAGAGAGTAACCACGCATGTGTTGACTATTGATGAGATGAAGAACTTGGCCACCCTGTGCCATGAGAGCCCGGTCACCACCAGTGTGGCAAACATACTGGCTGGAAGGGTGCCAGTGATTAAGCTGCAGTACATGGCGCCAATGTCACACCCCCAGTCGGATTACTGCAGGTCTGAAGGAATGAGGCGCGAGAAAAACGAGTTCCTCTTCAGCTTCCGTCTTCATAGAGTCCCTCCGGCACCTGCTACAGGGGGGTGTCAAACCAGCCAGCTTGCAAAGGAGATACACAGCCTACACGTTCATGTTTCAGTATCTCTACTCAAGGCTCAAGAGGGTTGGTCTGTAGCTGAAAAGCAATAACTTAATAACTGGCACATCTGGATTATGACTTAAAACACCTTCATGATTTTTTTCTTGGATTTTCAACTTGCTCCTTTTTATTAGCTTTTCCCATTATCTGTTCTTTTCTTTTTCTTAATAATTTTTATTTCTCTGAAAACATGAATATTAGTCCTTCACCTGTTACATGAGTTGTGAGTATTTTCTCCGAGTCTGTGTCTCATTTCCTCATGGTTGGTAGGTATTTGTACTTATTTCCTTCTCTCAAATTACGGATACTAATTCTTCATCTGTAATAAAGTTTGCAAATATCCTTGTGTCTGTCTTGTATTTTTGTTCATATATGTGGCTCAGACATTAGAAATTTAATGTAGAATAAAGTTATTCTTTTGTTTTTTTTTTAAATGAATGTTTTATTTTGGAATAATTTTAGATTCGCAGAGATTTGCACAGACAGTTCAGAGAGTTTCAGTATAATACCTACCCAGTTTCTCCCATTGTTAATATCTTATTACCCAGGGGCATCTGTCAAAATTAAGAAATCAGCTCTGGTATATCGTTATAAACTAAACTTCAAACTTCATTTGGATTTAATCTACTAATGTCCTCATTCTGGTTCAAGATCTGACTCTGAGGACTACATTGCATTTAGTTTCCATGTTTCTTCAGTGCGCTCTGGTTGACAGTAGTTTTTACCTTATTCTTTTTTTTTTTTTAATTATTTTGATGACCTTCAGGAGTATTGGCCAGGTATCCTGTGGAATGTCCCCCAATCTGGGTTTTGTGTGATTTCTATCAGAATGAGTCTGCGATTACAGGGTTTTGGAGATAATATCACAGAGTTTAAATGTTCTTCTGTTTACATCATATCAGAAAGCACATCCTATGCATATGCCATTATTGGTGATTATTTTCCTCACTTGAGTAAGGCAACTTTAGCCAATTTCTTCAATGTAAAATAACCATTTTTTCCCTTTCCCTACTCTGTTCTTGAGAAATGAGTAAGCCTAACTCACCCATAAAAGGAAGGAAGGGCCAGGGATTTAACTTCACTGTTGGAATATTTACATGGGTTATTTGGAATTATTCTGTAAAGAAACTCTTTCCCCTTATTTGTTTGTTTTTTCAGTCATTATTCACATTAGTATGATTTAGAGGTATTTATTTTAGAATTTGGATGATAATCCTTTGCCACTTTATTATGTTGATAAACTTGTTCCAGCTTTGGACATTAGGACCTTCTGAGGTTAGTTCCTGTGTCCCTTTGGATTACCTTTATTTATTTATTCATTCATTCATTCATTCATTCATTCATTCAGCTTTGCTTTACTTCCTGATAAAATGTGATGCTCAAGACTCATCTTGTGTTTTCCATGTCCTAGCCCTAGAATCAGCAGTCTATAAGGATTCCCATTCCTTCTATTTAAGAATAGTATTTGGAAACTAAGGTCTGGACTCTGGGTATGCTCATTGCTCTAGGGCCTTTCTGCAGTCAGTGCTAAGTAATATATGTATGAATACCAATCTGTATCTATAACTGTTTGCCTATTGGACTACCCTCTATATTTATATTTTTGCACACACAAATATTTCACGTATGTATGCAGTTGAATGAATTCATTCTTTCTCCTATTATTACTAATGATCCTTTTTTTATATACTCAGATCTCATGCAGATATAGATATCGACAGATATAGAAATAGATGATGGTCTATTTTTATGCTTGCTTTTGAGTCCATTTATCTATTTGATTTTTCATGTACTTATCCACAATCGTAATTATTACATCTATGCAAAAATTAAGTACACAGCAATTAAAATTGCCACATACTATTATTCTAAATTTCAGAAAAGTCTTCTTGATCCTTTGCTCTTTCATATGAATTCTAGGATACACTTTTTGAAGAAAACAAACAAAAAAACAAATCTGTGGGACTCAATCAATTGAAATTCTATTTACTTAGGGATTAATTTGAGGACAATAGCATTTCAATGTTCAGCATTCCCATCCATATTTCCATTCATCCAGGTCTTTTTAAGGTAATTTAAAAATACCTGTAATTGTCACAGTAAAGATCTTACACATGTTTTGAGTAGAATCAAGATGCCATCCACTCAATTTATAATAGTAAGAAAAAATATAAGGAGATCCTTGGCTTTTTTTTTATTATTACTTTCTCATAAACAGATTATGATAATAATTAGGTCTCAAGGTTTAATTTTCCTTCATCTGCTTATATTTTTGAACTTATGAAATAAAATTGTCACCTGTTTGCAGATGTTAACAGTAAGTTTTGGTTTTGCTATCTCAGCTCTTTGTGTATTTTTATAGCACAATTTGGGAAGATTTAAAAACGATACTAATAACTCCATTGTCGCTGGTTCTACTGTGTTGGGTTAAGTGGGGCAGTATAAATATTAGTGCAGAAAATCCAGGTCATATTCTCTACACAGAGCTCGTGGTCAGTGATTTTGTCGAAGTTTTTAGACCTTCAAAGGAAAGCCTACATGAAGTAGCATTGAAGAAACTATAGACTGACATGGTTCATGTCCGTAAAAGCCTGCCCTCCCTCACACGAGGATCCAGCATTTACCTCCGTGGTTTCAAAGGGGCACAAGGTTGATTTTTTGTTACTCGCCTGGTAGCATCAACTTCTGCAGCCCTGTGAGAAATTTAAGAGGCGACTTCTTGAAAAAAAAAATCCCCTTAATTAAAATTAGGCACCATCATTTTTTGATTTTTGCCAAAAAGAAAAATATCTTAGTTTTCTGCCTATCTCTTATTTGTACATCAATAATGATCACAGTGCCTGATAACTTAAGTAAAATTTGATCTCACGCATTCGTTGGTAATATTTAATTACATACTAGGTACTTTGCAAAGTGCTTTGGATATAATAGGGAATAAGGAATAACATGCTACCTCTTATTTGATCAAAGAAAATATTAGTAGATAAATTACAAAAATCTATAAAGCATCAGGCCTGTAGTCGCCGACACGCTTTTGCAAGTCTTTGCTCAGTCCTGATTTATTATACAATGTCATGGGTTCCAACTCTAACTTTTGTCTGTGTTCAATGTCTGTACTTCTTACCCTAACCCAGTAAATTGTAAGCTACATGAAGCAGTGACTTAGTTATCTTTGTCTTTTACCAGTCCTAGCACAGGACTCAAGTATTCAGTGTCGTCTGGACTGTTCAATTAACGTAAAGGAAGCAGCAACATACAGGAGGAAAGATGACGGGGAACCAGAAGCAATGGGTCTTAATGTTAATTCTACCGTTAACTTTTTCTTAGGTTAACTCATGTAGCACCTCTGAGGCTAAGCTTATATATCCATTAAAAAAAAAAAAAAACCCACAAAACTGTCTCTGAGAACCTTCTGTTACCATTATTTGACTTGCATCATTACTGTTTTTTCATACTTGGGGAAACCTGGATGAAGTCACCAAAATCATCTTCATTTGATTGCTAAAATGAATTAGGAGAGATAGTTAATAAAATAAATAAAAGCAATAATTAAGATAATTCAATTTTAGTTTTAGTGAAATATAATCGAAATTATATATGTTTGAAATGTACAACGTGATGATTTGATACATGTATATACTGGAAAATTACCAAATGAAGTTAATTAATATCACCTCACAAAGTTACTTTTTTTCCCTGTGGTGAGAATGCTTAAGATCTACTCTCAAGATGCAGTGAATTTCAAGTAAACAATATAGTATTATCAACTATAGTCAGCATACTGTAAAAATAAATAGGATAAAATGATTTGTGTAGTTTGATCCACATAAAAAAAAAACACATTTTACAAATATGGGTTCTGGGACAGATTAGAATTGCCAAAATTTTATGCTATAAAGAACATTTAATTATAAGGGACTGCAGACCTGTGTAACTCCAGAATTTGACTTTGCAGCTGACAGTATTTCTTAACCCCTATAATGAAGTCGGCACTTGCGAGGTGTTGAAGCACAACATTAGAAATCTGACATTCAAACAAGGGAAAAGAATGACTTACCTTGAAGTTTTTCTTTACTATTTTGGAAGGAGAGGGTTGTATTGACAAACTAAAAGTATGCTTCCTGGAAGGAATTGCTGGATGTATTTTTTATATATAAAACAAACAGATGAAGAATGGTAAGAAGAGAGGCAAAGTTTAAGTGAGGATTTAATTTAAGTCTTATTATTTGAGAGAGAGAGAGAGAGAGAGAGAGAGAGAGAGAGAGCGCGCGCCAGTGAGGGAGGGGCAGAGAGAGAGGAGAGAGCGAGAAGCCCAAGCAGGCTCCACCCCACCAGCATGGAGCCTGACGTGGGACTCGAACCCACAACCGTGAGATCATGACCTGAGCTGAAGTCAGTCAGTAACCTGACTGAGCCACCCAGGCACCGCAGTATTTAGTATTTTTAAATAATGTGTCATATAGAGTGAGGATAATTTGGTGTATTAATATTCTAGTAAGAAAGCTGTTCAGTGAATGCATCTTTAGGAAATCCTATTTCCACTATTGAGGATACAAAAAATAGAAAAGAGTGTATAATGAAATTTATCTTAATTAAATGTTTCTGGCAGGGTTTTAACAGCCATCTTGTATGAAAGGCTGCACTGTTGGTGATGACTCAGGTTCTCTCTGAAGTCCCTTTTATATCTCAGTCTCAATGATTATAGAATATCATCAATTTTTATTCTGTATACTTCTCTGACATTAAATGTTGCTTCATGCATGAAAAGCCCATTAACAAATATATCTTCCAGGACAAAGAATATACATGGTAATATAGTATCTTTAATGCATAAAGTGGCCTTAATGTAGAGAGAACCTCACTAAAAATAGAAGAAAATTGCTGATTTTGTCTCTGAATGACATAAATACCAACACACATACAAGCACACAAACATGCACATATGGTTTCAATATTTTTCCCTCTGAAAACATCAGGAGACTATCTTCTCACTGTATTAGCTGGAGCTGTAGCACCATGGCTATACTTAAAGAATAGCGATAATTAATAATGACCTGGAAAGATATAACTTATTTTTATGAGGGTACACACAAGAGTAGCATCACATTACATATTTGTGCATTCCATATTGATCACATTCAATCATCCTGAATAGGATTAACATATGCACACATTTCTATTAAAATTATTTTAACTTGCCAGCCAGGGATTATAGCTTACATACTCTTACAAGATATTTTGGCTATTTTTATTTCACTTGAGTAACTTTACGTTCTGTAAAATATTAAAAAGAACTTTAAGATAGCCATTGTTTATAGGAAGAAAAAAATATAGAAGAAGATAAATGGAAGTTTAGAAAAACAATCAGATACATACAAGGAACACAGGACAAAGAATAATCTAGACTGTCAGAAAGCCAAGATATTGCCTTTTTGTTTCTCCTTGAGGATGAATACATTATCAAGGATTAGTAATGCTATAGAAATTAAATACGAGGGAAAATGTCACCAGTTCTTTGGCAATAACTACCTTTCAGAGCTGAACAATGTGAAATCTGGATTCTGTGTGTATGTTGAAATGAGCTATGGAAGGGGGATCACATCATTTGCTTTTCTTTTTTGTGACTTAGTAAATTGACTCTGCCTGTGGTAACTGACTGTTGTTTTTAATTTAAAGAGGTATTCACTTGTGTTCATAAAACAGAATAAATGTACATCTTGATTTTGTTAGCGTTGGACATCTCAAAAAAAATCTATTTTTAGTAACGGTTCCTGTTTACCTAAACATCTGCCAGGAAAGCTGTAATTACTGTCCCCCAAAGCTTTAGCAAAACTGATTAACAAAACACTATCCCAGGTAGTTTAGTATGTCTTTAAATAGCAACATAGTATCTGTCTTATGTTTTAAAAATATTTAGCATCCAACAATATACTTTTCTCTAAAACAATCTATTTGGAAAGAAAGAGCAGGAGAAAAAAAAACTGACAAGAAATAGCAGGTGTTGATGAGGATGTGGAAAAATTGGAAACTTTGCGCACTGTTTGTGGGAGTGTAAACTGGTGCAGCCATTTTGGAAAACAATATTGAGGTTCCCCAAAGAACTAAAACTAGAGCGCTATGATCCAGCAATCTCACTTATGGGTATCTACCTTGGAGAGATACATGCATCTTATGTTCATTGTAGCATTACTTACAATAGGCAGGCTAGTAAAGCAACCTGTTTATCTGTTGATGGATGAATAGGTTAAAAAAAATGTTGTGTGTATGTGTGTGTATATGTATGTGTATATGCATTTATATATATATGTGTGTATATATATATGTGTGTGTGTGAATATTATTCAGCCTTTACAAAGATAGAAATCCTGCCGTTTGTAATAACATGGATGAATCTGGAGAACATTATATTAAGTGAAATAAGGCAGATAGAACGATAAATATTCCTTGATCTCATTTATATGAGAAATCTGAAATGTTCAAAATCATAGAAGAGACTGGAATGGTGGGTAACAGAGTTGGGTTGAGAGAAATGGGGAAATGTCGGAATTGTGTGGGATGAATAAATTCTGGAGATCTTACATACAGCATAGAGACTATAGTTAATAATACTGTATTGTATACTTCAAATATGCACAGCAGATAGTTCTTTGGCATTCTCATCACACACACAAAAACATTGGTGACTATGTGATGTGATGGGTATGTTAATTAACTTGATTGTGGTAAAAATTTCATAATTTATATGTATATGAAACATCAAGTTGTATATCTTAAATATGTGCCATGTTCACCAATTATACCTCAGTAAAACTAAAAAATGTTAGGTGCAGCAGCTTACTCTATTTTAGGTATATATCAAATGTCAATATTGCATGTAGTTTTCATGTCTGTCTAATATTGCTATAGAATAATTTTTTTCATTGAATACTATTTTGCATGTTTTATTCAGCTCAAATTCATTTATAAAATTTATTATGGTAAGAATACTAAACATGACATCTGCCTTTAAAATTTTTAAGTGTATAATATTTTTAACTATAGGCATTGTGTTTTATAGCATATCTCAAGGATTAAATTTATTAAATAAGATTTTATTTTTAACCGATACTACTTTTATGAAGTAATAGTACAGTTCAGAGTTGATTCATTTGATGAGACTGTGAATTGTCCCTTGAGTTTTCCAAGTGAGCATAAATTCCATAGTTTCATAGATTTCATGCGTTTAAAATTTTGAATAATTATAAGATTTGTTAGGAACAATATAAAATATAAGAAAAATGACTCACTCTAGACTTAATATAGGAGAGTTCATCTTCTTGCTTATGTCATCATCTCCTGATTAAAAAAAAAACAAAACTTTTGCGCCAGAATCAGGTCTATCTTGCCACCCTGCATTTCATCTCCCCTTGGGATTCTTCGCTCTAATTACTCCTGCCTTCATCACATTGGTACCCAGAGGCTTGTTCATACTTTCAAAAAGTCTGAATTCAGGGTGGACACAAATATCTTATATTAGTTCTTTTAGAACAACTGAGTTGAAAATATGCTTTTCAATAAATTTAAATAGTAAGGAACGATAGGAAGAAAGTAAAGAAAATGCAAGAAACATTTAAACCATATACTTGGGCTTTTCAGTTTCCAGCCTGACTCTCAGAGAAAGATCAATCTTTCTACTTGTCTTGGAGAATTCCCTTCCTCTCCATCTGGGGCTCCATCTGCAACCTCAACACTGACCGAAGGCAAATGTTATTTCCAATACTGTTTATATAGGCTTCCTGACTCCAGTCTTAGAATCCCCTTGAATTCAGACCTGTTTGATAGCTTCATGCTAGAGCATATTTCTCTATTTGGAAAGCCCTTTACCTCTGGTCTTCTTTGCTAAGTCCTACTCGCTCATCTTCAGTGTCGTTTTATTTTCACCTTCTGTGAGACCTTTTCTGAACCTGACGTAAGTCAGGATTATTTATTTTTCCATCCTTTATGTCTCCAACATACGTTGAACACACTCTTATAGACTACATAGGCCAGTGACATAATCTTTCTGCATTTCAGTTTTTCTCAGAGATTAAATGTGGATGCTAATAAAATCCATCTTATTGGGTTGTTTTAAAGATTGAACCATGAGAAGTCACATAAAGTGTTTCCACTTCTTTTTTTTTTAAATGTTTATCTTATTTTTGAGAGAGACAGACAGAGCTTGAGTGGGAGAGGGGAGGAGAGAGAGAGGGGGAGACATAGAATCTGAAGCAGGCTCCAGGCTCTGAGCTGTCAGCACAGAGCCCGATGTGGGGCTCGAACCCACGATCTGTGAGATCATGCCCTGAGCCGAAGTCAGCTGCTTAACTGACTGAGCCACCTAGGCACACCAAGTGTTTCCACGTCTTATTGCTGCTTATCTTACCTTTAAGGAAAAACCCATTAAAACTAAACCTAAGCACACCTATACATATCAAACACCTACAGGGATAAATTTAGTAGTCTTACACATGGAACGATTATGTTGCCCTCTACCCATGAAATCTAAAAAAAACAAAATATGTCAAGTTGTTAAGAGATTCTGATGGTTTATGAGGACCAGCATTTTTTTGTTGTTATTGTTGAGTGTGTCTTTTAAAGTACCAAGTAAGAGGTAATATGTAAAAGTTTCTCTTGCTTTTTTTCTCTCTTAAAATGTTGATGCCTGAGTGCCTTTTTGATCTATCTTTGGGGTATTTAAATACTGAATATTTCCATAAAAATACTAGGAGATTTATATATATAAAAGCTTTTAGCACACCTCTTCCCCATTGTCCAAGTAATGAAGGCCCACAATGTTCTTCATAATGTGATGGTGTTGATAAATAGTAGAATGTGTATTTTGTGCAAGATTGAAGTACGAGGTGCCCTCTTCCTCTTCTTTTCAAGAACAAAACTGCCAATGGGAAGCAGGGGGATGTGATCACAGAGGCCAAAAGGAAGAAATGCCCTGAGGAAGAGAGAGGTCAGATTACCATGTGTGTATGTGAAGAGAAGCAAAACCAGAAAAAACCCGTCTTCTTTACTCTGTTACTGAAGGTTGTGCCCAATTATTGTGTCTCCAGCTCCTTCCCAAAGTGGAGGAGGCTTACGTGTGACATCACATTGCCTTGGGAGTATGGATGCTGCCCAGATGGTAGCCTTCCTATCACTTAGGAGAAAGTTGTTTTAGGGATTGAGGACACCCATTAGTCATGGTAGACTAGACTGGGGAATGTCAGGAAAATTTTTTCTGAGTTGAAAAGAGAAATTGGGCAGGGTCGAGGCTCAGATAACTGTATAATGTTTTGGTTTTGGTTTTTTTTTAACCTTACTGACCTATAATCGATACACAAAACTGCACATATTTAATGTATACACTTTGTTGAGTTTAGGTGTGTGCATACACCCATGAAACCATTACCACAAGGCAGTAGACATACCCATCACATTCAGGAGTTTCCTCGTTTCTCTTTGTTGTTGTTGTTTTGTGTGACAAGAGGTTTAACATGAGATCTATTCTCCTAACAGATTTTAAGTGTGCAATTCAGTATTGTTAACATTAGGCACTGTATCTGCACTCCCACATTTACTGCAGCATTATTTACAATTGCCAAGACCCAGAAATAACCTAAATGTCCATCAGTAGATGAATGAGAAAGAAAATGTGGTATATGCATATCGTAGAATATTATTCAGCCTTTAAAAGGAGGAAGTCCTGCCATATGCACCAATATGGATAAATCTTGGGGACACTCTGCTAAGTGAAGTAATACAGTTACAGGAAGACAAATACTGCATTACTTCCGTTATTCAAGATAACTGTAAACTTTTCAAATATTCTGTATCAGTGGTTTTCTGATGCATCTACTAAAATTAATATGTGCAAGAGTCTTGAGTTTTCATAGCACAAAAACAAATGAAGTGAATCAGTATAACAACCCTATTTATCTCAGATTTTTAAACAAAACTTCATTTGACACACTCCAGGGAGAATTTTTTTTTTTTAATGGTGTCTCTGTCATCTTACTCAGGACTGCCAGTTATAATAAAGCCGCATTCAGTGGAAAGAATGTCTACAGACAGTTTCCTAAAACCAGATTTCATTCAATAATGAATATTCTATTTCTTGAGAAGGTTAGAATGAGTCTGAAGCTCGGGTCAGAGCACGTCCAGTCAGTGCCTGGTGACCAGCACACATGAAGCAAATCCTGATGTGCTGAACTTGCACAAGCCAGATGTAAGCTATTAGACACAATTAGTGATTCAGATTCCAAGGAGCTGCTTTCCATGCCCATGGCAAAAATGGAAGATATTAATTGCAACGCTTATAGTTTCAGCCTCTTCAGCTGAATGAGATGTTTTGCGATTTCCCCAGGAGCATAAGGCTTGAAGCTGAAATATATTTCGTGACAGATTGACAAATAGGGCAACTTTTTAAAACGCATTTTAGATTCTGGACTCTAAAACAGGAACAAATAATTTTTAAAAAGGGCTTTATTTATTTTCTCTCCCCAATCCAACTAAATTACTTTCTTCTTTTAACATTTCCATATTTTTTTTTGCAAAAAAGGGAATTTATTTTTCCTCTATTTTGCTTATCTATGGAAATACATTAATATATTCTATGAGTTTTGAGGCAATCAGCTATAAATTATACTTTGAGGGTATTCAGATGGAGGTAAGTATGGGAAATAGCCAAGTATTTTAGTTTATATGTTACTGTGTCTCCTCTCACCCCCCAAAAAGATATCCACAAGCTAATCAGCGGAACCTGCGAAGGTGTTACATTTTGTGGCAAAAGGGAATTTGCAGATGTAATTAAGGTTATGGACCTTTAGATAGATTATCCTAGTTTATCTAGGAGGGCATGACCTAATCACATGAGCCCTTTAAAGCAAAGAAATTTCTTCGGCTGGAGGCAGAAGAGATGTGGTAGAGGAAGTCAGAAAGATTTCAAGAGTAGTAACAGTCGGAAAGACCATTGTTGTCTTTAGGAAGTAGAGGTCCAGGTGGCAGGACCACAGCTTGGCCTCTAGAGATTAAGTGTGACCCTCCCAGATGACAGCTGGCAAAGTAGTTTCTGCCAACAATATGCATGGGCTTGGAAACTGATTTTTCTAGAGTCTCTTATAACAGCCCAGTGGTGTGGATGCCTTGATTTCCTATAACCTGTGTAACCACAAGTAGAGAAAACCAGCGCAGCCACCCCCGGCTTCTGCCTATAGGGCTGGGAAATAATGAATTAATGTTGTTTTGAGGTGTCAATATATTAGCCTTGGAAAACTAATATACTAATTTATGTCCTAACTACTGTCAAAAAAATGATTTGAGATGAATTTTAATATAAACAGAAGTACTAATATGTTATAATGAAATGTTTTAATAATTTAAGACTACTAGAATATTTAACATCTATGTAGTAAGGATTAATTTATTTAATGTAGAGTCGGCAATAAATCCGGATAACTGGAAGCATACCAGTTTTTCAGAAGAATATATTTTTTTCCTAGTTTGAAATTCCAAAAGGATATATTTTATTAATTTTAATTATTTAATTTAATTAATTTTAATACAGTTGTCAAAGAGCATCATAATGGGCTTTTCCTGTTTGTAAAATATACAGAAAATTCATAAAATGGTTGCTTCTTATAGAGTTTCTCAGTAAACTTAAGGAATGATAACCAAATTTTCAAAGATATTTCTTCATGATATATAAAGTAAATGAGTATGATGTGTATACTTTCCTAGAGACCCAGAAAAAGATAATAATGTAGAAACTGTTACTGAGTGCTTTTATCCAGAGTTTCCTATATAAACTGAACCAATTTAATAATAAAAAAAATCATAATTAAATAGGGAAACAGACATAAGATTATCATTTTTAGTGAAATAAGATGGTAAAAACAATTTTTCATTGACTATAATTTTTCATGAACAAAAGAGATATTTTTAGCCCCCAAATGTAGAAAGTATATCCTAACATAAACGTTAGTACTTTAATTTTCATTACTTTAAAATATTTGAATGTATATATTCTATTTATTTGTTTGTTTGTTTTTTGTTTAGGTAATATAAGCACATGATTAAAAAAAATAATGTGACCTAAAAAGGTATAAACTGAAAGGTCTTCTCCCTTTCCTATATCCATATACCCCACTGTCCCTTTTCTTAGCGTGTAACCTCTTCACTGTTTTTCTGTGCAGACTGAGACAAGTACAAATATGCCACATGTACCTTCGTTTCCTCCTCTCCCATCTCTCACAGAAGACAGAACTCTATAAACCTTCTGTACCTTGCCTTTTTCAGTTATCATTTATTTGTTTCATATACGTACGCTATAGCTTTCTCAGGGGTGCTTGGGCGGCACAGTTGGTTAAGCATCCAACTCTTGCTTTCGGCTCAGGTCACAATCTCAAGGTTTGTGGGTTTGAGCCCTGCATTTGGCTGTATGCTGACAGTGTGGAATCTGCTCGGGATTCTTGGTCTTCTTCTCTCTCTGCCCCTCCCCACTTCTCAAAATAAGTAGATAAATAAGTATTAAAAAAAACAGCTTTCTCAGGTCTTTTCTAGAGCTGCACAGTATTTTACTATGTGGATGTACCTTAGTGATGAACAGGAGTTATTTTTAATCTTTTATCATTATAATCAAAACTAGAGCAACTATTTTGTATATATGTTTTTTGTTTTTTACTCATACTAGTATATCTGAAAGTTAAAGCCTTACAATCAGGACTGGTGGGTCAAAAAAGATAATTGGATTTGTAATTTTGATACCAGCTTCTCCAGTTACCTCCAGAGGTGTTTATGTAGAAATGGTGCACTTCTACCAGCATTGCAATAGAGCATCTGACACACTTTATGTTGATATTGTCAAACTTACACAGTTTTCCCTCAGACTTGCAAGAAATAGTATCTCAGTTTTGTTTTAATTTCCTGTTTTCTCTATTATCAGTGAAGTTAATCAACCTTTCATATGTGAGAGAACTGTGCATTTTATAGTTTCTCTGTGATTTTAAAATATTTTGTTGAATTTTTTTATATTCAGAATACAAGTCCCTTCATATATATGTATGTATGTATGTGTGTGTGTGTGTGTGTGTGTGTCAACGTATACATATATATACAATGTAAATATGTCTATGTACGTGTATATACATGTAAATATGTACATAATATATACAATATATATTCAAAACAAATAACATTTTCTCTGTGGCTTGTGTGTTGCGTAATTAACTTTTTTTTCTGGGTGGCTGAAGTTTTTCTTCTAAATATCTAGGACACTTTAAAAATTTACAATGCCACCATCCATGTACGAGAATTTTAATTGCTCCACAGCTTCACCAACACTTGTCATAGTTTTTTATCACTTTTTCTTATTTAGCTATTCTGTTGGGTATGTAGTGATGTCTCATTGTGGTTCTTGTTGGCCTTCTTGTGATTAATAAAATTGAGATTCTTTCTTTATATGCTCAGTGACCATGTGGAAATTCTTTGTTATGAAGTAGATCTTTCATCTATTTCTGTATCAGGTTGCTGGTCTTTTTCTCACTGGTTTGTAAGTGTTGTAAATGCAAAGACTTTGTCAGATTTAAGTACTACAAATATCTTCTTTCAGTTTGTAGCTTGACTTTTCACACTCTTAATACTGTCTTTTGGTCAACGGATGTTTTTCTAATGAGGCCCAACTTTTCAGTTTTCTTACCTATAATGTTAGCATATTTTCTGTGTATTGTTTCTACATAGAAATATAAAAGAATTTGGAATATTGACCATATATCCAAAGGTCTTGAACCCTATTAGGTTTTTAATATTTATTTTCATTTGTTTTATCCTTTATATGCACATAAGGTATACTATATCAGAGAGATTTCTTATTAAATATCTAACATTGCATAAGTGTGTCAGTCTTCTTTTGTCTTAGAATTCACTCTTAGTGTGATGGGATGAAAGCCAGATCAATTTTTCTAACTGAGAAACTGGATACCCCATAATTCAGCAATTAAGGATAAGTGATTTTTCTCTCCTATAAAGGCAGTTGTCCCTATCCCCTCTTAGAAAGGTCTTCTGACTCCATCTAGTTGGTATGCAAATAAAATCTCTCCAGGAGTCAGTTAGCTCACCTTGTCTCAGTTTTTAAAACTTAAAGATGTCTTCAAATTCTGGGTTTCATCTCTTTGACATGTGAATATCCAGGGAGATAGTATTGGAGTCTTCTAGCACTATGGGGCTTCTGGTGGAGACATTATCAGGTGTAACCATTTAGCCCTCTCAATAAGGTAAGTTTTATGGTCCCTTAGATCAGAGCAATTAACTAACCAAAGGAGTGCATATCTTATTATCTTGGTATGTGAAGAGATTTAGGTGACTAGGACTTTTTGCCAGAGCACTAAGAAATCCAGGGAGATTTTCTTTTTCTACAGATTCAAGTATAAATTCTAAAGTTTGTCTGTGGAAACTTAGCCTTTTTAGGAATTCAGTTATACTCTCTGTGAATAATTTCTATTTCAATCTTTCCAGTCCTATGTCTGATTTCTCTTCCTTGCTTTATTGTAACTTGTATTTAAAGTACAATATTGAATAAAAATGGTGATAGTGGTCATAATTTTCCTGATCACAGAAAACTTTCTGACAGTGCGTTGGAACTATTCTGTATCAATTTGAGAGTTTCCTTATTTTGCTAGTTTGTTGCAATTTATTGACCATTAATGAGTGTTGACGTTCATAAAAATTTTTACATCTATTGAGGTGAATCTATTTTATTTCTTCCTCTTCCTCCTCTTCTTTTTCTTCTCCTCCTTCTCCTTCTTTCTTCTTTCTTCCTTTTTCTTTCTTCTTCTTTTCTCCTCCTTCTTCTTGTTAATGTGGTGAATACTACAAGTCAATTTTCAAATATTAAATCTGGCATTACTGAAATAGAACCCATTGAATCAGATGTATTAGAATTGTTGCATTTCCCAAATTTAGTATAATATTTTTGAAGGAGTTATTATATCCATATTCATGAGCTAGATTGCTCTGTAATGTTTTTATTTCTGTCAAGTATTGGTGTAAGACACTGGTCTTCTGAAACACTTTGGAATTGGTCTCTGTTTTCTACATTATAAAATAGTTTGTGTATAACGTGTTATTTATTTTTTTTAATATATGTAAGACATCGCTGGGTAAAGTCATACAGAATTTTCTCTTTATGAAAATATTAAAGAAATTCCATTTTTAAAGTAGGTATTGTACAATTCATTTTGGGAAAACTGTTCTAAAAAATTTGGACATTTCATGCAGTTTTTCAAGTAATTTAACATAAGTTGCTCACAGTATTTTCTTATTAACTGTATGATATTTAGGAACAATAGTGACATCCTTATTTTCATTCTCGATATTGGTAAATTATATTCACTTCTTTCTTGCTATAAAATCTTCAAGGATTAATTGACTTTTTAAGAATAAACTATTTTTTCTCTTATATCTTTGATTTTCCTCCTATAATCTTAAAATAGGTCTCTACTGTTTAGCTTTTTATTTTCTAACATGCATTTAAAAAGACTTGTTTTCTTATTTCCTAGTTTTAACAAGATCCATGAAGTGCAAATAGTTTATTTCTTAAGTTGTGATTTATTTTCCTATTTGACAAACATCTTTTACATTCTTTTACTTTCTTGCCTTCTTTTGGACTAATCAATGCCTTAATATTCTATTTTTCTCCTCTATTAGCTTGATGTTACTTATCTCATATGTTATTTTAGAGGCTTCTTAGAGATTCAAACATTAATCTTAGACTTCTTACAATCTAATACAAATTACTCCATTTGGCACAACTTTTCTAATTCCTGATGACAGTAGAGTTAGAAGACTGCTCAATTTTCCCCCTTTTTATGGAATAATTATGTATTTTTTAGTGTTCCATTTTATATTCAGTCGTGGAAATTTAACTGCTTTTTTTTTCTTTGTTGCTTCAGGGTTAAAATAAATATCTAATAATTTGTCATGGTCTAACTTCAAATTATATCACTTCATATAAACTTAAACTCTTACAATAGTCATTTTATGATTCCTACCTCCTGTGCTTTGTGCTGTGTTTGTCATACATAGATATTCTCCATATGCTCTAATTGTTATGTTATTAACATTTTTGCTTTAAATAGTCAATTATCTTCTGAGGAAATTTATGTGGGAACTCTTTTATTTACCACATTTGTCACTTTTCATTCCTTTGTATAGATCCAAGTTTTTTTCCAATATCTTTTTTCTAACCACAGGTCTATTGCTGATAAATTCTTTTAGTTTTCTATGTCTAAAGAAGTCTTATTTGGTACTCATTTTTGAAGGATATTTTTCCTGGATAGAATTGCTGTCTGATTTGTTTTCTTCTTTCAATATAAAATTATTCTATTGCTTTCTGGATTGCTTTTTTTCTGAAGAGTAGTCTGAGGTTTTTCTTCTTTCTTCCCTCAGATGAAATGAATCTTTTTTTTTTTCTCCTGTTGCTGTTTAGATGTCCTCTTTTTCACTGGTTTTCCTAATGTACTTATCTTGTGCTTTATTTGTGTCTTTCTTTCTTTCTTTCTTTCTTTCTTTCTTTCTTTCTTTCTTTCTTTCTTTCATGTGTGTGTTTTTCTCTGTGCTTATTTTGCTTAGGTATCCTTATCTTTCCCAAATTATGGGATGATAGTTTTAATTAAACTTGGTAATATTTTGTCTATTATTTCATCAAATTTTTTTCCTTCCTCTTTACTTTGGGACTTCAGTTTTAATGACATTACATCAGTTAACTTTTCCTACAGTTATTTGGGGCTTTTGTTTCGTTTTGTTTTTGTTTTTGTTTTTGTTTTTGTTGTTGCAGAGCCTGATGCAGGCCTCAAATTCACAAAACCTGAAATCATGACCTGAGCTGAAATCAAGAGTAGGTTGCTTAACCAACTGAGCCACCCAGGTGCCCAATGTTGTTGGTTTTTTTTTTTTTGTTGTTGTTGTTTTCCTCTTATTCTCAGTTTGCACATATGCTGCTATCTTTTCAAATTTACTGAATTTTCCTTTCATGCATCATCAATTGTTAAGACCATTCAGTGAACTTGTCATTTTTGTTTATGTATTTTTAAGCTGTAGACTTTTCATTATATCATTTTCACATGATAATTCCATATTCAGATGATAATTCCATCATCTCTGATTTTTCAGAAATACTCAGAGTATGTTTTGTTGATTCTTTGCCTCATGAGACATAGTTTTCTGCTTCACATATTTTGTGATTTTTTTTTTAATGCTGGCTTTTATGAAGGTTATATTGTTGAATATTGGGATTTTGTTGTTGAGTTGGAAAAACTCTCCTGTGTGTCTCCTTTACTTCACATTACTGTAACAGTTCACATCTGATTACCAAATGTGTGGGTAGGACACCAGTTGGGTGTCCCACAATTTACCTTATTTCTGACTATCTCTCTGGAAATAGAATCAGATCCCACAGGTTAAAGGGCTCTGTTGCAGAAGAATTTACCCTGCCCCCACTCTAGATGGCATCCAGATTGTCACCTGGACTTCTGGGTGACCAGCTGTAAACTGGGGTTCCCACAACTTCCTCCTTGGGTTTGATAATTTGCTAGAATGGCTCACAGAACTCAGAGAAACAGTGACATTTACCAGTTATTACATAATAGAGGGTATGATCAGGGATGCAGATAAACAGACACATAAAGAGATACCTAGGCTGAGGTCCAGAAAAGTCCCAAGTACAGGAGATTCTGGCCCATGGAGTTGGGATGTGCCATCGTCTCAGCACATAGATGTGTCCACCCATCTCAAAGCTCTTCTAACCCTGTACTTTTGGGATGTTATGGAGGGTTAGTAAACTAGATATGATCAATCATTAATTCAACCTCTAAGCCCTCTCCATTTCTCAGAGGATGGGGGTGGGGCCAAAAGTTCTAAGCTTCTAATTATGGTGTATTCATTCCTGTCACTAGCCCTAATCTTAAAGGTATCCAGGAGCCAATCAAGAGTAGTTTCATTAGAACAAACACAGACCCACCACCCAGGACATTCCAAGGTATCAGAAACCTTGTGTCTCAGGAGCTAACACCAAAGACCAAATATTAAAACAAAAGATGATATTTGTGCTCATATCACTTAGGAAATTACAAGGCTTTAGAAGCTCTGTAGTCAGAAATGGGGGCAGAGACCAATATATAGAATATATTTTGATTGTTTAAGGAGGTTTCTTAAAAGCCTCCTTGTTTAAGGAGGTTTCTTAGAACCCAAATGGACTGGCAATTAAGTCAGTAACTGGCAGTTAAGTTACTAGTGGGTCAGTTTTATATTTTTCAGGCTTTTTATTAGTTTTGCTTTTTAAAGTTATGATGAGTCTGAGGTTACCTTTACTTTAGGACTTATTTAACCATACTACTCTCAAATAAAAAGAAAAAAAAACCAATAAGATTGTATTCAAAAAGAATAATGCAAAGGGAGAGCACTCTCACCTCAGGATCTGTCAGCATCAGAAAATAAAATGGAGAAAGTATTTTCTTTTATAAAGGAGGTCTGCATTTGTTTCTTAGGGCTGCCATAAAAAAATTATCACACACTTGGTTGCTTAAAACTACAGAATTTTATGTTCAAAGTTTTGAAGTACAGAAGTTTGAAACCTAGCTTGTCAGCCAGTATGCGCTCCCTCTGAAGGCTCCAGAGAAGATCCATCCTTTTCTCTTCCAGCTTCTGGTAACTGCAGGCATTCTTTGGCGTAGGTCTCTGCCCCTCTCCTAACATGGGCTTCTCCTGCTCTTTGTATCTTCTCTTCTGTTTCTTCTGAGGATGCGTGTCATTAGATTTAGGGTGTAACTGGATAATCCATGATGGATTCATCTCAAGATCCTGGGTGTAATTACATCTGCAAAGACCCTTTTTCCAAAAAGGTAGCACTCACAGGCTCTGGAGGTTAAAACATGGACTTATCTTTTGGGGAAGGGCAACGTTCAACCCACTATAAGGAGTTAACAAGAGTAGAGGGACTGAGACAAGCAACTGGGAGTGAACAGAGAGCATCACTGAAGCAGATCCACAGGAAATGTTCTTTGTAGTCAGCCAATTTCCAGAATTATCTGATAAGGAGAGATGTTCTGCATGTTGGTACTTGCTTAAGCTTGAGGGTGAACCAAAGTTCAGGGGGTCTGTGGAAGAAGTTAGGTCAAGCCAAGTCATTGGATACATTGTGGGCAGTTGTGGGCACATGGTGACTGCTAGACTATAGCACTTCTGGAGTCTCTCGCTGAATGCTCCGGATGTTCAGTAAGGTCTCTAGTTTGTCTGGTAAGAACTCAGTTATCTCCTGGTGTTGTGTGAGTTCTAGGGATTATTTTTTACATCTCCCTAGCAGTTTGTTCTCTGGCACCTTTCATCCTAAATATGTATAGCTTATTATTCGATAACACACTGAAGGGGAGCCTTTTGTAGGGGATCTTTTTTTGTATGGTTCCTTTTTTTTTTTTTTTTTTCACAATTTTTCCCATCAGTTCTAGACCCTGTCTCCTCTTTTAATTTGAGGATTGGGTTCCTCAACTCAGTCAGAACACTATGTCTGCCTGTTTTCCCTCTACCTGTGCTACATTCTAAAAGTGCCTCTATGAAGAAATCCAGCGATCATAAGTTGCACCTCATTTCTTTTGTATCATGGATCAAAATTGTGCAGTACCTCTCATCCAATGTCTTAAATAGTTTTTCCATAAAGTTTTCCAGTTGATGAATTGTTTACTGTGGGTGGGCAAGTTCTGTAGTCATTACCACATCATGGCAGAAGGGGAAGCCCCCACAGCAGGGTAATTTTTAATTGGCACTTTCCACAGTTTCTTCCCTGAACTCATTTTTACATCATCATACCCGTCACACCTGCTACATCATACCCAGGACTTTGTTCGTGCTGTTGCCTTTTCCAAGGATGAAAAATGATGAATAGACTAGTTTTTGACATTTATATACACCTTTCCAAAATCTTGACAAACACATGATTCTTGAAGTAGCCAAAATATTTTATTGCCATCATGATTAAAGTGTTCCATTGCCTTGTCTACTGGGTAGAACAGAGACTTAGGTTCAATGGAATCATGATGGCAAATGTTTTGACTACAAACATGAGGAAACAAGGAAATGTGGAAGAAATGGAAGCATTATATATCGACTATTGCTTTTATAAAATTTTTTACAAAAATGAAGGAGGGTGGTTCATCTTTATGGGATATTTGAAGTAACAGGATTGAAGAAAAAATGGTTTTGTTTGAGGTGAGAGGACGTGTATATGCTTTTAGACTGAGAGAATACATCATATGGAAGAAAGAGGTGAAGAAAATATTTGACAGAAAAGAACCCAGTAGAGTTAAAAAAAAAAAAAAGATGGAATTACAGGAATAGGGGTTATGGGCGAAACTCACTTTGAAAGGAATAGGAATAGTGTTTTATCTAATTCAAGAGAAAGAAACACAGGAAAGGAAATATTTGTTGCCAAGATCTTATTATGTGTCAGACATGCATACTAATTCATTCAGTGCTCATGGGACGAACTAGGTAAACATTATTATTCCTATTTCAAAAGTGAGAAATTGAGAGTTGGGAGTTTAAATAACTTGCACGTGCTCCAACAGCGGCCAGTGTGAGCCTTTTACAGCAAAATTATATTCAGGTCATTTTCTACTCAGTGTCTCCAGTGATTCCCCGTCCTCCACAATCTCACAGCGTGCTCTGGCTTACAAGGCCTGTGGTACCCAGCTTCCACCTACGAGTTTGCACTCCTCTCCTGCCTCGTTTGCATGGCACACCCTGCTTCAGCCCCTTGACCAGTCCTTTCTTCTCTAAAGTCCCAGAGCTCACTCCCATTCCAGAGCCTTTGCGATCGTATTTCCTGTACTAGGAATTACCATTAGCTTTCTTATGCTGTTATCTCAATCATGCCTCTGTTCACATGTTTTCAGAGAGCTTCTTTCTGCCCATTCTCCTGCATATTATGCTTCTGTTCTACCATGATATTCCAGCGCATACCTCTGTAGCTGCCCATCTAATGGCTTTGTTTAATTTGTCATATCCACTAGAATGTATATTCCATAGGCAAGGCACTCTGCTCTGTTTATTACTATTGTAGCCCCAGAATCTAGATGGGTACCTGTCACATGGTAGCTCCTTAATGAAAACTTGTTGGATGAATAAATGAATGAAAGAAGAACCATACGCCTAATAAATCACAAGAACCTTAATCCCATTTTTCTCTGCTTATTCCAAGATAAATAAGAGAAGATGAGGATTCTTATATCACATGGTTTTAAAGTTCGAAGTGGATAGCAAAGTCAGGCGGAGAAGTTACTAAGGCAGATCTTGATGTCTTGACTTTTTTTTTTTTTTAATTTTTTGTGGTTATGAGAGTCACAGTGAAAGCTAAGCTTGATTGAAGTTCTCGTGTAGTGTGACCTTTAAAATGATAATTAATAGATATTCAAGAAAATATTAGCTTTAGGACTGGAAAAGAAGTAAATGAAGAGTAGAATCTAGTCTTCTAAATATAAAAACTGTATTCTAAATTAATGCTGTGCAACATACAGAAATTATTTAGAATTTAATTAAAAACAATCAAAGCTTTTGTTTCAATAAACATACTTTTCAGTTTGGTTAACTTGTGGTATTCTGAAGTCTATCTAGGTTGCTTCATGCTTTTTTTTCTTTTTTCAGACATTTCTTTACACAGGAAGATACTGCTTTGCAGCATAATGTATTTTCCTAGATAGTGTTTATTACATTATTTGAGGGTTTATAGAGGACAGGTTAGGGTTGACGAATAGAGGAGCTGGACTAGATTATACATTTGAAGAAATCAATACATGCATAAACAAAATCACCTTTAGAAACTAAGCAGATGCGTTGAACACTTTACCGCTTAATTTACATTACAGCTTTTGTATGATGAAGTTTACCCTGTGGCACCAATTGTTTCAATAATCTTTTCTACTTCAGAAACAAAGAATTTGCTTGGCGGAGGAAATAAAATTGTTTCACTCTTCATGTGCTGTGAATTTTTTTGAACTTGGGTCTTATTGATTATAGCAGATAAACATTGAGTCACAAAGCAGTTTATACATGGGCACAGTAATTCCTCATCCTGTTTATTGAGGGCAGGTTTGAAATTGAAATGCCATACGCCATTATGAGGAACCAGTAGTGTATGCATGAGGGCAGCTTAGAATAGTTTGCTGGAATTAATGTCATGGAAACTCTTGGAAAAGCAAATGAAACTCTGAGGTTATTTGTAATTTTTCTCCTTATCATTATTCTATATGCATTTTAAATCTTGATTTTTAAAATTTAAACTTAGTTAATCATAAATATGGTAATATTAGATTAATGGTAATTCCTGTTATTTCATAAAGTTAGCGCTCTCTCTTTCTGTTGACTTCTTGGGCTCATAAAAAGTGATATTCATATAGCCATATAATCACCATAAATATCAGAAAAAGTTAAGTAAATCAAAAAGGGGACTGAAGTCAATGCGATTTGATGGAAATTTTCCTTTGAAGTTTCAAAGGGTTTTTGATTTTACCTGACCTGGTTTACCAAAAAAGCTGATATGTTTCTCCATGCATAGGAGATTTGACATACATATGTATACATAAGACACCAAACTTCGGGAGGAAAATGTTGTTTCTAAATAATGTTCTTGTTTCTGGGACGCCTGGGTGACTCGGCCAGTTAAGCGCCTGATTTCAGCTCAGGTCATGATCTCACGGCTTGTGGGTTCGAGCCCTGCATTGGGCTCTGTGCTGACAGCAAGGAGCCTGCATGGGATTCTTTCTCCATCTCTCTTTGCTTTCCCTCCCCCACTCTCTCTCAAAATAAATGAACAACCTTTAAATAAACAAACAAAAGTTTTTTCTTCAAGTAAATGACTATCCAAACTTAAGGAAAGGAGAGCAGGAATATGTGTTCATTAACATTAAGCTGAAAAGGAATCTTAGGTATTTAATTCCACCTGAGAAACAACAAATTGTTAAAATTGAAATATAAACTCTAGTTTTCACTTGTTCAGGTCAAATTTGGTTTCTTCAGTACTAGTCATCCTTTATTGAATCCACACTCAAAAAATTCTTTAAATTATTTTTTTAATGTTTATTTATTTTTGGAGAGAGAGTGTGTGAGCAAGAGAGAGGCAAAGAGAGAGGGAGACACGGAACCTGAAGCAGGCTCCATTCTCTGAACTGTCAGCACAGAGTCTGATGTGGGGCTTGAACCCACAAACTATGAGATCATGACCTGAACCCAAGTCGGACGCTTAACTGACTGAGCCTCCCAGCTGCCCCTCAAAAACATTTCTGAAACATAAAAGTATATTCTATCTGCTCATGAATTGATTCTGACATCATATAGGTATTCTAAAAAGTTATATTAATTGGATTACGCGTGATAAGTCATAGGTATAAGCTTTATCAATAAATCCAGAGATAAGAGTTAGGAGACCTGGGATATAACCTCCTTTTATTTTTTATTTCTGAGAATTACTTATTTTTCAATTTTAAGTATAATTGACATATAATATTATATTAGTTTCAGGTATATAACAGTGATTCAGCATTTATATACACTATGAAATGCTCACTGTGATAAGTGTATAACATTTTAAAAAATACTTGATTCCCTTTTCAAGAGATTAAAAAAAAGTACTAAATGTCTCTATACCAGTGACCTCGTTTGAAAAATGTGTACAATAATATTTTTTCCATTTCAGTGAGATTTGCAGGAGAATAAAATGAACTTTTTCAGAAGTTGTAAGTGAATGATGAGTCTTGGAATGAGGACATAGCTAGAGAAATGCTGATACCATGTGTAGCTTTGAAGGTGTTATTGCAGTGACAGCAGCCAGACAGACCTGTGGTCTTGAAAGAGAAGTTCCTGAAAGAGAACATGCTTCTAGAACAATGTCTGTTAGCCATGAGGAGGAGATACGAACCTGAAAGGGTCAAAGCAAAAGAGAGAGAATTTAGTCAGGATGGAGGAAAGGAAGAAAACAGGAATGGGACAATGGCTAGCAAATAAAAGAAGATCGTCATTCTGAGGATGGTTGACTGAGGGAGAAGTGGGAAATAGAGCTCACACTTGGCAATGCTGATGAGCAACCGAGAGTCTGGGATCAGTTTTCTGAAAGAATTATGGTTGGTCTATTGCCGTGATAAACTTGCCTTGTTTTGCATGATTCAGGCCACCACTGGCTTCTGCAGATCTTAAGTTGTTTCTGTGTTGGTAATGTCTGGATTACATCCCAACACACTGGAAATTAACATATTGAAATGGGCTTGTAGACCCTAGGGTAAATCCAGGTGGCAGAAATAGTATCAGGAGAAAAAGGGTCGAACTACAGACCTATGTTTTGTGGTAGAGTCCTAAGGGCAGACGGGGTGGAAATGGGAAACTGTTATGTTTTGTCCTGGTTTTTGCATATATTACCTACTCCTTTGCATAAACACCTTAATCTCACTGAACCTCAGTCTTGCCATGTGTAAAATGAGATCGTGCTTTATGTGTTCTTTATAGGCAAAAAACATGACGTGTAGGAAAGTCCTCTGTAATCTATGAAACCCTAAATGCATATAAAATGACATCGCTTTTCCTGAAGGAACTTTGTGGTGCTTCTATGCAGAGGCCATACTAAAAAGATTTTCTTTTAAATTTTTTTTTTCAACGTTTATTTATTTTTGGGACAGAGAGAGACAGAGCATGACCGGGGGAGGAGCAGAGAGAGAGGGAGACACAGAATCGGAAACAGGCTCCAGGCTCTGAGCCATCAGCCCAGAGCCCGACACGGGGCTCGAACTCACGGACCGCGAGATCGTGACCTGGCTGAAGTCGGATGCTTAACCGACTGCGCCACCCAGGCGCCCCTAAAAAGATTTTCTTGATCTCTTCAGCATGAACTAGTTGCTATATGACATTCATATAACGCCTTGAAAAAAAAAAGTGATGTTCTGATACTGTAGGAATTCCAGAGAAAAGATAAGTGTTTGAGATTTGAAATGGAGATTATATAGAGGAAAGAGAATTCTGGAAAGTGGAGGAGGGAGTTAATCACCTGCCAGGTACAGTTCACATAAGCAGAGAAGGATTATAACTCTGTAGGGGACAAAGACATGCTTGAAGTGTGAGTCAAGAAATCATTTGAGTGTGAACGAACAGTCGAAAAAAGGTGTGGTGTGGAGGTCAAGGGCACAGCTGTGCTTTCAGTAAGAGAGACTTGCATAACCTCTCTGAGAAAGGAGGAAGAGCATAAACAAAGTATTCAAAACTTTATTATAATTACCCTTTCTCTGAAAACGTCTCGTGTAATGGATTTCACTTCTCGAAGACCCTGTTTTAATTTACATTGGGCAATATTAGCTATTAAACTAGGGGGCACCTTTCACTGAATTGCAAATTGGCCAACCCAATTGTAAGTGCCAACGACAATTTAATGTATTCGTCTTCGACTCTTAGTATCTGTTTCCACTGTGGGATACTTTAGGGCCATGAGTGCCAGGCCTGTGCAGAATTTAGGCAAGGCAATAGTCAGATGCGGATACCAACTTTTCCTCTGTTCTCTGTTCGATAAGAGTATAGGTGATGCCTTGTTTACATTTAGTGGGATCTCCAAGTATTTCTGTAGTCTGAGTCTCAGTATTAGTGCCATGAAGGTCAGCCAATTGATCTATTTTGGCAGATGTTAAAGTTAAGTCTGAACCTATGTTTTAAAGATCCTTTTAAACTTTCATTGTATAACTTCTTTTAGTAAATTTTGGATATCTTAAACTGAATTGTGGCTCTCTAAGGTTGTAATTATCTGTTTGTTTTCTCCCGCTATATCCAGATTTCACATCCTCCCACCCCACCCTGCCTTCCCTCTCTGTCCCTCCCTTTCTCTCTTCCTCTCTCTCTCACTCGCTTTTTTTTTTCTTTCTCTGTTGTGGTAATTAGATATACCTTGGAGGTAGGGATAGAGGTTCTCTCTAACCTGCTTACATTTAAATATCGGGGCGCCTGGGTGGCGCAGTCGGTTGAGCGTCCGACTTCAGCCAGGTCACGATCTCGCGGTCCGTGGGTTCGAGCCCCGCGTCGGGCTCTGGGCTGATGGCTCGGAGCCTGGAGCCTGTTTCCGATTCTGTGTCTCCCTCTCTCTCTGCCCCTCCCCCGTTCATGCTCTGTCTCTTTCTGTCCCAAAAATAGATAAACGTTGAAAAAAAAAATAAAATAAATATTTATCCAGAGAGCTCCAAGTAAGTACCATCAGGGTTAGAGACCTCATGGCAATGGTAGTATTAACTCGTAGGATGTTTTTTTCCTAGAACTTTAAAAATCAGAATCTTTACTTTGACCAAGACATCCGCAGCATCAGTAGCAATGAGGACATTTTGTAGGGTCTACATACCAACCAGCAACCCTACTCTGATGTTTTCCACATGAAGAAGGTGAAAATATTGGTTCACCTAAACATTTCTGTGCAAGTATTCTTCGGTATTTATATTAATAAAAAAGAAACTAGAAACACCTCAAATGTCCTTTAACTAGCAAAGGGACAAGCAAATTTGGCAAACAGGTATATTGCTACTGTGGAATATTACTCAGCAAGAAAAGAGAAAATATTAGCCTTCACAAGAGTATGTCTAAGTTTTTAAACATTATGATAAATGGAAGTAATCACATGAAAGACCATGTCCTGTGTGATTCATTCATATGAACTTCTAGAAAACATTTGCTGAGGCAGAAAGCACATTGGTGGTTGACTGACGCTGGGAGTTGAGAGAGGACATTATCTGCAAAAGACCATGAGAAAACTGGTAAGAACAATGGAACTGTTCACGTTTGCATGCTTTCTCTCTCTCTCTCTCTCTCTCTCTCTCTCTCTCTCTGTGTGTGTGTGTGTGTGTGTGTGTGTGTGTGTGTGTCATGGCAAGAGTTAAGCGTCAGGAACAATTACCAAAATTCTGCAAACCGTACTAAAATGGGGGAATACAATACAATTTAAACAGTTCAAAAATAGGGATAGAATCAGGTTCTAATTTTGACTTGGCTAGTGTTTACTCTTGTGGCTTCAAGTGAGTTCTGTACCTCTTCTGGTTTTTCTGTGTAAAATGGAGAATAACACCTACTTGGCATGGTTGTTGTTATGATTAGTGTAACAGATACAACACGCTCAGACCTGCTCAGATCACATAGTTTATGGCGTAAGAGAAAATGAGACTGATTATTTTTATTAGTAGCAAAAAGACATCTTGAGTTAGAGGAGAAAACATTAAATTGTTTTGCATATCAAATTATTTGGTCATAAAATCCAAATAATTTCCATATTCATGAATTAAATATGAAGATTGTTTAAGTGCTCTTTAAAGTGTAATTATTTTTAAAAACTTAAATTCGACTGGGAGTTTTTTTAGACCAAATGCATTTGATGATTACCTATAAATTCATGGATTATTTAAACTCCACGTGTAGTTGGGATGAGCACTGGGTGTTGTATGGAAACCAATTTGACAATAATTTTATAAAAAAAAAAACAAACCTCCAAGTGTTTTTGTTTCAACAAACAAAAGGTACAACTGAACGCTACCCAACAGAAAATTTGACAACACAGGAGCGCCCAAATATGGGAGAGGTCATTTAGGCTGGTTTTCCATGGAAGCACCATCTCTAAGACAGTGATGGCAAAGCTTTTCAGTTTGTTTTTTTAGGGGCAGGATCTTAGAGTGGTTCTGTTTGTTAGATTATTTATCCAGGGGGCGCCTGGGTGGCTCAGTTGGTTAAGCCTCCGACTTCAGCTCAGGTCATGATCTCACAGTTCGTGAGTTCGAGCCCCGCGTAGGGCTCTGTGCTGACAGCTCAGAGCCTGGAGCCTGCTTCACATTCTGTGTCTCCCTCTCTCTCTGCCCCTTCCCTGCTCATGCTGTGTCTCTCTCTGCCTCAAAAATAAACGTTAAAAAAAATTGAGATTATTTTATCCAGGATTTTTTAACCCCAGTTCCAGGGGGAAAAAAAAATGTGTCTAATTGCATCACTTGGAAAGAATGTATCTTTGGCTAGATGTATCTGAAGATAAATGATCAGTAACTTATAGAAAAGAGAAAATCGATGGTCAAGAGAGAATAATAGTGATAAAGTGAGTAAGGGAAAGGGAAAAAGAATGAAGACATAGGGGATTACAAATGGAAATAAATGATACCATTAAAATGTGCTCAATTACTTGTTCTGTAATTAGTAGTGTTTCAATACTTTAAAAATAAGCCGTATAGCAGCCTTAATAATATATGTCTTGTCACAATTGATTATTTAAATGGACCTTATTACTTAGTATATGTGAATAACATAATATTGTCTGGTAGTTAAGGGGAAATCTCCATAATATCCCTTACGATTACCCTCTTGTGATGGAAGAATTTTCCCTCTTTTTAGACAATGGAGCAAACTGTTTTTTTTTAAATATTAATATTACTACCCTTAATTTATCTCAGCTGCACGCTGGATAGGATTTTTTTTTTCAATTCTGTGCTCACTCACAGATGCTGCAGTAAACTGTTAGTCATTCTGAAATCTTTTCTTTGCAAACATCTCCCTCTGCCCTTAATGCCTTCTTTTTCTTTCTGCTTTCTTGTCACTCTTTCTCTGGATGCCCCAGTAATTTTGAAGTTTTATTTTCTTAATTAAAAAAAAATAAAGCTACTGTCTTCTTCCTTTATTACTCCTTCTTTCCCCATATCATAGTGTAGAATGGAGGGGAAAGAGTGGAAGTTATGGGGAAAATAGTCTATTTTTCATAGAAAATTCATCCAATTTGGTGTTTGACTAAATAAAAAAATCACCCCATTCCCAAAACATATTATTCTACTTCCTAGGAAATAGACTTGGTTTGGGTCAGTGTTTGTTTTGAACAGTGTGTTTTTCTTTCTCATCAGTCACACAGTGATTTGGTGAAACTCCGTATTCCATAAACGCCAATTAAATGAAACTCTGTTTCTCATCAAAGCAATGGCAAATTATAAAATTCAGTGCTGGCAAGGGGGAGATGAGGTTTGCTCACTCATCTGTGGCTGTTAGAGACATAAAACATATAATAATGGTCCTATTGTTAATCCCAATTTATGGATACAAAATGGATGAGTGTGTTCTTTTTCCTGTTTCCCCTGCAATGTTATATTCATCTTTTAAAGTCTGCTAGTCAGATAAGTATAAAATGTAACTCATTATTTTAATTTATATTTCCTTCAGTCTTTTGTTTAAGTTTTCAGTTTTTATTTGCATTTACTCTTATACAAGTCACTCATTCATATATTCTAAACTTTCTTTTGTCTTTTTTTTTTATGAAGTAATGAGGTTCTTCATATATTCTAGTCTTCAGCTTTTTGTTGGTCAAATTTACTGCAAGTTTTTTTTCCGCACCCAGAATATCATTTGCTGTGACCTCATTTATTGTGATTTGTGTATTCTGCCAAACTGTTGCACCAGAAAACACAAACAGCTATACTTTCTACAATTTCCTGGGCTACTGCATTTTTAAGATACATTACAAACTGTGTCTGAGCTCCAATGAGTACAAAATGTAAACTCACCACATATGTAAATAGGTGTAGAGGAGGAGAAAGGAAAGTGATTGCAGTAGTTTCACAACAAAATTTGGGCCCTGGAGGACAAATAAAAAAACTTTGAAAAATAAGTTAACGAATATACATACAAACAAATGTATATGTATATTTTATAGGTCTATGTATATATATATGCACATGTGCATAAACCACTTAAGGATAATCATATATGGCATGAATCTGAATTTCTGAAGTTAAAATTACTCTGTAATTTCCAAATGTAACACCTTGAAGTTTGAGTAGAAATATCCTTTTATAATGAGCAAAAAATAGCAAATGATGAAAATCTTGTGCATAGGTTCAGAAGGCTTACACATGTATTCATTTGGGGAGAGAGTAAGAGAATAAAAAATACATTCTCATGTGTGAGATATGTTTTTCCTTTTTATCAAATAGTAATTTGGTGAAACTCAGTATTCAACAAAGAAATACCAATTTAAAAAAGGAAACGCTGTTTCCCATCAAAACAATAGGAAATTGTCAAATTCATTGCTGGCAAGGGTGAAATGGGGAGTGTTCACCAATTTATATCTGTTAGGTACACACGGGAGAAGGAAATTCTATATGTATTTATGTCTCTAGAATTTTGTATCAAATTAATATATTGTTTAGCCAAAGGAATACAATGAAATTTAAGTCAAAAGCACTAGGTAAATCCATATGAATTCACACTCAAGTTCAACCTAACTGAAAAAAGAGTGAAATCTTGCCGTTGACAACAATGTAGATGAAGCCGGAGTGTACTATGCTAAGTGAAATAAGTCAGTCAGAGAAGAGCAGATACCATATGATTTCACTCATATGTGGAATTGAAGAAATAAAACAGATGAGCGAAGGGGGGGAAAAAAGAGAGAGGCAAACCAGGAAACAGACTCCTAATTACAGAGAACAAACTGATGGTTGCCAGAGGGGAGGTAGTGGTGGGAGGCAGGGAATGCGTTAAACAGGTGATGGGGATGAGGGATTGCACTTGTGATGAGCACCCGGTGTTGTATGGAAATGTTAAATTACTATAGTGTACACCTGAAACTAATATTATATTGTATGTCAACTAACTTGAATTTAAATAAACTCTTAAAAAACCCCAGCATGAGTAGATAATCTCAATATTGATAAACTAAACTCAATCATGTCAACATTTCCAAATGAGCATCCATTTAAATTCTCTTCAGATGAGAATATGCTTGAGAATTTTTCTTCAACTTGAACAACACTTGGTGTGAGAGACTTTTGCTTTTTGACAAATGGGAAGGTTTGTAATATATCATTCATGGTTAGGCTTTGATATTTCTGCTTAATAATGTTAAGTACATTATCATATAACTATTAACCAGTTGGATCCCTTGGTGAAATAGATGCTAGCTAATCATTGATTTTCTCTTTTATTACACCTATGTCTTACACTACTAGTCAAGGAAGCACTATATAATAATGTGACCCTACTGTGTAACCCAGAACTACACTCATAAAAACTCAACTTAGCAAAATCTGTGCCATCATATGTACCTTACAAGATGGTGGTGGCTGGGGACATAGGGTTAGTGGCAGATGGTGAGAAGTTGTTTGGTACTGGGTATATTTTGAGATAGTAGGTCAAGATTTGCTAAAGAAATTACATAATTTGAAAGCAAGCAGAATCTGTGATGAGTTCAAGATTTTGGACTGAGGGACTGAGTAATTGGAGGAATATGGTTGCTGAAATGGAGAATAAAGTTAACTGAAATGGAGAGGAACAAGCAGCATGTATGGAGTGAGAGCAGAAGATGAGGAGTTCAGTTTTACAGATGTTAATTTTTTTTTTTTTTAAATTTTTTTTTCAACATTTATTTATTTTTGGGACAGAGAGAGACAGAGCATGAACGGGGGAGGGGCAGAGAGAGAGGGAGACACAGAATCGGAAACAGGCTCCAGGCTCTGAGCTATCAGCCCAGAGCCCGACACGGGGCTCGAACTCACGGACCGCGAGATCGTGACCTGGCTGAAGTCGGACGCTTAACCGACTGCGCCACCCAGGCGCCCCTACAGATGTTAATTTTGAGATATTTATTAAACAATGTGATAGAGGCAGTTGCATATAGGAGACTGGTAATCGGTGGAAGGATATCAGCTGGACAAATAAATTTGAGAGTCGTCAGTGAGTGGATATAAAAATACACAATACCTGCTTTATGGATAAGTGTTTAGAACATTGTCTGAATTATTTTAGTGTGTGCTCTCATATATTAAGTAATTTCCTTAAGATTGTGGAGTTTTTATGAAGTGCTAGGACAAAATTCACTTCATTATAAAATGGAAAAACTATTTGCTTATATATAAAAATGCCATGGCTTTTAGAATGCTTTGATTGTTAAGATCTTATTGTGATCATGAACAACCTAAAATTTTAGAAATTTATGAAGACTCTGTTACTTTCATTGAATTTAAAATTTCAGTTGTATTCAATTGAGTTACCAAAATTCATTTGGAAGCATTAGGCATTTGGCAGAGAAACTAATATTTACCAACTTAAAATACTGAACATATAAGATACCTAACTAGATAGCCCATGAAAGCATTTTTTTTTAAAACTGTGTTTTATAATACCTCATGCACCGGGAGTTTTTATAGGAATTTCAGTACCTGTAAAAAACTCTAAGAGGAAGTTATAAATAAGAATGGTACTGAGTACAACTAAAGGGAGTGGGGCAGATTGAGCCCTGATAATACTTCATTTACTGTGTGATTGGGAATCCAGGGGATTCCACATATTACTTCTCTGTCTCAACAGTTTATAAAACAGGCTGTTACAACTCCAGTTAGTCTCCTACTTTCAGAGCACATCTCTGAAGCAATTCATGAAAATCCACTTGTCATTTTCTATTGTCAAATAAGAAGCTGCTTGTTTTGCTTGCCAAACACTGTGTGTTTGTTTTTTTTCCTCCATGTAACATTAGAAAAGAGTAAAATTGAGGTTTCGTATAATAATTGGGTTTGTAGAACTTGGAAAAGAAAGCTCATTTCTTAGTAATAATTTTAAATCACAGTGGACACAGTTATACATCTAAAACAGTAGCTTCTCAGTTCCACTCGTGTCTAGCTATGACATCTGTCTATTTGAAATTCAAATCCTTATGAACACACATTTATATACTTCAAAAATTTTTTTAATGTTTGTTTATTTTTGAGAGAAAAAGAGAGCATGAGCAGGGGAGGGTCAGAGAGAGAGGGAGACAAGGAATCCAGAGCAGTCTTCAGGTTCCAAGCTGTCAGCACAGAGACCAATGCAGGGCTCAAGTGCACAAACCATGAGATCATGACCTGAGCCAAAGTCAGATACTCAACCAACTCAGCCACCCAGGTGCCCCCATATACTTGTAAACATAGAACAATCTACTGTGTTTAGAGAAATAAAAAAGTTGACTTTATGGTTTTCACAAAGAGTTTGTAGTGTTTATGAACCAGTAGAAAGTAAATAAGAAAAGATGAACATGACAGTAGGAAGATATTGAGTATCATGAGCGTGATTAGGCAATTAAAAAAGAAGTCATTACTAAAATTTGAAAAATATTTGTGTAACATTTGAAATTGCTCATATAGAATGAATTACAACTTAATAGACGGGGTAAAAAGTTCTGAGAATATTCCACATGGGGGGAGAATCATGCATAAAAGTATGTGCATTAAATTGAATGTGCAACAACCAATAAACCAATTTGTCTGAAATGTAGTGTTATACAAGAATATAGTGCTAAATAAGGATAGATGTAGGGCTTAATTGTGATTGACCTTGATTGCCAGTTTTTGTTGTTGTTTGTTTTTGTTTTTATCTTATATCTTATGTTATATGTGTTGAGGAAGCACTGAAGTTTTTTTGGAACAAGAATGTAATGCCTATAAAGCAGGTTGAGGTAGTTTTATCTGGTATAAATTATAATCAGTGAGGTAGTAATTAGAGGCAAAAAAAATTAGAGACTTCTGGCAGAAGGTCTCCTGGGAAATAAAGCCAACATTCAACTTGAATGGTCATGAAAATGCAGAGGGAGGGAACAAACAAAAATAGATTTAATATTGAGAAGTGAGTGATTGAATGTGGAGAGAGGCATATCAGAGGTGAATCCAAGAGTATGACCCGGAGCAAAATGCCAATCTGACCACAAGAAATAGGCATTTGCAAACTTTACAAAATAACTAGTAATGAAAGGTTACTGCAGGTGTACATGGGAATGGGGGATAGCAAATGATGGCTCCTGTTGTCATGTTTATCTGGGACTATGTGCTGCTAGGATTGTGATGTATTGTGAACTTCATGGAAAACCAGAATGATTACACCTCATCTTCTGGAATACAATTTAAATTCCCTTGGTTTTAGCCAGATTTAGATGAAGCTAAAGAAAGTTGAGTTTCAGTGTCTCTTATTTAAGCTCCTCTTTCATGAACCCTGCATCTAATTTCATGAGCCCACACCCTTCCCTCCCCACAGGATATTACCGATATTTGTGTTCACTCTTAGAAATTAAACTCTTTCCTCTCTGTTGACTTCTTAATAAAGCATTTAAAGATGTCAGTATATTCCTCACATATCCAAAAATTACTTCGTTATTTGTTCCACTAGCTACTTCCTTATTTTCCTTCTCTCCTCAATCTTTTCTGAGGTTCACACCAGAGACCTCAAGGAAAGATTAATAGTTGCCACCTCAATTTCTGCACCTCCTGCTTCTAAACTCCCATCAATTGCTTTCAAGCTTAAGTCACTACCACTCCAGTGGACCACGCCATCTGGTGCTATTGATGACCTTACTATATACCAACTCCACTGGGAGTCTTTCCATGGCTCATCTTCCTTTAAGATCTGATCTGCATTGGTCAACAGTATTGACTTTTTTTTTTAACTATGTATTCTTTTGACTTTTGTGGATTGTTTAAAACAGGTTTCCTTTTTACTCTTGCAATTGTTAGTTGACAGTATTTTTGAGGTCATTCATCCTCTGCCCACTGTTAGAAGTTGTGGTCTTCAAATTTCTCTTTTTATTTAAACTTTTTCCTTATTCTCCATATGTATTCAAACTGGGTGATCAGATTCAATAGCATGGAATTTTATTATAAAAATCTAAAAAGCTGTCCTTGACACATGTCTCTTTGTATCGGCCTCACTTGAGATTGGCTTTCTTGTCCTTCATCCCAGATCCAGTTATGTCTACTGGTAACTCAGTTTTATTGATCTCTTTCCAAAATATTTTACCTATGGTTTTCCTCTGCTTTCTTACACGATACCCTCATTGTTTTCTGTGTAAAATAGCTTCATTTTATTTATCATTGCCTTCAGTTATTTGTCCCTTATACCATCTATGTTGTAGCCATCTTTATCCCTGTGCTTGAAAAGCTTTTTTATGTGTCCACGTCAGTTACAGAATATGTCTTTAATATGATCCGGCAGTTTATACCCTTCACAGTTTGGTCCTAACATAAATTCGAAGATAGATTTGTGTGTGTTTCTGTAAATATAAATATAATACCCCCAACACACATAATCATTAGTGCAATTTTGTGGTGTTAAGAACTCATTCAGGATAGATTCACAGAGTCATAGAATCTTACGGTGATAGAACATTAGGTCGGATGTTGAATACAATCAAGATGAAACACTAATGCTCAGAAATGTAACTTGGGTTGTCTAGGGCATGGAATTTGTTATTGACAGAACAGGAACAAAACTGTTAGTCTATCTCATTTGGAGTTATTAGTCTCTTATTTGGCAGTGCAAATATATCCTACTAGCCTATGGAACCATGGCATCACTGAGTAGCTATAGATATTCTAGGCAACAGAAACACAAATGTATATTGTTATCCTGGTTATATTGATCCGCTTGTTGCTCCTTGGCAATTGCTAACTCTGTTTTGTGTGTCTGGCTTTGATCCAGATCCTCTCTGGGAATATGTGTAGTTAACAATTCTCATGGATAGCAGCTTAGTTTTCAACTTTTAATGGAAAATGAGGTGTTTATATGATTGCAGTTTCATAGAAGGCACTGAATATTGACCAATATTAATATTTTAAGTAAGGACTAGTAAACAGAGAAATTCATGCTAATTATAAAATGTTTTAATATTAAAACAGAGTGAGGAAAAAAAGACAGAGATATTGTTTCTTCCTTCTCACCATTCTCTTCCAGCAAAGGACATAATGTCTTCAAGACAGAATTACCATAAATGTTCATATATTTTCCAAATGTGTTTATGTTTGTTCCCTTGTTTACTAGATAAGGGTTATGTGGTTGTGTTAACACAGAAAACCAAACTCATTGAGGCTTCTGGACATAAGAACCATTAGATACCTGATGACATCATCCTTTGATTATAATGATAGAAGGAAGCATAGCTTAAAGATTTCTTAAGACTTTGTGATTGCTTTCTTATTTTGAATCAAGTTTGGGCAAGAGCCATCACCTTATTTCCTTGGCCAAATAAATGGCATATGGCCAATACTATTTCCTAGTCTTATTCAAAACAATGTAATCCATTTGTAAAGTTATCTGTAGTTAATAGGTTTGGGGGGAAAGGCATATCCAGTCATCAGCGGTAAACCATTCATCCATTTGAAAGACTTTTAAAAAATAGTTCTAGTAAACCCCATATTGAGTTTTGAAGCATCTCACAAAAAATAACTTCTCTTCCATCTCTCCTACTCTACTAAATCCTTTCTGATGTTCACGTCAGGGGCTTCTAGGAAGGATCAATAGTTGCTACCCCAATTTCTGCACCTCCTGCTTCTGAATTGCCATCAATTGCTCTGGCTTAAGTCACTATCACTCCAGTGGGACCACACTATCCAGTGCCACTGATGACTTGACTACTAATGCCATTGGCTTCTTTCCAGGACTTATTTTGTTTTCAGAGAAATAACCCCTCCCTCTCAGTTGCTTAGAGGGAGGGAAATTAGAATCATTGTGCTTTGGATATTGGTATGTACCATAAGATTTGGTTAACAAAGCATTGGGAGTTAAAGAGTTCATTCTTTCTTCTGAATCAGTTAATAACTGATAGACATAGACTCAATGTGCTATTTTCCTTGCATGGATTATGCATTTTGGAACTCTTTGCTCTTTAATTTAGCATTCTAAATTAACTCGTATCATAGCTATTATCGAGGAAGATGACCACCTGCCACCCCCATATGTTCACCTTAATTATAAATATTTCCATTTGAAAGTCACAAAATTCCACACAATCTTCTGTTCTGTATAAGTTCAAACAAGGAGGACCACAATTTCATAAAATAATATCTTATTATAAGGATCCTCACATCAAAAAAAAAAAAGATAACCTATGAAAAAAGTAATGTCACAAACTAACAGATGGCTTTTGGTAAGAGATTTGTTAATCCAGTTACATGAAGCTTCAAAAATCTTTGACAACTAATAACATATGGGGTTGCTTTGTTTTGTTTTGTTTGTTTTTTGTTTTTGTTTTTTGTTTTGTTGTTCCTGCTGCTCACAGTAGCTCTAATATAGAGTTGCATTTCTGTTAGCTTAGCTTGGTTTGGGGTGATTCCTCCCCTCCCTTCCTTCTTGCTTTGCATGTTATATCAAGCAACAAATAGCCTTAAATAAAAGTTAGTTTTACACAAATTTTCTACATAAATTTATGATTGGCACTGGAATTTCTGGTTCCTTGTCAGCAACTATCAAGAAGCAACTATTTGCCTTCTGGTTCATTCTAGAGCAAGCATTTGTTCTCCTTTTATGTTCCAGATAAGTCATAGTCGCCGTATATACAAAGCATATTGGAACGTGGTGTTTTCGTTAATGACCTCTCAGGGTAGGACTGGGACAGACAAGTCAACATGTGGTAAGTGTACAAATAACCTATATTGTTATCACTAGTGGGAAGAATTTCCCTACCTGGAAATATCAGGAAATTATTTTTAGCATGGATAATGTATGGGCAACAATTTGCAGGATCTGTAAGAATTTACTAGGAAGAGTCATCCTGGTAGAGATGGGGAAGCGAAGGAAGAATTGTCAATTTCCTGAAGCTGACACTTCCCTGCGTTACTTATCTCTGCCCCATTTTATGGGAAATCATTGTCATTTTTCTCAACTTAAATCTTAGCTAAGAAGCTTTTCTTAATCTTCCTCAAACGTATTTTTGTACACAGTGTCTTTCTTTGAAAACCGTAAGTCATCATATAAAAGAAAAATAGTTTCAGGGGTTGTAGTAAACAACATGTTAAAAAACTTATTAAAGGGTAAGCATTTTTCTTGTGCTATTTTATTTAAGCCTTTCTATACAATTATTATAGGTATTTGTTACAAATGAGTAAACGGAGATGTAGGTCAAGCACGGCCCACATAAAGTAAGAGATTATGTCAGAGTTTGAAATTAAACCTCTATTACCTGCTTTACTAGAATGGAAGAACACAGTAGTGCATTGGCCTTTGACTCTGTTTTTTGTTGTTGTTGTTCTTTCATTCTTATTAAAATTCATCAGAACCTCCCAATTCTCTTTTTTATGTATGCTATTCTCCCATCTCTGTCACTCAAATTGCTTCCGATACTTCAAGGCTCTGATCAAATGCTTTTTCTCTCTGAAATCTTTTCTGATTACTTACTACAAAATGTGAGTTTCTAAACAATTTGCCTCCTTTGCCTCATAACAATTATCAGGGCCTTGATTAGATGAATACTTTCGTGAATTCTAATTCCACATATAAAAAACTTAGAAATTTGGTTGTTATCTAATTTCAGTCAGTGTTTTCTGCACATTACAAATCCATAGCATTGCCTCCTTCACGGAACTGGAGACATCAGCGTTCAAAGACATGACTTGTGTCGCCATATAGCTCGATGGACCTGGCTTCCTTAAGATAGCACTTGGCAGCAAATCTCCAGAACAGCATCCAGTTCTCTTCGGAACAATCTTGGTTGCAGTTTCTAACATTGAGGTAGCCTCCACTCCTTCTCATTTAAATTTGATAATCAGTTCTTTGTCCCACCCTCTCAACTAAGGCAACATGGCCCTTCTTGTACTAAGTATATGCTGCTATAGCTGATTCTCTACTTGACTGAATATCCTTTCATATTCCAATTCCAAAAGGAGTTGAGAACTGAAAAATTTCCACTGCTGATCATCACATCGAAATACCTTCTTGACTAACCCATCCTTGGATGCCTGCCTTGTATCAGTGTGATCCCGGTTAAGCATTACATCAACCACAGCTTAGTGGCAGGAAATCGAAACCTCTTTATTTTAAACATAAATGGATGTGGGAGTCTGCCACTGAAATTACTGTCATAGCTATAATCCAGGATCTGCGACTGCTCCTTCACACCCTTGTTATATCGACTGGATACTTAGCAATGACAAAATTTTTTCGCTGGCATGTTGGTCTGCAGTTCTCACAGGAATACAGCATTGTTTTTGCTTTACTGTTTTGCTAGGGAGAGACAATTTCAGAAACTTCCACTTGGATCTTTCTATCAAATTATCCATGGATCAGGGTTCTGATATTTACCCAAGTATGTCTTTTTACAACTAAACTTTCAGGAGCTGGGAAACGAATTGCAGAATAAGTTTGTGGACCCATTGTTTCAACGGGTTCTTGCTTCTTCGCCTTTGAGACACAAGACTTAAATGGAGGAAACTCACATACAAAATTATCTCCTTTTAGTCCCACAGAAAGCTGAGGACCTTTCACATTCTTTTTTATTTTTTTGTTTGGCAACTCTTTATTGAGATATAATTGGCATATTAGTTTCAGATGTACAACACAATGACATGGTATGTGTACATGTTGCAAAATGATCACAATAAATCTAATTAATAGCCATCGCCATGCACAGTGAAAACTGTTTTTCTAATGATGAGAAATTTTAAGATTTACCCTCTTAGAAACTTTCAGATATGCAATACTGTATTATTAACTACAGTCACCAGTCTGTACATTACATTCCCAGGATTTATTTATAACAGGAAATTTGTACATTTTGACAAGTTTGATCCATTTCACATCCCCAACCCTCCCTTTAGCAACCACCAATCTGCTCTCCATATCTATGAATTTGTTTGGCTTTAAAAATTGTTTAGATCTTTTCAATTTATTTTTGAGAGAGACAGAGTGCGAGCAGGTGAGGAACAGAGGGAGGGAGGCACAGAATACAAAGCAAGCTCCAGGCTCTGAGCTGCCAGCACAGAGCCTGATGCAGGGCTCAACCCAAGAACCATGAGATCATGACCTGCGCCAAAGACAGATGATTAACCAACTGAGCTACCCAGGCACCTCTGAATTTGTTTTTAAATTCAACATATAAGTGTTATCACAAAGTATGTGTCTTTCTTTGTCTGACTTATTTCACTTAGCATAGTGCCCTCAAAGTCCATCCATGTTGTTGCAAAAGATAGGATTTCCTTCCTTTTTATGGCTGAATTATAATCCTTTGTGTGTATATATACCCTCTTTTCCTTTCCCAATTTCATTGAGATCTAATTGACATATAGCATTGTGTAAGTTTAAGGTTACAGCATCATAATTTGACTTACATATATTGTGAAATGATCAACAGCATTTAGTTAACAGCCAGCATCTCATACAGTTACGAAAAAAAAGGAAAAGAAAAAGAAATAAGTGTTTTCTCCTTGTGATGAGACTTCTGTGGACCCCTCTCTTAACACCTGTCAGCTATGTCAGAAAGTGGTGTTAACTTTAGTCATCATGTCATACATTACATTCCTAGTACTTATTTATCTTAAAATTGCAAGTTTGTACCTTTTGACCACCTTCATCCAATTCCCCCACCTTCTACTCTGATAACCACAAATCTGATCACTTTTTCTGTGAGCGTTGTTATACTTTTTATTCCACGTATTAGTGATATATAGCATTTGTGTTTCTGTGTCTGACTTACTTTGCTTAGCAAAATATTACCCCAGTCCATCCATGTTGTTGCAAATGGTTGAATTTCCTTTTTTTATGGCTCAGTAATATTCACCTATTTGTCTCATAACTTCTTTATCCATTCATTTGTCAATGGACACTTAAGTTGTTTCTATGTCTTAGCTATTGTAAATAATGTGCTATGTACGTGGAGGTGAAGATATTTCTTTGACATGGTGTTTTTTATTCCTTTATATATAGTCCCTACAGTGGAATTGTTGGTTCATCTAAAATTTCTGTTTTTAAATTTTTGCGAAACCTCTATCCTGTTGTCTATGGTGGCTATGCCAGTTTGAAATCTTACCAGTGTGCAAGGAATCCCTTTCTCCATGTTCTTACTAGCGTTTGTTATCTCTTGTCTTTGTGATGATAGCTATTCTAACAGGCATAAGGTGCTATCTTGTGGTTTTGATTTGCATTTCCCTTATGATTAGTAATGTTGAGCATTTTTTTCATGTGCCTGTTGACTATATTTCTTCTTTGGGAAAACATCCATTCAGGTTCTTTGTCCATTTTTTAATTGAATTGTTTGGTTGGTTGGTTTTCTTTTGTTTTGTGTTTGTTTGTGGGTTTTTTTTTTCTGTTGCGTGAGTTCTTTATATATTTTAGATATTAACCCCTTATTAGATATATCATTTGTAAATATTTTTCCCAGCTCATAGGTTGCATTTCATTATGTTGATTATTTTGTTTGATGTAGTCCAACTTGTTTAGTTTTTATTTTATTGCTGTGCTTTAAGTGTCATATCCAAAAAAATCATTGCCAGAAGTCATGACAAGGAGTTTTTTTTCTTGTTTTCATCTAGGGCTTTTGTAGTTTTTGGTCTTATATAAGCCCTTAATCCATTTTGAGTTAATTTTTATGAGTGCTATATGAGTCTAATTTGATTCTTTTACATGTAAATATTCAGTTTTCTCAATACCATTTATTAAAGAAACTGTCTTTTTTAATTGAGTAGTTTTGGCCCCCTTATCAAATATTAAATATATATATATATATATATATATATATATATATATATATATATGGATTTACTTTTGGGATCTTGATTCTGTTTCATTGGTCCATGTGTCTGTTTTTATGCTAATACTATACTGCTTTGATTACTATCACTTTGTAATATAGCTTGAAATCAGGAGATGTAACGTTTCTGCTTTGTTCTTCTTTCCCAGGATTGCTTTGTCTATTCAGGATCTTCTGTGGTTCCATAATAAAATTTAGGATTTTTTAAAAACATATTCTATGAAAATGCCATTGGAATCTTTATAGGAATTTCATTAAGTCTCTTTGGACATTTTCACAATATTATCTAATCCATAAACATGGGATACCTTTTCATTTATCTGAGTCTTTAAAATCTGTCATCATTGTCTTGTAGTTTTCAGAGACTTTTTGCCTCTTTGGTTGAATTTATTTCTAAGTACTGTATTGTTTTTGATGTTACAGTAAATGGGATCATTTCTTTTATTTCTCAGAGAATTCAGTGTTATTTTATTAAAATATTACTAAATTGTGTACACTAATTTTGTATCCTGCAACTTTATTGAATTTCTTAATTATATCTGACAGATTTTTAGTGGAGTCTTTAGGAATTTCTGTATATAAAAGCATGTAATCTGCGAATAAAGACAATTTTACTTTTTCCTTTTAGATTCCTTTTAGATAGTGTTTTTTCTTTCATTTATATTTAAAAAAAATTTTTTTTGCCTGATTGCTTTTGACTGTATTTCCAATACATGTTGAATAGGAGTGGTACAATGGGTACCCTTGTCTTGTTCCTGATCTTAGAGGAAAAGCTTTCAATATTGAGTATGATGTTAGTTGTGGGCTTATCATCTATGGCTTTTTTATGTTGCAGTACGTTCCTTCTAGTTTCTTAAGAGTCATTATGAATAGATAATGGAATTTTGTTGAATACTTTTTCTTTGTCCATTGAGATAATCATATAATTTCTTTTCTTATATTCTATTAATCTCTGAACACATTTTTTGATTGGTATGTTGACCTATACTTGCATCCCAGAGATGAATCCAACTTGATCATGGTCAATGATCCATTTAATGTGCTACTGAATTTGGTTTGCTAGTACTTTATTGAGAATTTTTACCTGTATATTCATCAGGAATATTAGCCTGTAGTTTTCTTGTAGTGTACTTTTCTGGCTTTGGTATTAGGGTAATATTTTTCTCATAAAATGACGTTTAGAGTTTTGCTTCCTCTGTAATTTTTGGGAAGAGTTTGAGAAGAATTAGTATTCTTCTTTATATGTTTGGTAAAAATTCACCAGTGAAGCTATTTGAGCTTGTCTTCATTGGGATAATTTTGATTACTGACTTGATCTTTTTACTAATAACTGGTGTATTCACATTCTATTTCTTCCTGATTCAGTGTCGGTAGGTTGTATGTTTCTAAAAATTTTCCCATCTCTTCTAGAATTTCTAGGGTTTTTTGGGGGGGGGGTGGGGATCAATAGTTGTTCATAGTAGCCTCTTACAATTCTTTGTATTTCCATGGTGTCAGTGTAATGTTTCCTTTTTCGTTTATAAGTTTGTTGATTTAGGTCCTCTTTTTTCCTTCTTTGTTAGTCTAGCCAAGGACATGTCAATATTTTTATCTTTTCAAAGAACCAACTCTTGTTTTTGCTTTCTATTTCACTTTTGCTGTTATAATCATTGTTTTCTTCTTCTAACTTTGGGATTAGTTTGTTCTTTTTCAGGTTCCTTAAGGCATAGAGTTAGGTTGTTTATTTGAGATCTTTCTCATTTTTTGATGTAAGCCTTTATTGCTATGAACTTTCCTCAGGACTCCTTTTGCTGTATCCATACAATTTAGTATGTCATGTTTCCATTTTTATTTGTCTCAAGATACTTTTTATGCCCCCTTTAGTCCTTTGGTTGTTCAGGAGAGTGTTGTTCAATTTCCATGTATATGTGAATTTTCCAGGTTTCCTCTTGTTAATGATTTCTAGTTTCATCCCATTGTGGTCAGACAAAATGTCTGATAATGTCATCTTAAATGTAATAATACTTGTTTTGTGGCCTAACATAGGATCTATTCTAGAAAATGTTTCACGTGTGCTAGAGAAACGTGTATTCTGCTGTTGTCAGAATATTCTGTATATGTTTGTTAAGTCAATTTGGTCTATATTTGTTTGCACTGTTTTCTTATTGATTCTATAGGGGTCTATCCATAGTTACGAGTGAAATATTAAAGTCCCCAACTAATAGTATACTGCTGTTTCTTTTTCTTTTCTTTTCTTTTTCTTTTTTTTTTTTTTTTTTTTTAGTTCTTTTAATTTTTGCTTCATATATTTAGGTGCTCTGATGTCAGGCACATCAATATTTATAATTGTTATATCTTCCTAATGTATCAACCTTTTATCATTATATGGTGACTTTCTTTGCCTCATTTTACCATTTTTAATTTAAAGTCTACTTTTTCTAATATAAGTCCTCTTATATTAGCAAACCTGATTTGTGTCATTATTGTTACCATGTGCTTGAAATATCTTTTTCTGTTCTTTTACTCTATGTGTGTCCTTCAGGCTAATGTGAGTCTTTTGTAGGTAACAAATTGTTGCATTTTATTTTTATTCAGGCATTTTATATTTTGACTGGAGAATTTAGTCCATTTACATTTAATATAATTATTGATACATAATGGCTTACTAGTGCCATTTTGTTAATTGTTTTCTGGCAGTTTTGTAGATCCATTGTTCCTCATTTCTTATCTTGATGTCTCTTTTTCTGTTATGATATCTTTTGGTATCACTATTCTTTGGCTTCTTCATCATGTTATTTTAAGATTTACTGTGTGTTTTCCCTTATGATTTCCATGAGTTTTACATAAAACATCTTAAAATTATTACACCCTATTTTATTTTATTTATTTTTTTTTCAACGTTTATTTATTTTTGGGACAGAGAGAGACAGAGCATGAACGGGGGAGGGGCAGAGAGAGAGGGAGACACAGAATCGGAAACAGGCTCCAGGCTCTGAGCCATCAGCCCAGAGCCGACGCGGGGCTCGAACTCACGGACCGCGAGATCGTGACCTGGCTGAAGTCGGACGCTCAACCGACTGCGCCACCCAGGCGCCCCTACACCCTATTTTAAACTAATAACAACTTAACTTAAAATTTTTTTAATGTTTTATTTATTATTGAGAGAGAGAGAGAGAGAGTGAGCGAGCAGGGGAGGGGCAGAGAGAGAGGTAGACACTGAATCTGAAGCAGGCTCCAGACTCTGAGCTGTCAGCACAGAGCTTGACACAGGTTCAAACTCACGAACTGTGAGATCATGACCTGAGCTGAAGTCAGACACTTTACCCTCTGAGCCACCCAGGTGCCCCAATAACTTAACTTTGATAGCATTCCTAAACTTTAAATTTTGACTCCTCCTCCTCCTTCATATTTTAGGTTATTGGTATTACAGTGCATGTATTTTTTATATTTGTATCCAGTAACAGATTTTCATTGCTAAGGTTACTTTATGTTGTATTTTAACTTTTTAGTTTTTAAACTAGAGTTGTAAATTGATTATAAACCATCATTACCTTCCTATACAATCCTAACTTAGATTGTATATTTATCATCATCAGTTTTATGCTACCTTATGTTCTTACAATAAATTAATGTACTTTTACTTCCACTCAAAGAACTCCCTTTAGTATTTCCTATAAATCAGCTCTAGTAGTGACAAACTACCTCAGATTTTGTTCTGTAAAGCCTCGTTTTTAGTTGATTTCTGAAGGAAAGCTTTACCAGTTATAGAACTTTTGGTTGGAAGTGTTGTTCTTTAAATATTTTGAATGTATCATTTCATTCTCTCCTGGCCTGAAAACTTACTATTGAGTAATGGGTGTTTCCTTGTACATAATTTCTCCCTTTTATCTAGCTACTTGAACTTTCATTATTTGAGTTTGATTTTTACACTTTTATATGTATCTTGATTTAGCCTTATTCAAGTTCCATCTGTTTGGGGTTCTTTAGATTTCATGGATCTGGGTTTCTATTTTTCTTTCCAGGTTTACATTTTCAGCCACTATTGTTTTAAATATACTTTTTGTTTCTTTCTCTTTCTGGAATACCCCTAATGCAGATGTTCTTTCATTTGGTTGTGGACCATAGCTCCTGTTGCTTTCTTAACTCTTTTTCACTTTACTTTTTCTTTTCATTCCTCTTACTAGATAATTTTAAATGTTCTGTCTTCTTGGTCATTGATTCTTTATTCTGTTTGATTAAGTCTGCTTTGAATCTCTCCACTGAGTTTTTCCAGTTCAGTTATGTATTTTTCAACTTTAGAATTTTTTATGTTTTCTGTTTCTTTCTTGAACTTCTTGCTTTGTTCATGCATTGGTTTCTTAATTTCATTCAGTTGTGTGTGTGTTCTTGAGTTCACTTAACTTCCTTAAGAGAATTACTTTGAATTCTTTGATAGTTAATAGATCTCCATTTCTTTTTAAAAAAATTTTTTTTAATGTTTATTTTTGAGGAAGGGAGATAGAGTGTGAGTGGGGAGGGGCAGAGAGACAGAGGGAGACAGAGAATCTGAAGCAGGCTCTAGGCTCTGAGCTGTCAGCACAGAGCCCAATGTGGGGCTCAAACTCCTGGACCAGGAGATCATGACCTGAGCTGAAGTCAGACGCCCAACTGACTGAACCACTCAGGTGCCCCATAGATCTCCATTTCTTAAGTGTCAGTTAATATTGGAATTTTATTCATTTCCTTTGGTGGTGTCATGTTTACCTGACTTTTCATGATCCCTGGGTCCTTATGTTGGCATTTACACATTTGAGTAAGCAGTCTCCTCTTCTAGACCTGACAGGTTTGCTTAGGCAGACACAGCTCTTCATCACTAAGTTCAGTTTGGGTTTCTGGATATCCATGGGTAACATCTTTGGGCAAGGGGGGCTTGCTGTCATAGTCTGTTTTTGAGAGATGTCCCTGCCTGAGCTCTGAGGTCAGAAGGGGGTTGTTGCTGTCTGAGAACAGTTGGATAGGACTGCCGGCTTGGTTCCCTAGACAAGTGAGGTTGTAGGATGGGCTCTACAGTTGCCTGGGTTCTTTGGTCAGGCTTACCAGATGGTTGGGACTGGGTACTACACTCAGTATTAGGAGGGGCTTTGAAATAGTTTTCCTACTCTGGTAGGACAGTAGATCAGGGCCTGCACAGCTCATTGTTTGGGACCTAAATCATATAAGATTATGCACTGAATTTCCTGGCCAGATGGGGCCATCAGTTTTGCTCTGTAGACAGAGAAATCCACAGGCTGTGCTTCTGTTTAAGTGCCACTGTAAGCAGGACTGTTGGATAGGCTACAAAACTTTCTGTGTAATCTGGTTAGGTTCCCAGGTCAAGAGGGTTGAAAGCTGTATTCAGTAATGGGCAAACTATAAATTAGTTTCCCTGCCTGAAAAGATCAGAAAGACTGTGTTTTTTTAAAGTTTGTTTTATGTTTATTTATTTTGAGGGAGAGAGAGAGAGAGAGAGAGAGAGAGAGAGAGAGAGAGAGACAGAGCACAAGCAGGGTAGGGGCAGAGAGAGAGAGGGAGACAGAATCCCAAGCAGGCCCACAGTGTCAGCATAGAGCCCAATGTAGGGCTCAGACTCACAAACTGTGAGATAATGACCTGAGCCAAAATCAAGAGTTGGGCGCTTAACCAACTGAGCCATCCAGGCAACCCCAACTGTTTGTGGTTTTGATTCAAGCTGACCATGTGACCATGGCACAAGTTCCCTGGACAAATAGTGCCACTGATGACTCAAATAATTGACTCTGGCTGCTGTACTCTCTGCTTGAGCATCATTGAGCTACTACTAATCTTTCAGCTGTCTGGCCAATCTTTTTGTTCACATAGGGCTGAGAGCTGTAATCAACAAGAGGCAAGGTGTGCTTCAGTTCCCTTGCCATGGTGGGGTTAGATCAGGTTCCAGTGCTAGAAAGGCACTTTTCATTTGGAGACCTAAATGGTCGGACCCACACCCCACCAACTTCCTCTGTCAGATTGTGCTACCATCTTGGCTCTGTGCATAAGCAAACCCATGGTTTGAATTATCACTTGAGCCCTTCAGGTAGGAAATCTGTCTGCCAAGATCGAGGTGCTGGTATTGCAACCCCATCCCCACTTTTCTTTCACAATCGGATTCCCTCTGGTCAATCCCTGTAGGATGAAACCAGAGTGGAGACTCCCAAGAAGTTACCCACAACAATTACATGATCTGGATGTCCACCATGGGACCTTAGGCTCAAGGGAGAGTTCTGGCCTCTTGGCATGGTGCTCTGGCCAGAAGTGAGGTGGGGACAATTCAGTCAGTAAATAGCTCCCCATCTTATCCTTCTAAGGTTTCGTGTCTTGGCCTTGGTACAGGCCTGGGGGGCGGGAGCTTCAGCCTCACCTCCATTTTATAAGATTTTCTCAGTGGTATCTTGTCCATGAATAGTTGTTAATTATTGTTCTTCTGAGAGAGTAAAGTCAGAAAATGACCTATGTCACCATCTTGATGATGTGGCTTTCAGTTTTGTTTTTCTTTTGCTCTAACAATAAAACCTTTGTCACTTTGATTAAGTCCTTGACATTTCTCCTCTTCTAATGTCTCATATATAGAGTAAGGGAAGTGATCTGGATGACCTCTGATGTTCCTTCTAACTTGAACATGATGCCCTCTCTTCTTATATTTACTTCTCAGTGCATCCTCACATTAAATTAACATACTTTGTCCAGTTTTCCCTGCACAGGCCTATTCTTTCCCCATTATAATATAGGCTCCATGAGGATAAAGAAGATAAATGTTTTGCTTGTTGATAAATATCCACAATGCTTTTTAACAAATATTTATTATGTAAAATGATTCATACTTGATTATGCATTCACACTATTCTGCTATATTTTCTTTTCATTCATTCATCCATTCATCATGTACAAGTTCCTTAGCAAATATTTATGATCACCTTCTTTTTGATTCTCTCAATCCTTTTTGCCTCCCAAGCCAACTGAGCTTCAGTTTGTCCACTAAACTCTGCTAAACTTTTCAGCTATAACCAATCTCTATTTTACTTGAATTCCTACCACATACACAGTGTTTATCATATTATAATGAACCTGAAAATATAATCTCTAGAGACTTATTAACATGGTATTTGTTGATACTATGCTACATATTAACATACTGTCCTTGAATGGTTCTGACTTGCTTAGTCTGTGAATTTTTCAAAGACAGGGATGTTATGTTTTCTAAAATTTATCCATGGCATGTAATACCATCTAAATATAGAATCTGAAAACTGTAATTTAACATATTATCTCCCCCCGCCCTTTTTCTCTATCCAGTAACACATGTGCAAACACACACATATACACACAAAATCCTGAATGGCCCTTCACTATCCATGTATGTATTCTGGTAGAAATTGAAATAGGAAAAGGGGGTGGAAGTGATACATACTCCAGGAAATGGCCACTGAATTTTGTCTCATTTATGGGGATAATGCTTAATCCATAATTACTTGAAGTGTAAGTGTATCATCCCAATTCCTAGTTGTGCCCATGAGGTGGAAATGCTCTTTCTTTTCTTGTCTTCGTCACCATTTCTTGTTTTGTTATGAGAGAAGCCAAGTAGTCTGAAGTTATGCTGGTGCAGAAAGCATTCTAAAATAGCCTTCATTTATGAGCAATCATCTATGAAGGACTAACATTTAGGGAACCTTGCTGTGTCCTTTTTTGAGATTATAGCTTCTGTATAAGTGACAAATATATTTAGATGGAGCATGAAGTGTTCTCTGTATAGTTTTCGATTTGTAGAGTTAGCATTTGTATCTTTTAGGATAAAATGCCCAATGGGAAAATGTTGAAGAATACTAATAACTACTAATAAATAACTAAAATAGATGTTGTCCCAGAAGGGCAACAGCAGGCTGTACTTCAAGGGAATAAATTTGGGTAAATGATTTATGATTCTTTTCTGAGGATATATTGTTAACAGTTTTTCTGATTGTACGTTTCCCTTATTCATGCCAAAAATTCAGAAAGAGATGACAGAGGAGAGCAAAAGAAAAAGAGAGAGATTTTTTTATTGTTAAGCTTATATTTACTTCTATGTGTGAGAAATCTCACAAGAAAAATAAATTTATGGTAATCCATCAATAATTCCTTATTTTATATATTTCTTCTGGCCAAAGCCCCACTGATCCAATAAACCTCTGATAAAAAGAACATTACATAAATTGTTCCTAATTAAGAGGGTTACAAATACAGAATTATGTACAATATGTATAGTTTCTTGTCTAGGAGAAAGTGTCTTGTTTAAAAGTCTGCTATATGACATCTGTTAAAAATGTAGACCAATGGCAAAACTAGAAATAATAATTATTGCCTTAAGCATAAGAGATTGCTGAATATTGAAGATGGAGCATGAGAAAAAACGATTAGTGCTAAATAGAGACTTAGAAATCATCCTGTGACTCATTTTACTGGTGATGATACTGAAACCCAGGCAGGTGCAATGATGAGCCAGCCTGAGACAACGACCTAAGAATCTAGAATCCAGATTTCCTCATTCTGAGGATTTACAGTGTCCTTTTCTTTGTATGTTTAAATTGATAAGTTGAAGTACAGTAGGTATTTAAAAGTCTGGATATTTTTCTTAATAAAAATATTAAATTCCTTTTTTAAAACAATTAAAAAGTAAATTAAATGGTAAATTTAGTGCACCCGCTCAAAGTTCACCAAAAATAAACTCCTGATACAGCTTTTGTCTTGTGTTTTATTGGTGGTGTTGTTGCAATAAAATATACATAACAGAAAATCTTCCATTTTAGCCATTTTCATGTGTACAGTTCTGAGATATGGAGTACATTCACATTGCTGTGCAGACATCACCACAGTCTCCAGAACTTTCTCATCTTCCCAATTGAAACTTTGTACTCATGACACCAAATTCCCATTTGTATCTCCTCCCAGTCACTGGAAGCCATAATTCTTTCTATTTCTGTAAATTTGACTGCTCCAGGAACCTTACATAAGTGGAATCCTACAACCTCAGTCCTTTTGTGACTGGCTTATTTCACATAACATAATATATTCAAGATTCATCCATGTTGTAGCCTATATATATATATATATATATATATATATATATATATATATTCATTTACATAATATATAAATATAAAAATTATATAAATATAAATATATATATATATTAATAACACATCTCTTGTTTTCCCACCTTTCAGAGGGATAACTGACAGATGAAAACTGTATATATTTAAGGTATACAACTCCATGTTTTGATATATGTATACATTGTAAAATAATCACTATGAACAAGATAATTAACATGGCCATCACCTTGCATGGGTTACCATTTTCTTTTCTCTTTCTTTTTTGTTTTTGTAGTGGCAACACTTAAGATCTATCCTCTTAGCAAATTTTAAGTATTTTTTGCTGTAGTCCTATTGCTGTACATTAGATATCCAGAACTTACTAATCTTGCATAACTGAAACTTTGTACTCCTTCACCAGTATCTCCTCATTTCATTTCTTTTGGATATATATCCAGAAGTGGGATTGCGGGGTCATTTGAGAAGTCTACTTTTAGTTTTGTGAGGAATGCCCATACTCCTTTACCATAATGGCTATACCAGATTACATTCCTATCAACAGTATCAAGGGTTCTTTACTCCACATCTTTGCCAACATTGTTGTTTTCTGTCTTTTTGATAATTGTCATTTTAATAGGTGTGAAGTGCTAGGTAATTGTGATTTGATTTGCAGTCCGCTAATGATTAGTGATGTTGAATGTCTTTTCATATGTGTTAGCCATTTGTATGTCCTCTTTGAAGAAATGTCTATTCAGATTATTTGCCCATTTTTTCACTTAGATTATTTGGCTATTGAGATTTTTTTGCTATGGAGTTGTATGAGTTCCTTGCTTATTTTTGGATGTTAACTTCTTATCAGATAGGTGGTTTGCAAATATTTTCCCCCATGTTTCCATGATTTTCTCCATTTCTCCCATGGATTGTCTTTTCACTCTGTTGAAAGAGAGTGAACACTCTGTTGCAGAGAGTTTTTAGTTTGATGCAAGCTCACTTTTCTATTTTGTCTTTTGTTGCCTGTGCCTTTGGCCTGTGCCTTTGGTGTTTATCTGAAAAAGCAAGCCTAGACCAATGTCAAGAATCCTTTTCCCTATGTTGTTTTCTAGTAATTTTAAGGTTTCAGGCTTGTGTATAAGTCTTTAATCCATTTTGTGTTGAATTTCGTGTATGAGAGATAAGGGTCCAGCTTCATTCTTCCACATATAAATATCCAGTTTTGCTAACACCATTTACTAAAGAGACTGTCCTTTAAGAGTCATAAAGAGTCTGAGGTTTTATATTGCTTAGAAGCTAACAAGCTAGTTTGTTAAAGTCACAGGGATGTTGGTGGAAGACACTAGAATCCTGAGATGGAGATAAAGGAACTGCAGAACTGCTTACTCTTGGCACAGTAGGCACACGAGTATCATGTTTGCAGCACCCTTGCCTCTCAAGACCCACAAATTCAATGTGAAGGTATAGATGTATTGCAGGCACATGGTTATGCATTACAGCTGAGGAACCCTGAACTTAGGAAATCCAAACTTTTTTTCCTGACGGCCCACAAGCAAACTTGCTCATCGCCCTGAAAAGAGATACCTTGTTTCACTGGACTGTAAGTAAATCTGTCCTTTGTTTTTCTGAGATCTCAATTTTCCAAGACTATTCAATATACGAACATCCTGAAGAAGATAGTAGAAAAAGAGGGGTAAGGGGCATTCAGTGTTTCACTCACAAGACATGCAGCAGTGGGATAGAAATGGAAACTGTACCCAAAAACCTTTTATTAATTGATTTTTTTCTTCACTCACTAATACAATTATTCATTTAGTCATTCATCCTTCTATTTACTTTTTCTACTGTTTATTCAGTGAACATCCCATCTCTTTGCAAGAGACTGTTCTAGTCTTCCCTAACTCTCCATTTCAATCAAATGGCATAGATCTTTCTACTTTCAATCAATCAGTCAGTCAGTCAATCAGTCAATCAACCAATCAATCCATGGACTTTCCTAACACAGTGACATTTTTTTAATGCTCTTCCTTCTACTCAGAAAATTGTCTAACTTATTTCTACTAGTTGAAATCCTTTGTTTCCCTCAAGAAAAAACCATATTCTTTATCATTCTTTTCTGATTCCTAGGATTACAACTAAAGCATCTACTTTGGTTGAGCCCTTTTACAATGGCAGCTTATATTTGTATGACTCTTTTTGAATTCTTGATTTCTTTGACATTTGCTAGAGTTACTCACATTTAGTTCTAACTCCCTATCTTGGAGTGTAAGTTCCAAGGAAAGAGAGTCTCCTTCAGCCTCACTTTTTTGTTATACCTATAGTGCCTTTTCACTCTCTTGCTTATAGTTAGAAACTGCATATTAATTAAAATTGACATTTTTAAAACTTGGTCTGTGTTGCAGCTGGGCTTTTATTTGGTATGCAAAATTATAGTGATTAACAAAGTAGTTACATCATTTAATCCACTTTTTTTCAATGCATTTGTACTTCCATAGAATGAATATATATACATATATATATGTATATGTATGTATATATATTTATATGTATATAAAATCACCATATGAAGCACATATGAGGCATACACATAAAATTCAGAGACCAAGTTTTGCCTACTATCTATTGATTGGTTACAGTTAGGAAAACAGGTATATTGCCTCACAAGAAAAACAAAACCTCACAACAACATGTTATAAATGAGGCTCAGAGGCAAAATGACTAAAAGTATAATAACTAAAAATGCCAAGTATTTTCAAAGATGTTGAGCAGCTGGAACTCACATTGCTGGAGAGAGTCAATCAGGGCTAAATATACATATTTCTGTGACCAGCAATTACTCTCTTAGCTATACACCACCTCCCACCACATAAATGCATATGCCCACCAAAAAGCATGTACAAGAGTGTCCATAGCATGTTTATCTGTAATAACAAAACAATGGAAATCAAACATACACCAACAGAATTGATAGACTATAATATATTCATACAATGGAATACTCTACAGAAATTAAATTTTGCTACATATAACAGTATGGGTGGATTTTATAACACAGATTGTTGGATGAAGAAGCCAGATTCAAAGAGTGTTTCGTATCATTAGTATCTTTCCATTATGAGAAATTCAAAACCAAGCAAATAGAAATAAGAATAGCATTTATGTTTGTGGAGTTTTAACTATTAAGGGGGCTGCTGGCATGTGATAAATTTTCTGTGCTTTGATAATGTGGTATTTGTGTGTGTATGTGTGCATATGTGTACACATATATAGCGTGTGTATATTGTGTGCTTACGGTGTGTATATACATTGTGTATATATATACATATGTATACATTCCACTGCATAGTTAAGATTACCGTTTTTCATAGATAAAGTTTTGAAGGAGGAGGATCAGGAAATGAAACTATGTTATTGGTAAAATAAAGAAGGCCTGATATCTGGGACTTAGAGAATGAAGAAAAATCTATGTTTATAGAACATATTTTTGCTTGTTGCCCAAGTTAACAGGTGGGATACAGAATGGGAAAGTACTGGAGAGCTATGACTTACATTATAAATGGTGGAGAGCTATTCACAGGAAAATAGAATATATCCTAACTCTAAGGGTGATACAAGATATAAAGTAAATAATACTGGAATATATTTTTGTGCAATTCAGGGAAATAGATGTGTGTGCTAAAATAATGGAATAAAAATTCTCATATGAATCTCTGAGTTTAGACTAAAAATAGAACTCTCATTAGCAAAAATGAAAACCAGCAGATAAAGGACTAGTATCTTCAATAATTAGATAATGCAAGTCAACCTAGAATTTCATATGGAATAAAATTACCAAGACATTTTCAGAAAACAAACGGTAATTAAGTTTACCATTAATTGTTCATTTAAAAAATACAAAGAATACATTAAGAAATGAGATCATAAATGGAAAATCAGAAACACGAGAAATGGCGAGCAAAAGAAATGATAAAACAAGTAAAAAGTCTGAGCAAGTATTAATGAATTTTGGTTATATAAAATAATAAATTATGTCTAAATCATAGTATTGATAACAGCAGACATAAAACATAGTTTGAAAGTAGGAAGGACTATAATAAAATTTAAAGCATTCTAAATTTCTTGTATTTTTTTTTTAATTTTTTTTTCAACGTTTATTTATTTCTGGGACAGAGAGAGACAGAGCATGAACAGGGAAGGGGCAGAGAGAGAGGGAGACACAGAATCAGAAACAGGCTCCAGGCTCTGAGCCATCAGCCCAGAGCCTGACGCGGGGCTCGAACTCACGGACCGCGAGATCGTGACCTGGCTGAAGTCGGACGCTTAACCGACTGCGCCACCCAGGCGCCCCAATTTCTTGTATTTTTAAGGAGGAGAGTAAAAGGTTGATTAACATTTCATCATATGTAATGTGAATATTAAACTGAAATAAAATAACCATTTAATAGATTAAGTTCCAGTGATGGTGTAGACATTTAATAATACAAGAAAAATGATTTTACCCTAAACAAAGTAAAATGAAAATGAAATGAGAAACAGAAAAAAATAGGACAAAAAGAAACATATATCATAAGAGATATATGTTTCAATATATTACCAATCACAATAAATGTAAATAGATAAAAATCTCCCATTAAAAAATCTATTCAGGTTGGTTCAATAAAAAGCACACAAATTTCCAAACACCTCATGAATCAAAGATGAAACACAACTGTCAATAGAAAATACTTAGAAATAAATATATATAAATGATCATTTATTAAATCTCATAAAGCCAAACCATTTTATACAGGGAAATATTTAGCATTAAATACTTACCCTTAAAATGGCTTATAGTTAATCAGGTGATATATCATACTATGATATTAGGGGAACAGATAGGAAAAAACTGGCTAAAATGTAAAATAAAAATAATAGGAATAAAAAAAAACAGCATAGAGAAAACCAACCAAATATTATGCTAGTACTTTGAAAAGATTAATAAAAGAGGTGAAAATATTAATAAATAAAAAAGAGAGAAAGAACATAACTACATTTTATTCTGTAAAAGATAGTAGCTACAGATGTTGAAGAGAGAAAAGTCAAAAAAGTTACAATGTATACCAATAAATTTAATTATGAGGAAAAAATTAAAGCCTAGTAAAATAAAACTTGTCTAAACTGATTCTAGATAAAATAGAAAACACACAATCTCTAGCTACCAATAAAATTCATTATTTCAAAATGTTATCTCAAGGAAATCATAAGGCTAAGAAATGTTATTTCTATGAGCCATTCTTGAAAGTTAAAATTAAAATCCTAAATAAGTTATTCCAGATGGTAGAAAAGGGGGAAACATTCTCCAGTTTGTTTTAAAAGCTAAGATAACCTTGAGCAAAATTTAAATAGGACAGTACAATAAAGGAACAAAATGGATTAATCTAACTCAGGATGAGTTACAAAACCTAAACCAAAAAAGTAAATAAACCAAATTACCTACCATAAAAAAAGGAAGTACCTCCTGACCACTTTGGGTCAACTTTGATTTAGTACTGGATAATCAATTTATGTGATCAACCACATTAAATGATTAGGTGAAAAAGTCAAATGATCATCCTAAAATAGAGAAGTGTCCAACGAATTCAAAATGAATTTAGAAGTTAAAAATTTAGCAATTTAATAAAACAAGGGAAGTTTCTTAGTTTGATAAAAGGAATCTATAACAAACTAGAGCAAATATGATAACTAATGGGAAAATATAGCAGCCTCCTTTTGGTCATCAAGAAGACAAATAAGGCATCGACCCACTTCTATTTAACATTGTATTGACTTACAGAGGAAAACAATAATGACATAGAGAAAATATAACATGATACAATCAAATATGGCTTCAGAGAGAAGAATCTAATGAATTATATGCAAGTGATATAATTGTTTATGGAGAAACACAAAGAAATATTGAAATATTTTTTCAATTCAATTTTCAATACAATTGAAATAGTAAATTTCAATTTTACTATGATTTTTCAATCATAGTAAAAGCTTACCATGATTGCTGGATGCAAAATCAATATACTAAACATTGCATTTTTATGTAGAAGAAAAAAGATAAGCTAAGCCAGAAACTCTAATGAAAAAGGTGCCATTTAAAATAATAATAGATTGTGGGGGTGGGGACATCAAATGGGACACCCAGTTGTGTTTTGTTTTTTTTTCCACTTCAGAAACTCAAATGCCCACCCCCTAAAAAAGTAAAATAAATGCACTAAGAAGTTTGTTTGGGTTAATGGCCTCTGGTGGACTTTCCCCCACAAATGGGGAAGGAACAAGTGATAGGTAGACATTTCTCTTTGGACAGGATGCCGTTGGAATAATAAATCTTATGTGGTGAAAAAAAATAATAGATGATTTAAATTACCTGAAAAAAATTTTTTGACAAAAGATGTTAATACCTTTATAGAAACTCTAAAATTCTATTTTATGAAAAAGACTTTAATAGATTAAGAAACAGAAGGTCATACATAGATGGGTATATTCCATATCATGACAATATAATTCTCCCCAAGTTCATCTACAGATAATGCATTTTATTTAATGTCCCAACAATTTTATTTGTGATTTTGAGGCTGATAAGGTGCTGAAAATTCACATGTTCATTCCTAGATCTATGTAGAAAAGCAAACAGCCAAGTATCTGAGGAACCCATAGGATAAAAACAAAATTTGGGGGATTTCTCTTAAAGACTACAAAAGTTTTCAGAGGTTTTAGTAAATAAGACAGTGAGATATCGTTAGGGGAATTGACAAATAGACTACTGAAACAGATTTGAGAGCAGGGAAACAGATCACACAATGAGAGTCCAGGAATAATTGATAACAGAGCTAGATCACATGGCCAATCAATGAAGTAATGGGCTTTTCAATAATAGATGGTCCTGGGTCAAAAGACTATGTACGTATGCAAACATGCACCCAGTTTCAATTTCATAAGATGAAAGGAGTTTGGAAATTGTTGGCACAACATGAATGAGCTTAACCTTACTGAACTGTGCACTTAAATGGGTCAAGTTGGTAAATCTTATGTGTAGTTTACCACAATTAAACATTCTTTTTAATTTAAAAATCAAGAAAATCATTAATATTAAACTCAGGACAGCACTTACCTTGAGGAGGGGCATGTTCCAAAGTAAAGGTAATTTTCTATTTCCTAATCATCTATGACTATTATTATTCATTAAACTGTGGAAATCTATCATGTGAAATATTACATAATAGAGGGTTTTTTTAAATTTTTTTAAAATGTTTATTTATTTTTGAGACAGAGACAGATCATGAGCCGAGGAGGGGTAGGGAGAGAGAGGGAGACACAGAATCCAAAGCAGGCTCCAGGCTGTGAGCTGTCAGCACAGAGCCTGACGCAAGGCTCGAACTCACGAGCTGTGAGATCATGACCTGAGCCGAAGTTGGACACCTAACCCACTGAGCCACCCAGACACCCCTACATAATAGAGTTTTAAAAAATAGTTGAAGATGAGGTGTCTCGGTGGCTCAGGGGGTTAAGCGTCTGACTTCAGCTCAGGCCATGGTCTCCTGGTCCGTGGTTATGAGCCCTGTGTCAAGCTCTGTGCTGACAGGTCAGAGCCTGGAGCCTCCTTTGGATTCTGTGTCTCCCTCCCCGTCTGCCCCTCCCTGACTCACGCTGTGTCTCTCTCCATCTCTCAAAAATAAATAAATGTTTAAAAAATTAAAAAAAATAGTTGAAGATAGAAATTGGTAAGCTACACCTGCCTCCCTGGAATTTGCTCCAGGTAATTTTTGGCTACTTTTTTGAGATGTTTATTTACATTGTTTCTGGAACAGTCATACCATACTGAAAGGGACTCTGCAGTTGGACATACCTGGATCAGTTTACCTCATTTTCTAGTCATGCAATCTGGAAAAGTTACTTAACCTCTTTGTACCTCAGGTTTCTCAAAAGCGGGATGAGAAAAATAATATCCATTCTTACATGACTGATTTCGTAACAGTCACTTAAGAGGACTGACAAGATCTGTAGTAACTTTAGGCGTGAGGGAGTTGCCACGCGTATCTCAAATATCTGTATTGCTTGTATTCCCTTCCCGTTAGGACTTTGGAATATCATGTTTACTAGTGCTTCATATTTTCTTATAATATCCAGAATTCTCTTTCCTGCAGCACGTTTATATGGTCTCCTGTCTTCATGGGGTATTATCCACCTGCTTGTTAAGCAGCAGATCACGGACTTTAGTGCCTGTGACTAGTGATGGTTCCGCATGGTTCTGAGCTCAGGGCTTCTGGCTACCTTGATCCGTATTGAAGGATCGGAGACTTCGTGGCCAGAGATGCTATGAAAGGACCAATGGTAAATGCCCTGGGGGAGGGATGATGGTGATGTGTGGGGCAAATCTCTAGATGTGTTCCCTCATCTCTCCAGAGACACGGTTGACCCTCTTGGGGTGGTTAGGGTTCTCATAGTACTGAGAGGTCGGTGAACTGCGGAAAATGGCAGAAGTTAGAGGAGTTTGGTGAGAGGCTTAACCTGTGGACGTTTTTGTGGACTCACACTTCTATGGGAAGTGCTGGAGATTTTATATTTTCTCCTCACAGAAGCTAGAATCTTAGATCAATAAAGTCACCGGAGGTTCTGCAAGAGAAGCCACACGTGTTCATTATCTTTCCCATGCAACTCTGCAGAGCTCGCTCCTGCTAAAGAAATCTTGATAGTAAGAACTTTCCCGGTGTTGGGAGAGTCAGATAAGATAAAACACGCGAAGATTGCTCTCAGAGCCGTCTTGCACTCGGTACTCATTTTCCCTTGTTATAAGATGAAATCCAATTATTTTAACCTAATGTATGATCTGTGGAAACAGAATGCTGAGCTATTGGCAAAACACTTTTATTTTTCCCTTTTCAGTCCTCACAAAGCCCCATGACACGGCCACACATTCCTTGTGTCTGGAGAGGGCAGAAGTTAGTGATTATAAGTGGCTCAGCGAAGTCATTATAAAAAACAGGAAAAAAAAATCAAAGCACCTAATGCTGCAATCTTTTGTAATCTTGTAGTTGTATTAAGGGATGGAGACTATACAGGTGCAATGCACGTCCTGATAAGATGCAATAATGCATTTGCACACACACACACAAAACATTTTTGTCATTGAAGGAAATAAATCCAACATACTTTGGCTTTCTTGAAATCTTTATATTCTGTAGCCCCCCAAATGGTTTTCAGCTGAAGATCATTTGACTCTGAAATCCCATCCATCAGTCATCTCTCTCTGCTTAGAATTACACCAGGGGTGGGTAGTACCATGCAACTGTTCAGAGATCAGTGTCTGGACAAAGACTCACCAGGCCGCCTGGGTCATGCTCTGTGTTCTAGTAGCATATGACACGGGGTGAACCCCTTTACCTCTGTCTTCAGCCCATCATCTGTAAAATAATAATGATAAGAGCAACTTCTGCACAGGGCAGTCTTGAGAACAAAGAGACAGTGTGAATAGAGCCCACGGTGTGTGTTCCATCCATTTCCCTATTCCTATTACTCGGTGCACAGAAACGTTGGGCAAGCTCTAGGAAGAGCTTTTCTCATTACAGCTGCAATCTTGTTCCCATAACTTCTCTAGTTCCTCAAGTCACTTCGGTTGAGGGTATTAATCTATTTCAATTGATTGACAATTGCACAGTAGTCAGTTAGTTGATTTATAATTTGCACCAGGTTATTGAATTTATAATTTGGACTGAGCTCTAAATGCGTTTTTGATTTATGTGTGTCCCCCACGCAGTTACAACAAATCATTGATGGTTGAGCAACATTTACTGTAAGACACACACATTTGGCAGCTGGATTTTAAAGGGCAAAGAAATTTATATTTCTTCATGTAAATGTAGAGAATCAATGCTTCAAATAATTGCAAAAGAAGCCATGTGATCAAGTGAGGAAAGCCATACCACTTAATAACCAGAAAAAAAAAAACCCACATTCTGTTTATAATGTTGTCTCTGTCTGGGCTGCATTACAGACTTTGAGAGTTATGTCAGACATCAGTGAACATCTACTTCAGCTGTTTACTTTCCACACAAGAGGGCTAAAGTGCTCGAGGCCATCAAGTTGTTAGTGGCTAAGCTGGAAATTTAACCAGCTTTCCTGACTCTTGTCTAGGAAACTTTCCACTGTATCTTACAGTTTTTCTGTGATTCATTTCTTTCTCTAAAAATGCAAGGATAGTAACATAATGTTTGCTTCTCAGTGGAGTATGTTTTTCCTTAAATACATGAGACAATAGACTTGAAAGACATTTACAGCATAAAAGTATTGTACAAACTTCCACCTACATCCCAGCCTTGGTTTCTTAGGCATGGAGTAAACATAAGAGTCAAGTGTACCCGTTTATCAAGGGGCCACTGTGAGCAGAGGGACTCTATCACCCACATATTTTTAGCTTTAATCCTCACTAACCCCTGTTATTTTCAGATGATAAAACTGAGGGTCAGAGCAGTTAAAGAAATATTCGAGCCAGGATTTCAAATACCCACGGCCTGTGTATGTGTCACTGCTGCTGGGCACACTAAAATAGCATCTCCCAGGTTCCTTAATGCAAGACTGTGAATTTAATATTTTCTGGCAAAGGAAAAACACCTGCCTCTTTAAGATTTGACCCTAATTGTAAAACAGTTTTCTTCTTGCTGCAGTATTAGGTGTCATATTAATCTTTCTTTCTGACCTCATTCTGGCAAATCGTCTTGGAGAGAGGAATAAATAATGTTCTTGTAAATTGATTTATATGAACTCTAGAGATATAGCGCTAGCAAAAAATACCAGGCCACGTCTGGGCCCCAGTCAGTAGATCAAAGGTGTCTCTGCCTTATTATTTGCTCCATATCAAGTTCAGAATGATTACTGAAATGCCCATTTTCCTAATGTCACACCTCCCGTCAAGTATTCTGAACTTTGACCTCCACTGATCTAGTCTCAAACGTAATGCAATAACTTCTTGCAATGGCCAGGAAACTGGTTGTAGGAATCTAAACCTGCAGTGGAGGGTCAGGCGGGTGCTAAAAAGATGAGCAATCAGAACAAAGAGGAGATACCATTAGACTTCCAAGCACTAAAATGAACCCTGCAAAAATACTGTTTTAGAGCATCTCAGGGCCTTATCCCTTTCACTCTGAGCTGAATGATTAAATCCTGATGATTTGTTTTCACTTTTAAACTCCCCTTTGATTATTACTGAATGCAGCTTTCATTCAGCACAGCAGATACGCAAAGCAGGGGAAATGGCTGTGCCCATACCCTCCCACACTAGTTCAATCGTTTCCTTCTCAGTGGAAATTGACACAGTTTATTCTAAGAGGTCATTATCATTCAATTCCAAACATGCTTATTGAATGCCTGCAATTTGATTAGCACTCAAAAAAAAAAAAAAAAAAACCAGGACCTATCTACTGACCTCAAAAATATTCATATTTTCATTGCTTTAAAAAATGAAATGCTGTATATGATTGCATCTTAAAGTGGTTGTAAACAGGGTAACTCCGATAGAAGAGTAATTGCAAAGAGGATGAAAAAGTACAGGAGAGCATCCAAGAGATGAACTTTGCATGAGAGCTTGACAGGGTAATCACAGGAGAAGAGGGAAGATATATATATGACACAGAAGTGGCATGGCCAAAGTGACGGAGATAAACATATTTGGAGTGAGGCACTAACTTGGAGAATAAGTGGAACAGCAGTTGAATAGAAACATGTCCCCTGGTGACAAGGTGCCTGGAAATTAAGCTGAGAAATTTGGACTTGATCATGAGTGGACTGGAGAGCAACAGAAGATTCTAGAGTTCCAGAGGACACGATAAAAGGCTTCAGAGGACAAGCACAAATATGTCCAGTGACAAACCGGAGACAGGGAGCGTATGTACCAAAGACACTGCAGGGGTGACAATATAAATAGAAAGGACTAAGCAAAGTAGCAAAGGGAAGGATGTGAGGGAAAGAGGACAGAAGAAAAACATGAAGCAGAAACCTTTGGGGAAGCCTAATGCAGCCTTGGGAATAGTTTTCTGGTTGTTTCGTCAAACATAGCACGGAAAAATACCAGAGCCCCAGTTGCCTTTGATTTCGAAGTAAATGATTAATATAGTTTCCATACAGGTATGACCCACATATGTATAATTACACTAAAAGTTATTCATTATTTATTTAAAATTCAAATTTATCTATGTATCTAGTATTTTTTTTTTTTTTCTGTCAGCCCTATCTGGGACATGTACCTGTACCAATATTTACCTTACATTTTGGAAACAAAGAACATTTGTTCTTGTGCTACAGAAATATGTGGATTCCTAATATTTGTGTAATGTCAGAAGTACAGACATGTTTCCGTGAAAAAAATGTTACTTAGATAATAAATACTGTGTCTTGAGACTAAATTTAGTTCGGGAAAGTTGTAGCATTAATCTGGGTAGGACTTTCATGAAAAACACATTTGACCAGGAGTTCTGAGGGGAAAAAAAGTGAAAACTGTAGAGTTTTAAAGGGAGAATATGCAATTACCTAGAACTTGTAGTTTCAGAATTATAGTGAAACATTTTAGTGTTTTGAGGAGACTATATGAATTAGAGCAAACAGCACACTTGGATGAATTGCTATACCATATGATGCCAATTTGATGAAAATTTAAAGCTGGCCAAGTAAGGAAGAAAATAATTTGTCATACAGTTCTCCTATTTTTGGAAAAGGAATGATGATTAAATATAGGCATTAGGGTAACAGGTACTTAAGACTCGCTTGAAAATTAAGATTACACTAACACATCTAAGAAGCTCAAGAATTTATGTCAAATGTTAAAAAGTGGTCATAGAAGCAAACAAAAGCATTGAACTCCTTTTTTTTAAACCTTCAGAAAGTTTTACTTTATTTATTTATTTATTTATTTATTTATTTATTTATTTATTTTTGAGAGAGAGAGAGACAGAGACAGAGAGACAGAGCACAAGTCGGGGAGGGGCAGAGAGAGGAGACACAGAATGCGAAGCAGGCTCCAGGCTCTGAGCTGTCAGCATAGAGCCCAATGGGGGCTCGAACTCACAAGCTGTGAAATCATAGACCCGAGCTCAAGGCGGATGCTTAACCGACTGAGCCTCCCAGGCTCCCCAAAAGCATTGAACTTCTGATCAAAGCGCTAGATAGAAGAAGAAAAAGATTACATAGATTTTGTATGACATATAAAATTGAGGAACAGAGGAAAACCAATAAAATACGACATGTAGAAGATGCACGATGAGAAGAGTGGCTGGTGGCAGAATGTATGGTTGATATTAGGGGTTCGCTTAGAAGGGCTTGAAAAGTCCTTGACAGATTTGGTTGTACCTATGAAATGTCAACATCTGTATTTCCTTACCCCCTTCAGCATAACCAAATTCTACTCACTCAAAGCACTATCTTCTCATCATGTAGACTTTCTAGATTGCTCTCACTACCATTTCTCCCTCCTTCAAAAACCCTTGTAACCTATTTTAATCATTTTTTTCCTCATGACGATACACGAGTGTGGAGGCTTCGTTTTTTCTACATCTTCTCCCACCTTCATGAGAACAGATGTAATGATTCTATTTTCTGTATGTGTTTCTAAACACATAACAGGTGCTCAGTAAATACTCCATAAATTCAACGGAAACATGTAAAGGAAAACATCATACAGCCTTGAATAGGAAGACAGTTCTGATTGACAGGCTAAATACAAAGCTCATTTGCTGGCTGGCTTGCAACATGGAGGCTTGATTTGGCCGCAGATTGTCCACGTAGACTTCTTAGAGTACAAAGCATTCGGGGAGTTCATGAAGAAAGAGTCTCACCTAGTGAAAAGCAATATGAAACAAATGGTTTGAGATCCTACTCCTTGTCTCTTTGTCAAGGCAGTTTTTAAAAATCTGGAATGACTGCCATATCTGAAGTTCAAATGAAGGACATTTTCACCTTGATTGTTGTCAATTATTTAATATTTATCACTTTCATGAAACAATAGACTAGTGGTAGCAGTTAGAGCTTTACGTGAAATAAAGTATGTTACCAGGAAGAACCCAATCGTTCTTTTATATCTCTAATATTCAGAATCATTTGAAAACAGACAAAAATGACAGATTTCCAGGATTTGCTGGTCATAACATGTGTGAGAGAGTGTGTGTGTGTGTGTGTGTGTGTGTGTGTGTGTGTAAAATCTCACTGTTCCTACCTAGGAATGTAATATAACTTAATGTAACTTCCCTAATTGCATTTTAGTCTCAATACACAGTATTTTATTTATATGTATTATTTTTCATTCAACTCTATATTTTTGATATTAGGTAAACATTAAGAATTCCTATTTTTCTGTAGCACCAAACTACTTGTTCCTTGGCTGTCTCTATTTTGTAAAGTAATCGTTGGCGTAAGGAAATTCCCTAGATGTGGTTGCCAGATTCATTAAGTCTGGGGTGGAGTCCAGGAATCTAAAATTAAAAGAAAAAAAAAACTGAAGGTGATTCTGTTCATCAGTTTTATTTGGGAATCACAAATCTATTCTGTTGCCATGACTTCATATTTAAACAGATTGAGGTCTCAGAAGGTTAAAAGAGGCTTCTGGGTGTCATAAAGCTTTTTATTGTTGAAACAGGAAGAGCTCAGATGTGCAATTTCAGTGTACTGGACGTTGTGTGTCTACACTTCTATTGTGGTCATCTCCTTGACAGCCCAGGTCCCTTTTATGTAAGTATGCCTGGGACTTAATTTGAGGAAAACCATGGCAATCTGCCCCCTGGAAACTATATTTTTGAAAACTGAGAAATTCAAAGGAGTACTGGAAATCAGGCATCAAAGAGAGTCATTTAAGTGTGAGATGAATATTAACCTCTTTCAACAATTTTATAGAAGAGAAATGGGCAATATTTTCTCACGATGTCAGATCAAAATCCTGTACCCCGACTAAGGGTTCACTTTATAAAGCTAAAAGCATTGATAATAAACTAATATAAACTAATATATATATATATATATATATATATATATAACTAATACATATACAAAACATAGATATTAATATATATTTAATATATATATAACTAATATATATATTAAACTAATACATATGTATTAAACTAACATATATATATGTGTGTGTGTATATATATATATATATACATATATATATATATATACATATATATATTCATTCATTCTCAGTGGAGTATTTTTTATAATTGATTAATTCCAGAATGTAATAGAACCCTATGATTAAAAAATATCCCCCCAAAACAAAAAAGGTTGTTCCTACAACACCATGGTGTATCATGTTCATTTCACAGACAGGGAAATTCAAGGGCAGGGATAGGTAGCACAGTGAGTTAGTAATAGATCCAAGAGTAAAATTTATTTTTGTGTCTTGCTATCTCTAATATTTTACTTGTTGCTTCATTTGTGTTTTCTTCTTTAACAAAATTGGGTAAACTCATATATATATGTGAATATAGAAATGAGCATATATATATTCGAATATGTTTATTCTGAAAAGTCTAAAGAATGTACATGCAAATTTTAATAATCCTGTTTAGGTGGCCAGTATTTGACTAGAAAGTGCACTAAGTGTTTTGTCTGGGCTGGAGCTGATAATCAAAATACACCATTAAAAGAGATAGGTAACCTAAGCATGGTTCCTTCCGATATTCTGTACCAGATCAACCAAGGCAAAAACAAACAGACCAAAATATAACAACAAAAAAGCAAACAAAGGAGGGGGAACCCTTCTTAATTTTCACATAGGAAGACAGAAACAGATGTTTCACTATATTTTCTTATGTAGGGCTCAGAAATCCTGAGGAAGAGAACTTGATTGTATCCAAGATACAGATTCAGACATAAACACAAATAATTGATGAACCTGACATAGAGATTAACGTGGGAAAAAATTATTTCTCTTAGACCAACATTTGCACATAGAAGGAAGGAGTTCTGTATAGTGGGCAACTTTGTTTTAATTTTTTATTTAAATTCCACTTAAGTTAACATACTCTATAATATTAGTTTCAGGTGCGCAGTATAATGATTCAACACTTCCATGTATATCACCTGCTGTTTATCACAAGTGTACTCCTTAATCCCGGTCACTTAGTTAACCCATACCCCCACCCACCTCCCCTCTGGTGCACATCAGTGTTCTCTATAGCTTGGCATCTGTTTCTTGGTTGATCTCTCTCTCTCTCTCTCTCTCTCTCTCTCTCTCTCTCTCTCTCTCTCCCCCCTGCCCTCCTCTGTCTCTCTCTTTTTCCTCCATTTCTCATTTATTTTATTTCTTAAGTTCCATATGAGTAAAATCATATGGTATTTGTTTTTCTCTGATTTATTACACTTAGCAAAACACTCTCTACCTCCATTTATATCATTGCAAATGGCAAGATTTCATTTTTTTATGGCTGAATAATGTTCCATTGTATATATACACCACTGCTTCTCTATCCATTCATCAGTGGATGAACACTTGGGCTGTTTCCATAATTTGGTTATTGTGGATAATGCTGCTATAAGTATTGGAGTACATGTATCCCTTTGAATTAGTATTTTTGTATCCTTTGTGTAAATACCTAGTATTGCAATTGCTGGATTATAGGGTAATTCTATTTTTAACTTTTTGAGGAAACTTCATACTGTTTTCCAGAATGGCTGCACCAGTTTGCATTGCCACCAACAGTATAAGAGAGTTTCCCTTTCTCTAAATCTTCATCCACACCTGTTGTTTCTTGTGTTGTTGATTTTAGCCATTCTGACTGGTGTGAGTTGACATATCCTTATAATTTTGATTTGTATTTCCTGGATCACTGATGTTGAGCGCTATTTCATTATAGTGGGCAAATTTACAGACAGGAAGTCAGTATTGTGTAGAACAATGCTTCTGAGTTGTACTAATTCTTCCTAAATATACTTCACACCCATCACTGCCATCATCCACACACCCACTCCTGGAAAGGAGAGAGCTATATGGTAAAAGGAATAATTCTTTTTTCTAAGTTATACCACCCCTAAAGAAGTGAAAAGAGAAATTAATGTTTATTGATATTAGAGACAGAAGCACAGAAGAGCAAGAGGAAAATTGACGATAAAGAATTGCTAACTGTAGAAGCTGACTCAGGGAGGTACTCACTCAGCTGCAGACTTAAGGCCTGAGCCATGGAGAGTGCCACCCAGAGGCAGAGGATACCAATGAAGAAGGGACCCAAGTGATTGCAGAGCTAGAGTCAAACAGAATTATTTGCAGTGCAAGTCCCTTTTGCATACCTTCACCTTTGCAAAGGTGAGAAGGCCACCTGGAACAGACCTAGAGATCTAAGAGTTGGCAAATAAAATTACTGTGTTAAATTTCAATTTTATATAAACAGCTTTTAAAAGAATTCCATTATAGTTAGCATACAGTGTCAAATTAGTTTTGGCTGTACTATATAGTGATTCAACAATTTGATAAATTACTTGGTGCTCATCAGGATAAATATACTCTGAATTCCCCTTCACCTATTTCATCCATTCCCCCTACCCACCTCCCCTCTGGTAAGCATCGGTTTGTTCTCTATAGTATAGAGTCTGTTTTTTCATTTGTCCCTTTCCCCCCTTTGTTTTGTTTCTTAAATTCCACATATAAGTGAAATCATATGGTATTTGTCTCTCTCTGTTTTTCTTAACCTTATACTCTCTAGTGCCATCCATGTTGTTGCAAATAGCAAGATTTCATTGTTTTTTATGGAAGAATATTATTCCATTGCGCGCGCGTGCGCACACACACACACATATATATTCCATTGCATGCATATATCTCTATACATTTATTTGTTGATGGACACTGGGCTGCTTGCATAAACTGATTTTGTAAATAATGTTGCAATAAACATAGGGGTGTATATATACTTTTGCATTAATGTTTTCATATTCTTTGGATTGTAGGGTAGTTCTATTTTTAATTTTTTAAGGAGCCTCCATAGTGTTTTCCACAGTGACTGCAATAGTTTGCATTTACACTCACAGTGCACAAGGGTTCTTTTTTCTCCACATCCTCACCACCCCTTTTTGTTTCTTGTGTTTTTAATTTTGGCCATTTAGACAGGTGTGAGGTGATATCTGATTGTAGTTTTGATTTGCATTTCCCTGATGGTGAGTGATGAGCATCTTTTCATGTGTCTGTTGGCAATCCGTATGTCTTCTTTGGAGAAATGTCTGTTCATGTCTTCTGCCCATTTTTAAATAGGATTATTTGTTTTTTGGTGTGTGTTGAGTTGTATCAGTTCTTTATATATTTTGAATTCTAACCTTTTATCATATATGTTATTTACAAATATCATCTCCCATTTAGTAGGTTGTCTTTTAGTTTTATTGTTTCCATTGCTGTGCGTATGCTTTTTATTTTAATGTAGTCTCAATAGTTTATTTTTGGTTTTGTTTTCCTTGTCTCAGGAGATATATCTAGAAAGGTGTTGCTATCTCCAGTACCAAGGAAATTACTGTGTGTGCTCTCTTCTAGTATTTTTATGGTTTAAGATCTCACATTTAGGTCCTTAATCCATTTTGAGTTTATTTTTGTGTATGGAGTGAAAAAGTGGTCAAGTTTGATATTTTACATGTAGCTGTCCAGTTTTCCCAACACCATATGTTAAAGAGATTGTCTTTTTCCCATTGCATATTCTTGCCCTATTCATCAAGATTAATTGACCATAAAATCTTGGTTTATTTCTGAACTCTCTTTTCTGTTCTTTTGATCTACATGTCTATTTTTTTGCCAGTATCATACTGTTTTGATGACTACAGCTTTGTAATATAACTTCAGATCTGGAATTGTGATCCCTCCAGCTTTGTTTTTCTTTCTGAAGATTGCTTTGGCTCTTCAGGGTTTTTTTTTTTTTTTTTAGGATTATTCGTTCTATTATTCATTCTATTATTCGTTCTGTAAGAAATGCTATTGGTATTGTGATAGGGACTGCATTAAATGTGTAGATCGCTTTGGGTAGTATATACATTTCAATGATATTTGTTCTCCCAGTCCATGAGCATGGAATATTTTTCCATTTGTTTGTGTCATCTTCAGTGTCTTTCATCATTGTGTACTTTGAATATACCATACCACTCCCTTGCGGCCTGCAAAGTTTCTGCTGAAAAATCAGCTTATAGCCTTAGGAGATTTTCCTTGTATGTAACTTTTTTCCCCCTTGCTTTTAAAATTCTCTCTTTACACTGATTTTTGGCATTTTAATTACTATGTGTTGGTGTGAACCTCCTTTGGTTGGTTTTGTTTTGGGATGCCTGTGCCTCCTGGCTCTAGGTTTCTGTTTCCTTTCCCAGATTCAGGAACTTTTTAGGTATTATTTCTGCAGAAAATAAATTTTTCTGCTCCCTTTTCTTTCTCTTCTCCTCCTGAGGTTTCTAGAATGTAAATGTTATTGTGCTTGATGATGTCACTGAGTTTCCTGAGGTTATTCTCTTTTTGCATTATTTTTTGCTCACCTGTTCAGCTTGATTACTTTCCATTACACTGTCCTTCAGGTTGCTGATTCAATCTTCTGCTTCCCCTAGTCTACTATTTATTTCCTCTAGTTTATTTTTAGTTTTATTTATTATGTTCTTCACCTCAATTGGTTCTTTTAAATCTATTTCTTAAGGGTCTCACTGATGTCCCCCACTCTTGAATCAAGTCCAGTGAGTATCTGTATGATCATTATTCTCTATAAGACACATTACTTATGTCCAGTTTGTTTAGCTCTCTTGCTTTGATTTTGTCCTGTTCTTTCATTTGGGACATACTCTTTTGTCTCCGCATTTTGTCTCATTCTCTGTGACTGTTTCTCTGTATTAGGAAAGTTAGCTACTTCTCCCGCTCTTGAAAGTAGTGGCCTTATGAAAACGAAGAGTTCCCATTGTGTCCTGCAGTGCGGTGTTTCCTTTTCACCGTAACCTGGCTTTATGGCAGTTTCTCCTACATGTGTTGTGTGTACCCTGCTATTGTGGCTGAGCCACTCTTTCCCTCAGTAGTAGTGTCTCTCTTTGCCTGCTGTGGGCGGTGTTTGGTCCCCGTGATGTAGTGGGCCAGTCTGGGACTGTGTTGGTCTTGAGTCAGACCACATGTTTGCAAGATGCAGTAGCATCTGGCCACAGGGCACTTTCCCTGTGCTGTCCCTTGAGAAACCTGCATTGGTGGCCGGGGCCTGCCGTCAGACCAGTTGTCTGCCCCTAGCCCATTGCTGGGGCTGTAGTCTGGATGACCGGCATGTGTTTATCAATCCCTCCCTCCAGCAAAAGAGTCTTTTTGGATTGGTGTTTGCCCCTGCTTCCACACTGCCAAGCTCATGGTATTGGCTTTGAATGGGCTTCAGCCAAGAGAGTACCGGAGTGGGTGGATCTGCAATGTGTGAGGGGTGGAGTGTGCAATGTTGGCATGATCATCACTGGTCCTCTGTAAAACGATTCCTGCAGAGCTGGGACTGGGGCATGCCTGGCTGGACGGAGCAGAGCCATCAAAGTTGGGGGGGGGGGCACACCAGCAGTGTTAGCAAGTTAGTTAGTGAACGTCAGCTCTGTGCTGGTTCCTGCAAGTGGCCATGTGTTCAGGGGCTGTGGGTGGGGCAGGGGTGGGGTAGGAAAATGGCATCTGCCAACTGTTTTGTTGGAGGAGTCCCCCAAAGACCATGTCCGTCCAAGACATGTTATGAGATGAGTAAACAACTCTCCCTGTAGTATGCCCCAGGCAGTTTTCAAACTGCTACTTCTGTGCTTTATCTCTGTGGGCTATTAGCTGGGCTGTCTTTTTAGGGGATGGGGCCTCAGTTTTCTCTCCCAGGGAGGAGCCTGCTGATTTTTAAAATTCCTGTTGGTTGTAATAACTGTGACATTCACCCCATGTGGTTTCCAAAGCACACGTCATGAGGATTTGTCTTCCCAGTGAGGGTTCTGGGGCTTGAGGGTTTTTTTCTCTCCCCTCTCCCTGCCCACAGCATCCCTCCCTTCTATGGACAGTCCAGTGGGTTCATTTAGCTCCCACCATATACCCAACTTTCCTATTCTCTTCTATGTGGCCTCTTCTCTACATTTAGTTGTGGAGTCTATTCTGTCAGTTCTTGCATTGATTTGTGGGTTACTTACCCCGACGTGACTGTTATTTAGTAGTAACCATGTGACGAGTTGAGCCTAGGGTCTTCCTATCCACCATCTTCCTAGAAATCTCTATCTGGGACACTATTATATTAAAGTATTATTTGTTTATATGAAGTTAAAATAGGTGTACCATATTTGTATTTGCTTATCTGGTAACCCTACCCTAGGGACATGCCAAGAGTCAAGCTTGACAGAGGATGAGATACTAAATTGATTCTTCTAAGATAGTGACTGCGAGTTTCCTTTGAAATTAAAATATGTAAGTGAATCATAGAAACTCTATTTTATCTAGTCATATCAGACAGTAGTGGGTACAAATGGAGCTACATAAAGAATAATCATCATCATTTCTGTGGCTTATGCCCCCCCCCCCCCCTTCTTTTTGGCTTATGCCCTTAATGATAAACTTCCAGGTTTATGAGGAACAACAACCCTCCTCCATTAGCATCTTTCCACACACACCACATGCTGGTTGACTGGTACTTAGAGCTTTTTTCTCACCTGATGTCCTGACGCTGTTCCTCACTTGCTCTCAATGTCACTAATTTTCACCCCCCATGAAAGTCACCTCGTCACCACCACTGCTGCTGGTGCTCACGTACTGACATCTAAGACAAAACCCTCAAGATGTCAAAGCCATACTGCATGTCCTAGAGGTTCTATTGTACCACAACAATAAAAAAAAAATGCCTCACACATTCCAGATATGAGGAGAAATTTTCTGCCTCTTCAGATTCCCACATTGTCCTATGGCCATCTAAACAGCCCTCTTGCTGCCCCATGATTTACAAAGCAAGGACTTTGTTCTGCTTCAAGCCCTCAAGTATCTCTCCAGGCATAATCTGTGATGCCAGTCCCTTAGGGAGACTCCATGATGCCTTTTCAACCTGGCCGTCCATACGTGCTCCTTTGCGCTTTTTTCACACACATCCCTAGCTCTCTCTAAGCCTTCATAAAAATCACCTCACCAAAATTACTCCACTCATTTTTGCAGCAGCTCATTTGAAGGCTGGGAACACTTTTATAAACAGAAATAAATTTCAAGCAATTTCTAACCAGTTGCTATACTTTTGAATATTCAACAACAAAAGATTAACATTCTTTAACATGCTGAATTTATATGAGCGCCAGCTGAAGCAATAGTCTCTCAAGGGTCACAGCTGCCTAATATCATTTTCTGAAATTGGAAGGTGTCCTGGTCACCTCAGATTTTACATACAGACATAGTTCATTCCAGGTCATTCATTCACCCACCAAATGTTTAATGAGGACTTTTGTATGAAAGGTTCTACCAGCAAAGCAAGGAAATACATGACAGTTTTTTTCCTTTAAAGCTCTTATCTCTGTCTACTTGTCCCACCTTACCCTAAGTTACTCAGTCATTATACTTTGTTTCAGAGGAGAAATATGATTGCATGATAGCAAAGAAGCGAGAGACTTTGTTCTGGCCTTTTAAAGTTCCCAAATCTGTTCACACTAGGGAACTAAGATGAATACACATTTTTAAGGAGGGTTTAAAGATGGTAAAACTGGGTAGGGTCAGATAGCATTCCCTTCCTCCCCAGTTCCATCCCCTAAATATTTGCTGTGTTAGGAGTATAAATTAAGCAAAAAGAAATAATAAAATGTAGTTTAGACGTTGTTGGGTCCCAAAAGAGAAGATCTGGCAAAAAGAAAATACATAAGTTTCTGCCTAAAATTCATCTTGCTACTTATGATGATCATAAAATGTGGCATATAAATTTTGGCAATTTTGAGTGACGGATGACTTTAACAAGATTTGATGTCAGGACAATGGGATTAAATTCTGTCTAAGGTATGCCAGAACCTATGATCAGCTCACTTACAACTTTTTTTTTTTTTTTTGTCCTGGAATCCTTACCTCTGCTGTGACTGGATCAGAAAACTTAGGATAAATTCCTTTATTGTATAATAATTTCTTCAGTTATTGGCCTTGCCTTTCCTATCTTGGTCCATCTTAAGATATTTTATTTCCCAGTGAAACATTTTGAGAGGACAAGAGATTGAAAGCTGCCCATCTAGGGAAAAAACAGTGACCACTGGGAAAATTTAGAAAACCTTGATACTTCAGGAAAGAATTAAGAATTAAGGACATTTCAGTGAGGAGAATAAAAGAGGAAAATGTTGGGCTGACCACTCCGTCCGGTCTAAAATTCTGTTATTTTTGTGGCAAAATCACGAGATTTACAATGATTATCAGAATATGTCAGCAACTACAAATTGGGGATACAACACAACTGCGAATCCACTATTTCTGGTAAGATTTAAGCATAGACATATTTCCCATTATTAAATTTCTCATTATATTCCTTAATAAGAATGGCATAAGTGAACGTCTATTATTTGTGATCCTCCCACCTCTTCTCTTTTGTCAAGAATCTGTCTAGGAGTCAAGAGATTTTCATATTCCCGGTGAATTTCTCTTTGTGCTTTTCATATCATTAGAAATTACCAAAAGTTCCCACTAGCTGATATTAAGGCACTTACCTGAAACTATTCAAGTGATAAATGGCAGGTCATTGTTAACACAGAAGAGGTTTCGAAATCCATCTTCTCAAGTGCTACGTTAATCAAATTGCTTATCCTCATATGAACCTAAGATCAATCCTCTAGACGTTCTCCTCCTTCAAAGAGAGAAGGATAACTCTGAATATATGGCCCCAGGGATGAATGTGCCTGGCGAGAAAGAGTAGTAGCGAGGAATATGGGAAAGGAATTAAGGACCCAGTTACCATGGCCAGTGACAGTTGTCTCACTTCAGGAAAGTCGCTCCTAGTATTTGGGTGGTTGATGTGTCTTTGGCATACCAAAAGGAAGATTTGGCCTCATCACAGGCTTGCTTAAAATCCTTCATAGGCTCTTGGATAATGTCAAATGAGTAACAGATAAAATTAAACTCTTTAGTGGAATTTTCCTCTCTGCGTTCATTTTGTAACATTTTTTTTCCTTAGGATTTCCTTTATGGTCTACCTAATTTACATTTTAATCTTTATTTTGCACTACTCTCTTCTTCTCTACAGTTCGGCCATGCCTTGGCGGTTCTCAGATTTTCCACAAGCCCAAAATCACTTAGAAGAAAAGTTGTTTCATAGGACAAAGAAATGCTAGTGAATGAGGTAGAATTAAAGGAGGAAAACAAATTATTTTCTTGCCATTTAGGTCCAACAACCAACGCTGCTAAGTTGTATCTGCTAATAGAGGCCCTAAACCATCTGCAATGAAGTCTGTTCCACTAGAAGGCAAAGCAGTAACTAAAGGAATAATTTTTTTTATTAGTTATGGTCTTCAAAAGATTAAAGAAGAAGTAAAGTCAATGCCTAGGTATTAATTAGTGATTTAATTAACACAGTTTGTAAAAATCCATACACATGTCCTGGTAGGAACTACACAAGTAAAAGAAGCTTACTGATAGAAGACTCTTCTAGGGGACAAAGGATTAAAGGCTATGTCCTGCCAATGAATTGCAACCCTTAAAAACATGTTATTAAAAATATTAAGTTAATGATAACTCATTTTCATACTGTCCCAAAAGCATGAATCCTAGGTTTTTGAAAATATTTGGTGGATAAACTTAGCAGATGTAAATTTAATAATGGACAGAAATTCATTCAAAGATGAATAAAACTATAAAGATAGCTACAGAAAGAATTCAGTGCAATTTGAATTCTGAACATATTCATCTTAGAATCTTGCAGGGAAAATGCTGTGGAAAAAAGTACATGAATTTTTAAAGTATGTTTATTTCAAGTTGATTCCTCTTTAATTGATGCTTATACTTTACAAACTCTGTGGTTCAGAGATGATGTTATACCATTAAACACAAACCACTGAAAACAACCACTTTGTGTTTTCTGAACACTTGTCTAGAAATCACATTGGAAATACTCTAGATATATTTTAAAAGTCTACATAAATGGGCAAAATATGTCAATAAGTAATCCCTAGTGACCTCTAACAAAACTCTCATTTTACACGGAAGAACAGTGGGAAAATAAGATTCAGTATACACTAAAATTCTAAAGTGCAATGGTGAAGGTTGAAGTTATTTATAATCATTTTACAGATAAAAAAATACTTCAACTTACTTTCTAGAGTTCTTTTTTCCATCTAGCTTTCAGGCCAGACTAGCCTTCCCATTGTAAATACTGAGAAAATTAAAACAAGTATGTGCGTGTATATGCATTTAGATACATATAAGTGTATGGGCTGTGTTACAGCATTGGACAACAGCCAATGCAAGAACTTTATTCTTGAGAAAATGGACATGCACGATGGAAGTCCCACTTTCAGCACTACTCTTGCTATGGGGACAGAATTCTCACCAGTACACAGTAGAGTCCAAACCATGTGATCATGCTGAGTGGAGAAGGCAAAAATCAGGGTTTGGGACAGATGAAGCAGATATAATCTACACAAAAGAGCAGTATACAATAGGGAAGTCCCAAGAAGTCAGGGGAAGTTACCCAAAGTACTTAGGCGTGAATTGGGCTGCCTATACTCAGAATGAAACTATACAGCCTTACCAGAAAGCAGCAGCTATGAGATTCATAGTGAAGAAAGAATACTAGAGGCTGTGACATGCCAGGGACATTGGAGTTTTGACAGATCCCTACTACACTGAATATCTAACAGGGATTCCTGTGAGGCCATGCTTTAGGAATTACATCCTCATTCTAGAAAAAGACTTCTACAGACTGACCATAACGCAGTTTAAAACCTTGTAGAGAGGTCTGAGAAACACAGTGGGCTTTCTCCAGGCATAAAGGACATAAAATCAAGCCTATCCAAGTTCACAATGATCAACCAATAATGGAACTGCCCACTAAACTAGAAACAAACACTTTTAGAGGACAGTAGAAGAACCTAGAACCTACACAATGTATAAGCCACGGTGTTCAATATAAAATTAAAAAGAAATTACTAGTCACTCAAATATGAAAATGTGTTCCATACTAAAAAACATGTAGTCACTAGATGCCAACCCAGTGACGGCACAAATGTTGGATTTATCAATTGCCTCTATTATAAAATATTCAAATAATTATGAGAATATATTAAAAGGAAATATGGTCCTAATGAGTAAATAGACCATTTGAAAGGAACCATTAGAAACTATAAATGAGAACCAAATGGGAATTCTTGATCTTAAAATTATAATAATTGAAATAAAAAGTTAACTGGATGGCAAACGTAGTATTGGATTATAATCAAAAACATAAAATTAACATCCATTACATGATACTAAAAATATTTTTGAGAAAGGAATAGACAAAACTTCATTTGCTAAACCTCTGAATGTTACACAGTAGAGTATATCAAGGTTGAGTCTTTCCCTCTTAGAAAATATTTGGGAATTTATTTAGTAGGGTGGGAATTATTGATAACACTAGGCATCCTAATATTGGATTAATTATGGGACATGGAGTACCATGGTATACATAAATCTTACCAAGTATTATAAAGCTGTTAGTTATAAATGCTAATTGAAACAAAGTAGCCGAGGCTATAATTTAAAAGTAGATGTGGGGAAGAGTATTAGGTTATTGGATTCATGATGAAAAAAATGAAGGATTATCAAGGCAGGTGAAGCACCTATTTCATTATTGTCTGTCAAAGGCATATAGTTAAGAACTAATAAGCTATGGTTTTGTGCAGCCATTGAGATGATCTCCAGAGAAGTTAGCGAAACTTGTTTTTTCCTATATTATGTACTAAGACACTATAGAAATGATTCAACCTTTGTCCTTATCTCTTTTCTATTAATACTCATCTATTTACCATGTACACTTGTTGAAAAAACTTAAGAATTCATTGGTTCCAGATGATACCAGCTTGACGTTTATATTCATAGAAAGGTCATACTATCTTTAAGTGCTTCACTGAGGCAGCAATGCCCTATTATTATAAATTGCTCAACTCCTTGATAGATTTGTAGGAAAGGGCAGCAACATTCAGAAACCTTCTCAGTGGCATATTTTCTCCCCTCCCCCAACTGACAATCTAGTGTGGAAGAAATCCTTTTAGTATACCCTTCTACTGCTATATAGTTGGAAGTTGGAGAAGGTTGTCTGCACTATCCTGGACTTTTTAAAAATATGTTAATTTTCCATAAGGTTTCCATTCCTCATTTTCCCAACTGGTTGAGTGGCTGCTTGTTACCTCTGGCACTAACTCTGAAGGCTGATCCATTCACATTATAAAATAAAAAAAATACAGTCTCTTTTTAATCATCTTATTTAATACTGCTTCACCCAGAAAGGATTCAATCATTCTGGGAACCAAGCTGCAATCCAATCTTTTTTCCATTTACAATAAGCAAATTCAATTTCCCACATCTCTGTTTTAAAGGACATTTAATTGTTAATGAAGCTGAGGAGCTCGTAGTTTGACACTTGGATGTTGCCTCCAGTGGACTAAAGATGACGAATCAGTATTGATTTCCATTGAACTGGAAAAAATGTGAATGTTTCATCAGGGATCAAACATTTTCAAATCATTCAATGACAGCATATGAAGATATGGTTCTAATTTTAGCCATCTCTTATTTACCAAAAATTAACAAAAGCAATAAAATTATATCATCTCTATTACTAGGATATGAATTCTTTATATTTATTACTTAGAAATTCATATTATGAGTTAAGCAGGTGAATAGTAAAAACATATACATTTTCCCCATTCAGTTACTAGTAATCTAATTGAAGCTTCCAGTATCTTTGCTTCAAAGCAGAGAGGTAATTAAAATCAATGTAATAAGATTGCTTTTGATTATGTTACTGCTATTTTTAAACCTAAAAATCTTTAATAAAATAATGTTTGGCTCAGTCATTGTAAAGTGTGAATAAATGTTTAAGTCTTAGCTCTGGCATTGGAATCACATATGGATTATAATGTCAGTCCTGTTCCTTACCAGCTTAGTTTACATATCTCTACCTCAGTTTTCTTCATTTGGAAATTGGAAAGCTTGCCTTAAAGAATTTTGCCAATGTTAAGTGGAAAATATACATGTGTATCTTGTGTTTCTTTGTGTGTGGGGTGTGTTTACATGCACAAATCCTATTGTCTGCTCAGTAGGTCTTATAAATATGTTCTCTGAAATATTTTCCTCTTTTCCATTTGAATTATCTTTTTGGATAATTTGATGAATATAATATTAACACCATTTTTAGATGTCACAAGCCCCAATTTTGACAGATTTTGAATGATGGTACTTAGAAAAGGAATTTTTCCTTGACAATTAAAATAATACCTCATTTTGATTTACTTGAGTGCTTTACCATCCAGTGAATCTTTCTATGCTATAATCTTGAAGGCCCCCAATGACTGTGGAATATTAACATCCTTGTGCTTAAATACCTTTATTTCACATAGTAAAAGTAACTGATCATTGAGAATGTACCAATTTGACTACAGTTATCAGATAGTAAGTGATGGATCTTAGAATAGAGACTGCCTTTTCAACATAACTTGAAAGTTGCTTGGAAAGGCATCAGGCAACTATGTTTGGTATGCACTAGTATTTGTGAACCTTTGTCAGTCCTCTTCTTACTTTTATTTAAAAATTTTTTTATGTTTATTCATTTTTGGAAGACAGAGAGCACAAGCAGGGGTGGGCGGAGAGAGAGGGAGACACAGAATCTAAAGCAGGATCCAGGCTCCGAGCTGTCAGCACAGAGCCTGACACAGGGCTCAAACTCACAAACCGGGAGATCATCACCTGAGCCGAAGTCGGACGCTCAACTGACTGAGCCACCCAGGAGCCCCAGTCCCCTTCTTACTTTTAATGGGTACCTAGACACCCAGTCAGGGACTATATTACCCAGACTCCTTGAAATACCGGATACTTCCATAACTAAATCCAGGGAAATAAAATGCAATCAGACTTGATATGAGCAACTTGTGATTCATGCTGCAAACAGAAATGGGGTGTACTATCTCTTTTTCACTTTTCTCTTTTTTAGCTATTTATTATATTTGTTTATGATAAAAACTGAAGAGTGTATTTCTAAATGTTGAAAGCTTTTCCAAGTGAAGTAGAAGTACCACCTTGAAACCGTGTAGGCTTACGGTGGTCTTACTGATGCAAAGACTTTGCTTTCAGATTCTAAAAGAATGAAAGCTTAGTAGATCTCAGATTAATTAACTCAGCAATACTGAAGGGAACTGACTCAGCAGTGGGATTTTGCTGGAGAGAACATGAGGATTTTATTAAAACTAGATACAGAGGTGAAAAGTTGGCTTTTAGTTTAAAAATAGGAGGCAACAGGTTTGTATCTTTGCTCAAATAGCCTTTCAACTCTTCATGAAGTAGACTGTAGAGTTAAAATTTTCTCTGGGAAACATCTTTGAACCTGCTCATGGGCCAAAATCTACTGTATTATATTTTTATTATTTTCTATTGGGGCCATGTCCCCTCTAGAGATGCAAAAAAGAAAAATGCTTCAAATACTAGAGAGGTTTAGATTTACATTCTACCTTCTATCTACACCAACTCTCAAACACCAAAACAATAGCTTAAACATTTCACACCTTACCTACTTAAAGTGTAAAATAAATAAAAGTATTACCTGATTAGGCATTTGGGAGTTTTTGATAAACTGAAAGTCATCAGAAATAATAAATGTCACTCACTGAAAGCAAGATTGTATGCATTTTGATATTTATATCATAAGCGTCCCAACTCTAATGTTAACATAATGTAAGTTACATGTATAATTTAAAATTTTTATTAGACCTATTTTTTTTTTTTTAAACAAAACACAAAGTTAATAGGGCACCTGGGTGGCTCAGTCAGTTAAGCATCCAACTTCGGCTCAGGTCATGTTCTTGAGATTAACAAGTTTGAGCCCTGCCTCGGGCTCTGTGCTGACAGCTCAGAGCCTGGAGCCTGCTTTGGATTCTGTGTCCCCTTCTCTCTCTCTGGCCCTCCCTTGCTTGCTCGCTCGCTCTCTCTCTCTCTCTCAAAAATAAATAAAACCATTAAAAAATCCCCCACAAAGTTAATATAATACTCTCTGTAACCCAGTATATCCGATGATCATTTCAACATGAAATCAACATAAAAATTATTAGCGATATATTTTACGTTCTGTTTTCTTTCTCCCAAGTCTTTGTAAAAAGTTATATTAGACTTAGAGTACATTCAGGCTGTACTGGCCACATCCTAAGTGTTCAGTAGTTGCATGTGACTAATGTCTGCTGGATTGGACAGTCCAACCACACATGGTTTAATATAGTTTTTCAAGGTATGTTCTCATTGAATAATGACCAAAGTTACAGATGAAGTAGAGGATGGTGAGATCAAAGCTATTTCTCGTAGCCAGTACTTTATTTTACAGGACATGATACATAATTGAAGTGGAATATAACAACGAACAGTATGTAATTTATTGATAATGGATAAATGCTTTACTATCTTGAACATGATTTTAATCAAAATGGATTTTAAAGTATACATTATTAACTATATATAAGTAGGCTAACATGTCGTTCTCTTAGAGCATACATTGGAGGACCAGATCTTGAGTGAATCAATCAAATGGTTTTCCTAAACCTCATAAGTTAACTATAAAGTGTTAAACTCCAGAGGTATTCCTTTTATTCTGTTCATTTCCATGCTCCCTATTGTCTATTTTTATTACTTAGAGTAGGAGCATATTGATGACAATACACATTTATCATTTCATTTACAGATCTGAGAATTCTCTAACTTCTATAAATTCAGACTTACCCTGTGCATAATGTGCAACTTTCAAGCGTGTATGTTTGGGGAGCCTGGGTGGCTTAGTCGGTTAAACATCTGACTTCAGGTCGTGATCTCATGGTTGGTGAATTCAAGCCCCACATCAGGCTCTGGGCTCTCAGCTGTCAGCACAAAACCAGCTTTAGATCCTCTGCCCACCCCTCCTCTCTGCTTCTCCCCTTCTCACACCCTTTCCCTCTCTCTCTCAAAAATAAATAAACATCACAAATAAAATAAGTAAAGCATGCATGCTTTAATTGCAAGGTAAATGAAAGATATTCTCCATCAGGCAGCTACAAAATTGCTTCTCACTGTAAACAGTCCCAGATTAAAGACGAAATGAATCTTAAAACATTTTCAGTGGAAGTTATCTATTACCCCTGAGGGGTAAAAAATGGCATAACATTTGTTCAGATTTCTAGGAGATTACATATATTTTATCTTGCTCTGGAGCTTTAGTAAATTCGTTAAAACCTAAAACACAAGTAAGATATAATAATTACTTGTGCACTATTTTATGAGAGGAATCAGAAGCCGAAATTAAGTGAAAAAAATTAGATGGATAAGATGTTCCCATAAATTAGCCTGTTTGAAATAAAAATATAAAATAAATGTATTAGCTAAATACCATCAAAATAGTTTAGAAAATAAAAGAAAAACATTCTATTAACAAAAATCAGTGGCAAAATATAAGTATGAATTACTTTATGGTATTTTCATGAATAAAGCCACAAACCAAAAAAAAGAAAAAAAAACCCAAGATTATATATATATTTAATAAGAGAAGATCACATTCTGTTCTTAGTGAGGCACTAAATATTAGAGATTTTCATTATTTTTGAATTATTTTGAATATTTATTTCAAAATGACTTAAAAATAATAGAGGTTTCTGAAGTTCCTTGTGAAAATAGCTAAGAATATATGGAAAAAATATTAAGGGAGAAATCAATCTACCACAAATTGAAAAATTATAAAGCTATAATAATTAATAGTGTCATATTTGTCCCCAAATTCCAAGAATTATTGCTGAATTTGTATAGTCCAGTGCCTACAGAACATATTTTAGGTAAAGCTGATATTTTCAGTGGAGAAAGGAAGGAATATTCCATAGGCAGTGCTAGAATAGAATAACAGTGTTTTCAAATTATTCTTCACCTCTGAGCCTACTCTTTAAAGAGACCTTAGGTCAAAGTTTAATGCATAAAAGTAAGGGTAGCAGTGGAAGGCCTGGAGACCTGCTAATTGCTCTTTTTTTTTTTTTTTTTAATTTTTAAAATTTTTTTCCTCCCTATCCGTCCTGAAGCTACTCAGCATAACTAAGTGTTAGAAAAGCACAGTAGATATTGTCTGGGCAAGTTACTTGAGGAAGTTTGGTCAATAAATTGTTAACGGCCCTGGTACAAGAAGAGGCTTGATATGTGCTTGCCCTGTGTGTTTGCTCATTTGTGTGTCTTTTTTTTTAGGTTTATTTCGAGAGACAGAGAGTGCATGCATGCACGTGTGAGCAGGGGAGGGGAAGAAAGAGAGGGAGAGAAAAAAAATCCCAAGTAGGCTGTGTGTTGTTAGTGTGGAGCTCCACACGGGGCGAGATCTCACGAACCCTGAGATCATGACCTGAGCCGAAATCAAGAGTCAGACGCTTAACCAACTGACCCAACCAGGCGCCCCATGTGTTCTTACATTTTATCGGGAGAAAAACATGCTTTGGAGAATTGAAGTTACAGCTCTACGTTTAGTTTGCTACATTAAAAAAAAAATGATTGGCAACAAAATTTTATCAGGTACATTTTTCTGCATCTTTCAGGGGACATAATATTTTTTTCCTTTTTCAATCTGGTAATCAGATGAAATACATTGATTCTACCTGCCCTGTATTTCTGTAATAAACTCCACTTGATGATTGTGTATATATTCACTGGCTTCCATCTACTATATTTATTCAATAAGTTTTACATCCATATCTGTGAGAGACATTGGTCTGTCATTTTCTATTCTATTTCCTTTGTCACATACTGGTAAAAAAAATATTCTTCCTCATAAAATGAGTTGTAATGGATTCTTTATTTCTTTCTCTCCTTAAGAGTTTGTTGAATATTTCTATTATTTCTTCCTTAAGTGTTTGGAAGAAACTTCTGATGAAACCCGAGTTAAGTTTTCTTTGTGGGAAGTTTTGTAATAACATTTTCAACCTCTTGAATTGACATCAGTGTATTCATATTGTCTATTTCTGCTTCTGTGAACTTTAGAAAGTTGTATTTCATTCAAGGATTTTTTTCCCCATAAGATTCATATTGTTGATTTTTTGTAATTAATTCTTTTGTGTTTGTGAAATCGGTGGTGATACCCTTTTTGTGTTTTTGGTATTGATAGTTTTTATTTCTCCTTTTTTCTTATCAGCTGTGCTAGGAATTGATTAATGTTTAAAGTCTTCTCAAAGAAATAGCTTTCAGTTTTTCTGTTCTTATTTGCAATTCTATTGATGTCTATTTTATATTTATCCTTTTACTTAAAATTTTGTCAGTTTTTATTATAGCTTCTTTTGATGAAAGTTTATTAAACCACTGATTTTTTTTTTGCCTTTCTTGTCTAATATATGCCTTTAAGGCTATATATTTCTAAGCACTGCATTAACTCTTGTAAGTTTTGATATGTCATATGCAACATATTTTAATTATAATTTAAATTATTCTCTGATTTTTTTAATGTTTTATTTATTTATTTTGAGAGAGAGAGAGAGAGCGAGCAAGAGCAGGGGTGGGGCAGAGAGAGAGAGAGAGAGAGAGAGAGAGGGAGAGAGAGAATCCCAAGCAGGCTCCACACTGCCAGCACAGAACCTGATGTGGGGCTCAATCTCACGAACTATGAGATCATGACCTGAGCTGCGATCGAGAGTCAGATGCTTAATCAGTTGAGCCACCTAGGTGCCCCTATTTTCTGATTGTGATTTCACCTTTCACTTTTTAAAATGTAGAACGCTTACTCAAATTCAGACTTGTGGGATTTTTCTTGTTATTCTAAAGTTATTAAATGCTATTTAACTTTATTAAATCTCTTGTGATCAGAAACCTATTTACTCTCAGGGATTTCACTTATTTGAAATTTATTGCAGCTTCCTTTATATCCCAACATATTGATGACAGTAAATTTTCAAAATCGTATTATGTGTAAATAGAGATATTTAATTTTTTCATTTGTAAATGGAGCGCCTTAAAAAAAATTCTTGCTGAACTATTCTGTCTAGAACTCCCAGAACTGTGGTGAATGACAGTGTGGAGAACACATACCTTTATTCTATTCCTGATCTTAGGGGAGAAACATATAACCTTACTTACACCATTAAATAAGATGTTAGCTGGAATTTTTCATAAATAGACTTTTTGGGTTAAAGAAATTCTCTTTATTCCTAGTAACTTTTTTCATGGAAGGATATTAGATATTCATGAAATGATTCAAATCCATGAGAATCAATTGAGATGATTATGTTGTTTCTGTCTTTATCTTGTTAATATTATATGTTACTTGAATTTATTTTCAGGTACTAAGTCAGCCTTGAATTTCTGAAATAACCCATTTGATGATGAGGTATATTCCTTTTTATATGTTGCTGAATTTAGTTAGCCTTGAACCAATAAATCTCTCAGCCACAGCTGAGAGTTCTGTATATGGGTGTGGGGACATGCTTTCATTACAATATACAACTCTGCCTTAGCCTTCACTTCTTGCTTCTACAGAGCCTTAAGATAAACCAGAAATGAGAGATTAGGACCGTCCAACATCTTTCCTGGGCATATTCACAGTTCTGCATATCTTTTTAGATAACCAGAAATGTGTGACCGATGTTCAAACCTCTATGAACACATTAGTCCCTAGATTTTCCTTTTAAGTTTTCCAGTCAGCCTCCTATTTGCCCAAAATTATGTTGACACCTTTGGCAGATGCCCTGTTGAACAACTGGTGCTATTTGTTTCCTTTTTTTTTTTAATGTTTATATTTTTGAGAGAGAGAGAGAGAGAGAGAGCACAAGAGAAGGAGACACAGAATCCAAAGCACGCTCCAGGTTCTGAGCTGTCAGCACAGAGCCTGATGTGGGCTCCTCACTCATGAATGGCGAGATCATGACCTGAGCCAAAGTTGGATGCTTAACTGACTGAGCCAGCCAGGTGCCGCTAATTGTTTCTGATAAATACCCTGGGGTAAGTCCTCAGTGACCTCTGAGTTAGGTTAAATAAAGACAAACTGTGAAGAGGGAGCAAACAGATTAAAAGTAACAATTGTCTGGGAATGCGGCTTTGAGCGAGCTCTGATTAGCTATGTGTCAGACCGTATGACCAATGGTCTAAATCGTTTATGCTGTGTTCTGTCTTGTCCTTCTTCCTGCTCTCTGTACCTCAGTATGGTCATCTTTTATTGATGTGACTCTTGCTTCATCAATGCTGTGTCATGCTGTAAACAATCTGCTATTAAAACCATCCACTGAGTTGTTAATTTCGAATACTTCCCTTTTCAGTTCTAAAATATTTATTTGAGGATGATGATAATTTAGATTCTATTAGCTGGTGAAAATTTGTCTGTTTCATTCTCTAGGTTATCAGATAGCCATAACTCTTCATGTATGTTAAGAAAAATCTTTCCTGATGCAGAATTTGCATACTACAAAATTCACCCTTCTCTTAGTTTTTAATAGTTTGTCAGATACTATATATAAAAAAAGTGTAGAGGCTGAAATGGTGTCTATTCTTTACCATAGATTGTGTTTTTCCTCCATTATGTTTGGGGTTGGGCATGTTTATCCGATCTAGGATTAAGCTCATGTAGAGCAGGGTGGTAGTTTCAGAACACTCAGGTACCTTTGGTTACTCATCATTATACTAGAATTCTGTAGTCCTTCAGGACTTTTAATTGAGCATCTTATGGGTCTTTGTCTATATTAAAGATTGTGAGGGTGTAGTTCTTGAGATAATTTTTTAAAGGTTTTCTCTGTAGCTTCTGCCCAATAATATTTCAAAATTTGGCAAGTGTCTTGAGGGGAATTTGCTCCTTGGTTTTGACAGGCTCCTCTATCCTCTGACCTGATCACACCTGCACACATCGAAGATAAAATCTTTGATGGTTTCTCTGTGCTACAGAAGCAACCTTCTGACACCATACTTGTAACCTTCATTGAGTCCTGAATCAGTGCTCCTACATAATATTGGCTGTAAATTCTCAGTGTGAATTCATCACTCATTCCAGCATCTTAATCTCTGCCTTATTTTGTTTTGACTTAAATCCAATTTATTTTTGACAGGAGAAGCTCTTAAACTCCCCAACAGTGAAAGTCTATAGGAGAGTTCACTTTCCATTTCAGAGCTCTCCTCCTAACTCCTGAGACCAGCACTCAGTCAAGGTTGTGCAGGGGAATCCAAGATGATACACCAGTCCTCAAAACACTTCACATTTGGTCATTCCAATCCCACACACCAATTAAAAGCTTTGCACGTTTCCCCTTCTCTCACAACGGTCCACTGTCTCATCCTAAACCTGTGCCCCAAATCGGTAAATGCATTCATCCTGAAAAGCAGCTGATTATCTGTCAACTTGCTTCTGAATGGTTCTTCCCTCTCTGTGATTTTAGCCTAACTAGTCTTCTTAGCTTCAACAGGTTGTCTCATGCCTTGAAAAGTACAATTTGTCTGTTTCTTATTATTAGCAATATTAGAAAGCAGAAAATTTCCAAAGGAAAAAAGCTGCATAACACATAAAAGAAATACAAATAGCATATACTCCAATGAAAAAATAACAAATCTCACTGTAAAAAAAGAAATGCAAATAAATCAGTAATGTATCATCCTTCATCTATTAAACTAGCAAAATAAAAGGAAAGAATGTTTCTTGCTGCTATGTGTGAAAATCCATAAAACTTAAAATAATAAAGCAGTATGTTTTAAGAGCTAAAAAGATTTGTATTCAAGTCAGTAATTGTCTCTCAAAAAGTCTTAGAAGTAATCTGATAACCATGAAAATATTTTCTTATAAGGATTATCATTATGTAGTTATTTAAATTACAGAAAAATTGATAAGAACTTAAATGGACAAAAACAGGAGAATGTTTATATAAATTATGCAAATTTATAAAGTGATTATCCTAGTAGTAAGATGGTGTGTTCAAGATATTTTTGTTGTCATGGAAAAATACTTGCTGTATAATCCTTATTTTAAAATATGTTACCTAATTAACTCTATAATAATTTCAGTAAAAAAATGCAATAGCATCTTAAATCTAAAATCAAGCTGCCTAAGGAAAACAATAAGCTATAAATATGCTAATATACTAACAGTGTTTGCTTTTTCATCATGAGATTGTAGATTATTCTCTATACTTTTTCTCTGATTTTCGAGTTTTCTACAGTAAGGTATGTGTTGATCTTGAAATCTGGCAAACAATAAAAATTATATTAAAATACTTTGGAAGATTTTAATATAAATTAGACAGTTTATGATCCATATAGGAGGCCAATTATATATACTTATGTCTAATGCTTTTTGTAGGGGCCTTCATTTTGAAAAACTATGCAACTGACAGAAATGAACAGATACATTTTTATATCCTACACAATTTTTCATTTTTATAATAGCTATTATCTTGATTTTGGTTAAACTTAAACTATGAAACTTTCCTTTCCAAAGAAGGCATCTACTCTAGTATAATATTTAAAATAAGATAAAAAATTGATGCGGCTGTGGTTGTGAACCTTGAATCCTACCCACTGAATTCCCTGATACCTGCTTCAAGCAGTTCCCAAGGAACCTCCCACGCAAGTCTAGTATCTGTGAGGATAGAATAAATAACACTAGTTTAGAGTAACATTTTTATAGAGAGAAGTTTAGTGAATGCCTTATTTATTTATAATCTACCTCTACTTGTTAGAATTGTTCTTACTCCACCAGAGTATATTCAATGAAGGCAGTAGAAATACTAAAAATTGTGGGCTACATTTAGACAGTTAAAAAATATTTTTTTTAATATAATGACTCAGAGCATGTTTTATTTTATAATGGAGTTATAATTTAAAATTACTTCAAAATATACACACAGATTTTTTTCATAGTGTTTAAATTTGTGACGGTAATAAAAAAGAAAGTAATCTAAGCCCTAAACTGTTTGCAATGTTATCAGATGCAAATAATAAAAGTAGGAGGTACCTCTCATTGAAGGATTACCCAGTGAAAGGTGCTGTGTTGAATAGGTTACATATTTTTTTTCTATAATTCTAACATCAATCAATAAATTTAAAAAAACCCTTAAAAGTACAGCTTTTCTACTTTTTTCAGGGAAAGGGTTTTTTTTAATGTAAAAAAAAATCATTTGTCTTCTTTTTCTACTGCCTGTTTTCATTGGGATTTTAGCATGAAACAGATGGTACAGTTAAATTGGGATAATTCAAAGAGAGTTTTAAAAAGGGACTGTTTCTAAAGTGTGGGCAGAATGTAGGGAAACCCCAGGAGACAGTGCAATATTAAAAAGCTAACAACAGCTGCTGTTATCACCCCGCGACCTGAAGCAACGTGGGGAATGGTTGCTTACCCATATCTAGTAGCGCATCATGAGGGACATAGGGTCAATTTGAGGGGACTGTGACCCTTAACCCAGAGACACAGCCACGTTGAAATGACCCTACAAAGAAGGAGTGAGGTTGCATTAACCATCCTGACCTCCTATGCAGGCTGCCCAATTGGTTGAACACAAATTGAAGCCAGCAGCCTTGAGTCCTCTGCTAGAGTCCATCAAGGTAGAAAAGGGTGGGAGGCAGTTCCACAGGAACAGACAGAAGCTATTATCTGCACACACATGCAACACAAATGAAAACAATTCTTCTATAGTAACTTCTAAATTTTGGAACGTAAGATGAATTTTAAACATATCAAAATAAATTTTGCATCCTACTCTTCTTAAATAGCTTTTCAATCAGAAAGTGCTGATATTTCTTAGTTTTAATTGTTTATTTCAATGAAAATTTTATGTTCAAATAGACCTAGCCTTATTATAAAAAGCATAAAGAAGATAACTTAGTAAGTATTTAATTAATCTTAAGCAAAATTAGTCTAATTTACTTAGTATTAAGCAAAAATGACAGTGGAATTTTTAGCACAAAGGTTTTCACTGTGCCAGCAACATTTGAAATATAAAACTTATCAAAACAGAGGTGTCTTGGTGGCTCAGGTGGTTAAGTGTCCAATTCTTGATTTCGGCTCAGGTCATGATCTCATGGTTCGTGAGATCGAGCCCCACATTGGGCTCTCACTGTCAGCACCAAACCTGCTTGGGATTCTCTTTCTCCCTCTCTTCCCTTCCCTTGCTCGTGCTCTCTCTCAAAATAAATAAATAACCTTAAAAAAAGTTATCTGAACATTTTAATTATTCACATTTTGGGTACAGTCACATAGAGGTCAACACTAATGGCTAAATGAGGTATATATCCAATACTACTGCCAGAATATTACATGCATAACAAAAATATGAAATAAATAATGATTATTGCATATAGGACACTTCCGTAGCCCTTTCCATTCACCATGGCAATGCTTCCATCTCAAGTCATATTAGATACATGGTGCTATTAGCCTTGTTTTAAAAGAGAGAAATGAGGGCTTAGACTTAATGATTTGATCACATATAACTTAATCATTCACGTCTTCATTATTCAAAATACTGTGATACTAAACTATGAGCAACGTGAAGGCAGGGACAGTGCCTTTCATCTCTGCCTTTCCTTCTATCTGCAGTGCTTGGTACCTTAGAATGAATGGTATTTTCCATCAAGGAATGGCTCATGCTTTTCAGAGGCAAAGAACTGTATTTTTTCTTCAAGTGTAGGGTCTTCACAGGATCTAGGAAAACCTGGCCCACTTGACCGAGAAGTCTCTTGAGGTTTCTGGAGAAGCTCAGCATTTGCCCCCTGGTAAAAGTTATCTCAAAGAACTGTGGTGGAATTTTCCCAACATTTGAGACTTGCTCACAGTTCCTTGACTGGAGTCCTCCCCTGTGTGAATGGCACTAAGGCCTTAGGAGGCAATGTTTCTTTCTGGCAACACTTTATTTTAACACAGACCTGTAGTCTTCTTACTTGAGGGGAAATGAAACTGGACAAAAATACACAGGCCCTGTATAGAGACAGATCAAGAGTCTCTAGATCTTTCCCTGAGTGTCTGAGTTGTCAGCTGCTGAGGGTTCTTTCCGCAGGGCATTCAGTCATAGAACAGCTGCTGTTTTAGGAAATAAGATGGACTATCAGAGAACCCTTCCTTTTATCTGCTTGTAATTAGCACCCTACGTAATGGTGACCGAGAACATTCAGGAAGGAGAGCTAGTTCCACTTCACTTATAATCTGCAAGAACTTAAAGTAGGTTAAGAACATCACTGGCATGAGCACCGCTTTTAAAGATCAAGGCCCTTCCTTAAATGCAGGGTTTATTAACACAGTGAATTAAACACATGGACCAGGATATAGGCAGCATGGAATTAATTTAATCCTTGTTCTAAAATGGCCAATCTCTGAGTGGCCGAAGAGGAGAAGAAAGGACAAACACTTTTATAGTATTTATGATGGGTCACAATCTCTTAGCATTTATTCATTTATTTCCTCTACAAAGCATGAGGTTAGTATTATCATTATCTCCTTTTAACGAATGAGGAAAATGGACACAGAGAGATTGAAGGATTTGCCCAAGATTATGCAACTGGCAAGTAGTGGGATGGATGGGATTCATACTCTGGCAAATTCTTAGTCCTTTCAAACGAGGTTAGATTGCCTCTCAAATACCTTTACCCCCATAAAGGATCCTCTGAGTCCCAGTGAAGAAATGTGTTTTGGTGTGTCCTTTATTAAATAAGACTGGTACCTGCCAGTAGGAGACAATGTCTGAAGAAACTTTTTGGCGTGTAAATTACCTACAGAAATCACGAAATGACCAATGGCCATATCCCAAGTTTTACAGAAATGTAATTAAAATTCCTTCTTTAAATTTTCAGAAGCCTCACATAAATTCCCACATATCCACTTTCTCTGGACCTGTGTCCTCATTCAGATTGACAACACTCCTGGTGTTCGGTAGCTGCTATTTAAAAATATACCATTTAAACATTAATATGTTTATTAATATACATACACTCATTCTGTATTATGTATATGATACATATAAGAACTTAGCCTAGTAAGTGATATAACCACTATTGGACACTAGTATATCATATGAATGAGTGATTGATGTATACATTAATGATAAAAGAGAAGACATTTTCCAATTCTTACAGTGTGCCAGATACTCTTCTAGGCATTTAACATGAATTGACTAATCGGATCCTCTCAAAAATGCTGTGGGGCATGTATTACTCAGTATCTGTCATTGAGGGGGAGAGAAATTACTTGTCTAAGACTCCCAACTGGAAAGTGGGAAAACCAAGATTTGAACTTTAACAGTGTTATTCATGAAACTTCTTACTATAATTTTGATGATTTAAAATTTTCAATATTAGGGTTTGTTTATTTATTTTTTAATTAATTATTTTAGGGAGAGTGAGTGGGGACAGGGGCAGAGGGAAAGAGAGAGGGAGAATCCCCAAGCAGACTGCACACTTAGTGTTAAGCCTGACACAGGGCTCGATCCCAGGACTCTGGGATCATGACCTGAGCTGAAATCAAGAGGGGGACACTCAACTGACTGAGCCACCCAGGGGCTCCTATATTAGTGCATTTAAATCAGTGTAAAGCACATTTCCCATGCTAGAATTTCTGAGACAACTCAGTCCTTTCAAGGAAAGAATCAAGTTCTATCAATGTCTGCCTCTCCCTTCTCTCTCAAAGTCTGATGTACAGTCATGGTTTGTTTTTTTAAAGTAAATGGCTAATTGAATGGGGGAATAAATAAAATAATTTGAAGCTGACAAACCTGAGGGATACCACATTGTTGGGAATGATAAGATTCACAATAAGAAAAAAATGAAAGGTAGGAATAAACTACGGTTGCTATGTTTTCGGAGAATTATCAAAGTCCCCTCATGAATTATTTCAGGGCTCTTTAGGAATTTTGAGTTTGTTTCCTTATTTGTATGGAAATAATAATATCTGACCTATCTCATAGGGCTAAGAATGTCCAGGCACTAACACCTGTCAAGTATGATTTAGACTATAAGATAGAGTCCTCCAGATTAAAAATTGAATACTGGACACTTGGAAAATTGCTTTCTGAATTTACATGATATAATTTATATACTTTTCAATAAGCGTATGATAGACAAGTAGAGATGGATGGTTGCATGGGTAGAAAGAATAAAACTAATAGGAGTTATTTGGAATATTCCAATAATTAATTATTATAAGCCTGTACACTGTCAACTAATGTCTCTCCTTTCTCATTATCCAAACTTAAGCTGCTGAAGTTTCCTACTACCTCATTAAACAATAAATCCTATTCAGATTCAAGAATTCTAACATAGTCCTTATTGCTGTTTATTATTTAAAAGCCTTTCTTGCCCAGACTTCTATTTATGTGAAGCCTTTCTTAGGTCTTTATTGATAGCTCAGAGTCCATTATCCTGTAAACATCATTTAGAATTCAATCCGAGCCTATTTACTTGTTCTTACTAACCCTCCCTGTTTCCTAGAGCAGAGAGTTCACTCTCTGTAGCCCTACACTTCAGTACTTAGGAAAGTATAGGTCAACAAAACATTTCCCCATACTCCCGCTTTCCAGACATTTTGGAAAAGAGGAAACACCACTATCTCTCTCTCTGTGTCTCCCCTACTCCTTAAGTGGTGCTTATTTATTCTGGTCTTTTTTTCTTAATTCATATGCTAGTTCCAAAAATAAGACAAGATTTTCCTTTTTTTTCCTCAATTATGTGATAAATTACCATGCAACACATTCCTCCTTGTAGAAGCTTCCTAAAGCATTCTCTCAAAGCTTTCTAAAAGTCAAATACATTTTTATAGAATTTTCTTCTTCCATAAAATTACTTATTCCCTCATATAACTTCAGTAGCTGAAAAAGCATGGTGTCCCAACCTAAGAATGAGTTTAAAATATGTGAGCTAAAAAAGCTGTCAAGTTTATGCATTTGCTTTTGTGTAAAGCAGTGTAAAATGAAAGATTTTTATGCAGGAAATAATTTTGATTTAAAAATTATTAAATCGAAAGTTGATATTATGTTCATTATTGAAAAAAAGGTCTTTCACAGCCATTTTGTATAATGAAGGGGTTTATGTTTCAAGAACAGAAAAATGAATACTTGTAACCTCAATTGTAAACCTGAGAAATTGTATTAAATATTAAATGATTTTTCTTTTGTAGAGAGAAAAAAATGCATCAGAATTTATTGCAGCCATTAAATAATGCATTAAAATTACATTAAGGAACTTAGTTTTCCTTCACCCAGAGTCTGAAATACTCCAAACTTTGGATACCAAAAACTTCCCTCAAGTCACATTTAGACTAAACCATCATGTCATCACAGCATCAGCAACGTGACTTTTAAAAAAATACTTTACCCCATCAAGGGCAAGTACAATAGCACTGTAGTTAACAAACAACGAAAAACAAGAATGAACTGAAGGCAAACAACAATAAGAATTATCAAGCTGATGAATTTGATTAGTTAAAAAGTGCAATGACTGAATAGTGTGCTAGGCTATAAAAAAGGAATCAAATGGTAAGCCAAGTATCTTGGAATTACAGATGCAAACTACTTTTTTAGGGTATTTTCTTCGTTCGTGCAAATTCTTAGGTAAATCATGACATTGCCTTGGTCTACATTATACTTCTGGTAATATATTCTCAAACACACAAAAACACCTTTAGGCTTCAGGATAAAATAAAAATGAGAAAAGTAAGTTTTTATAAAAGTGTATATTAAAAATAAAAAGCATAACTTTTCTATATTGCATTATTAGGCATGCTCAAATTAAATAGCTCTCTGGAAGGTCTATCTATGCAGGATACCTCTGTTTGGTGCTATCTAGGCAGTGCTGATCTGCCCTCAGTCCCAACCCTGCTCCTAGGGAGCTCCAGTCCCCCAGACTGCATGGGCTGGGCCCGGGTGAGCCAGACCACCCCAAGAGAAGTCTTGGCAAGGAATAGCCCATTTTCTGGTGACTGCTGATTCATAGTCAGTCATTTGGCTATTTTGAGTAATTCAAAAGAAAAAAATCAACCACCACCACCACCACCAACAACAACAAATACCCCACCATTAAAATAGTTAAGTTACCTTAAAATGGAAAAAAAAAAAACAAAAAACAAAAAACAAAAAACGCCAGGAGAGTGAGCATCAAGAATAAGTGTATTGTGTTGTAGGCTTAGCTCCTTCAACCATTCGGACAATTCTAAGGATTTAAAAAGGCATGAGAAATAGCAGCCAATACGTTCTTAATGGTATGGTGATCATAGGAAATAAATTACCAAGTGTGAGAAACACTTCCATGGAGACTATGCTAAATGGCCTAGTATAGATCTACTTCCATTAGCATTTCCATCTCCGCCTATATTTCCAGCACCAGGAGGCTTAGGGCTTGTGGAGGGGAGGTGGAGTCAGGACGCAGAAGTAAAAAAAAACACATAAAGCTCGTCTACGAAAAGAAGGTGAAAACAAAAGCAACAATTGCTATTTCTTTGGACAACAGGGCTCAGAAAGATGTTCCTGTAATTTCTGTAAATATGACAATTTACTTCAACGTTTGTAGCGCTTCCCCAGCCGTAAGTTGAAAAATTATTTGAAAACTAGGCAAAAACCCTCTAACGACACGGAAATATATTTCTTCCATCCCCATGCTCTTGGTTTTCCACAAAAGTAATCTCTATCAAAGTGTATGCCCATCCTACTACTACTTCTCTATGGGCACACACACATGTGCGCATGTGCGCTGATAGGCATAATTAGTTAGGAATAATGTGTATTTGCACATAAATACAGAATTACTTTCAATAAAGTCACAAATACACTGTCTAGTGAACTACAGACTTCTGTTCATATAGAGCTTTTTTATACTTTTATGGACTTCCACGTTATTCACGGTATGCATATCCCATAATTTGTTAATCATTACCCTACCGATACTTAGTTTCTATTTTTTCATACTGCGAAAATGGTACCAAAAACATTCTTATAAATATACATTTGTATTTATGAATATTTTAGTACGGTAGACATAAGTATGCATATTTTCAGTTTCGACAGATTACTGTCAGCTTGTCAACCTTAAAAGCTGTACCAGGGAGAAAAAAGCTCTACCAATTTTTACTTCCATCAACTGTGTCTAAGAGGACCAATTTTAGTAGTGTGTTTTACCATTGCAATTTATTATATTTTCATTTTCAGTCCCATAATCTAATTAATGAACATTGAAATCTTAGGGTCACATTTACTTGCATTACTGATTACTTATTTTATAAGCTCATTGGCCATTAGCATTTTTTAACTCAGAATTCTCTTGTCCTTTATCATTTTTTCATTTGTTATATTTTTTGTCTCATGAGATACAGGGCCTCTCTATATGAATAGTAAACATTTTATTACGACATAGATTATTTTCAATCTCTTATCTTTCAACCATGCTTATGATGTATTTCACGTAGACAAGGTATATAAACAGGTTTAATTTTCTATCTCATTTAGGAAAGCTATAACATAGACTTCTCTTATACTTTGGATTATTGCCCAACTCCTGTTCATCTGATTCTGGCATCCTAGTTCCATGAAGGAAATCACCCTGACTCTATATGGTTCAGGTGGGCAGACTCCCCTCTGACTCCAAAGATGAGCATAAGTAGTGGATCTGGCTGGAATGAACTATATCCCAAGACTCACAGACGGGGAGCACAGGACCCAGGTCACGGAACATAAGGTAACCTGGGAACTTCTGTGGTTACATTGGGAAAACAGACAAAAAAATCATTCCTTCACTGGAGTCCTCATCTAGTTGCACATAAGCCTAGAACTTTCTATGGCTATCTTGTCAACCTTCAGTAGACCTTGTCTGAAAACAAATCCAACACAAAAGGAAGCAATACAGAAAGATGTGAAGAAACACATTCCTGATGCCCTGCTTCTTGGGTGCTAGTATCAGCAGCGCTAAAAGCCCAGGCAACTCTGGCACCTTTCAGGTAATTGAGTGAATAAATTCTTAAACTGTTAGATTTTTGAAGCGTTCGTTTGGATGGTTTCATCTTCCTTGGGAAAAAAAAAAAAAAAAAAGGCCTAACACATGTTCCGTCCAGCTGTAATTTTTAAAAAAAATCTCCTACACTTCCCTCTGTAGTTTCATATACTCAATAGTTTTCTTCCTGTATTTATAATACAAAAATCACTGTAAAAATATTAAGCAATAAACAAAAATATAAATGAGGAATTATGAAATGCGCCCAATACCCTGAAAGAAGTGTCATTAATATTTTTACAACTTTTTAAATACATCCTTCTGGATGCATCCTGGTCTTTCATCCACCCACATATTTTCACACATCTTACCCTAGGGGTGTTATTTTTTAATTGGAAAATGGACATCCTTGCTTTTATAGCATTTTGCAGTTATTTTTACTTACCCCCCTTTGACCTGGTTTTCCTTCTCTCCCTACCATGTGATGGAGGTTAACAACCAGGTGTGAACTTGACCCCACCTTCACAATGTCATTATTGATATACATGAGCACACGTAAAATGAATTTCTGCCATTTTTGTCTAACAAATATCGAACACTGTATATACACCTATTTGCATCTAGCTCTTGTCACATAATAGTATCCAAGGAATCTTTCCAACTAGTGATCTAAATTATTTGTTTTTTCACTTATTATAGTTTAGTAATTAGTACCACAATTTATTTCCACATATGTTGCCCATATAAGAGATGCCTTTTTGTCTTTATTTCAATGTGTATATTTGTTTTAAATTTTAGTAGATACATTTGAGGTTGCTTTTCCAAAAGACTGTAAATAAATGTTTTCATGAGTACTCAAGAGCAAGCCACTTTCCCTCCATCTGCTACCTGTCACCATTTTCAATAACTATTGTTACTTCTATGTTTTCTTTTTTTTTTAATATGAAATTTATTGTCAAATTTCACCCACTTTCACCCACTTTCCCCTCTCCTCCACCCCCCATCAACCCTCAGTTCTCAGTTTTTAAGAGTCTCTTATGTTTTGAATCCCTCCCTCTCTAACCTTTTTTTTCCTTCCTCTCCCCCACGGTCTTTTGTGGGGGAGGATCCACATAAGAGTGAAAACATATGGTATCTGTCTTTCTATGTTTTCTTAATACTGATATTGAACATATTTACATATGTCTCTTATATTTTGAGTTGAAAAATAAACATATTGATATCTTTTACCAGTTTTCTTTTAGATGTGTTGATTTTCTTACGAGTCCTAGATCTTTATTTTTAATATATACCAAGATGCCATTCCTTTATATATAATGTGTTTATAATTCTTCTTAAACTTTGGGTATTTAACTTACATGATTTAATTTCTTACATTTTTTCACTTATTTTTTTTTTCTTACACAAGTTTGGAATACTTAGAGGTTTTTTTCAGCCCTTGTTGAGATTTGGGGATCGTAAGTCAGGTCACCTCCCTAGGATATTTCCTTTGACTACTCCACATGCCTTCTATTTAGCTATCTGTACAAGTCTTTACGTGGATATATGCCTAGGAGTGAAATGGCTCGTCATATGGTACATGCATATTTGACTTTTCAAGCAAAAGGCAGGCTATTTTTGAAAATATGTTTACCATTTTACATTCTCACCAGTAGTTAATAAAATGTACAAATGTTCAACAGCCTTCCCAAGGATTTGCTTGGCTAGGCTTTTCAATTGTAGGCATTATAGAAGATGTAGAATAGTATCAATATAAGATTTTAATTTGTAATATTTACATAGATAATGATGAATGCAGTTCCACATGCTTATTTACACTTACATTTCTTCCTTAATGGACAAAAATATATTTGCATTCAAATACTTGGCTTAACTTCTAATCTGTTGTCACTTTCCTTATTATTGGGGTTTGATATTTATATAATAAGAATAGGAGTTCTTTAGCAGATACATGATCATTTTTCCAGTTGTGACTTACTTTTATGTTAATAGGCACTTCCAGAATCCAGCAACTCTTACTGTAATAAAACATAATTTATCAATTGCTTTATTTACTTATTACGCTTCTAAGAAATCTTGGCCCAATACTAGGTCACAAATACTTTCTTTTCTACCTTCTTCCAGAAGTTGGGTTTCATATTTAGGTCCACAATCCATATTACATTAATTTTGTGAGTGATTCAAGGTATAAAGTGTGGATTATTATGCTTCTATATTACTGGATTTAATTTATTAAAGCAAAGCCATTTGATCCTGGGCCTTTCTTTGTGGGAAGGATTTTAACTACATATAATTGATATAGGACTATTTGGGTAACATATTTCTTCTGGAATGAGTTTTGGTAATTTCTGTCTTTTAATTTGTACACTGCATCTAATATTTAAAGTGGGAATCTGTAAGAAGAATAGTCTTGCTTTTATCCATGTTGACAATCACTGTGTATTAATTAAATACTTTATATCACTAAAAAAATTTTTAAGTAGTTTATATCATTTAGCATGATGATTGCTGCAATATGTTCCAAATCTATTTGCTATTTGTTTCTTTTTGTCCTATTTACCCCTGTTCCACCTTTTTGCCCACTGTGATGCTTTCTTTTGGGTTAATTTAGTGCTTTTTATGATTCTATTTTTCTCCTTTAATTATTAGCAATAACATTTTTGTTTCAATGTTTGCTTATATTTGTATTTTACATTTTTAACATATCACGGTCTCCTTTCAAACGATTTTATACCATTTTGTGCACAGCGTAAGAACTTAACAACGGACACTTGTGCATTTTTCCCGACTAGCCAGTGTGTCTTTACTGTCAGACATTTATTGTCACACATGTTATAAAGTCCACAATATATTGTTTTTTATTGAAATAGTTAATTATCATTTGGAGATTTTTAAAGAGCAAGAAAAACCTATTTTGTATTTATCCACATAATTCCCATTTTGGTACTCTTAATTCCTTTGTGTGTACTATGATTTTTTGATGTCATTTTACTTCTACTTGAAAATTTTCCTTTACCATTTCTTGTATTTTAGGTTGGTAGATGATTAATTCTTTTAGCCATTGAATGCATGAAAATGTTTTTATTTCACTTTTGTTTTGAAGATATTTATGTTGGGTATATAACCCTACACTGATTGCTTTGATTTTGTTTTTCTTCCATTACTGTAAAGATGCTGCTCTAGTAACTGCTGGCTGGCCTTCTATTGTATGATAAATCTATTCTTATTTTTTATCTTTTTTCCTATGTATGTACTGTTTGCTTTTCCTCTGACTACATTTTGATGTTTGTTTATCACAGGTTTTAAGCAAAGTAACTATGATGTGGCCTTCAAATAATTTTGGCAAGTCATTGTGTTTGAAGTCCATTTACCTTCAAAAATCTGCAGCTTTTGTTTTCATTGAATTTGGACTATTTTCAATCTTTATTTTTCCTATTATTATTTCTGTCTTCTCTCACTTGCTCTTTCTGAGACTCTAATTACATTTATAGAATGCTGATCAAATTTGTCCCATAGCTCAGTGATGGACAATTTTTTTAACTTCTTTTTTCCCTTTGTTTTTTTGTTTGTTTTGAGTAGTTTCTATGGCTAGGTCTTCAAGTTCACTGACCTGCAATTATTTATTATTGTGAAAAGTCCAATCTACCATTAATCCTATCCAAAGCATTGCATATCAGACATCATAGTTTTCATCTCTAGATTAAATTTGCATCGTGTTACATTTCCATATTTCACTTAACATGCTCTTTTCCTCTACTCTAGCTTCATACACACACACACACACACACACACACACACATATATAACAACACTAATATATATATATATGTATATATACACACACACATATATATGTATATATATATACATATGATATATATATATATACACACACATATATGTATATATATACATATGATATATATATACACACACATATATATGTATATATATATGTGTGCGTGTGTGTGTGTGTGTGTATATATATATATATATATATATATATATATATATATATATATATCATACAGAAAATAATGTAATATCTTCCTGACTGTCTTTTAAGTTTTGTTAGGCAGGACCAGAACAGAGTTTATATCACGTCTAGTTTATTCTCCACTGCTGGGGCAAATCCCTTCTGAGTAGTCTACCCAATGACCTATGAATTATGAGGTGAGGTTTTCCACTCTGTGGGAATAGGAATTACACATGGCTGTGTGAACTCTGAAGGACTTTTCCCTCTGTTTATTTCATATGCTTGTTTTCTTAGTCAAGTAGTTTCCTCACCGGATAAGTACTCAGCTGAAGACTGAAAGAGAACCTTGTACATATCTCCACAGTGCTTTCTCTGTGTGGCTTTCTCCTCTCAGGATTCTGCCTTGTGAACTCTAGCCTCTTGTCCTACCCAGATTCTCAACTCCTCCTCAACCCAAAGTACCGTCCTCATCCTGGGTTTCACCTATTGTAATGAAACCTGAAACTTTCTTTACTGTGGCAATCATAGAGCTCACCTTTTTTGTTCACCATCTGTTAGGAAACACTGTCCTTAGTTGTAGAATATCCAGTGCCTTGAAAAATGCTGTTTTACACATTATGCCCAGATCTTTAGTTTAAGCTACAAGTTTAAATTCAGATGCTACTACTGTATCTTGGTCATAAGGAGAAGTCATTGTAGGGATTTTTTTTTTCAAGATTGAAAGTTGATAAATCACAAGAATCATTGTTGGGATGGATGGTACTCTCATTGCTAAATATGCATGTAGATTATGGTAAAGAACCCTAATGAGTATATCTAACTTACAACTCCTATAGAGTTTATGTACAGTGTTCTTATCAGCCAGTTAGTTGGAGTCAGCAAGGAAAATCAGTATTTTAGTGTAACAAAAATGTAAATGTGTATTCTACTGAAAAGAATAGGTTTGTAGCAGGAAATTTTGGAACTATATAAGTGGAAAGACTAAAGGGTATTTTCCTCAAGCATTTTAAGGAAAAGGAGAAAAGGAGATGAATTAAGGGTAATGAAAAAAGTTAAGCTGTGATTTTTCCCCCCAAAAGTAAGCCATTAAAAGAAAAACACTTAATTTGAAAGCTTTTTCTAAATATGCCTGCTCTTTCTCTAGAAATTGTCAAATTTTAATGTGTTTTTTTATTTAATTTCATTAATACATATTTTTAACAAAAGAAAACTGAAAATGAACCTACCAGGTGTTTATTATTTTATTTATTTTCATGGTTTTATTTTTTCTTTTTATATGCTGGGCTTCTATTCCATAAAATTTGTGGAAAATTATGCAATTGACATTAAACATGGAACTATATTGTTCTCTAGCAAGACATATACTCATATAAAGGACAAATCATTTGGTATTCTTTTTGGCATTTCAGTATTTTTATCTGCTTGGTAATTTAATTTTAGTACTCTGTGGCTAGTGCTTTGTGTTTTCCTTAGTAAACAATCCATTTATCTTTATTAACTTCTTTATAGAGAATATATTTTCACAGAAAAGACCAAGAAAATAAGAGCACTCAATTTCATAAAGTTTCGTTATTAAGTACTTAAACTTCCTAAAATCAAAATGGTATCTTTTGTTTGTTTTAGGACTATTAGAAATACTGAACCAGGAAATTAAATCTCCAGAAAGATGATCAACTAATTAAAAACTAGTTTTACTTCTGGATAAAAGGAGACATTTCTAATTATCCATAAAGTAATATTTGTTTTCTCACTATTGTGACATATAACAAAAGAGTAAAAACAAACAACAGCAGATATTCAGATTCACAGATAATCTAAAGCCAGAATATAGAAAAAGGTCACAATTTTATCAAAAGTGAGATGGAGTTGGATTGATGGGGAAAAAACATAGTTTCAATGTATGGTAAATTTGACCTTTATTTTTTGAAAATAGACTATCTGAAAAGGCAAAAGTTACTAAACTTGCTTAATTGGTCCTTTGATGATCTGATGCGAGATTTAAGATATACACCAGGAATTCTCAATGAGGAGAGAAGGCTCTAGCTTTCACCAGAATTAATTGAGAGGTTTTATTTTTCTAACAATACTCACCTGCCCAAGACACAACTCAATATAGTAGAGGAGGAGCATTGCTTTTGGAGCCTAATTATGTAGGCTTGAATACTAACTTTTCTACTAAGTTTATAGTACTAGTCAAATTGCTTACATTCTGGACCTAAGGATCTTCAGCTATAAATGGGATTAAAAATAAATCATAGAATGTTTTAAGGTTGAATAGATAATCTATGTAAACTGCTTGGCACAGTGTGACCTATAAATCTTCAATAAATGTTGGATAAATATTAGCTATTACATTAATGGTAATTATCATTATCAGCCATTCAGAGCTATACTTATTAATGGAAATGTTTCATAACTCTCAAAGGTGAGGGACAGAGAACCAAGTGAGAATTTTAATTATCAGTAAGGAAACTGGACATCCAATCTCTACAGCCCACCAAAGGATAAGTTAGGAAAGATGTCAAGTGTGGATTCTTCTTACCCTTGTATTTATCTTGCCCTAATTTTTTGTACCTTCGTGAAGTGATGGTCTTTTTTTTGTTTGTTTTTTTGATGTTTATTTTTGAGAGAAAGAGAGAGTGAGCAGCGGAGGGGCAAAGAGAGAGGGAGGCAGGATCTCAAGCAGGCTCCATGTTGTCAGCACAGAAGCCAAAGCGGGGTTCAGACCCACCAACCATGAGAGCATGACCTGAGATGAAACCAAGAGTTAGTCACTTAACTGACTGAGCCACCCAGGTGCCACCGGTCTTTATCAGATTAAGGAAGTTCTCCTGTACCCCTACTTTGCTGAGAGTTGTATCATGGATGAGTTTTGGAATTTGTGAAATGCTTCTTCTGCATGAATTGATCTAATCAGATGAATTTTCTTATCCTCTTGATGTGATGGATAAACTTAATTGATTTTTGAATGTTGAAACAGTCCTCCATAACGGAAATAACTTTTGCTTGGCTGTACAATTATTTTATGCATTGTTGGATTCTATTTGCCAATATTTTGTTGAGGAATTTTGTATGTATATTGATGAAAAACATTTTTGGTCTTTAGTTTTCCTTTTTTCAAGATCTTTATCTGATTGCATTATTAAGATAATCCTGGCCTCCTAAATGTGTTAGAAGGTGTTCCCTCTGCTTATATCTTCCGGATGTGCTTGTGGATTATTGTTATCATTTCTTCATCAAACGTTTGACAGAATTCATAAGTGAAATGATCTGGGCCTATTGCTTTCTATGTTGGGATATTATTTATTATTGATTTGTGGCCCAAGAATATACTTTGTATGATTTATGTTCTTTCAAATTAAAGTTTGTTTTATAGCTAGGATGTGATCTCTCTTATTAATGGTCTATGTGAGCTTTAGAAAATGTTTCTAATATTGTTGAATAGAAAAAATTTTTAATGTCAATTAGATCAAGTTAACTGATAGTACTTTTCAGGTCAACTTTTATTTTTACTCTTTTTCTGCCTATTTGCTTTATCAATTACTAAAAAAAAAAAAGCTCAAAAACAGAATAGTGGGTAGGTCTATGTCTCCTTTCTGTTTTTGTTTTTGTTTTTTTTTTTATTTTGATGTTTTGTTGTTAGATGCATAGAAGTTTATAATTTTCTTGGAGAATCAATTTTTTTACTGTTATATCATGTCCTTCCTTATATCTGAAGATTATACTTATAAATTCTTGTATAAAAATAATGTAGCTACTCAACCTTCTGTTTACTAGTATTATCATGTTATGTTTCTCCATCCCTTTATTTTAACTTCTGTGACTTCGTATATTTTAAGTGTATTTCTTATATGCTGTGCTGTTTTTTAATAGTGTCATGGATGTAATATTCTGCTTCAAGAAACATTTAACTGAGGTAAATATGAATATAAGAATTTTCTATATGAAATGACAAAAGAGAATTGAGTCTGCTTAATGAAGTGTTCAGTCAATTCCTATGGAAATCCTTTATGACATCCAATCTAGAAAAAAATATTCTCAATTGAAGACTTTTTTTTTTTGCCTATTTCATCCATCTAATCATCTCCATTTAACTGAGAATTCAAAATTACAGGGTTATCTCCTTTTGCCAGTATCAATCTCACTATTATTGTCGCCTATATTATTATGTATATTAACAGTTTGACACTTATAATACTCAATTTTGTCACCTTCCTTTGTAATTTTGAATTGTCATACTCCCCTTAATAAGAGCTCTATGCTTTGCCTTAAAATTCCTGTGAGTTTATGAGCTTATTAATTGGCTGCTTAAGAATGCTACTCTAGAGATTATTCAAGCAATTTTATTATATGGGAAAATAATTCAAATTATTAAACTATGAAATTTGGATCTAGAAGCATCTAATTTTTATATATAACCAATTTTACTGATCTTATCAATCTTGTATAAACTCACCATACAAATGTACCATTACATTGAGCTTTTATAAGAAATTAGATTTTCATTCAACTATCGGGGAAAAAGTGGAATTTTAATTTTGTTCTTATTAGTATTATCTTCCTAGGTAATCTTATTTTCCCATGTTAATTTATTATCATCTTTCATGTTTCTCTGAAGATTTCCATCTTTTTGGTTTGAACAAAGATCTCTAATGCAGATTGCCTCCATGGTCCACTAGAGATTGCGAGAGTTAATCTCTATTGAGATTAAGTAAAGATGTATTTGTACATGACATTTTCAGTATTTGAACTACATATATCTCTTATAGAAACCAATAAGGAATAGAAATTCCTTGTGATATTGCTCTAAATTTGTTTTTCTCCCAGTTAAAATGATGGCAAGATAGTGTTTATCCAGTTGAATATTAAAAAGTTTCCACATGTTCTGCAGATATTACCACCCATTAGAGCAATCCCATTGATCTTACTTTTCATCATATCTCTGTATTACCAAGAATTGATGTATGGGAGGTGAGAACTTTTTGATCTGCAGAATTTTTGTCTAAACGTGGAGTTTGTTTACTTTCTAATAATGTTGAAAGCCTAGGCATCTTTATGTTTACCCTTGAAGATGATTACTATCATAGTATTCTGATAGCATAATCAGTTTTATTTTCATGAATTATCTTCCTTTTTTGAGGTATAAGTGACATTATATTAGTTTTAGGTATACAACATAATGATTTGATGTTGTATATACAGTTGACCCCTGAACAACAAGGGTTTGAAATGCTTGGGTCCACTTTATATACCAAATTGTTTTCCGCTACCGTACAATACCATAATTGCACTTTCTCTTCCTTATAATTTTTTTTTAATTTTTTTTTCAACGTTTATTTATTTTTGGGACAGAGAGAGACAGAGCATGAACAGGGGAGGGGCAGAGAGAGAGGGAGACACAGAACCGGAAGCAGGCTCCAGGCTCTGAGCCATCAGCCCAGAGCCCGACGCGGGGCTCGAACTCACCGACCGCGAGATCGTGACCTGAGCTGAAGTCGGACGCTTAACCGACTGCGCCACCCAGGCGCCCCTATAATTTTCTTAATAACATTGCTTTTCTCTAGTTTACTTCATTGTAAGAATACAGTATATAATACATGTAACACAGAAAATACATATTAATTGTGTTATTAGTAAGGCTTTCTGTCAACAGTAGGCTATAAGTAATTAAGTTTTTGAGGAGTTAAAAGTTATAAATGGATTTTTGATCTTGTAGAGGGTTGGGGGTCAATACCTCCACATTGTTCAATAAGTCTAGTTGACATATATCACCACACATAAATACATTTTTTTTCTAGTGAGGAGAACTTTTAAGATTTACTGTCTTAACTTTCAAATATACAATACAGTATTAAATGTAGTCATCATGCTGGACATTATATCCCATGTCTTAATTATTTTATAACTCAAATTTTGTACCTTTTGACACCCTCTTTACCAATCCCCCATACACAACTCTGGCAACCACCAGTCTGATCTCTGTATATGTGAGTTCTTTTTTTTTTTCTTAGAGTCCACATCCTCATGATATCATATGGTATTTGTCTTTTTAAAAGATTTTTTTAATGTTTGTTTATTTTTCAGAGAGAGAGAGTCAGAGCGCAAGCAAGGTAGGGGCAGAGAGGGAGACGCAGAATCTGAAGCAGGCTCGAGGCTCTGAGCTGTCAGCACAGAGCCCGATGCAAGTCTTGAACTCACCAACCATGAGATCATGACCTGAGCTGAAGTCGGATGCTTAACTGACTGAGCCACCCAGGCACCCCAGTATTTGTCTTTTAACTGACTTATTTCACTTAGTGTTATGCTGTCCATTCATGTTGTCACAAATGGCAAGATTCCCTTCTTTTCATGGATGAATAATATTCCATTCTCTCTCTATCTCTCTTGGTATACACACACACACACACACACACACACACACACATACATACACACACACACACACACACACTCTCTTGGTGTATACACACACACACACACACCACATTATCTTTAACAATTTATCTATCAGTGGACACTTGGGTTGCTTCCATGTCTTGGCTAATGTAAATAATGATGTTATGAATCCAAATATCTTTTCAAACTACTGTTTTTGTTTTCTTCAGATATATACCCAGAAGTGGAATTGCTGGATTACAGGGTAGTTCTAATTTTATTTTTTTGAGGAACCTCCATACTGTTTACTATAGTAGCTGTACTAATTTACATTCCTCTCAATAGTGCACAATATTTACCCCCTCTCCACATCCTTGCCAACACTTTTTATTTCCTGACTTTTTATATTAGCCATTCTGACAAGCATGAGGTGATATCTCATTGTTGTTTTGATTCACATTTCTTTATCATGAGTGATTTTGAGCATCTTTTCATGTGCCTGTTAGCTCTCTGCACATCTTTGGAAAAATGTCTATTCAGACCCTGTCCACTTTTTAATGGATGTTTTTGGTTTGTGTGTGTATGTGTTTTGTTTTGCCTATTGAATTTTGTGAGTTTTTTTTATATATTTTGGATATTAATCCCTTATCATATATATCATATATATTTGATAATCCCTTATCAAATATTTTTCACATATTTGCTCTCATTCATAGTTTGTTTTTGTTTTGTTGGTTTCCTTTGCTGTGTAGAAGTATTTTAGTTTGATATAGACCCACTTGCTGATTTTTGTTGCCTTTGCTTTTAGTATCAAATCCAAAAACTCTTTGCCAAGACCTAATCAAGGAAATTACTGCTTTGTGCTCTTCTAGGAATTGTAAGGTTTCAGGTTTTTTATTTACTTTGAGTTAATTTTTGTGTATGGTGTAAGATACTGCTCAAGTTTCATTGTTTTGTATGTGGCTGTTCTGTTTTCCCAACACGATTTATTGAAAAGATTGTCTTTCCCATTGTGTCTTCTTGGCTCCTTTGTTATAAGTTAACTGATCATATATGCATGGTTTTAGTTGCTTTGCTTATGGGGGGGTTGTGGTTCCATACAAGTTTTAGGATTTTTTTTTTCTATTTTTTTGAACAATGCCACTGGAATTTGATAGGAATTGCATTCAATCTGGAGATGGCTTTGGGTAGTAAGGTCATTTTAACAATATTAATTATATCAATCCATGATGATGGAATATCTTTCTATTTATTTGTGTCTTCTTCATTTTCTTTCAATGATGTCTTATACAGGTATTTTACCTTCCTGGTTAAATTTATTCCCAGGTATTTTACTATTCTTTATTCAGTTGTAAAGGGGACTCTTTTCTTAATTTCTCTTTCTGATCATTAGTGTATAGAAACACAACAGATTTTTGTGTACTGATTTTATATCCCACAATGCTACTGAATTCATTTATTCCAGTATTTGTTTGTTTTGAGTAGAGTCTTTAAGGCTTTCTAAATATAATACAGGGCTATCTGCAAATGTGACAGTTTTACTTCTTCCTTTCTGATTTAATCCTTTCTGGATTTTTTTTTATTTTTTCCCTAATTCTCTGGTAGGACTTCTTATTCTATTGAATAAAAGTAGTGAGAGTGAGAAATTTTGTCTTGTTTCTGACTTTGAATGAAAGATTTTTAGCTTTTCACTCTTGAGTATGATGTCAGCTATAGGGTCATATATATATATGTATATGTATATATATATATATATATATATAGCCTTTATTAAGTTGAGGTACATTCTGTCTATACCCACTTAGTTGAAAGTTTTTATCATAAATTGGTGTTGAATTGTGTCAAATGTTTTTTATACAACTATTGAGATAATTAATTTTATCCTTCATTTTTTTAATGTCATCTATGACACTGATTGATTTTTTGACGTTGAGCCATCCTTACATTCCTAGAATTAATCCCACTTGATCATGGTGTATGACTGTCTTAATCTATTATTGAATTTGTTTGTAAATAGTTTGTTGAGGATTTTTGTAGTATTTTTGCCTGGTTTTAGTATCAAGGTAATGGTGGCCTAACAAAATGACTTTGGAAGTATTCTATTTTTTTAAATTTAATTATTTTATTTTGTTTTGTTTTGTTTTTAAGAAGATTTATTATAATTACAGTAGATAATTCTCTGTAAGTTTCACAGATTTTGATGTCCACATTGACACCTTTGCTTCTTTTTTTTTTATATGAAATTTATTGTCAAATTGGTTTCCATACAACACCCAGTGCTCATCCCAACAGGTGCCCTCCTCAATGCCCATCACCCACTTTCCCCTCCCTCCCACCCCCCATCAACCCTCAGTTTGTTCTCAGTATTTCAGAGTCTCTTATGTTTTGACTCCCTCCCTAACTTTTTTTCCCCTCCCTTCCCCCATGGTCTTCTGTTAATTTTCTCAGAATCCATATAAGAGTGAAAACATATGCTACCTGTCTTTCTCTGTATGACTTATTTCACGTAGCATAACACTCTCCAGTTCCATGCACATTGCTACAAAAGGCCATATTTTGCCATATTTCATTCTTTCTCATTGCCACATAGTATTCCATTGTGTATATAAACCACAATTTCTTTATCCATTCCTCAGTTGATGGATATTAGGCTCTTTCCATAATTTGGCTATTGTTGAAAGTGCTGCTATAAACATTGGGGTACAAGTGCCCCTATGCATCAGCACTCCTGTATCCCTTGGGGAAATTCCTAGCAGTGCTATTGCTGGGTCATAGGGTAGATCTATTTTTACTTTTTTAAGGAATGTCCACACTGTTTTCCAGAGTGGCTGCACCAGTTTGCAATCCCAACAGTGCAAGAGGGATCCTGTTTCTCCACATCCTCTCCAACATCTATAGTCTCCTGATTTGTTCATTTTAGCCACTCTGACCGGCATGAGGTGATGTCTCAGTGTGGTTTTGATTTGCATTCCCCTGATGAGGAGCGACGTTGAGCATCTTTTCATGTGCCTGTTGGCCATCCGGATGTCTTCTTTAGAGAAGTGTTTATTCATGTCTTCTGCCCATTTCTTCACTGGAGTATTTGTTTTTTGGGTGTGGAGTTTCGTGAGCTCTTTATAGATTTTGGATACTACTAGCCCTTTGTCCGATATGTCATTTGCAAATATCTTTTCCCATTCCATTGGTTGCCTTTTAGTTTTATTGATTGTTTCCTTTGCAGTGCAGAAGCTTTTTATCTTCATGAGGTCCCAATAGTTCATTTTTTGCTTTGAATTCCCTTGCTTTTGGAGATGTGCCACGTAAGAAATTTCTGCAGCTGAGGTGAGAGAGGTTTTTTTCCTGCTTTCTCCTGTAGGCTTTGGATGGTTTCCTGTCTCAGATTCAGGTCCTTCATCTATTTTGAGTTTATTTTTTATTTATTTATTTATTTAAAAAAATTTTTTTAATGTTTATTTATTTTTGAGACAAAGACAGAGCATGAATGGGGGGAGGGTCAGAGAGAGAGGGAGACACAGAATCCGAAGCAGGCGCCAGGCTCTGAGCTGTCAGCCCAGGAGCCCGATATGGGGCTCGAACCCACCGACTGCGAGATCATGACCTGAACCGAAGTCAGACGCTTAACCGACTGAGCCACCCAGGCACCCCATTTTGAGTTTATTTTTGTGAATGGTGTAAGAAAGTGGTCTAGTTTCATTCTTCTGCATGTTGCTGTCCAGTTCTCCGAGCACCATTTGTTAAAGAGACTGTCTTTTTTCCACTGGATATTCTTTCCTGCTTTGTCAAAGATTAGCTGGCCATACTTTTGTAGGTCCAATTCTGGAGTCTCTATTCTATTCCATTGGTCTATGTGTCTGTTTTTTTGCCACTACCATGCTGTCTTGATGATTACAGCTTTGTAGTGGAGGCTAAAGTCTGGGATTGTGATGCCTCCTGCTTTGGTCTTCTTCTTCAAAATTACCTTGGCTATTCGGGGTCATTTCTGGTTCCATACAAATTTTAGGATTGCTTGTTCTAGCTTCCAGAAGAATACTGGTGCAATTTTGATTGGGATTGCATTGAATGTGTAGATAGCTTTGGGTAGTATTGACATTTTGACAATATTTATTCTTCCAATCCATGAGCACGGAATGTTTTTCCATTTCTTTGTATCTTCTTCAATTTCCTTCATAAGCTTTCTATAGTTTTCAGCATACAGATCTTTTACATCTTTGGTTAGGTTTATTCCTAGGTATTTTATGCTTCTTGGTGCAATTGTGAATGGGATCAGTTTCTTTATTTGTCTTTCTGTTGCTTCATTATTAGTGTATAAGAATGCAACTGATTTCTGTACATTGATTTTGTATCCTGCGACTTTGCTGAATTCATGTATCAGTTCTAGCAGACTTTTGGTGGAATCTATCAGGTTTTCCAAGTATAATATCATGTTATCTGCAAAAAGTGAAAGCTTGACTTCATCTTTGCCAGTTTTGATGCCTTTGATTTCCTTTTGTTGTCTGATTGCTGATGCTAGAACTTCCAACACTATGTTAAACAACAGTGGTGAGAGTGGGCATCCCTGTCGTGTTCCTGATCTCAGGAGACAAGCTCTCAGTTTTTCCCCATTGAGGATGATATTAGCTGTGGGCTTTTCATAAATGGCTTTTTATGATATTTAAGTATGTTCCTTCTATCCCGACTTTCTTGAGGGTATTAAGAAAGGATGCTAAATTTTGTCAAATGCTTTTTCTGCATCGATTGACAGGATCATATGGTTCTTATCTTTTCTTTTATTAATGTGATGTATCACATTGATTGATTTGCGAATATTGAATCAGCCCTGCAGCCCAGGAATGAATCCCACTTGATCATGGTGAATAATTCTTTTTATATGCAGTTGAATTTTATTTGCTAGTATCTTGTTGAAAATTTTTGCATCCATACTCATCAGGGATATTGGCCTGTAGTTCTCTTTTTTTACTGGGTCTCTGTCTGGTTTAGGAATCAAAGTAATGCTGGCTTCCTAGAATGAGTCTGGAAGTTTTCCTTCCCTTTCTACTTTTTGGAACAGCTTGAGAAGGATAGGTATTATCTCTGCTTTAAATGTCTGGTAGAATTCCCCAGGGAAGCATCTGGTCCTAGACTCTTATTTGTTGGGAGATTTTTGATAACAATTTCTTCACTGGTTTGATTCAATTTCTTCGCTGGTTATGGGTCTGTTCAAGTTTTCTATTTCTTCCTGTTTGAGTTTTGGAAGTGTGTGGGTGCTTAGGAATTTGTCCATTTCTTCCAGGTTGTCCAGTTTGTTGGCATATAATTTTTCATAGTATTCCCTGATAATTGCTTGTATTTCTGAGGGATTGGGTGTAATAATTCCATTTTTCATTCATGATTTTATCTATTTGGGTCATCTCCCTTTTCTTTTTGAGAAGCCTGGCTAGAGGTTTATCAATTTTGTTTATTTTTCAAAAACCCAACTCTTGGTTTCATTGATCTGCTCCACAGTTTTTTTAGATTCAATGTTGTTTATTTCTGCTCTGATCTTTATTATTTCTCTTCTTCTGCTGGGTTTGGGGTGTCTTTGCTGTTCTGCTTCTATTTCCTTTTGGTGTGCTGTTAGATTTTGTATTTGGGATTTTTCTTGTTTCTTGAGATAGGCCTGGATTGCAATGTATTTTCCTTTCAGGACTGCCTTCACTGCATCCCAAAGCATTTGGATTGTTGTATTTTCATTTTCATTTGTTTCCATATATTTTTGAATTTCTTCTCTAATTGCCTGGTTGGCCTATTCATTCTTTTTAGGGTGTTCTTTAACCTCCATGCTTTTGGAGGATTTCCAGTCTTTTTCCTGTGGTTGATTTCAAGTTTCATATCATTGTGGTCTGAAATTGTGCATGGTATGATCTCAATTCTTTTATACTCCTGAAGGGCTGTTTTGTGACCCAGTATGTGATGTGTATCTTGGAGAATGTTCCATGTGCACTCGAGAAGAAAGTATATTCTGTTGCTTTAGGATGTAGAGTTCTAAATATATCTGTCAAGTCCATCTGATCCAATGTATCATTCAGGGCCCTTGTTTCTTTATTGATCCTGTGTCTAGATGATCTATACATTGTTGTAAGTGGAATATTAAAGTCCCCTGCAATTACCACATTCTTATCAATAAGGTTGCTTATGTTTGTGATTGTTTTATATATTTGGGGACTCCCATATTCGGCGCATAGACATTTATAATTGTTAGCTCTTCCTGATGGATATGCCCTGTAATTATTATATGATGCCCTTCTTCACTTCTTGTTACAGCCTTTAATTGAAAGTCTAGTTTGTCTGCTATAAGTATGGCTACTCCAGGTTTCTTTTGACTTCCAGTAGCGTGATAAATAGTTGTCCATCCCCTCACTTTCAATCTGAAGTTGTCTGCAGGTCGAAAATGAGTCTCTTGTAGACAGAAAATAGATGGGTCTTCTTTTTTTATCCATTCTGATACCCTGTGTCTTTTGGTTGGAGCATTTAGTCCATTTACATTCAGTGTTATTATTGAAAGATACGGGTTTAGAGTTACTGTGATGTCTGTAGGTTTCATGCCTGTAGTGATGTCTCTGGTACTTTGTGGTCCTTGCAACATGTGACTCACAGAATCCCCCATAGGATGTCTTGTGGGGCTGGTTTAGTGGTGATGAGTTCCTTCAGTTTTTGTTTGGGAAGACCTTTATCTCTCCTTCTATTCTGAATGACAGAGTTGCTGGATAAAGGATTCTTGGCTGCATATTTTTTCTGTTGATCACATTGAAGATTTCCTGCCATTCCTTTCTGGCCTGCCAAGTTTCAGTAGATAGGTCTTCCACTAATTTATGGGTCTCCCTTTTAAGTCAGAGCATGTTTGTCCCTAGCTGCTTTCAGAATTTTCTATTTATCCTTGTATTTTGCCAGTTTCACTATGACATGCCATGCAGAATATTGATTCAAGTTACGTCTGAAGGGAGTTCTCTGTGCCTTTTGGATTTCAATGCCTTTTTCCTTCCTTAGATCAGGGAAGTTCTCAGCTATGATTTGTTCAAGTACACCTTCAGCCCCTTTCTCTCTCTTCTTCTTCTGGAATTCCTATGATACAGATATTGTTCTGTTTGATTGGATCACTTAGTTCTCTAATTCTCCTTTCATACTCCTGGATTTTTTTATCTCTTTTTCTCAGCTTCCTCTTTTTCCATAATTTCATCTTCTAATTCACCTATTCTCTTCTCTGCCTCTTCAGTTTGTGCTGTGGCCACCTCCATTTTATTTTGCACCTCATTTATAGCATTTTTTAGCACCTCATGACTATTTTTTAGTCCCTTGATCTCTGTAGCAATAGATTCCCTGCTTTCCTCTGTGCTTTTTTCAAGCCCAATTAATTTTATGACTGTTATTCTAAATTCTTGTTCCATTATGTTGCATAAACTGTTTTTGATCAATTTGTTAGCTGTCGCTACATCCTGGAGTTTCTTTTGACCAGAGTTCTTCCATTTTGTCATTTTGGGTAGTCCCTGCATTGGCTCCAAACTGCAGGGCACTTCCCCTGTGCTGTCCGGAGTAACTTGCGTTGGTGCGTGGGGCCGCAGTCACACCAGATGTCTGTCTCCAGCCCACCGCTGGGGCCACCGTCAGACTGGTGTGTACCTTATTGTCCCCTCTCCCAGGGGCAGGACTCACTGTAGAGTGTTGTGGCCCCTGTCTGGGCTACTTGCACACTGCCAGGCTTGTGGTGCTGCTTCTATGGGATCTGGCCTATTAGCGGGGGTGGATCCGCAAGGTGCACAGGGGCGGGAGGGGTAGGCTTAAATTGCTTTGCAGTAGGCGGTCCTCTGTGGGAGGGGCCCTGCAGCACGGTGAGGGAGGCAGACCCGTCAGCGGGATGGATCCACAGAAACACAGGGTTGGGTGTTTGCGTGGTGCAAGCAAGTTTGGTGAAGGGAACTGGTTTCCTTTGCGATTTTGGCTGGGGGGTGGGAGAGGGAGATGGCGCTGGCCAGCGCCTTTGTTCTCCGCCAAGCTAAGCTCTGTCTTCAGGGGCTCAGCTATTTTCCCTCCCGGTGTCATCTCACCCTCCCTGCTCTCTGAAAGCAGAGCTATTCACTTGTAACATTCCAGTTCTTAAGTCTCCCTGGCTGTCAGAACTCACACAGTCCCGCGCCTCTGCTTTTGCAAGTCAGATGGGAGCTCTGCTCTGCTGGGGGGAGTGGGGCTGCCCCTCCACCGCCCAGGCTCCCTCCAGCCAGTCTATGTAGCGCGCACCGCCTCTCCGCCCTTCCTACCCTCTTCCGTGGGCCTCTCGTCTGCACTTGGCTCGGAGAGTCCATTCTGCTAGTCTTCTGGTGGTTTTCTGGGTTATTTAGGCAGATGTGGGTGGAATCTAAGCGATCAGCAGGACGAGGTGAGCTCAGCGTCCTACGACGCTGCCATCTTCCTTAATTTAATTATTTTAAATATTTATTTATTTTTGAGAGAGAGAGAGAGAGAGAGTACAAGCAGGGGAAGGGCAGAGAGAGAGGGAGACACAGAATCTGAAGCATGCTGCAGACTCAGCTGTTAGCACAGAGCCCAACACAGGGCCTGAACTCACTGAGAGTGAGAGACTGCGAGACCCATCACCTGAACCAAAGTCAGCCACTTAACCAACTGAGCCCTTGAAGTATTTTTTTTTTTAGAAGAGCTTGAGATTAATTAGTAATACTTCTTTGAAAATTTGGAGGAATTCACCAGAGAAGCCATCTCTGGTCCTGGACTTTTATTTGCTTTCAGAGGTTTTGGTTTACTAATTCAGTCTCTTTATTAAAAATTTGTTAAGATTTTCTATTTCTTTATGATTCAGTCTTGGTAGGTTGTATGTTTCTAGGAATATACACATTTCTTCTTTTTTATCTAATTTGTTGGTATACAATTGTTCATAATAGTCTTTTATGATCCTTTGCATTTCTGTGTTATCAGTTATAAGGTCTCTCATTTTTATTTTAGTCATGTCTCTTTGTGAATCTAGCTCAAGTTTTGTCTATTTGGTTATCTTTTTAAAAAGCCACCCTTTAGTCTTATTAATCTAGTCTACTGCTTTATGAATCTCTTTTTCATTTATTCCACTCTGATATTTGTTATTTCTTTCCTTCTAGCTTTGAACTTTTTTTTTCTAGTTCCTTGAGGTATAAATTAGGTTGTTTATTTTAGATTTTTTTTTATTTCTTGAGGTAGGCATTTATCACTATGAAATTCCCTTTCTGAACTAATTTTTATGTTTCCCATAAGTTTTGGTACGTTTTATTTCCATTTTTACTTGTCTCAAGGTATTTTTTTCCAAGTTAGTTAACATACATTGTAGTCTTGACTTCAGTAGAACCTACTCATTCATTTCTTATATATGACATCCAGTGCTCATCCTGAAAAGTGCCCTCCTTAATGCCCATCACCTATTTAACCCACCCCCAAAACTCCACCAGCAACCCTCAGTTTGTTCTCTGTATTTAAAAGCCTCTTAAGGTTTGCTTCCCCATTTTTATCTTATTTTTCCTTCCCTTCCCCTATGTTCATCTTTTGAGTTTCTCAAATTCCACATATGAGTGAAATCGTGGTATCTTCCTCTATCTCACTTAGCATAATACCCTCCAGTTCCATCCACATTGTTGCAAATGGCAAGATTTCATTTTTTATCACTGATATCTACTAATTGAGATATGTATATATATATACATATATATGTAGATATGTATATATATATACATATATACGTAGATATGTATATGTGTATATATATGTGTATATATGTATATATATGTGTATATATGTATATATATGTGTATATATATAGAGAGAGAGATTAGATATAGATATAAATAAACACACACACACACACACACCTTCTCAATCCATTCATCAGTTGTTGGACCTTCAGGCTCTTTCCTTAATTTGGCTATTGTTGATAGAACTGCTATCAACACTGGGGTGTATGTGCCCCTTTGAATCTGCAGTTTTAAAGTTTCTTCTTTAAACTGAACAACCAATTAGTTGTTTAGTAACATGTCATTTAATCTCCATGTATTTGTGAATTTTTTCACTTTTATTCATGTAATTGATTTCTAATTTCATACCATTGTGGTAGGAAATAATGCTTATCATGATTTTCAGTCTTTTTACATTTATTAATACTTGTTTAATGGCTTATCATGTGATCTATCTTGGAGAATATTCTGAGAAGAATCTGTATTCTTGCTTTTGGATGAACTGTTCTATATACCTGTTAAGTCCATCTGGTCTAGTATGTCATTTAAGTCTGATTTTCCTTATTTTCTGTCTGATGATCTATTCATTGATGAAAGTGGGGTATGAAAGGCCCCTACTATTATTATATTGTTATCTATTTCTCCCTTTATGTCTGCTAATATTTGCTTTACTGTTGGGTACATAAATATTTACAAATATTATATCCTCTTATTTAATTGATCTCTTTATCATTATATAATGACCTTAATTCTCTCTCTTGTTATGATCTTTGTCTAGAAGTCTGTTTTGTCTGATATAAATATACCTACATTGGTTCACTTTTTGGTTCCATTTGCATGAAATATCTAATATCATTTTCGGTCCCTTCACTTTCCGTGTATGTCCTTACAACTGAAGTGACTTGCTTGTAGACAGGATCTAGATTTTTTTTTTTTAACTCCATTCAGTCACTTTGTGTCTTTGATTGGAGAATAGTCTGTTTACATTTAAAGTAATTATTTATAGGTACATATTTGTTCCCCATTTGTTAATTGTTTTCTGGCTGTTGTGTAGTTACTCTGTCCCTGTTTTCTTCTCTTGCTTTCTTTTCTGATCTGATGATTTTTAGTAGTGGTATACTTAGACTTCTTACTCTTCATGTTTTGTGTATTCACCAATGGTTTTTGTTTGTGGTTACCATAGGCTTACATAAGACAACTTATGTTTATAACAGCCTATTTTAAGTTGATAATTTAAATTTGAAAACATTCTAAACTTCTACATATTTATTCCCTTCCATGAATATTTTGTTTTTAATGTCACATTTACATACTTTTAAAAAATGTGTTTCAGTGTTTATTTTTGAGAGAGAGACAGGGCATGCATGAGCAGGGGAGGGGGAGAAAGAGAGGGAGATACAGAATCTGAAGCAGGCTCCAGGCTCTGAGCTGTCAGCACAAACCCTCAGCGGGGCTCCAACTCACAGTGAGATCATGACCTGAGCCGAAGTCAGACACTGAACCAACTGAGCCACTCAGGTGCACCACAATTTACATACTTTTAACAAATTATTATTGTTACTTTTACCTTTTAACCTGCAGATTAGTTTTGTATGTGATGAACTTGCCACCTTTATCAGTAAAACTTACCTTTCATATGTTTTTCTGGTATTTAATTAGCACCCTTTCATTTCCGCTGAAAGAAGTCCCTTTAACATTTCTTGCAAGGCCAGTCTAGTGGTGATTAAACTGTTTTAACTTTTGCTTGTTTGGAGAACTCCTTATATTTCCTCTAAACCTGCAGAACTTTGCCAGATAGAGTATTAGGGGGAACATTTTTTCCCCCCAGCACTTTTACTATATTAGCCACTCCCCCTGGCCTGCAAATAGTCTTATGACAAGGGTAGCGGGTTGTCTCATACGTAACAAGTTGTTTTTCTCTTGCTGTTTTTCAGATTCTCTTATCTTTTTTAATGTTATGTCTTGATGTGGATTTCATTTGGACTCTTCAAAATTACTGGATCTGTATGTCGGTTCCCTTCCACAGGTTAGGAAAGTGTTTATTTCTGAAATAATTTTTCTGCCCCTACTCTCTCTTCTCCTTCTGGGACTCCTAAAATGCCAATGTTTTTCCCTTAAGCTATTTTCATCCTTTTTAATTCTTTCTTTTTGCTGCTGTGATTGGGTGAGTTCTGCTGCCCTGTCTACTAGGTCACTGATCCTTTTTTCTCTTCTTTAGTCAGATGTTGAACTCTTCTTACAGTATTCAGTTACAGTATTCTTCAGCACTATGACTTCTGTGTAGTACTTTCTTATACTTTCTGTTTGTTGAAATTCTCACTTTGTTCCTCCACTCCTCCTGTGCTCAGTATGCATCTGTTATTTGAACAATATATCAGTTCAATCACATATCTCCATTTCATTAAAGTCTTTTAATGAGGTTTTATTGTGTTCTTTCCATTAGAGTATCTTCTTCTGTTTCTTCATTTTCCCTGATTCTCTACATTGGTTTCTAGCCATTAGATAAAACAACCTCCTCTTCCAGTCATGAAGGAATGTGAACCTTACTATTAAACCATGATTTTGCCCTTTCAAGTTGGCTCTCAAACTTGCCTAATTATCCAAGCATTCTATTTTATTTTTAGTGGCTACTACTAATTCAGTGTTTGACAAGATTTGTCAGTGTCCTTCCAAAGGGGAGGATCTTGTGTAGCATCTAGATGCAGGCTGTTTGGAAGCCAGACTCTTAGCAAGTTTTAAATTATGCAAATGTATCTTTTTCAGGAGAAGACTGGGATATTGGCGTTCATGTCTGCACCCTCTGCATGGAACCTTTAGGCGATAGCCAGTTATGAATGTTTCTTTCACTTCTGGGGAAGGTGACAGAATAGGAGGATCCTACACTCATGTGATCCCATGGATACACCTGGATAACACCCACATCAGTGTAAGTAACCCAGAAAATTCCCCAAAGACTGGCAGAACAGACTCTGCACAGATAAAGAAGAGGCAACATCAAAAATGGTAGGAAGGGCATAAACATGGTCAGGAACATAACTGACCTATGAGACTATCTAGGGGAGCGAGGGACATGGAAAGCACAGAGAAGGGAGACGAACAGATTGTACCCCCACCATGGGGGATCCATACTGGGAAGACAAATCCCTATAACACTGGCGTTGAAATTCAGAGTATCCTAAATTCGTGAGCTTTTACAATTAGTAGTCTCAGTTCTGAGAGATTCAGGGGTACACAGGAAGGAGTCCCGGCCCTTAAAGAGTAAGCATAGTCTCCAAGTATTTGTTGTCTTTCCAAAATTTTTCTTGTGGTTGATTTTGAGTTTCATAGCATTTGTGGTCTAAAAGTATGCATGGTGTGATCTCAGTCTTTTTGTACTTATTGAGGGCTGATTTACGTTCCAGTAGGTGATCTATTCTGGAGAATGTTCCATGTGTACTCAAGAAGACTTTGTATTTCTGCTTTAGGATGAAATGGTCTGAATATATGTTAAGTCCATCTTGTCCCGTGTGTCATTCAAAGCCATTGTTTGCTTGTTGATTTTCTCTTTAGATGATCTTTCTATTTCTGTAGGTGGGTTGTTGAAGTCCCCTACTAGAATGGTATTTTCAATGAATTTCTGTATGTTTGTGATTAATTGATTTATATATTTGGGTTCCTCTACATTTGGGGCATAAATGTTTACAATTGTCAGATCTTGGTGGATATACCCCTTAATTATGATATAATGTCATTTTTCATCTCTTGTTACAGGCTTTATTTTAAAATCTACATTGTCTGATATAAGTATGGCTACTCCGGCTTTCTTTCAGCGACCATTAGCATGATAGATTGTTTCCCAACCCCTTACTTGCAATCTGAATGTGTTTTTAGGTCTCAAATGGGTCTCTTGTAAACAGCATATAGATGGATCTTGTTTTCTTATCCATTTTGTTACCCTATGTCCTTTGATTGCAGCATTTAGTCTACTGACATTTAGAATGAGTAATGAAATATTATGAATTTGTTGCCATTGTGTTGCATGTAGAGTTGGAGTTTCTGATGGTGTTCTCTGGTCATTTCTAGTCTTTGTTGCTTTTGATATTTTTTGTTTTGTTTCATCTTTATTCCAGAGAATCCCCCTTAAAATTTCTTACAGGGCTGGTTTAGTTGTCACAAACTCCTTTAGTTTCTGTTTGTCTGGGAAACTTTTTATCTCTTCTTCTATTTCGAGTGACAGACTTGCTTGATAAAGATTCTTGGCTGCATATTTTTCTGATTCAGCACATTGAATACATCTTGCCACTCTGGCAGAATATGTCTGCCTTTCTTGCAGACACTTAGATCAATGGAACAGAATAGAGAACCCAGAAATGACCACCACAAATATATGGCCAACTAATCTTTGACAATGCAGGAAAGAATATCTAGTGGAATAAAGACAGTCTTTTCAGCAAATGGGATTGGGAAAACTGGACAGAGACATGCAGAAAAATGAACCTGGACAACTTTGTTACACCGTACACAAAAATAAACTCAAAATGGATGAAAGACCTAAATGTAAGACAGGAAACCATCAAAATCCTAGAGGAGAAAGAAGGAAAAAACCTCTTTGACCTCAGCCTCAGCAATTTCTTAGTCAGTATGTCTCCAGAGGCAAGGGAAACAAAAGCAAAAATGAACTATTGGGATGTCATCAGGATAAAAAGCTTCTGAACAATAAAGGAAACAATCAGTAAAACTAAAAGGCAACCAACAGAATGGGAAAAGATATTTGCAAATGACATACCAGATAAAGGGTTAGTATCCAAAATTTATAAAGAACTTATAAAACTCAACACCCAAAAAACCAAAAGAAATGAGCAAAAGACATGTATAGACACTTTCCCAAAGACGTCCAGATGGCTAACAGACTCATGAAAAAATGCTCAACATCACTCATCATCAGGGAAGTAAAAATCAAAACCACAATGAGATACCACCTCACACCAATCAGAATGGCTAAAGTTAACAACTCAGGCAACAACAGAGGTTGACAAGGATGAGTAGAAAGAGGATGTCTTTTGCACTGCTGGTGGGAATGCAAACTGGTGCAGCCACTCTGGAAAACAGCATGGAGGTTCCTCAAAAAGTTACAAATAGAACTACCCTACTACCCAGCAATTGCACAACTAGGTATTTATCCAAGGGATACAGGTGTGGGATTTTGAAAGGGCACATGCACCCCAATGTTTAGAACAGCACTATCGACAATAGCCAATGTATGGAAAGAGCCCAAATAAATGTCCATCTACAGATGAATGGATAAAGAAAATGTGGTGTGTGTACACACACACACACACACACACACAATGGAGTATTACTTGGCATTCAAAAAGAATGAAATCTTGCCATTTACAACTATGTGCATGAAACTAAAGGGTATTCTGCTAAGAGAAATTAGTCAGAGAAAGACAAATATCATATGACTTCATTCATATGTGGAATTTAAGATACAAAACAGATGAACATAAAAGGAAGGGAAGCAAAAATAATATAAAAACCGGGAGGGGGACAAAATATAACAGACTCTTAAATACAGAGAGCAAACTGAGTGTTGCTGGAGGGGTTGTAGGGGGGATGGGCTAAATGGGTAAGCAGCATTAAGGAAGACACTTGTTGGGATGAGGACTGGGTGTTATACACAGGGGATGAATCACTGGAATCTACTCCTGAAATCATTGTTGCACTATATGCTAACTAACTTGGATGTAAACTAAAAATAAAATTAAAGAGCAGCATAACATAACCCCATTGAGATACATCATACAAGCAGAAGTTTAAAAAACAACTGGGGTATACAGGAAGGAGATTTATTTACTAATGTCAGAATAAGCACAGGAGGGTCAGGAGTCTTTAGAGACTTCTATAAGAATAAAAGAGCTGGCAGGCACAATTTTCCCCACACCAACATAGATATACAGATACCTGTGGTAGCCAGCACAAGTATTCTTCACCCAACAGCATATCCAGCCCCATCCAATCACTCACAACAGGAGAAATCCAAGGCAGCTCCAGGTCCCGTCCCACAACAGACTGTTACATGAATAAGGTGTTACATATCACAAATCAAACCTCATTAATAGATATGCAAAATAGAAAGGTATGTAAGTGTATCACTAAAGAAAGCCAACAAACCATGAGAGGATAAGAGAAGGAAGGAACAGAGAACTACAGTAAGAATGAATGGGTAAAAATGCAAAACTCATCCATCCATTGCCTACAAGAGACTTGTTTCAGACCTAAGGTCACATGCAGCTTGAAATGGAAAAACATTTATCATGCAAATAGATGCCAAAAGACAGTTGGGGAAACAAGACTTCTATCAGACAAAATAAACTTTAAAACAAAGACTGTAGGTAGAAAAAAAGAAGGGCAGTACATAATTATAAAGCAAACAATCCAGCTAGATATAACACTTGTAAATATTTATGCACCCAACATGAGAGTGTCCAAATATTTAAATCTATTAACAAACATAAAGGTAATAATTGATAGTAACACAAAGTTAGTAGGGAACTTACCATACTTAATGGATAGATTATCCAAACAGAAAATCAACAAGGAAACAATGGCTTCAAGTGACTCATCGGACCAGATGGGTCCAACATATATTCAGAATATTCCATCTTAAAACAGTAGAATACACATTCTTTTCAAGTGCACATGGAAAATTTTCCTGAGTAGATAACATGCAAAGCAAGTCCCAGTACACAATGCACACACAAAAAAATCTCAACTAATTCAAAAAGATCAAAGTCACATCCTGTATCTTTTCTGACCACAATACCATGAAACTAGAAATCACCCACAAGAAAAAAATCTGGAAAGAACACAAATACATGGAGGTTAAATAACACGCTACTAACAGTGAATGGGTCAACCAAGAAATCAAAGAGGAAAGAAAGACAAATGAAAATAAAAACACAATGTCTAGGATACAGCAAAAGGTATTCTAAGAAGGAAAATTATAGGGGCGCCTGGGTGGCTCAGTCGGTTAAGCGTCCGACTTCAGCTCAGGTCATGATCTCACGGTCTGGTCCGTGAGTTCGAGCCTCGCATCCGGCTCTGTGCTGACAGCTCAGAGCCTGGAGCCTGTTTCAGTCTGTGTCTCCCTCTCTCTCTCTGACCCTCCCCTGTTCATGCTCTATCTCTCCCTGTCTCAAAAATAAATAAAATGTTAAAAAAAATTTTTTTTTTTTAAAAAAAGAAGGAAAATTATAGCAATATAGGCCTAACTCAAAAAAGAAAGAAAATTCTCAAACAATCTAACCTTACACCTAAAGGAACTAGAAAAAAGAAGAACAAACAAAAGCCAAAACCAATAGAAGGAAATAAATAATAAAGATTACAGCATAAACAAATAAAATACAAAGTAAAAAAACCAACGGAATACATCAAACTAGGAGCTGCTTCTCTCAATAAGTGAGCCAGATTCACCCCCCAAAAAACTGAGAAGACTCAAACAAAATTAGCAATGTAAGAGGAGAAGTAACAGTTGACACCACAGAAATATGAAGAATTATAAAATTAAGACAAGTTACATGCCAACAAATTGGACAACTTATAAGAAATAAATTCCTAGAAATATGTAACCTCCCAAAACTGAATGAGGAAAAAGAGAAAACTTGTACTTTTTTCCACATTTCCGTGATTACCAAGAATAAAATTAATAACAATAATAAACAGGATGAGACAGTTTCAGGGGTGAATTCTACCAAACATTTAAAGAAGAGTTAATACCTATTCTTCTTAAACTATTCCAAATAATATAAGAGGAGGAAAGCTTCCAAATACATTCTCTGAGGGCAGCATTAACTACACTACAAAAAAAAACCAACAAAAAAAAAGAAAACTACAGGCACTGTTGCTGATGAACATAGATGCAAAAATCTTCAATAAAATATTAGCATACAGAATCCAATAATACATTAAAAAACCATTTATTACAAGCAAGTTGGATTTATTTCCAGGATGCAAGTATGGTTCAATATTCACAAATCAATCAGTGTGACACATCACATTAATAAAGGAAAGGAAAAAAAAACTATACAATCTTTTTAATAGATGGGGAGAAAACATGTGACAAAATATAACATCCATTCATGATGAAAACTCTCAACAAAATTAGTTTAGAGGGAACATATCTCAACATAATAATTTTTTAGAGATATTTTTATTTTATTTTTGAGAGAGAGAGAGAGAGCGAGAGAATGCAGGGAAGGGGCAGAGAGAGGAGGAGACACAGAATCTGAAGCAAGCTCCAGGCTGTGAGCTGTTAGTGCAGAACCTGACATGGGGCTCGAACTCACAGACTGTGAGATCATGATCTGAGCTGAAGTTGGACGCTTAGCTGATTGAGCCACCCAGGCGTCCCTCAACATAATAGAGGTCATACTTGAAAAACCCATAGCTAACATCATACTCAATGTTGAAAAACTGACAGCTTTCTTCACAAGATTAAGGATGTCCATTCAACGTTGTACTAGAAGTCTCAGCCACAGCAATCAGATGCAAAAAAGAACAAAAGGCATCTGAATGGGTAAGAAAGAAGTAAAACTTTTAATATTAGCAGATGACATGATACTATGAAAAACCCTAAAGACTCCATCCACAAACTACTAGAACTGATAAATGAATTCAGTAAAGTCATAGGATACAAAATTAACTTATGGAAATCTGTTGCATTTTTATACACTAATAATGAAGTAGCAGATAGAGAAATTAAGAAAACAGTCCCATTTACAATTGCATCAAAAATAATAAAATGGTTGGGAATCACATTAACCAAGGAAGTGAAATTACTGTACTCAAAACTATAAAACACTGAGGAAAGAAACTCAAGATGGTATGAACAAATGGAAAGATAGCCCATGCTTATGGATTGGGAGAACAAATATTGTTTAAAATGTCCTTAATACCCAAAGCAATCTAAAGATTTAATGCAATCCCTATCAGAATACCAACAGCATTTCTCACAGGACTATAGCAAGTAATCATTAAATTTGTATGAAAATTTTAAAAGACTGAATTGCCAAAGCAATCTTGAAAATGAAGAACAAAAGTGGTGGTATCCACAATCCCAGATTTCAAGATATACTACAAAGCTGTAATAATCAAACCAGTATCACACTGGCACAAAAATAGACACATACGTCAATGGAACAGAATGGAAAACCCAGAAATGAACGCACAAGTGTACGGTCAATTAATCTTCAAAAAGGAGACAAGAATATGCAATAAGGAAAAGACAGTCTCTTCAATAAATGGTGTTGGGAAAACTGGACAGCCACAATGCAAAAGAATGACAGATCGCTATAATACACCACATACAAAAAGAAAATCCAAATGGAATAAAGACCTAAATGTGATGCCTGAAACCATAAAAATCCTAGAAGAGAGCACAGTCAGTAATTTCTTTGACATGAGCTGTAAGAATGTTTTTCTAGATATGTCTCTTAAGGCGAGAGAAAGAAAAACAAAAATAAACTATTAGGACAACTTCAAAATAAAGACTCTGCAAAGCAAAGGAATTAATCAACAAAACTAAAAGACAGGTTACTGAATGGGAGAAGATACTTGCAAATGATATTTCCAATAAGGGGTTAATATCCAAAATATATAAAGCACAGATACAGCTTCACACACACACACACACACACACACGCACGCACGCACACACATCCAATCACATGGGCAGAAGACATAAACATACATTTATCCAAAGAAGACATACAGATGGCTAACGAAATCATGAAAAATTCTATAAATCCCTAATCACTACAAGAATGCATATCAAAATCACAAAGACATATCACTTCTACCTGTCAGAATGGTTAAAACAAGAAACACAAGAAACAAGTGTTGGCAAGGATGTGGAGAAAAAAGGACCCTTGTATACTATTGCTGGGAATGCAAACTGGCGCAGCCATGGAGAAAAACAATATGGAGGTTCCCTGAAAATTAAAAATAGAATTACCATATGATTCACTAATTCCACTATTGGGTATTTACTCAAAGAAGACAAAACACACTCATCATTACAACAGCCAAATTAAGGAGGGAACTCTAGAGTTCATCCACAGATGAGTGGATAAAGGAGAGGTGGTATATATACACAATGGAATATTACTCAGCCATAAAAATAAAGAAATGTTTTAATTTGCAACCACACGGATAGATCAAGGGGGTATAATGCTAGGTGAAATAAGTCAGAAAGACAAATACCGTATGATTTTACTCATATATGGAATTTAAGAAACAAGACAGAAAAAAAAGATAAAAAAACCATTCAAATATAGAGCACAAAGTGATGTTTACCAGAGGGTAGGTCCAAGAAATAGGTGATTAAAATTACGCTTATTGTGATGACCACTGAGTAATGTAAAAAACTGTTGATCACTATATTGTAAACCTGAAATTTATGTAACACTGTATGCCAATGATACTGGAATAAAAAATATTTTTTTTTGCTACTACTCTACTGAATCCATGAACATGATCACCACTTGCTATTCAAGCTAAGCAATCTAGAGGTGTTCCCTGGTGAGAGTCACAAATATTCAGGAGCCAGATGAGTATACCAGCTTTTTTCTCAAGGTGAGTGAGGAAGAGTACAAAGATGATGACTTCAGACTGAGCTTTAGGATATAAAAATTAGCCTCTTTTACGGAAAGTCTTGGGCACTTTTCAGTCCGTTGTTTCTGCAGTAGGCCCTGGGATAGCTGAGTCTACGTGCATGAACTCTTAAGAAGTGATTCTCAGTTTACAACAAGACCCATTGGCTTTCAAAAATAGATGACTTGGAGGCTCGTCTCTCAGGTACAAATCTTAAAAGTTGGGGAGCTACCTGTGGGGTTCAAATCCTTTACTCCTCAGGGAGAAGCTCCAGTTTTGTGTTCCTTCCTAATTGTGGGTCACCACACTGGGGATAGAATTTATGATGAGCTTTTGTCTTAGCTTATCTAACTCTCTTCAGTGTGGGTTATTTTTCTTCATTTGCATAAATGGAAGATTCACTCAGCTAGTTTTTTGGGTTTTTCAGAGGAAACTGTTCTGTATGTAGCTGTAGATAAGGTGTGCCCATGTGAGGAGGTGAGTTTAGGATCCCACTAAGGTTGCCATCTTGAACCACAAATCATTGAATTTTTCTTGTAGTAAGTGGTTCCATTCCAGATTCAAATACCTGAAATATGTATTTGACAGTTATAAGCAGTTAGTTATTTTGCCAAGTCACAGAGGGTTTTTTTTTCAAATTTTTTATTAAAATTCTACTTAGTTAAAATACAGGACAATATTGGTTTCAGGAGTAGAATTCAGTGATTCATCACTTATGTAACAACACCCAGCGCTCATCATCACAGGTGCCCTCCTTAATACCCATCCCCAATCTAGCCCATCCCCCAGCCACCTCCCTCCATCAACCCTCAGATTTTTCTCTCTTGTTGAGTCTTTTATGGTTTTCCTTTATTCCCCCCCCCCATTTTCATATGTTCATCTGTTTCTTAAATTCCACCTATGAGTGAAATCATGATATTTATCTTTCTCTGACCTATTTAACTTAGCGTAATACAATCTAGCTTGATCCATGTTGTTGCAAATGGCAACAAGATTTCATTATTTTTGATGTCTGAGTCATATACACATACACCACATCTTTATCCATTCATCAGTTTATTGACATTTGGGCTCTTTTCGTAGTTTGGCTATTGTTGATAATGCTGCTAGAAACATCAGGGTGCATGTACCCCTTCAAAACTGTATTTTTATAACCTTTGGGTAAATACCTAGTAGTGTAATTACTGGATCAGAGGGTAGTTTTATTTTTAACTTTTTGAGAAACCTCCATACTGTTTTCCAGAGTGGTTATACCAGTCTTCATTCCCACCAACAGTTTAAGAGGGTTCCCCTTTCTTCACATCCTCACTAACACTTGTTGTTTCTTATGTTCTGACAGGAGTGATGTGGTATCTCATCATGGTTTTGATTTGTATTTCACCATGTTGAGCATCTGTTCATGTGTGTGCTGTCCATATGGATATCTTCTTTAGAAAAACATCTTTTCATTTCTTCTCACTTAACTGGATTATTCATGTTTTTAGTGTTGATATTGAGAAGTCCTTTATAGATTTTTGGATACTAACTTTTTATCATATATGTCATTTGCAAATATTTTCTCCCATTCCATTGGTTGCCTTTTAGTTTTGTTGATTGTTTCCTTTGCTGCTTTTTATCTTGATGAAATCCAATAGTTTATATTTTCTTTTTTTCCTCTTCCCTCTGGTGATGTGTCTAGTAAGAAGTTGCTATGGCTGAGGTCAAAGAGGCCATGATAATTTCCTGTCTCACATTTTGGATGTTCATCCAATTTGAATTTATTCTTATGAATGGTGTAAGAAAGTGGTCCAGTTTCATTCTATTCTTCTGCATGTTGCTGTCCAGTTTTCCCAAAACCATTTGTTGAAGAGACTGTGTTTTTTTCCATTAGATATTCTTTCCTGCTTTGTCAAAGATTAGTTAACTGTATAGTTGTGGGTCGATTTCTAGGCTTTCCATTCTGTTCCATTGATCTATGTGACTGTTTTTGTGCCAGTGCCTTACTGTCTTGATGTTTATAGCTTTGTAGTGTAGCTTGAAGTCTGGAATTGTGATGCCTCCAGCTTTGCTTTTCTTTTTGAGGATTGCTTTGGCTCTTCGGGGTCTTTTGTGGTTCCATAGTGTTCTGGATCTGTGAAAAATGCTGGTGGTATTTTAATAGAGATTGCCTTAAATGTATAGATTGTTTTGGGTACTATGGACATGTTAACAATGTTATTCCTATCCATAAGTGTGGAATGCTTCCCATTTCCCATTTATTATTCATGTGTTTTATAGTTTTCAGACTAAAGATCTTTTACCTCTTTGGTTAGGTTTATTCCTTATATCTTATGGGTTTTGGTGCAATTGTAAATGGAAATGATTCTTTGATTTACTTTTCTGCTGCTTGATTTTTGGTGTATAGAAATGCAACTGATTTCTGACACTGATTTACATCCTGCAGTGGTTTGAATTCATGCATAAGTTCTAGCAAATTTTTGGTGGAGTCTTTCAGGTTTTCTACATAAAGTATAATGTACTCTGCAAATAGTGAAAGTTTGACTTCTTCCTTGCCAGTTTATATGCCTTTTATTTCTTTTTGTTGTCTGATGCTGAGGCTAAGACACCCAGTTCTATGTTAAATACTACTGGGGAGAGCAAACATCTCTGTTTTGTTCCTGACCTTAGAGGAAAAGCTCTCAGACTTTTCCCATTAAGGATGTTATTAGCTGTGAGTTTTTTGTATATGGCCTTTATGATGTTGAGGCGTGTTCCATCTATACTTTCGTTGAAGGTTTTTATCAAGAATGATGCTGTATTTTATCAAATGCTTTTTCTACAACTACTGAGTCATTTGGTTCTTCCAATTTCTTTTACTGCTGTGGTATACCACGTCAACTGATTTGCTAATACTGAACTGTCCCTGCATTACAGGAATAAAACCCACTTGATTGTGGTGAACAATTATTTTAATGTACTGTTGGATTCAATTTGCCAGTATCTTGTTGAGAATTTTTGCATCCATGTTCATCAGGGAAAATGGTCTGTAATTCTCCTTTGTAGTGGGGTTTTTGTCTGGTTTTGGAATTGAGATAATCCTGGCCTTGTAAGAATGAGTTTGGAAGTTTTTCTTCCATTTGTAGTTTTTGGAATATTTTGAGAATAGGTATTAATTCTTCTTTAAATGTCTGGTAGAATTCCTCTGGGAAGCCATCTGGCCCTGGATTTTGTTGGCTGGGAGGTTTTCATTAGTGATTCAGTTTCCTTGCTGGTTATGGGTACGTTCAGATTTTTTTATTTCTTCCTGTTTCACTTTTGCTATTTTGTATATTTGTAGGAATTTGCCCATTTCTTTCAGATTTCCCAGTTTACATAAAACTATTCATAATTTCATTTTCATAATTTTCTCTCATAATTGTATCCCTGTGGTATTGGTTGTGATTTCTCCTCTTTTATTCATTATTTATTTGGTCCCTTTCTCTTTTCTTTATGATAAGTTTGGCTAGGAGTTTATCAATTTTATGAATTTTTTAGGACAAGCTCTTAATTTCATTGATCTGTTCTACTGTTTTGTTTATTTCTATATCGTTTACTTCTGCTCTAAAATTTATTATTTTCCTCCTTCTGCTGGTTTTAGGCTTTATTTCCTATTCCTTTTCTAACTCTTTTAGGTGCAAGGTTAGGTTGTGTATTTGAGACTTTGATTGCTTCTTGAGGTTGACCTGTATTGCAGTATACTTCCCTCTTATGACCACCTTTGCTGCATTCCAAAGGTTTTGGACTGTTGTCTTTTCATTTTTATGTGCTTCCATTTACTTTTTTATTTCTTCTTTAATTTCCTGGTCAACCCATTCATTCTTTAGTAGGATGCTCTTTAACCTTCATGTGTTTGTGATTTTTTGAAATGCTTTATTGTGGTTGACTTCAAGTTTCATAGCATTATGGTAAAAAAAAATATGCATAGTATGATCTCAGTATTTTTGTACTTGTTGAGGGCTGATTTGTGACCCTGTATATGATCTATTCTGGAGAGTGTTCCATGTGCACTTGGGAAGAATGTTTATTCTGCTGCTTTAGGATGGAATGTTCTGAATATAAGTTAGGTCCATCTGGTCCAATGTGCCACTGAAAGCCATTGTATCCTTGTTGATTTTATGCTTAGATGGTCTGTTCTCTGCTATAAGTGGGTGTTAAAATCCCCTACTCTTATTGTATTATTATCAATGAGGTTCTTTATTTTTGTTACTAATTGATTTATATATTTGGGTTCTTACAAGTTGGGGGCATAAATATTTATAATTGGTAGATCTTGATGGGTAGATCTTTTAAGATGTAATGCCCTTCTTAATCTAGTTAGACTGGTTTAAAATATAGTCTTATATAAATATGGTTACTCTAGCTTTCTTTTGACTACCATTAGCATGGTATATGGTTTTCCGTCCATTCACTTTGAATCTGCAGGTGTCTTTAGGTCTAACATGAATCTCTTGTAGGGTGGATATAAATGTATCTTATTTTTATATCCATTCCGATACCCTATGTCTTTTGTTTGGAGTATCTAGTCTATTTACTTTCAAAATGATTATTGATAGATATGAATTTAGTGCTTTTTTTGTTACATGTAAAGTTGATATTTTTGGTGATGTTCTTTGTTCCTTTTGGAGTTTTCACCCAAAGAGTCTTCTTGAATATTTCTTGCAAGGGTGGGTTAGTGGTCATGAGCTCCTTTCCTTTTTTGTGTTTGGGAATATCTTTATCTCTCCTTCTATCATGAATGACAGCCTCGCTGGATAAAGTATTCTTGGCTGCATATTTTTCCCATTCACCAGTTGAATGTATTATGCCACTCCTTTCTGACCTGCCAGGTTTCTGTGGACAGCCCTGCTGCAAGCCTGATCTGTCTTTGTGGGTTAAGGACGTTTTTTCCTTACTGCTTTCATGATTCCCTCCTTGTCTTTGCATTGTTTGAATTTGAGTATGATACATCTTGGTGGTGGCTGGCTTTTGTTGAATTTAACAGGAGTTCTCTGTGCTCTTTGGGTTTTGATGTCTCTGTCCTTCCCCAGGACATTTGGATATTTTCAGCTGTAATTTGCTCAAATAAACCTTCTGCCCTTTTTCTCTCTCCAGAAGTTCTTCTGGAACTTCTATGATATGAATGCTTTTATGCTTTAAGGGAGCGCTGAGTTCCCTAAGTCTACTTTTGGAATCCAATCTCTCTCCCTCTTCTTTTCAACTTCATTATTTTCCATGATTTTATCTTTTGTATCACTGATTCGTTCTTCTGCTTCATCCATCCTAATTATCGTGGCATCCATTCAGGCTTGCATCTCAGTTACAGTGTTTTTAATTTCAGTCTGACTAGATTTTAGTTCTTTTATCTCTGCAGAAAGGAATTCTCTAGTGTCTTCTATGCTTTTTTCAAGCCCAGCTAGTATCCTTGTAATTGTTTTAAATTCTAGTTTATACATCTTACTTATATCTGTATTGATTAAGTCCTTGTCTGTTACTTCTTCCAATTCTTTATTTTGGGGTGAATTCCTCTGCCTTGTCATTTTGTCAAGGTCACTGATGTGTGTGCATGTGTGATTATTAGGAAAGCCCGTTAAATTTCTGTTCCTGTGAATAATGGCTTTATTAAGAGCAGCTCAAAACAATGTGTGTTTTGGTCTGCCCATTAAAAGAAGCTAGGGCCAGGGCACCTGGGTGTCTTAGTTGGTTAAGCATCCAACTTTGGCTCAGGTCATGATCACACAGTTCATGAGTTCAAGCCCTGCATTGGGCTCTGTGCTGACAGCTCAGATCCTGGAGCCTGCTTCAGATTCTGTGTCTCCCTCTCTCTCTGCCCCTCCCCTGCTTGCACTCTGTCTCTCTCTCTTTTGAATACACATTAAAAAATTAAAAAAAGAAGAAGCTAGGGCCAAAAAATAAAGAAAAAAAGAAAAAATATATTTAAATATTGCTTTTTCTGTATCCCACCACACACACACACAGTGGAAGCTAGATCCTATTCTCCTAGAGCTGAAGCATTGCAGCACTTTATGATCAGGAGATTTGGTGATTGCCAGGGTTTTGTGCTGGTCTTCTGGAGGTCGGCCCTGCTGCATTGATTCTCAGGTGGGCTTGCCCTAGTGAAGATGCACCCGCAGGGCACAGGGAGGCAGAGTTGGTGTAAGCAACTCTGGCTTCCACTTGGTGGCACTGTTTTTCCCACTGAAGTTGGTCAGTGTTGATGCAAGGTGGTGGGAGAATGAGCAGGTGGAAAGGGCATCACCCACTCTCTTGTCTCAGGAGCAGGGAGCTCATGCCCACCACTCCTCAGGAATCCCTCACAGAGGAGCAAAGAATCACTCCTCTTTTGTCCCCAGATCCTTTCTGTCAGATTCCTGCCTTTACCCTGTGTTAGAGCTGTCCATCTGCCAGGCTGCACAGCACTTCAATATTTTATCTCTGGCATGGCTGGGTTTCAAAACTCCAAACTTCAGAGACCCCTGCAGCTTGGTCCTGTGCTGATTTTCTGGGGGAGGGTGTTGCCACGCTTTGGCAAGGTGCTGGTTTGTCCGAGAAAATGGTTGCATGACAACATAGTGGTTTGAAATTTATGTTAAAGCACGGCAGAAAGCCAGCACCAAGGCTTGCTCTCCTAATCTGATATCCCCATTCCTATGCTAGTTAATGGGGTAGCTCAGTGGAGTCCATCAGGTCTTTTGTCCCTGAAGATACCATGCCACCTCTCCCACATGCACTCTGAGGAGGGGAACTTTCTTCCCCCGTGTGACCCAAGGGATTCTCAGACCATGTTGCCTACTCCTGTATCTTTCCTCCTTCCCCACTGGAGAGCCACTAAGCCTGCCTGGTGCAACCCTCTAAAACTTAGATTCTTGTACTCCATTGCTTATAAAAATTTGCAGTATTTAGGCCCTTTCCTTTTCCTAGTCATTGGTTTTGGGGAAGTTTTTCTTCTTCATTCCCCTACATGTGCTTTCACTCTTTCTCTCTCTTGATCCCTCCATGATCAGGGCTCCCTCCCTTCTGCCACACCCACATCTCTTTTCTCCTCAAATCAACTCTCTACAGCTCCTATATTCCACAAAGTGTGCATTTATTTTTTAACTTGTAGATGTGCAATCTTGTTCTCTGAGCCCTCAGATCAATTTCTTGGGTATTCAGAATGATTTGACATTTATCTAGCTGTGTTCAAGGGATGAGGCAAGTTTAGGGTCCCCCTACTCCTCTGCCATCTTAACTCCTCTAAATTTGCAGTTTTAAAGGTGAAATAAAACTATGATTTACCCTGAAGGATTTTGAAGTCTTAGAACCATATAAAAGATGAAAAACTGAACTGGAACGGAATGGGAACAGGGATCCTGAAAAATAGGTTGCTATTAAGTGTAAGAAAACAAGTTTGTCAAGTGGAGAAGGAAGTTCTTGGATTCTTCCGCCTCACTATTGCTAAAGGCAGTCGACATGGCAACTGAAAGCACAGGTCATACGGTTCAAATCTCAGTCCCCGCAGACACTAGTTGTATTGACTTTCTGCAAGCTACTTAACTTTCCTAAGGTGAATTTGTGATCGCAAGGGTTTAAAAGAACTTTGTGTATCTTGCATTGCATCTATTATTTTATCACTCTCCTATCTCTTAATTACCTAACCCATATGTCACTAGGAAATTAAATAAAAATTATTTCATGTACACAAGTTATTTTGCAATAGAAACTCACAGGCAACCTGTCAGAAATTCACATTCTTGGACCTATCACAAAACCCGTGAATACTCAACCATGTACCCCGCACAAGCCTCCAGGTCCTTAAATTACACCTTCCTTCATAGTCCTGCTGGTGGCTGTCTCTGGTGGTGAGCTCCCAAAGTATATCGATAATTTACTAGACATACCTATTTTCATATTGATGATTTCTTCTGCTGTTCTCCTTCTGATTTGAGGAGGGTATGCTTTTTTACATAATCAATCATAGTACAACTAAGTCTAGGCTGTGACTTTTAGAAAGCTTTCCTTATGTTTTGGGATTAAGGGAAATTTAAATGGAGAGCAATGTAAAGCTTCTATTAAAAATAGTTCCTTTTAGGGTCCATAGGCCCAAACATAATGTGGGAATTCTTACTTTCCTCCTCATTAGGGGGTCCACTTTAGTCCTTGTCATTAGCCTTCTCCAAATACCTTCACAAATTTTATATTAGGCCCTGAAACATGCAGGCGAACTCCCCTCTCTCATTCCAATGTTTACTTCATTCCCTGACCCTTAGTAATTAATATTAGAAATGTGATTACTCCAGTTCTTTCCCACAGAATACTTCTACTGTCACGATATTCCATAGAGTGAATTCCAAATAGTGTTAGAGTACACTTTCTGAAAGCCTGCATTATCAACCCCCATAAATCTGTACTCCATATTAGGCACAAGTAATCCCATTCAGAGTGTATTGAACCAAAGTCAGAATTTGTTTTCCAGTCTTCCAACATTTCATTAATATTTTGAAAAGCATGATCTTAACATGCGTCTTTGCATTATGTTGAGGGATGTATGAATGTTTAGAATATACACAAACACACATACCATCATAAAACAAACACTTTTGGCCTAAGGCAAATATTTAGGAGGGATTCCTTAAATTCACAGTAGCATTTTATGCTTAATGTATTCACATATAATATTATCAGACATAAGTGTAACAGGTCATATCAAAAATCTGCCCCTAGAATACTTCCCTGTATTTAGGTTATTCAAAGAACAATAGCAGGTACTATACTTTGACATTTACATGTAAAGTTATAATAAAGAGATGTTTTTTTATACATAGGAACTCTTGGCTACCAAAATTAAATTTCAGTAATAATTACTCTAAAATGGGAACCATGCACAAACTCTTAGTAGTGTCTTCATTGTATTTCACAATCACTTTTCATCAACAGTGTTACATTATACACATACCGGTTTCTGTTCCCAATGTCTTCTTTTGCTTCTCAGTATTGCTTTATTTTCTGCACTGCAGATCCTCACATAATCATTTATCACTTAATACGAGGTATCATCATCAACTGAAAGTGTACTACATTAAATGTAACATCTGGAAATGTAGAGGGAAACAATTACAGAGCAACAACAACAAAAAAAGGAAAATATAACACAAAGGACTTAGCGGATAGCTTAGATACCACCTATCTACCACCTGATATCATAATACTTTAATACTTTCTACCGTTATGTTTATAGCTCCTCAGTAAGTAATTTAATGAAATTCTGTTCAGCAAGCATGTGCCCATCACTTACTGAGGGTGTATCACTGTGAAATGGGTTGTACTCACATAAATGACAGAGATATATGGTTTACCATAAAGGAGAGCACGTTGTAAAAGGGGATATGATTACAGACAAGTAGTAACATATAATTACATATTCAAATCCCAGGGGAAAATACTAGTGGAAAGTATAAGCTATATATAGAACAGCATATACAAAAGACTATAGCAAATCAGGATAAGCAAATTCACTTCTAATGTTCACAAGCTTTTGTCAGTTCAATATTTCATATTTTCCGTCCTCCAAAAAGAAAATAAACTGTGTGTGTGTGTGACACTAAAGAGAAAAAAAAATAGCTATCTTCCTTGAGAATTCGTATACTATTTTAGGAGAGGTGAAATGCTAGAGCAATTTCCATGATTCTGTCTATTATGCAAAACACAAAAGTTGTGAAGGGACAAACATATTAATGCAAAGATGTTTTGGATGAAAACAGAATTATCATTTTAAAGTAGGAACATCAGAGTCACCAGAAATTTCAGATACCAGATAATTAATAACATCTGCTTTATGAAAGAGTGGCTGTGTGTAAACAATTGGACTATCTTAATTGTTTGAATAATACTTGAACCTTGTCTATGATCCATAAGCGTTAAAATGTGGTATCATCATGGGACTTAACTACATAAGCCATGAAATTTGAGGTGTTTCAGAAGCATGAGTGAACATGAAAAATGCATCACTGACACATACATTAGAAAGATGTATGTGGAAGGAGTGGTGAATATATACGATGGTGACAGAGCACATGAGCAAAGCAGAAGTATCTCTGAGACTCTCCACTGAGGGCATTACAGTAAATCTTCAAAATCTGTGGGCAGTGCCACAGAATGGTAAGAGATCTATCAAGATGTGGAAAGATGAGAATAAGGATAGGGAGTAAAGGAAATTCCCTAGTGATGTAAAAACGGATAACTATGTTGTAAAGCAGAAGAATTACCCATAATTTGCAAAGCTGACACCTGATCTATGAAAAAAACAACAGATCTCTAGAGTCTTACTGGTTCTAAGATCTGAAGTGCCTCTAAAGAAATGTTGTAAATCATGACTTTAAAATATTCACACCTAGTGGTCAAATGAATCCAATTAAACCTCCAACAAAATTTAAATCCAAATCACTGCAGATTAACTTTCCTCAGCAATCTGCCTAGACCTGTGACATGACAATACTAATGTCTTTCCTGAAAATAAATATTACTTAAGTTTCTATTACTCTTTTACACAGAATGTCAAGCAGCTAGACAAAATTAAAAGTCATGATAAAAGGTAAGAAAATGTTATACATGATAAGCATTCAATAAAAGCAGTCAAAAATAGACTTAAAAAGACATCCAGATGGCCAACTGACACATGAAAAAATGCTCAACATCACTCATCATCAGGGAAATACAAATCAAAACCACCATGAGATACCACCTCACACCTGTCAGAATGGCTAACATTAACAACTCGGGCAACAACAGATGTTGGCAAGGATGCAGAGAAAGAGGATCTCTTTTGCATTGTTGGTGGGAATGCAAGCTGGTGCAGCCACTCTGGAAAATAGTATGGAGGTTTCTCAAAAAACTAAAACTAGAACTACCCTACGACCCAGCAATTGCACTACTAGGCATTTATCCAAGGGAAACAGGTGTGCTGTTTCGAAGGGACACATGCACCCCCATGTTTATAGCAGCACTATCAACAGTAGCCAAAGTATGGAAAGAGCCCAAATGTCCATCGATGGTGAATGGATAAAGAAAATGTGGTGTATATATATATACACACATACACAATGGCATATTACTCAGCAATCAAAACAAATGAAATCTTTCCATTTGCAACTACGTGGATGGAACTGGAGGGTATTATGCTAAGTGAAATTAGAGAAAGACAACAATCATATGACTTCACTTATATGAGGACTTTAAGAGACAAAACAGATGAACATAAGGGAAGGGAAACAAAAATATTAAAACAGGGAGGGGGACAAAACATATGAGACTGAGACTATTAAATATGGAGAACAAACAGAGGGTTGCTGGAGGCGTTGTGGGAGGGGGGATGGGCCAAACAGGTAAGGGACATTAAGGAATCTACTGAAATCATTGCTTCACTATATACTAACTAATTTGGATGTAAATTTTAAAAAATAAAAAATAAAGTTAAAAAAAATAGACTTACAAATACCCAGATTAGATTGTCAAGTATCAACAGATGGGATATTTCATTAAAGATAAGTGAAACTGCCCTCTCAAAAAAGAAAAGAGAGGAAAAGAAAATGTTTCTTATGAAAAATAGTGTACCTGGAATAAGAATTCATTTGATGGTCTTAACAGTAGATTGAACTCAACAGAAGAAAGAGGCCATGAATTAGAAGAAAGGACATTACAAATAAAACTAAAATAAGAAAATATAACATAGACTCTGAGATTTTTGAAATAAAACTGGAATGACAGAAAGAGAAGATAATGACTAAGATTTGAAAAATTAATCAAAGGGGCACCTGGGTGGCTCAGTCGGTTGAGCGTCCGACTTCGGCTCAGGTCATGATCTCGCCGTCTGTGAGTTCGAGCCCTGCGTCGGGCTCTGTGCTGACAGCTCAGAGCCTGGAGCCTGCTTCAGCTTCTCTCTCTCTGACCCCCGCCCCCATTCATGCTCTGTCTCTCTCTGTCTCAAAAATAAATAAACGTTTAAAAAAATTAACAAAAGAAAAATTAATCAAAGAAATCCCAAGCAGGATAAATTCAAGGAAAACCATAAAAAAGCATATTGTAGTTATACTTGTGAATATAAAAGATAAAGAGTAATTTTAAAAATTGTTTTAAGTTTTCAATGTTTATTTTTGAGAGAGAGAGAGTGAAAGAGACAGAGACAGAGCACGAGAGGGGGAGGAGCAGAGAGAGAGGGAGACACAGAATCTAAAGCAGGCTCCAGCCTCTGAGCTGTCAGCACAGACCCCGATGCAGGCATCAAACTCATGAACCATGAGATCATGATCTGAGCCCAAGTCAGACACTTAACTGACTGAGCCACCCAGGCAACCCTAAAATATTTTTTTAATGTTTATTATTTTGAGAGAGAGAGAGAGAGAGAGAGAGAGAGAGAGAGAGGCAGACCGTGAGCAGGGGAGGGGCCAAGAGAGGGAGACACAGAATCTGAAGCAGGCTCCAAGCTCTGAGCTGTCAGCACAGAGCCCAATGCGGGGCTCGAACCCATGAACTGTGAGATCATGACTTGAGCTGAAGTCACATGCTTAACTGACTGAGCCACCCAGGAGCCCCAAAGAGTAACTTTAAAAACAGCTAGACTGAGGATAGTCATATTACATAAAGGGATACAATTATAGGACAGATGTATGATGTCTCAATCAAAATGATTGAGGATAAAAGATTGCTAATTCAGAGTTCTACATATGGCAGAAATCATCTTCAAATGAAAGAAAAATTAAGACATTTTCAGAAACACAAAAATGAGAGATATTGTCTTCAGCAAACTTCCACATCCACATATAGTATGAAAGGTTTTTAGGGAAAAGGGTGATGATATCACATTGAAGCCTTAACATAAAGAATAAAGGGTGATTATATATATGTGTGTGTGTGTATATATATGTGTATTAAAAATATTCTATATTTTTTTTCAAAATCAAGTTACTACTTAGGCAAAATACCATCATTTTATAAGTAAAACAAATGACAAAAATAGCATAAAATATATATGAGGTGTGTAGACTATTGTATTACTCATATTATTAAAAATTAGAAGTGCAAGATGAATTTTTAAATATTTAGAACAATCAGTGTTAAATAAATATAGCTAAAATGACAGAATATAAAATAGAATACTAAAAACATATTCAATATACCTAAAAGAAGTCAAAAACATAGCAATAAAGGAACAAAGCACAATGAGAAAAATATACCACAAATACACCAACATGGTTGACTTAAACTGAACAATGTCTGCCCTTATTTAATTTTAAAAGGCTGTATCATAATAGACACAGATTATAACACAGGGAGAAAAATGCCAGCACTGTTTATAGTATAAATTTACATATATACGTGTGAAAGCAGAGAAGTTAAAAGTAAAATGATTTTAAAAAGATACGTGGTGACAATACTTATAACTCTAAACACTAAGTGTATTATTCAAGTGCTACAGATGGAATGTTTATGTCTCACCAAAATTCATGTTTTAATTATAATCCCAATATGATGGTATTGAGAGGTGGGCTTTTGGATATAATTAGGTCATGAGGGAGGACCCCTCATATGTAGTATTTGTGTCCACATAAAGGAAACCCATTCTTCTTCTGCCATGTAAGGATAAAATAGGAAAATGACCACCTATGAACCAGGAAGTGGGCACTTACCAGACAGGGCATCTGCCAACACCTGGGTTTGGACTTCCCAGCCAAATAAATAATTGAGAAATAAATGTTTGTTATTTAAGCAACCCAGTGTATGTCATCGTTATAATGTCTGAATGGACTAAGAGATTAGGATTCTCTGGAGAAACATAATTGAAGGGACACGTATACACAATTTGGCATATGTTTGACATATATATTATAAGGAATTTACTCACAGGATCATAAAAATGGACAAGTCCAAGGATCTGCAGTTGGCAAGCTGGAGACCCAGAATAGCCAATAATATACCTCCAGTCTGAAAGAAGCCAGTCTCAAGACCCATGAAGAGCTAATATTTCAATTCTAGACTGAAAAGAGGCAAGAAAAAACAATGTCTCTACTTGAATGCAGTTAGGCAGGGGGAGGGTCCGCCCTTTGTTCTATTCAGGCCTTCACATAATTGAGGCCCACATTTGGGAGAACAATCTGCTCATTCAATTAGTTAATATATTAATCTCATCCAGCAATATCCTCACAGGCAACCAAGAATAAGGTTTGACAAAATGTCTGGGCACCTCAAGTTGACAAAAAAACCCCATCCCAATAAGTATAAAATAAGCTATGGGGGGCCTGGGTGGCTCAGTCCGTTAGGCATCAGACTTGGGCTCAAGTCATGATCTCACAGTCCGTGAGTTCAAGACCTGCGTTGGGCATTGTGCTGACAGCTCGGAGCCTGGAACCTGCTTTGGATTCTGTGTCTCCCTCTCTCTGACCCTCCCTCGTTCATGCTCTTTCTCTGTCTCAAAAATAAATAAACATTAAAATTTTTTAAAAAAATATAACAAGCTAATATAGCTATATTGGTATCTGATAATGTAGATTTCAAGACCGTATTTTCAGTGATAAAAATGGACATTCCATAATGATAAAATAATTCACCAAGAAAGCTTAAGAAGCCCAAATAAATACGCACCTAAGGCAAGAACTTCAAAATATATCTAGAAAATGCTAACGGAATCAGAGAAAGATGTATACACACCTACAATCATAATTGATGTTTTAACATCCCTTCCTCAGCAACTGATGGAACTCAGTAAGGATATATGACTTGAACTATACTACCAACAAATTTGACAAAATTGATATATTTTATATAGTGATAGCACCTCTATCACTCTATCACATCACTAATTTTTCTGTAGTGTGCCTAGGATCTACTCTCTTAACAATACTGATGCATATATTTTACAGTAGATCTCCAGGACCTACCTACTAGTCGTAGATTCATACCCTTAAACAACATCTCCTGTACTTTCCCACCCACAAGCATCTGGTAACCACCATTTTACTCCACATTTATGAGTTTGGCTTTTTTAGGTTTTATGTATATGTGACATCATAGACTGTTTATCTGTCTCTAACTTATCTTACCAAAATGTCTCAAGGGCTATCAATATTATCACAAGTGGCAGGATTTCTTTCTCATGGCTGAATTTTACATTTTATACACACACATACACATTCACAAACACCACATTGTATATATTTATCCATTGATTAACACTTATATTGTTTCCACAAAACTGATATTTATAAATTATTAGGCCCAACAGCTGAATAATATATATGCTTGTCAAGTGCACATGGAATGTTAAGCAGTACAGTCTGTTGGCTGGGCCAAAAGACAGATCTCTGTGTTTTCAAAGTAATGAAGTCATACAAAGTAAGTTTTCTAACAGTTAGTTAGAAATAATAACAGTATTAAATTATAAATAAGAATATCTGTAAAATCAAAAATGTTCCAAAATTAAGCAGCACACATCCAAATTCTACAAAGATCAAAAAAGGAATCACAAAGGAAAACAAATATTTTGAGCTTGCTGAAAATGAAAATACATCATATAAAAATTTGTAGATTGCAGCTAAAGCAGTCATTAGATGGAAATGCATTGCAATAGAAGTCTACTTAGAAAGAAAGATTAACATCAATCATTTATGATTCCACGTCAGATGCTAGAAACAGAAGGGAAAATTAAACAATCGCAAAAGAGCAAAGTAATGCAACAGATAACAGATCAAGAAAAAACCAATAATGCCAAAAGTTGGTCTTTGAGATTTTAATTAAATTTATAAACTCTTAGAAAGGATGTTTGGAAATAAAAAATAAAGAGAACTTATCATTGTATCAAATGAAAGATAATACCATTGTGGTGCCTGGGTGGCTCAGTCGGTTAAGTATCCAACTCTTGATTTCAGGTCAGATCCTGGTCTCACAGTTTGTGAGTTTGAGCCCTGCCATCAGGCTCTGCATTTGATAGCACTGAGCCTGCTTGGGATTCTCTCTCTTCCTCTCTCTGCCCCTTTTCCTCTCATGCTCTCCCTCTCAAAATAAATAAACTTAAAAAAAAAAAAACAAATAAAATGCCAAAAATCCATTAGTCATTAAAAGAAATGTAAGGAAGTATTTTGAGAGCTTGCTAACAGTAAGTATGCCAACTTGAATGAAAGACTATTCATCTAAAACAAAATAAAAACAAACAAAATTGAAATAGGAAATTGAGTAATTTAAATATCCTCATATCTATTAAAGACTGCTCTCGGTTAAAAAATCTTCCCAATAAAATTCCGCACCAAGAGAGCTTCAATGGTAAGTTTTATCTATGATAAATGGAAGAAATTATACCAATTTCACATAAATGCTTTAATAAAACAGAAGAGTCCAAAACACTTTTGAAATCATTTTGTATATCCCATTGTTACCCTCATAGTAATGCCTGATAAAGACATTGCAAAAAAAAAAAAAGAAAAAGAAAATTAGAAACATTATCTTTGTGAACATAGGCATCAGAATCCTTTACAAGTTAGCAAATCAAACTCAGCTTCCTACTAATGCCATATATAAAACTCAATGTATTTATTACTGGAATACAAGCTTGGTTCAGCAGTTAAAAATTAACTGTAAAGCAGGATAATGCAGAAATATTATATGATCATTTCCATATGGGTATTTGAAAGTATTTGGAAAATTCAATATAAATTATAATAGAAATCTTATCAAATTAGGAATTGAAAGTATTTCATTCATCTGTTATAGGATATCTATGAAAAACCTATGTCTAACATTGAACTGAATGGTAAAATATTAAGTGTTTTTTCCTAAGATAAAGAAGACATCTATATGTACTTTCACCACCTCTGTTCCATATTGTACTGGAAATCCTAGTTGGCAGTAAGAAAAATACATAAAAGGCATGAAGGGCAAAGGAAAAAGTGAAACTCTCTTTATTGAAAGATGACATGACTGGATAGACAATTCTATGAAATCTATACATAAACACTGTCATGGGTTGAATTATGTCCCTTAAAAATTCATATGCTGAAGTCTTAATCCCAAGTACCTCAGAACATTAGCTTACTTGGAGAGAGGGTCATTGTAGGTGTAATTAGTTAAGACAAGATCATACTGGAGAAAGGGAGGCCCCGATGCTAAATGACCGGTATTCTTAAATAGCTAAAATGATATTCTAAGAGAGCAACAAAGGTGTAAGGCCAACACTATTTCTAGCCGAGATTTTCTATAAAGCTACAGTAACTGAATCAATGTGGAATGAATGAAAAGATAAAAATACAGAGAAAAGAGATTGCAGAAATAGACCCATTACCACTCAAACAACAAACCCCATTCATTTGCTATATTTTTGGTTTAAATCAATGATTCCCAAAATATGCTCCATAGAACATTTCTCTGTTCCTTTTATTAAGAAAGGATGCTGTATTTTGTCAAATGCTTTCTCTGCATCTATTGAGAGGGCCATATGGTTCTTTTCCTTTCTTTTAATGATGTGATGAATCACATTGATTGTTTTGCAGATATAGAACCAGCCCTACATCCCAGGTATAAATCCCACTTGGTAGTGGTGAATCATTTTTTTAATGCATTGTTGGATCCAGTTGGCTAATATCTTGTTGAGGATTTTTGCATCCGTGTTCATCAGGGAAATTGGTCTGTAGTTCTCCTTTTTAGTGGGGTCTCTGTCTGGTTTTGGAATCAAGGTAATGCTGGCTTCATAGAAAGGATTTGGAAGTTTTCATTCCATTTCTATTTTTTGGAACAGCTTCAAGAGAATAGTTTTGGTAGTGTATATGTGTATATGTATATGTGTATATGTATATGTATATATGTATATGTGTATATGTTTCTAGGAATTTGTCCATTTCTTCCAGGTTGCCCATTTTATTGGCATATAATTGCTCATAATATTCTTATTGTTTTTATTTCTGCTGTGTTGGTTGTGATCTCTCCTCTTTCATTCTTGATTTTATTTATTTGGGTCCTTTCCTTTTTCCTTTTGATCAAACTGGCTAGTGGTTTATCAATTTTGTTAATTCTTTCAAAGAACCAGTTTCTGGTTTCATTGATCTGTTCTACTGGTTTTTTGGTTTTGATAGCATTAATTTCTGCTCTCATCTTTATTATTTCCATCTTCTGCTGGTTTGGGGTTTTTCTTGCTGTTCGTTTTCCAGCTCTTTAAGGCATAAGGTTAGGTTGTGTATCAGAGATCTTTCTTCCTTCTTTAGGAAGGCCTGGATTGCTATATACTTCCCTCTTATGACTGCCTTTGCTGTGTTCCAGAGATCCTGGGTTCTCTGTTCCTTTTAACAAGGAAGCTTCTTTCTCTGTTACCTTTCAACAAGATTTCAAAAAATCTTATGAGCAAATAGCTTTGCAAGACTGGGGTACAATAATAACATAGGTTTCCTTATTATAGGGGTTCATAGGACCTTAATATATAAACGTACTGTTAAAATCTCTAAAGAATGTGTAGAGATTCCCATATTTATTTGGCTTTGGAAAGTGTTCCTGTCAGCTTATCCCATGGGGGAGTATTTCAAGGAAAACTGTTTGAGGAACAATGGACTAGCTTTGTTAATTATCTACAAAGGGGAAAAGAAAATCTCCTCGATAAATGGTGCTGGGAAAACTGGATATTCGCATGCAAAAGAACAAAATTGAACCTTATCTCACACCACACACAGAAATCAACTCAAAACAGATTAAAGATTTAAATGTAGAACCGAGGGGCGCCTGGGTGACTCTCAAGGTTCCTTGGTTCAGGCTCCACTGGGCTCTGTGACTATAGTAGTTCAGAGCCTGGAGCCTGCTTCCAATTCTGTGTTTCCCTCTCTTTCTGCTCCCTCCTCTGCTTGTGCTCTGTCAAAAATAAACATTAAACATAAAACATAAAACTGCAAAACTGTTAGAAGAAATTTCAAAGAAAAGCTCCTTGACATTGGGCATGGGAATGATTTTTGCATACAACACAAAAAGCTCAGGTAACAGAAGCAAAAATAAATGAGTGAGACTACATCAAACTAAAATCTTCTGCACAGCAAAACAAACAGTCAACGCTGTAAAAGGGCAACTTATGATTTGGGAAGAAATATTTGCAAATTGTATCTGGTAAGAAGTTAATATCCAAAATGTATAAAGAGTGCATATAGTCTACGGCCATACCTCCCTGAACGCCCGATCTCATCTGATCTCGGAAGCTAAGCGGGGTCAGGCCTGGTTAGTACTTGGATGGGAAGAGTGCATATAATTCAATAGCAGTAATCAAATGATCCAATTTTAAAAAGTGAACAAAGGACCTAAATACATATTTTCCAAAAAGACATACAAATGGCCAACAGGTACATGAAAAGATAGTCAAGGAGCGCTTGGGTGGCTCAGTTGATTAAGCATCCAATTCTTGATTTTGGCTCAGGTCATGATCTCGTGGTTCATGGGATCAAACCCTGTATTGGGCTCTGCGTGGACAGCGTGGAGCCTGCTTGGGATTCTCTCCCTCTCTCTCTCTGCCCCTCCCCTGTGTGTGCATGTGTTCTCTCTCTCTCTCTCTCTCTTTCTCTCTGAAAGTAAACTTTTTAAAAAGTAGTATCACTAATCATCAGGGAAATGCAAATCATAGCTATAATGAGGTAACAGCTCATACTTGTTAGGATGGTTATAAAAAAAATAAAAGACAACAAGTGTTAGGATATGGAGAATTTGGAACACTTGTACACTGTTGATGGAAACAGATCTTACAGCCATTATGAAAATGAGTATGTCAGTTCCTCAAAAAACTAAAAATAGAACATCATATGATCCAGCAATCCCACTGTGGATATATGCCCAAAGGAAATGAAATCAGTACTTTAAATAGATATTTGCCCTTCCATGTTCATTGTAGCATTATGCACTATAGGCAAGATATAGAAATAACCTCAGTACCGGTCAATGACCAAATAAAGAAAATGTGGCATATATATACAATGGAATATTATTCAGCATAAAATAAAAAAGATAACTGCCATTATTAGATAACTGCCATTAGTAACAGCACAGACAACTCTGGAGGACACTATTTTAAGCGAAATAAGCGAGACACAGAAAGAGCTGCTTGATCTCACTTCTATTTGGAATCTAAAAATGTTAAATACATAGAAGCAGGAAGTAGAATGGTGGTTATCAGGAGCAGGGAGAAGGGAAAAAATGGGGACATTGTGGTTAAAGAGTACACAGTTGTAGTCATGTAAGACGAGTATGTCTACAGATATAATGGCCATCATGATAATGTACTGTACTGAATACTGGGAATTTGCTAAAAGAATAGATTTCAGGTATTCTCATAATGCACAAAAGAATTTATGTGAGGAAATTGTAATAATGATATCACTATATATATACATATACATATGTACACATATATATATACATATCCATTTATATACATATATATCAAACCATAATATTTTACTCAAGTATATATTTTATTAAAATAAATACACAAACTACTCAGAATGTTACAAAACATTGCATAAAAAGCTAACCTTTATTAATGAAGATATTGTAATAACAGATTTTGAATGCTGATTCAATTTAATTTAGGAATCCTTTTAAATAAGCATTAAGGGAAAATTATGACATGGGTGAAAATTTTATATTATAGATTTTATGCCTACACAGCATTACTACCTGTCCTTTCTCATTACTATAGGTTATGTATTAAAATAGAACTTGTTCAGAGTATTGCTATTTGATATTAGAGGAGGCAGAAAATCAACCATAATGTTACTTATGCTAATAATGTCAGAGATGGATTTTTAATTAGTGTAATAATGATTTTTCTATAAATGATACTGTAATTCATTGAAATGGTATTTAAATCATTATTGCTTTTGAATTAATTTTTAATAATAAAGACTACCTTATGTCATAAGATATTTGATTAAAGACTAACATAATTTGAATAGAGTGTGCTTAATCAAGTGTGCTCACTTGGTAAATACCAAATCATATTTCGTTAGGTCAATGAATTACACAAAAGCATTCAGATGGTTTGAAAGAACTATCACTGAAAACTCTATATTTAATGTCCTCATGTATTCATACCCTAGGAATGGTAAAATTATTATCAGTACTCTACTGTCTCAGCTAGTAAACATTTCTGATCTTAGAAATTTCAGAGTATTAAGAGCCCATATAGACTTTTATAAACATTTCCAAATGTCTTAAACATTCCCCATTCATGCACATTATTTGGACAAGTTCAAATAGAACACTTTAAGAACTAATCGGCAGTGCGGTCTGCTTTCAGAGTGATTGAAGTGTTCTAAGATTATGTTGTGGTGATGATAGCAAAGCTCTGTAAATATGAAAGTTAATCTTTGAAATGGATTATTTTCAGGGCATGTAGATTATAGCTCATAAAGCTATTGTTAAAAATAAACCAATCATGCAGACTTTGAATAAATGTGCTTTTAAGATGCCTTTAGAAACACCAGGAAAGGGATGTCTGGGTGGCACAGTTGGTTAAGTGTTTGACTTTGGTTCAGGTCATGATCTCATGGTTTGTGAGCCCGAGCCCTGCATTGGGCTCGCTCTCAGCACAGACCTGCTTCAGATACTCTCTCCCTCTCTCTCTCTCCCTGCCCCTTCCCTGATCACTCTCATGCTGCCTCTCTAAAATAAACATTAAAAAAAATCAACTACACCTCTCTTTAAAAAAAAAAAACTAGGAAAAATAACAGTCAAAAAAATGAGGAGAATCTCATTGAGCATAAATATTACTGCTTGTATTGTCATTCACAATATATCCCCTGTCAAATATCTTGTTGTTTTGAATGTTTTTGCTATTGTTGCTACTGTTATTCATATTGGTGTTGACGAATATACTGCTACTGCCAGAGAAATGCTGAGAAACAAGCTAATGTTCTCTGCTATTTCATTATGAATAAGATCAAGATGCTGACAGGTACTGAAAAGTGTTGCATAGGCATCAATTAATAGAGACACTTATGCATCTGAGAGATTTTTCCCTTAGGATTTAATTATCTTTTCCATATTTGTTATGTAAACAACAGATGACATGATAGGAGAAATGTCAGTCTAAAATTGTCCTTCCTATTTATGAATTATCACATTATTTTATCTATATTTATTTCTTGATAGTGAGGTACCTTTAATTTATGTTTATTTACACATTTATCTTATTTCCTCCATGATATATGAACTCATTGAGGGAAACAGATGCATTCTGTTTATCTTTATGCCTTTTAAAAACTCCAGAAAATTTTGCAAATAGAATACTCAGTAAACATATGTTGTATTAATGTAAGAAACTCCTTATAAAGAAAGCATATGGATCATTTCTGCTGCAATATGCTAAGATCTTTAAAACAACAACAAAAAACAACACTTACTATTCACAACACTTACTATTGAACTCTATTATTATTAAAATACTTTTGTGACATATAAATGATTTGATTAGCCTTTATTGTGGTTTGGTTTTAAATTTTGGAATATAAATATTTACAAAACCAATTTTTTCCTTTCTCCTAATTATTAAAGAAATTGGGTCACATATCATAGTCCTTTAAAAAGAGCTTTAACTTAAAAACAGTAATACACTGATGCTAGAATATGGAAATTTTAAAGTAATTTAACCTAAGTTAACTGTCTTATGAATTTAAATGATAGGAAAATTATTTCCCTATTCCAATTCTAGCATTATATTTTGTGTGACATCTAACAGTTTATGTTAATTCAGTAATTTTGATTTGTATACATCAAACTGATTTATGAAATGGTTGAATACCAAAAAAAAAAAAAATCATGTCAGCAAATAGCCTATAATATGATTTAGTAGGCTTATGAACTAAATTTCGAATATAGATTCTACATATTTCAATCAAAGATGAAAAAGCAATACAATCATTATTATAGATACAAATGCCTAGTCCTTGGGAGTTAAGACTTTACCTATTTTGTGAAGGCACATAGAGTGTTCTACTCAAAAGGCAGTATCCTAGAGCTATATAAATAAGTTCATGAGAGCATTTTGTAGAACAGCCCATACATTGATAATAATTAGGTATTTTACAATTATGTTTGTATGTAAGGGTGAGTGGATTCAGTGGTTTACCTAATGTCACATAATGTGTCACACGCATTGTAAATTTTACTTCCTACATTTCAAACTAAATAACAACATCATAGTTTCAGTTAGTATTTTCACAACCAAAATTTCAAATTCTGGCTCTTAAACCCATTTTGAATATTAAAAATGCCATGATTGCCTTTGAATTTAATAAAGCGGTATTATGTTCCTCATCCGTGGCTATGCATATCACTAAGAAGAAAAGCCAGCTCTATTATGGCACTGAAATAAAACACATTGGTGGACATTACTCTTTAATTGTAAGAGTTATTGTAATGAAAGTAAAATCATTTTGACATAAATAATGAAATTTTATCTGGGTAATATTAGCTATGTACCATAGACTTACTTTCTGCTAAACTTCTCATCTTTTGTTTTGCTTTAATATCCCGTTAGGTAATTATTTAATTTATATTAAATACTTGTAGGTTATTTCTACTTTAGAGAATTTTATGTAAAATTTCCAAGTTGTATTTTTACCGCTGCTTTTGACCAAAAAGCACACTTTAATGCCCTACTAAAAGTGGATAAATACATTGGGTTTATTTACACATTTTTAAATTATGTGTTTAATCCAAATGATGTTAAAATATTAAAGATAAAATTCTTTAGTAGTTGTGTTTTAAAAGATGAGTAAATCATGAGTGAAACCTTTATTAAAACTTAAATGATTAAAACAATCTTTCTTTTTTGGCAGTTAATAGAATTAACAATAAAATCTGATCTGTTTGGTCCAGCATCACATTTTTTAAAGTGTTCTCTGAAAAAAAAAAAAGTATTCTTTGAATAAAACAAAATCCTATAAATACAAACCTAGAGTATAGGACACAGAGATATAGAAAAAGAAACAATTCCTGTTTATTCTCAGTTTTCAGAGAAAGAAACCACAATGGACCTTACTGTCAAACACACACATTTAATTCATGGACCAAATTTATGTCTCCTTTCATACGACGGCAATCTGGGCCTGAAAACTTAAGTAGGAATCTTGTATCTCTTTCCCTTAAGGATACAACCATGTGAGAGAAAGAAAGAGAAAAATACCTTAAGTTCTCCTTCCTGAATCTCATCTTGTTCTTTCTTTTCTTTTCTGTAATAAAAGCAGCCTCAAAGTGTGTGACATTGCTTTCTTTAAATGAACCTCCAGGAAAAAATGGCTTCTGGATGCACAGTCCTATTTACCTTTCTCAGGTTAAAATTAATTTCATTCCTGTAGCAAAAAATGTCTCCCTGATATTTGTGCTGCCTTCACCTGGACACAGTAGAAATGGCAGAAAAAGGAAAGGATAAGATGTATGGCCTTAACTCTTCTCTTTTTTCTGGAGATAAGTGTATAGCCATGAGACTACCACCATGATCTATGCCATAAAATTATCCATCACCTTCCAAAGTTTCCTCCAACCCTCTTTATTATCTTTTGGGTGATAGGAACACTTAACATAAGATCTACCCTTATAGCTATTTAAATATTCAAGACAGTACTATATAGACTCTGATGTACAGTTGATCTCTTGGTGTAGCCACTATGGAACACATTATGGAAGTTCCTCAAAAAAAAAAAAATTACCATATGATGCAGAAATCCCACTTCAAGGTATATAGTCCAAAGAATTGAAATGAGGATCTCAAAGAGATATCAACACTCTCACATTCATTGAGCATTATTCACAATAGCCCAGAAAGAATAGAAACAAACTAAATGTCCATCAGTGGATGACCAGGTAAGAAAATGTGGAATATACATACAATTGAATATTATTCAGCCCTAAAAAAGAAGATAATCCTACCATTTGCAAAAAAAAAAAAAAAAAAAAAATGAATCTGGACATTATGCTACATGAAATAAGCCAGATACTAAAGGACAAGTGCTACATATTACCACTTAGCTCTTTTTTATTGTTTCCAGTATAGTCTTTCAGATTTTTTGTCAGATTTCCCTCTCAGGATTTCATACTATAGATATTATTATAAATTGCATAATTCTGTTGATTTTAGTTTCTAATGATTTGTTATCATTATATATAGTATTTAGGAGTGCTTGGGTGGCTCAGTCGGTTGAGCATCTGATTTTGGCTCAGATCATGACCTCACAGTTCGTGAGTTTGAGCCCCGCATCAGGCTCTGTGCTGACAACTCAGAGCCTGAAGCCTGCTTCAGATTCTCTGTCTCCCTCTCTCTCTGCCCCTTCCCCACTTGTACTCTCTCTCTGTCTCTCAAAAATAAGTAAATGTTAAATTTTTTAAATTAAAAATATATAGTTGATATTTTTTTAATTTTATATCCTATAACCTTACTAATATCACTTTTTAGCTTTTAATATATTCAGTTGGATCTTATACATAGAATATTGCCTACAAATAAAGATAGTATTTTTGCTTGTTTGTTTCTATTCTGGATAACTTTTATTCATTTTTCTTACTGCACCAGCTATAATGTCTAGTGCAGTGCTCAGTAAATGTGGTGAGAGCACATATTGTAGCCATTCTCCTGATCTTAGAGGTGACAGTCTCCATAATTAAATATTATGTACATAAATAGATGCCAGATTTTGTCGAATACTCTTTCTGCATCAATTACAATTACCCTATGGTTTTTCTTTTGCAGTCAACATGGTGAATTACATTCATTAAATGTTTAATGTTTTAAGACCCTGTATACCTGGGATAACTTCCAATGGGTTATGATGTATTATCCTTTTTATATATTGTTGAATTCCATCTGCCAGAATTTCATTGTAGAATCTACTTATACATATAGGATTATATGACTTTATATCCAAACTCACTGTTCATTTTTTTTTAATTCTTGTTTCTCTCATCGTTTAATTTTAAATACTTTCTGCTGTGATGTCTTTAAGTGGATAGTCCGCCATGAATATACCATTCAGTGAGCGTTTCATCTCACAGATTACAGTTTCAATTTCTAAGGGTTTCGAGTCACTGTTTGTATCTTCCATTTGTTTCCACTTAATTTTTTGAATATGTTGAATACAAAGAAACTGTTATAACATTCTTGTATGTAAATACTAAAATATATTTTAGTTCAGAGTTTGTTAATAGATTTATCGGTCTTTTCGTTATGAATGTGCCCTTTATGCATGGCTAGTAAAGTTTGTTGAGTTTAGACTTTATTTACTTATTTATTTATGGTGCAGGATAGTTTTAGAATCCTATAAATGTCCGTGTGCTTTGTTTGGAATTCAATAACTTAGTTAGAAAAAGCTCTATCCTTTGAATCTTGTTTCAAACATTTATCAAGCAGTACCAGAACAATGCTTAGCCTCAGGCTAGTTACTCCCCATTCATCAGCTAGGAGTCTTTGGTATATTTACTCAATTCTTTCTTAATCTTGAGGCTTTCTATTCTAGCTGTTGAGAATTGACCATATTCCTGGCCCCGTGTGAATTCTAGGCACTCTGTATCCCCTAATAACAGCTAGTCTCTAGAATCTCTCTAGCCTCAAGTAGCTTCTTGCATTCACAAGTCATCTGTTTTCTGCGAGTCGTTAGGAGTGCTGTTTCTGTGCAAGTCTCTGTATTGCAGGTCTTGGGAGTTCTAGACCTTCTGATCTACCTGTGCTCTCAGCTCTAATTCTTCATCTCCCGAACAGAGCTGGGCTTTGCCTGGGTTCTCTGCTTGTCATGACCTAGGAATTCATTCGAGATAGTACATTTGGCTGATCATAGGGTTCACCTTGTTTACTTTCTACTTCATCTCATGGATCTCTGCCCTTCATTGCCTGATATCTAGTGTTCTTAAAACCATTGTTCTGTTAATTTGGCTCATCGTTCTGTTGCTTCAGATGGTAAAGCCAACCTAGTCCCCGTTGTTTTATTCTTACTGGAAACATTCTTACTATTAAAAAAGTTTTTTTTTTGCTTGAAAATATATTGATTTATACAAAGACTCAGAGTATTTAAATATAATAAGAACATCTCTGTCTCAAACATAGTTTACCAATAGGACACTTCAAAATAATGACTTTGAGAAAAGAATTTGTTTGAATTTATTTTTAATATACTTTTAATAGTGTAGTCCAACCATGACAAAATATATGATAGCCCAATAAATTCAACTTATACTTAAAAAATATCCTAGGGTTATACATAGATTTTGTTTTAGTGACTAGGTTTAAAATAGACAAGGGAATATTGTCCTTTGTTAAAGGTAAAAATCATTACAAAAGTGAAGTGCTCTTATAATATATGACTAAATTTATCTATTTTTATCTAACTTTATGAAAAATCTTTAACTTTCTTCCCTTAAATGTTGTTCCAAAGTAAACAGAGTACATACACGGACATAAAACTAAGTTGTTTTTTTAATCTGAAACAGATATTCCTTGCAGAAATTTTAAAGACAAAGCATCTTTTAATATTTATCATTTTAGTTGGACATTTATTTGGCTTTTTCAGGATGGGGAAAAAGTAAGAATTAGAAAGTACTTGTCGGGGCGCCTGGGTGGCGCAGTCGGTTAAGCGTCCGACTTCAGCCAGGTCACGATCTCGCCGTCCGTGAGTTCGAGCCCCGCGTCGGGCTCTGGGCTGATGGCTCAGAGCCTGGAGCCTGTTTCCGATTCTGTGTCTCCCTCTCTCTCTGCCCCTCCCCCGTTCATGCTCTGTCTCTCTGTGTCCCAAAAATAAATAAAGGTTGAAAAAAAAAAAAAAAAAAAAGAAAGTACTTGTCTTCTCCTGATAGAACTGTAACATAGAAGAAAGAAGCTGTTGTATCTTTTGAGTAGTGACAGCACAAAAGAAGATTGCAAAGCAGGTGACATAGGTGACATTAGGTTTCAACCCTTTTTATCACCTTTTGCCACGACTACTTTTTACCACCTGCTGTTTTTACTCTTTCCTCGTTGGGTATCATGTACCCGGATCACAATCAGATCTTCCTTTACTTACAGTGCAGAATCAAAACAAGGTACTAAATAACCACTTTCAGTTCCATTGACAGTAATGCTGTGCAGAAAAGAAACTTTTAGGTCACAGTAATAACACTGAAATAGAAGTAGACGAAATTGACAAGGGTGGAGGAGATGGCTTTTAGTTGCCTTTTTTCTTGTATATATTCAAGTGAAGTATTATATGTAATTCAATCCTATATTATATGAAATGGAATATAAATATAAGCCATAGGATTACTTCTGTTACATCCCAAGGTTTTACAGAATTATTTACAATAATCACAATAGGTATTCTATTCATTAATTCTAGCCAATAATTTTTTTAATGTTTATTTATTTTTGAGACAGAGACAGAGTGAGAGCAGGGGAGGAGCAGAGAGAGAGGGAGACACAGAATCCGAAGCAGGCTCCAGGCTCTGAGCGGTCAGCACTGAGCCTGACATGGGGCTCAAACCCATGAACTGCAAGATCATGACCTGAGCCGAAGTCAGAAGCTCAACCAACAGAGCCACGCAGGCATCCCTCAAGCCAATAATTTCAAATGAATCATCTTATACAGAAGAAATTATAGAAGAAACTGTTAAACATTTTGTATGATATTTTGTGATATACAAATTCTTACATTCTTAGAGACTATCTGGGGGACAATTCCTTTTTTAAAGCTCACCATATATGTTTTCCTTGATTTCACTATACTCTGCCTCTTGTAAAATAATTTTCTTAGCAAATCAGGAGCTAAATAAGAATTTGAAGTTATCCTAAAGCAGAGACCCCTCTTGAATATTAATATGCAAAAATATGTAACTCAGGCTCTGTCTCACTTTGAATTTTTCCTTGTGGATTTTTTTTAATCCATGTTAATATGATATAGATAAAATAAATGAGATACTTTCTATATTTAGTCAAGACTTCCCTATCACCTCTCATAAAAACTTAGCTAATATTCTATGAAAAAAACACAGAAATTATTAAATATCCCTCAGGCACCTCTGAACATGTGCTTTCATATTTGTATTAACTATCTCAGATACAGGCTTCCAGTTATAATGAAGAGCATCTCTTCCTTTTTTTTAATATGTAGATGGAAATTTCTGAGAAGCCAATTAATCTCAGAAGATACAGAGTGGTTGTTTTAGAATTGATATCGAAATGATAAATTCATTCCCCAACAGCTATTTCAAAAAGACATATACCTTTAGGAACAATGGCATAGTCTAATCTCATTTAAGATAAATTTTAGGTTCTATTATTTCAGGTTCATCACATTTTTCTATAATTTAAATGATAAAATATGCCCTGGAGGAAAACTAAGTTCCCAGTCAAATAAGACAGACCAGGCTTTTGAAACACACTGTTATGTTAATATTTTCTCCATAAATTTATTATGAATAATGATTCATTTTCTTTGGAATTAAGGAGCTATAATGCAGTTCCATTTGTCTTCCTGGATAATATTCTCTTTCTCTTGCTTTTCAGCCTTAGTCCTCAGGCTATAAAGAGACACTACATAATGAATTTTTATTTGGTAACTCTAAAAACTTTTGAAATGGTACAAACTAAATTCATGTTACTAGGCAAAATGCTAGATGCATACATACATATGGATCTATGCTTCATAAGCTAGAGATAACTCCTATTTCCTCTGTCATTTAAACTGAAGGTGGTAAACATTAGTTGGATGACTTGATTTTATAAAATCTGGGTTTCTTGGAGATGGCTAAAATTTCATTATATTTTATCACCTTCCACCAGGTTAAGATAGAAATTCATAATTGTCTTATATTAGAAACTGTACTCCTGACAGAAGCTTATTTCTGTGACCCTACTCTCAGAGCTGGTAGTGCAGTTGATGTAATATTTATGGAGAAAATAGAGAACCAGCCTCTTTTGTATTGAGTTTTCAAGTTGAAGGATAGTAGCCCTGACACAAAGAGCAAGGCTCAATGGCAGACAAGATATGAGCCACGTGCAACCTACCATGTACAAGCTAAACTTACACATCATTATCTTTCAATGAAGCCAACAGTGAGGACAGAAGAAATGTGTACAATGTTCTCTACAATCAACCCAAATTTACAGATTTCCTTTACATTGAAAGTGATTGTCAATGTAATTTTCTTGACCATTTCTTTCTCAGGAAGCAATTACATTTTTATGTGTAACTTCCATCTCTCTGGTCACTTTCATTTGAGTGTTGTATCCATCCTGTAAACTGAATCCATCCTAAAATTAAGGTGATTATAAATTTTCCATCCAATCCCATTAGCTCTTCCTTTCCTGGGTTCTCTGGCAAACCAAACCAACTTCTCTGTTTTCCCTAGTAGCATCACTCTCTTAGTGCCTGAAGTGAAAAGTCACAAATACATTTTATCCTTGTACTAAATTATCCAATGTGTTTCCAAATGCTCTACGAATCAGTCACAAAAGAACAATGGAGAACTCACACATACATGGAAGTTAAACAACACATAATTATACCACCACTGAGCCAAAGAGAAAATCAGAAGGAAAAGTAGAAAGTATTTCGAGCCAAATGAAACAAAAACATAACAGAGCAGTAAAAGTAGTACGGAGAGAGAAATTTATAGTGAAAAACACCTACATTCAAAAAAAAAAAAACAATAAAGAACTCAGACAACCTAACTTTACACCTCAGGAGTTAGAAAAAGACAAACTAAGTCCAAAGTTAGCAGAAAGAAGGAAATAAAGCTGCGAGCAGAAAGAAATCAGAATATGAAAACAATAGAAAAAATGACAAAACTAAGACATAATTTTTGAATAAACAATTTTGATAAACAAAACTGACAAACCCTCAGCTAGACTAACGAAGAAAAAAAGAGAAAAGACTCAAAGAAATAAAATCAAAAATGAAAGAAGAAACATCACAATTGATGCCACAGAAATAACAAAAAGTCAAAAGGGGTTATTATGAACAATTATACACCAACAAATTGAACAACCTAAAAGACATGGATTAATTCCTGGAACATACAATGTACCAAGCCTGAATTAAGAAGAAATAGGACACTTTAACAGACCAATAACAAATAAGGAGATTAACTCAGTAATCAAAAGCCTCCCAAAAATGAAAGCCCAGGACCAGATGGCTTCACAGGTGAATTATACCAAACATTTAAAGAAGAATTAATACCAGGGCACCTGGGTGGCTCAGTCTGTTAAGCGTCTGATTCTTGATCTCAGCTCAGGTCATGATCTCTCAACTTCATAGGTTCAGGCCCCACGTTGGGCTCTGTGCTGACAGTGCTGAGCCTGCTTGAGATTCTCTCTCTCTTCCTCTCTCCCTGTCTCTCCCTGCCACTCACTATCTCTGTCTCTCTCAAAATAAATAAATAAAATATAAAGAAGAATTAATAACCAATCCTTCTTAAACTCTTCCAAAAAAGAAGTAGAAGAGGAAAGTACACTTCCAAACTCATTTTATGAGGCCAGCATCACCTTGACAAAGACACCAAGACACCAGAAGTAAAGAAAACTATAGGTGAATATCCTAATGAAGGTGGATGCAGAAATTCTCAACAAGATATTAGCAAACCACATTTAATATCACATTACAAAAATCATGCACCATGACCAAGTGGGATATATCTTTGTGATGCAAGGATGGTTCAACATATACAATGAATTAATGTGATATATAACAATTAAGGATAAGTATCACATAATCATCTTAATAGATGCAGAAAAAGCTTTTGATAAAATTCATTACTGTTTCATGAAAAGAAACTCTGAATAAATTAGGTATAGAAAGAATTTACCTCAACACAATAAAAGCCATATATCAAAATCCCACAACAAACATCATACTCAATGGTAAAAACAGAGTTTTCTCTAAGATCTGGAACAAGGCAAGGATGCCCACTTTGCCACTTCTATTCAACATAGTACCGGCCATCCTAGTCAAAGCAATTAAATAGGAAAAAGAAAAAGAATCCATTTTTTCTTGAAAGTTCTTATATGTACCCTTCCCTTTGTATTCATTACAACTGCCACTGGCATAGTCCAGAATCTTAATACTGCCTATTCAGAATACTTCAGTGTCTCTACACTGGTGTTCCCACTGCCAATCCTTAACTCCTAGGGTCTCTTCCCTCCCCTGGATTAGACTTCTAAATGCTAATGAATGTCATTACATTCATCCTCTGATTTTAAAAGGCTGTCATAGCACCTATCATGTCGCAAAATAAAGGCCATGAGATTTTGCATTGCCTCGATGGTATGCAATAATCTCTCCTTATCTTCTCTATTTGTCTGCCAATTTGTAAGGTGGCCTTGTAATATGAGCAACCAGAAACAAACCAGATCAAACCATTAGCCTGTCTCCTGCCCAGTGCCAGAGACAATGTAAATATGTCTATAGATATAACAGTGTAGCATTATTATGAAAACAAAAGTTCATAGAGAAAAATGCAGCGTTTATAATCTTCCAATATTCTAGTTTCTTTTTGTGCTGTAAGTATATTTTTTGAAGACTTTGAACTTAATGTGTGGGCTGTCAGTTTATAGAATTCTAAAGGCGAAACTGTGACAAATAATGTGTATGTTGTATGCATATTTGAAAACTGAAATGTGAATGGGATAATCATGTTCCTTTGAACATCTTTAAAATGTACATATACCAGGAAATTCAGACTTCTTTCTTAAGTTCTGTAATTCTACTCACTGCAATTTTTCATGCTAAAGATTCTAAGGTAAAAATAGACATCTGATGACTTAAGTAGAAGGCATATTTTGCAATAAATTTCAAAATCTCTAAATTCATAAATATATTCCAGTAATGCTATTATTGCATATAAATATTCAGTTCACATTAATACTATAGTAATTTTGTAGTGAAATACTGTTTAAATTGTAAATATTATGCATCCATAAAAATAGCCATTATAATCCATGGTTTTGATATTATAAATTATATTAGTAAATCTTTAAGTGATATTTCACACTCATCTGATCACTATAAAGTTTATTTCAGGTTAACAAATTGTTATAAAATATTTTGTATATTTAAAACATGGTAAACTAGGTATGTATTAAAAGGTATATAAGATGTTCCTTATATTTCCCTGTTCATTTTCCATTTGATATTTTAATAAATAAAATACTGGCATTTGAATACATTGTAGCAATTCCCTTAAACTAAGGTATTAAAACATAAGACATCTCTCAAATATTTGATTATCTCCCTCACTACACTGACACATGTTAAACTGTAATATTTGAACAATGTACTAATAACATTCTGGTGAGATGAGTTGTTCATAAGACCTTGTTAACAATTTCCCTGCTAGAAATAGAATAGCAAGGAAAAGAAAATGGGGGGGGGTGTGGTGGTGCCTGGGTGGCTCAGTCGGTTGAGTGTCCGACTTCAGCTCAGGTCATGATCTCGTGGCGGCTTGTGAGTTCGAGCCCCGCGTCAGGCTCTGTGCTGACAGCTAGGAGCCTGGAGCCTGCTTTAGATTCTGTGTCCCTCTCTCTCTCTGCCCCTCCCTCACTCAAGCTCTGTCTCTCACTCTCTCAAGAATAAATAAAACATTAAAATTTTTTTTCATTAAAAAAAAAGAAAATGGAAATCCTACCACATAGCCATGTTTTCTAGTTTGGAATCATAAACTTCTATCTTTATCGAATACAGATACGACCCACAGAATGTCACGCTTATGAACACACAAGTACATAATTATACACTATATTAAATCAGATACAAGGCCAGATATGTGGCCTTATAAATACTCTGTATTTTGTGTGCAATGTGATTTTTTTTTTAATAGAACTCACAGCAGTGGAGACCCTCTGCCCTATCTGTGGTGGAAATTCTGCTCCAGATTCTCTGCTCAGATGCAGTGACTTTCAGTCTCTATGAATTTGATTACACTGAATATCTCATTGATGTGGATCATGCAGTTTTCAGCTTTTTGTGAATGCCTTATTTCACTCAGCATAACATCCTCAAAATTAATCAATGTTGAAGCATGGGTCAGAATGTCCTTTATTTTTTTAAGCTAAATAATGTTTTGTTGTATGTATATGCCACATTTTGTTTATCCATTCATCCATCATTGGACCCTTGGGGTGCTTCCATTTTGGCTATTGTGAATAATGCTATGATCGTAGGTGTTCTATCCTTAGGAAAATGTATTTTTTTGTTAATTCTACACATGTATGCACCCTCCTTGTCATGAAGATGAATACATGAATGCTGTGGTAGCAGATGAATAAGGGACACTTGTTTTCCAAACTTCCCCGAATCCCAGTTCATCATATGAAACAGTTGATCAATTGTGAATTTTTTTATTATGGATTATGGATGGAATATTTTCTGTTTGAAACTTGGAAAGATGGAAAGAATCTAATATTATACTGACTTTTACTATTAGGGTCAAGTAGAAACACACACACACAAAATAATGTTTGTGGGGGCACCTGGGTGGCTCAGTCGGTTGAGCGTCCGACTTCGGCTCAGGTCATGATCTCAAGGTTTGTGAGTTCGAGCCCTGTGTCGGGCTCTGTGCTGACAGCTCAGAGCCTGGAGCCTGCTTCTGTGTCTCCCTCTCTTTCTGCCCTTCCCCCACTCATGCTCTCTGTCTCAGAAATATTAAAAAAATTTTTTTTAAATAATAATGGTTGTGCATTTGACCACGGTTACTACTATTTAACAAATAAGATTATTTTTTGCTTTTAAAATATTGCTTTGTATTTGATTCTGTTTTGAACTTATGCTATATATTTCCCCAAGTTGTATAGCAAGATAAAACTTGATGTAGTGCAAAATATGAGCGCTAAGTGAGCACTATTCCAGCAGTGAGAGGCAGTGTTATCTTTTAAAATGTTAATTCTAATGTGTAAGATTTGTTTCATTAAAATAGCTTAATCTTGTGAGTTGTTTCATTGTTTCAGAAAATTCCATTAAAATATAACAGAACCAATATAAAAGCAAAATCTAATCTCAAATTTACTGCCCAGCATTTTCTTTTAAAGCCATATCTGTGTCTGTTACTTGTCATAAAATAAAAAATGGGAAGTGGACTCCATCTAGAATAGTAATGTACACTTATCAGGAAATTAATAGATTGAAACATATACTGTGTTGTGGAATTTGCCAATATTCACTTAAGCAGAATTCCCAAGAAAAAGTTTTATTAGAGTTAAGCCAACATCAACACATCCTCATTCATAACGATTATATTCTGGGAGCCCATAAAGTGTAACATACCAGTTACATATCAGAGGATTATAGTTACTAGCGTAAAGATATATTCTCCATTATTTTTTTTCCTTTGGGAAACTAACTAAAGATGTGGACATATCCTAGATTATAAAGTTCTACTTTCAAACAGAAACTGCTGGATTTTTCTTCCCAGGAATCTCTTAAAGAGAGATAACTCTGTTGGGTACTTTGTGTTTTATGCTTACTTCTCCCTTCTTGCTTCTGACAACATAGGTTTGATGACTAGAGTTACATTGGCTGTCTCATGAAAATGAGTCAGTTCTTGTGTTTGGAAACATCACAAAAACCGTAGTACAGGTTAAAAAAGATAGGATTCCTGATGATTCTAAAGACTGCATAAAAACCATATCAACCCTGGTCTCCCTACATCTGGAATCCTTTTACTTAAGCAAAACATTACAAATATACTTTTTTTTTTGTGTGTGTGTGACTGTTTTTTGATGTTAAGTGGAATGAATTTAATTGTAACTCATATAATTTCATACCTGGAAGTGTGTATTGCAATGAACATATCATCAACCACAGAACTGACTGGAGATATGATAAGACAAATACTAAGCATTCAGACGTCGTGAACTAAAGAATTAATAAATCTTGTGTGATAGCAAAATATTTGTTCAAATGTTGCATCATGTATACTTAAAGGAAGAGATAACATGCAAAACAGGGCTGTAATATTACAACTTCTGCTATCATAGAAGAAAATAAAAGTATAACACACGCTCAATTTTCTATGTTACTTTCAGTTAATAAATTGAAGTTAGAGCTAGAAGGGAAAGTAAGCAGAGATCAAATAAATAACACAGAATCTATCTTCCAATGGCTGCCAGTCTAATTTCACTAGGCTTCATTAATTTGGAATCTAGCTGGGGTACAAAAAAGGATTGAATTCTGTATTTGAACCTGATGCATTTATCAAGTCCAGATGTTAAAGGCCAAACCCTTAGAAACAACATTCTTAGTGTTCTCTTGCTAGACAACAGGAGTAAACACACTGATGAGGGTAGAAATTAAAGGCATTCCAAACGAAGCCTGCTTTTTCAAGTGGATTCAAAATAGCCCATCACTTTAATGAATAGGAGATGGGAATAATATAAAACTCGGTAAATAAAAAGTGAAAATGTTCAGGCTTCACTGTATCTGGACAAGAACTGCAGCTATGATTACTAATACAGGAAGCTGATTAGAAGGAATACATGAGACAATTTCTAATGTTTGTAAATACTTTTATAGCCAATAAAACAGCCTTAATTTTTCTAAAGAGAATCCACACTCCCCTGAAACTTCCCCAGAGGAGGTGTAAAGCCCCTAAAAAGAATATGTTTTCCACTGTCTGTGACAGACATAGTTGTAGATAACAAAGAACTTCCTTGATAACAAGCCACAGAGTGTGTGTGTGTGTGTGTGTGTGTGTGTGTGTGATCAATACATAGGGAAGGAGAGAGACAGGGATGGAGAAAGAATACAGAAGATGAGATGCATTACATAATTTATCTCACTATGACAAAAACCTATGAAATAATTAACATCATCCTTTTTTTTTTCTTTTTTACAGATTAAAAAAAAAAGTCTTAGAGAAGTTAAATAACCCAAAGTAAAACTGCATATAAGTGGAAAAGTTAGTGCTGGCTAACTGCATAAGCTATATCCTTATATATATAAATTAAAGTGAAAAAAAAATAAGAATAGTACATATTGCTGATGAGATTATAGGTGATTTTTTAAAATTATGGAGTTTTCTTTAATTCTGTAATGAGTATGTATTTGCTTTCACTATCGGAAGGAAAAGGAATTCAGAAATTATTCTAGTCAAACTTTTATGTGCAAACTTACATATACTAGTCAAACTTACATTTCACTGTATGAGTATACTACTATTTATGGTCAGTGATGTTGCATATATGTATATATATGAACATAAGTTATTCCAGGATGCCTAGAGATAGAACTACTCACAAAAGAAATGTTTCCATATTTAAGTATACTAGACAGTGTCATATAGATTTCCAAAAAAAGATAGTTGTTCCATATTATCAACTATTGTTAGTTTTACCAGTTACGTAGGGATAAAATAGCATTTCTTGTTTTTAAAATTTGAATTCATATGGCAAAAACTGAAAATATTTCTTAACAGTTTTATTTTTTATGCATGATGCATGATTATTTTTATGTTCATTATTCATTTTAATAGTGACAATATTTTTGTGTGTTTTAAAGAAAATGTTATGTATTCTGCCATCAATCATTTGTTGCAATTTGTTGGTCACATATGGGTCATTTTGATTGCTTTTTTTCCTTATTCAGTGTCTGGATTAACAGAACTTAATATTTCTTAACCTTAATGTCATCTAATATATCAAGTGTTTTCTTTTTGATTAATACGTTTTTGCATCTTGCTTAGAAAGTCCTTTTCAAGTGAATATGTATATATTTTTTCCAAAGTATGCTTAATTCCCCTAGCAATAATTTGTAGCAACTCATATGAAATGTTATCTGCCAGAGAAATTGATTAGAGACTCAACGCCCAAGATTTTTACTGAGGACTGTTTACATAGACACCCTATGCTTAGCATTTATCAAAATTCCAGACTCCCAGAGGAAAAGGAACGTGTGTACGATGTAGGCACAGGAAGCCATTCCTGTTACAGAATGGTGGGATTCCTCCCAAAATTCAAGTTCCCAGACATTAGCCAAAGTCCAACTTGACAAGCATGCCTTTTTAAGGGTGGCAGTCTCAGGTCAGCTAGGTTAATTTTTTTTGTACATTTGGTTTTTAGCAATTTAATAAAAATTATATTTTTTTCTTACTTACCTTTCTTCCTCACGTCCTCTCCTTGGAAGCATCTGTCTTTCCTTAGATTTTAGGCTAGTTGATTGCCCTGCAGCCCCAGTGCTCTGATTGGATGATGCAAGTTATAAATTTGTATATTTTCAGGCTTTTTTGTGATTACAGTCAGATTGATACTCTTTCTCAGCTTTCTACACCCTAAGTTGAATCCCAAAGCCCCAGTGGATTTTAAATTTTCTAATATATATGGACTTTTTAAATGTTACCTGGAAAATACTGCCTTTTAACTTTGTTGCCCTATATTCAGAGATCAAGGTTAATAGAGCATTAATTCACTGAATTTTTTAAAAACTTTCTTATGGTTTAATAGGTGGATAGTTTTTTCTCAGTACAGAGTGTGATATGGCCTATTAAATCAAACTCTTAGTTGTCTTGTTAAAAATTATTTCTATCATTTGCATTTATACAAAAATTAAATTATACAAAATTATATTAACATTAGTAAAATGTCAGTTATTGACACTCTTAGTTATTAATGTTGAATAGACAGTATTCGTGTTCATAATGATAATATAGTAATACTATAAAATAATATGGAGTCAATTCTCATTATTTGTTCCCTTAACATATGCAACTCGCCTATTCACTAAAATTTGTGTCCCCATATCTATACTTGTGCCAATCTCATCATTCATGGATATGCACATGCACAGAACTGCAACAAATTTTAGTTATCCAATAGGTATGTGTGTTTCTCAGCTAAGGTCAAACAAGTCAATGCTCTGTTTTCTTATTTCGGTTTTGTATTTAGTGCAATTCTTTTTACATTTTTGTGTTTATTGCTGGTCTTGCTGCTTAAAGTGGCCCTTAAGCCTAGTGCTTAGGTGCTGTCTATTGATCCCAAGTATAAAAATCCTATGATGTATGTTATGGGCAAGATATGTATGTTACATAAGCTTCATTCAGGAGTGAATAACAATGTGTTCACTATGAGTTCAATGTTAATGAGTCAACAACATATATTAAATAAGGTGCTGTTAAACAGAAATACATGTAAAACAAGGTTAGAGATTGATCAGTTTATGAAAATATTATGACCAGAAGCTTTCAGGGACCTAACCCTCTATTTCCCCTCAGAGCAATGTGTCAGTATTCATCAATTCACTGTTTCCTGTAGCTACATAGAGCATACATTTATGTTCTGTAAACTTATGAAGTATTCCATCATAATGGTTGATTTATTAATTTGTACACTCTCAAAGAAGTAGGGAACCTCTGGTCCCTGACTGCTCTTGACCCAGACAACTACAGAAAGAGATCAGTGTCATTTTCAGACAAACTTCCTTACCTTCTGAATCCATACGTCATTTTAACAACTGAAAATTAACCATTAACCTCTTGATTTCAAATAATAGCAGGCCCCTATTCAAAGTTGTCCCAAAGATATCTTTAATAATGATTTGTTGGACCTTGACAAGATCGAATTATTATCTATATAAGTTCCACATGCTGAATTGTTTTTCATAAATGTTATGTTCCTTTTAATCTACAGCACTCCTTCTCAGTCATATTTTTGAATGTATTGAAATTTTGAAGTTACCAGGCCAATTTTCCTCTAAAAAATTGTCAAGCTGGGTGTCTGAGTAAGTTAAGGGTCCAACTCTTGCTTTCAGCTCAGGTGATGATCTCATGGTTTGTAAGTTTGAGCCCCACATCAGGCTCTTTGCTGACAGTTCAGAGCCTGCTTGGGATTCTCTGTTTCCCTCTGTCTGCTCCTCTCCTCTCATGCTCTCTCTCTCTCAAAAATAAATAAATACATTTTAAAAAAATATGCCAAGCCTTCTGCACGTCTCTTATTATTTCCCTGTGGTAGAGATTAACACATTTAGTAAATCCTGGTAATGTCTACATAAATGTGTCGCCTACATGCAGACTAAGCATGGATCTAGCTCTTATTTATGTAAGGACTTAAGACACACAAGAATCAATTCGGTTTCCTCACTTGTGGAAGCTACATTAATTAAGATAGTTTTGCAATGTATGAGTGAGTTCACAACGATTTTTTAAATTTTTATAATATGAAAATGAATTACTTTTTTTTTTACAGGAATAAACCTCTAAAATGCACTGTCTGGCATGCCAAACCATAGGTAATGAAAAATTAAAATTGAAAATTACAATGAGGCTAGAAAATCGATTCATTAAAAAGCTTACGAGTTTCATCAAATTACACAATGAGGGAAAAATTTGTGTTGGGTCAGTAATTTGACAATGATATAAAGAAGAAATCCCACAAAACCCAATAATATGCATTATTTATTATATAAAATAGTATGCTCCACAATATAATTTAATTGAAGGCTTACAGAGAGAAACACACAGCAAATAATCATAAGCTTACAAAAATGAGAAAGGTTGAATTCCAGAATCCATGTAAAGCAATTCCTATTTCTAATATGAAAATGTATTCAGAGAAGGAAGAAGATGTTTTTCCTTAGAAGAATAAAGAGGTGCCTGGGTGGCTCAGTTGGTTAAGCATCCTACTTCGGCTCAGGTCATGATCTTGCCCTTCCAGAGTTCGAGCCCTGCATGGGGCTTTGTGCTGAGAAGTCAGAGCCTGGAGCCTGCCTCAGATTCTGTGTCTCTCTCTGCCCCTCCCCCACTCATGCTCTGTTTCTTTCTCTCTCTCTCAAAAATAAATAAAAATTTTTTTAAAAAAAAAGAAAAGAAAAGTAGAGCAAAGATGGGGCACCTGGTGGCTGAGTCAGTGGAGTGTCTGGCTCTTGATTTCAGCTCAGGTCATGATCCCAGGATTGTGAAATCAAGTCCCACATTAAGCTCCACGCTGAGCATGAATGAACCTGCTTAAGATTCTCTCTCTCTCTCTCTCTCTCTCTCTCTCTCTGCCCTTCTTGCCTGCTCACATTCTCATGCTCTAAGGAAAAGAAAAAGTGGACCAAAGAGCCATTTATTTCCATTTTGTTGGGGTAAAAAATATCTATTGGTAATTGTAGTTTTAATGGAAGATTAAGGAGTTTCACCTCGTAAATTCACAAGCTGCCTGTCTCTTCAAGGTCGCTTTCTCTTCTCTTTCAGAATGTTCCAGATGAAGAGAGACAAACTCTCTCCACTTCCTCTCTGTATTTTCTCAAGCTTATGACTGTCCTTTTTCTTGCTATCAATTCCCAATGATATCAAACTTGAATAAATGGCAATTAACTTCTGTAAAATGTTTATTTTTGGCAAATTATGACAATAAAACATGTCCTGTATACCTTCCGAATTACAACAGCTCCGATGTCATAAGATATAAAATTATTTCTTAAACTTCAGTGTGACAGAGTCTACATATGCAAATAGAAGGTTTGATTATGGAGGGAAGGAGGGAGAAAGGAAGGAGAAATAGAGACATACGCATACAGAGAGATAAACAAACTTAGAGAAAACATTTCTTGCCCAATGGATGACATACATTCTCATAGCTTTAAGATACTCAAATGAGGGGCGCCTGGGTGGCGCAGTCGGTTAAGCGTCCGACTTCAGCCAGGTCACGATCTCGCGGTCCGTGAGTTCGAGCCCCGCGTCGGGCTCTGGGCTGATGGCTCAGAGCCTGGAGCCTGTTTCCGATTCTGTGTCTCCCTCTCTCTCTGCCCCTCCCCCGTTCATGCTCTGTCTCTCTCTGTCCCAAAAATAAATAAACGTTGAAAAAAAAAATTAAAAAGATACTCAAATGAATAAATAGTAATGTTTTGTGCAGTTCATTTCAATATATAAATACCTTGTTTTGTTATTATAGTCTCTTACTTTCAAGGAATTAATTTTACTATCTTTCTAATGTAATGTAATTCTGTTGGTTTATATTAATGTTTTAAAAAGTAAGAGCATTTAACACTGAATATCTGTGTGTGTGTGTGTGTCTGTGTGTGTGTATACAGTTTTTGCTAATGACATGATGCTTTTCCATCATTGTTTTTCTCTAAGCTTGTAATTACAGTGTAATTTTTTACTGAATAACTATTAAATGGATTCTGTAGTTTCTAAGATTTTGGTTAATATTTCCATCATAAATTTTATGAATTTCTAGTCCCATTTTATTTTGATAATTGATTTTCTGCTTTTTGTGATTAAGTAAATTTTTATTATATGTATCTAAAATTTTACAAATGCTTTAGTACAATATTTATTTTTTGCAGTGAAGCAAAATTACTAATTATTACTAAAATTAATAAATGCAAAAAACTAAACCAACCATAGTATTTAAATAATTTAAAATTCTTATGTCTACTTTTGAAGGTTGTATATGAACATTTCTAAACGCGGTTTTTTCTTATTACTTTATGTTTGTAGTATGTAATTTTGTATATTTTAATAATAACAAGTTTAGCTTATTTATGAACTCAAATTTTAATATACACTTTTCTATGAAATAATTTTTAAATAATATTTGGTAGTAGTATACCCTTCTCCTTTGTTTTTGTTCACCCAATATTTACTTTCTGTGAAACTATGTTTAAAAGGGTCTTGTACAAACATCCAAATGTGTTTTATGATAGGAGTTATCCATTTTGGTCATTTAATAGGTAAGTTCAGTATATTTATATTGAATTATGTAGCAAATTTCTTTTAACTCCGTTATATCTTGTATCCTTTCAGGTTTTGATATTTTCTTATTGCTGCTTAGTTTTAGTAATATGGAAAGATTTTATGTTTTTGTTTTCTCTAGTGGTTTGGAAAAATGCTGTAAACTTTGTGTAAACTTGGTAAACTTAATTTTTAAAATATCTTTGAATCTTTGCATCTATATTTTCTTTAACATTTATTCCAGAATTAAATATATGTATTTATCAATCTTTCAGTGTGATAGTCACTTTCTGACATGAGAACAATGTATGGTTATTATTTCCTAAACTCCTAATCTACCTCCTATTTTGTATTATTGTCTTTAAAGTATATGAGTGTTTTATGTTTGCTATTATTTTAAGCATTCAATATCCTTTTATCTATAATTTAATACCTTTTGAAATTTGTCCAATGTTTTCAATTATTTAGACTTAATTTTGGAGAGGTCTCCTACTTAATCATACATTTTTAAGTGCTACAATTTACTTTTTCCTGTATTTAGAGTCTATACAAATAAAGCCATACATTATATATTATTTCCAATTCATTTTGTTTAAATTGCATTTTTGAAAAGGTGTTCATGTTGTGTATAGTTCTAGGTTATACTTGTATAATATTTCATTTTATGATCTTATTTTTCTATTCTTGTATTAAGCCTTTAGGTTGTTTCTAGATGTTGATTATTATGCATAATGCTGCTATGAACAGTGTGTGTGTGTGTGTGTGTGTGTGTTTAAGTAGGCTCCATGCCCAACATGGGGCTTGAACTCACAATCCTGAGATCAAGCATTGATACTCTACTGACTGAACCAGCCAGGTGCCCCTGTCTGTCTTTAATAAACAAGTACACAGGCTGTCCTTTGGATTTATAACTAAAAATAAGATGACTGAGGGAAAAGACCTATTTATCTACAAGTTTCGAAAGTTTTTCCAAAATGTCCTCATTTTGGACTGTACCAATTTTTATTTCTACCAATAGCATGTGAGAATGCTGCTATTCCATATTTTCATAATAACTTAGTTGAATACCTATTTATACTTTTGACAATTTAGGTGTCTTCTTTCAATTGCACACTTAAGCATCTTTCAATATTATTGAGCTAGTAAGTGTATGATTGAATTAATGTCTACCATTGTCTCTATTTCCTACTTGTTACTTCAGCTTCTATTTCTTTTACTTGCTTCCTTTTGGATTGAGTATTTATTATGATTCTATTTTATCTCCAGTATTGGCTCATTATTAATAACTCTTTAAAAATAATTGTTGCCTGGGGGTCTACAATACACCTTTTAAATTATTCACAGTCTACCTTAAAATAACAATCCATTGCTTCATATGTTGGGTGTCTAAGTCTTGGCTTACAGTTTTTTAAATTTCCTGTCATTACTTTAAAGATGTCACTCTTTATCTTTTGTTGTGTGTAGTTTTACTACAACTAATAGTTATTTTAATCAAGAGTGCTGACTACATGTGATAAAAAAATAATCATATTTTTATGTACTAGCAATAAACATTTAGGAAATAAAAATTTTATTTTAAAGTTTATTTGAGAATGAGTAAACCACCAAGTGGTGGTGGGGGGGTGGTGGAGGCAGAGAGAATCCAAAGCAGACTGCACTGTTGGCATAAAGCCCAACACGGACCTTGACCTCATGAAATGTGAAATCAGCCAAGATCAAGAGTCAGACGCTTAACTGACCAAGCCACCCAGATGCCCCAGGAATAAAAATTTTAAATGCCCACATATAGTAGCAAAAAAAAAAATCAGAAAAGAACTCCTGCATATATGGTCATTTAATTTATGACAAAGGAATCAGGAGTAAACAATAGGAAAATGACTATCTCTTCAATAAATGGTGCTGGGAAAACTAGACAGCCACATGCAAAAGAATGAAATTGGATCACTGTATTACACCATATTCAAATATTAACGCAACATGGATAAAAACTTGAACATAATACCAGACACTCAGAGAAGAAAACATAGGTAGTAAGATCCTTGATATCATTCTTGGTGATGATATTTTGGATTCAACACCAAAACCAAAAAGAGAACAAGTGGGACTACATCAAACTAAAAAGGATCTGCATAGCACAGGAAATCATCAACAAAATGAAAAGCCATCATACCAAAGGGGAGAAAACATTTGCAAGTCATATATGTGCTAAGGGTTAATATATAAAAAACACATACAACTCAATAGCAAGACTAGAGAGTTCAATTTAAAAATGGACAGAAGACCTGAACAGACTTTTTCCAAAGAAGACATAGAGATGGCCAATAAGTCCATGAAAAGGTGTTCAGTATCACCAATCATCAGGAAAATGCAAGTCAAAACCACAATGATATATAACCTCACACCTGTTAGAATGGCTAATATCAAAATGACAAGAAATAATATTCTGACAAGGATATGGAGAAAAGCAAACCCTATAAACTGTTGGTAGAAATGTAAAGTGGTACAACTACAGTGGAAAACTATGGAATTTCCTCAAAAAAGAAAAGCAGAACTACCATATGGTCTAACAATTCTATTTCTTGGTATTAATCTAAATGAAATTTTTAGAAATGAATATCAAAAGGATATATGCACTCCTTTGTTCATTGCGGCAATATTCACAATAGCCAAGGAAACAACCTAAGTGTCCATCCATAGAGGAGAAGATACACACACATATAATGGAATGCTATTTAGTAAAATGGTTATTATCCCTATTATTTCGTGAGAGAGAAGAAAATCCTGACATTTATGACAACAGGGAAGGACTTTGGGGCATTATCCTAAGTAAAACAAATCAGGGAAAGACAAATAACGGATGATCTCACTTATAAGTGGAATGTATAACAAACAAAAAAATGAGTTCATAGATCCAGAGAAGAGACTGACGGCAGAAGTGGGGAGTACAGAGTAAGCAAAATGGGTGAAAGTGGTCAAAAGGTAAAAATTTCCAGTTATAAAATGAAAAACTCATGAGGATATCATGTATAGCACTGTGACTATAGTTAATAATACTGCTACTGTCTTGTTTATTTCAAAATTGCTAAGAGAGATCTTAAAAGTTCTCATGACAAGAAAAAAAAATCACAATTAAATGAGGAAATGGATATTAACTAAACTCATTATGATAATCATTTCACTATATAAACATTAAATCATGTTCTACCCCTGAAACTAAGGTAATGTTATATGTCAATTAAATCTCCATAAAAAAAAATAGCGCACAGACACACAAAACAACTTTTATATAAATTTAACAAAATATGTTTGGTGATACCAAGACCTATTTGCAAACCTTAAGACCGAAGACAGAAATCAAAGTAAAGCTAAAAAATTAAAATATATCTGGGATTTCTAAATTTGAAGAATCAATGTTTGTAGAATGTCAATTTTCATCAAACTAGTCCATAAATGTAACAGAGTCTCAATCAAAATCTCTACAAGCATTTAAAAACAATTTGCTTGGGTTTATGGTAAAAAACTAACAAATGGACTTTAAAATTTCTATGAAAAGGAATGGAACTAGAATAGCAAAAACAATTTTGTCTAAAGAAGCACAAAGTCAGAAAATGGGCAGTTCATGATTTCATGATTTACTAAATTATTACAGTAATCAGCATGATGTGGTATTTTTGAAAGTAGAGACACAAAAATGAATGAAATAGAATAGAAAGTCCAGAAATAAACAAACTAACTTATGGCCAATTGATTTTCTACAAAGTTCAAAAACCAATTTAATGGAAAACGGAGAGCCATCAAAAAATGATGCTGGAGCAATTGGATATCAATATGCAAAATAATGATCCTTATAAAAATTAACTCAATATGGATCATTGACCTAAATAAATAATTAAAATTCTTTCAATTTCTAGAGGAAAAATACAGGAAAAAGTTCATTGTTTGAACAAAGATGCCTTAGATATGACAAAAATGGATTTTTATTTAAAAAAAATAGTTTGGACATCATAAATTTTTTTTAATTTCTGCTTTTCTAAAAACTTAAGTATATTTAAGTAAAAAACAAGCCACAGACTTATATGCAGTATTAAAAAATACTTATTTTTGCTTCAAAAACTATCTCAACTTGTATTTTTAGAAATAACATATATATAAACACATGTACATAAACCTAATTCTTCTGTTTACAAAAAGCTTCATGTTGAAACATCCCATCCCAATACACAATTTGCTGGTTATTATCTAAAGTTAATTTATCAGAATTTCTTTTGAATTAATTCTAAACAAACACTACACATTGCTGAAGGAAATATTCATGAAAAATAATTACATATGGTTTTAGGTATGTAACCTGTTAAGTCATAATAAGGCATTTGTAGTTGTTATTATAGTGTCCTAAATGTGTTCAAATTTTTCCACAAGTACATATCATTTTTATGTCGTGGTTTGTATCCATGGTGGCTTTTCAGAAACATTTTACTTCCCTTATTTCAGATTTATTGGCTTTTCATTTTAAGAAAGGTTAGTTTGTTGCATGAATGACTTCTGGGTAAATAAAACATTCTCCTTTTTGAAAAGGTTATAGTTAGCATCTGTGTCTGATTTCTTAAGGAAATAGTTTCATAGAAGCAATACAATCAAATATGGTGATAACCAAAATAATTATTTCAAAATAATTAGAGATATATCTTCTTTTGTCTTTTACATTTTAACTTCATCATATAGTCTCCTCATTGACTATATAATAATTTAGAACTAATTTCCACAAGCTTTCATGAATTATGTAGCTAGTTATGGTAAAAAAGGATTTAATTAATTTCTGGGGTAAATTCCAGATCATCATAAAAACTTGGAAGGGGACCATTTGTATATTTAATTAATAAACCGAAGCATGCACACTATTGTTTCTATTCAAAATGAGCACTATAATACTGATCATAGCTCAATGTAAAAATCCTGCCAAGTGTAATCATGGGGAAATTCTCAGTATGAAAAATGAGTATAAGAAAATATCAGTAGTGTCTTAGAAAGAATTTAGTGGAAATAGTAACAATAACAACAGATAAGGACTAGATATATTTCCACATGGTTCTTAGAAACTGCTTGCTGAAAATAATCAGAAACAAATAAAAACTGATTCTAAAATGATAAAATCCATGGAAAATCAGACATATATTTAAATACCTTGTTGGGATTTAAGTAAATTCACCTTACTGAAGCCATTAAATACTACATAATTTGTTCTGATATTTTTAGTTACTGGTGCATACTTCTTTCAGGTATTAAGTCCCAATCGGTCAGGAAATAGGCAGTTTTGTTCCTTTTATTTTATTTTTGCTTTAACATGTAGCTCAGAGCCACAACCTACAAGACTATATGATATTAGGATATTTTATTAATTTTAACAATATATGTATCAAACACTGTATGCACTTAAAAGATTATGTTTATGTATACTCCACTGAACCTGTGAAGTCTCTGCCTGAAAATTCACTATTTGGGTAAATGGCCTTCATTTGGTCCCTTTTTACTTCTTATAGTACATTATGTAACCTATTATTCTCTCCTGGGTCTTCATGTACTTCTCTCAATGGCTTCATTCTTCTGCTATGAAATGTACTTAAATTTCTCCATCAGTGGACACTTATTAATCCTTTCAGGACTTTTCATGGACACACACACACACACACACACACACACACACACTCCTTCACTTAACAAATATTTATTGACCATTTAATACATTATTAACTATTCCAGGTGCTTGAATTAAATCATAAATAAAACACAAAAATCTCTGCCTAACTTAGCTAATATTGTTTGGTGGAAAGACATAACACATTAAATATAATAAATAATTCAAAGATATGGTATATCAATAGTTAATATGAGCTTCCTAAGACAAAAGTGGGGGAAGGAGTATAAAATATATGTAAATGGGGTGGAGGTAACTTGCAATTTTAACTAGGGTCATCAATACAGGCTTCACAAAGAAAGTGGTATTTCTAAAAATAATTGAAGGAGGTGCGAGAGGCAGCCATTAGGATAGTTGGGAACAGAACATCCCAGGAAGGAAGGATGCTGTGGCCAAGCAGAGTGAGAAAGGGGGAAGAGTATAGGAAGGGGTGGTCAGAGAGGTGATGGAAGCCCTCATCTGGTGGGGATTTTCAGCCTATTTTTTGGTTTTTGGATTTTTCTGAGTGAAGTGACAATCCAGTGAAGAATTTTGCACAAGGAGTGACATGAGTAGACTTATTTTTTCAAGGATCTTTGTAAATGATGCAGAAATAGACTACAGAGTATCAAATGTGGTTACGTGGGGACTCGTTGGGATGCTCCTGTGCTAATGATGGTAGATTTGATGGCTTGGGCTGGATGGGGAACAGAAGTTGTAGAGAAGTAGCCAGATTAGGGATATATTTTTAAAGTAGAGAAGATAGCTTTGGATGTGGTAGATAAGAGAACAAGTACTAAGAATGTCTACAAAGTTTTCAGTGCGAGCAATTGGAAAGAATAAGTGGCCAGAAACTAGAAAGGGAAGAGAATTAGAGTGACTTTGTTGGTGGGAGGAATTCAGCAGTTCAGTTTTAGACATGCTAAATCTAAAGTGTTTACCCCGAAATGGAGATATCATATAGGTAGTTGGGCATAGGAGTCTAGAGTTCAGGAAAGGAGTCTGTGTTTTGAAGATAAGTTTTTATTGTATCCAAAACCAATGGCTGGATAAGATAACCAGAAACATGAGTGTAGATAGGCAAAGAGGAAAGTCATGTGCTAAGAACTGGGGTGCTTCTACATTAAGTGGTTATGAAAAAGAGGAGCAAGCAAAGAAATTTTACTTACTATAGCTTCTATTAGACTGCGTTTCCCCAGAGAGAAGATTCAGGTGTAAGTAGCTTACTTGTAAGATAAAGGAAATACTGGTGGTGGAGAGGGAAAATAATACAAAGAAGGAAGATAGAGGACCCCATAATTACATGCTATTAACTTAATTGCCATAGTGGATGACAGGAGCTTCATTTCATATGTAAATCTTGAAATCATTGTAAAATAGATGGCTCATAATTTTCGCACTGGTGGCAAATCTAAATTTCTAAGCAGTGAAAAACAAAGTAAATCTACGTGCGCATGCTTAATAATGAAGCAAAAAGTATGAAGAGCAGCCACAATCTTAAAAGCTACCAAATAACCAAATGATTATCTACAGTGGGACAATGATTAATCTTAGGCCATTTTCGATGCATAAAGATACTAGAAGATAATCAAAGCATCTTCAAAGTATTTTCAAAGGAAAATAACTCTCTACTAGGAATTTTCTATCCAGCAGAATTATCGTACAAGACTCTGAGCGATATAAAGACATTTTCAAAACAAATGGTGACAAAGTATTCTATGTGTAAACCCCTACTTTAAAAAAAAAAAACAACTATTAATGAGGACTTCTAGGGAAGATGACAGAACAGGAAGATCCTATGCTCATCTTGTCCCATGATACAACTAGATAACACCCACATCAGTGTAAATAATGTAGAAAATAACCCCCAGACTGGCAGAACAGACTCTCCACAGCTAAGTGTAGGGAAGAGATCACATCATAGAGGGCAGAAAGGGCAAAGACCTGGTTGGGGCCTAAAGGGATACACAAGACTCTGAGGAAGGGATGCCCTGGGCACAGAGACAGGAGAGAAACAGACCCTCTCATCGAGCACCCCATGCAGGAGGACTGCATAGAGAAGATGAATCCCCCTAATATTTTGGTTTTGAAAACCAGAGGGACCTAATTTTGTGAGTTATTGCAATAAACAGGGTTTCTTTCGATTTGAACTTAAAAAACTTTAAATTTCAGCCTGCTTCTCTTTGGGAGAGCCTGACAGTGATAGGAAACTGGGTCCTCATCCTTAAAGAGACAGTGCAATGAATAGCTCCTTGGAGATACAGTATTGAAGCAGCAGTTTGAAAAACGCCTTGACTATATAAGAAGGATATTTATTTAGTAAGATCAGAGCATGTGCTGGAGGGGCAGGGGTCATTAGAAGACTTCTCTAGGAACTAAGGAGCTGGCAGGCTCCATTTCTTATTCTCCTGCACCCTCTAGCTTAGATACCTGGACACCTGCTAGAACCAGCACAGCACCAACTCTCTACCTACCTTGCTAACAGTATGCCTCACTCTCACATTCTCCTGTGGACATGCCTCCTCCAGCCAGGCCTAGGCTCCAGATCTCCTCTGACAAAGACTCATACAAACCTTGTTAACACCACATTCATCACCTCAGCACTCTCTTGTGAAATCATCCCCTCCTGCACTGTGACAGGAGTTTTCTAAATCAACTCTAAGTCCCATCCCATAACAGACCTACTTAAACCTTGCTAACACCATGCACCTTACCCCCAGATTCTCCTGATGTCTGGCCCACTACAGAATGTTCATGGCCAAATCCCATCCGAACCAGTGCCACAAGCCCAGCAGTGATAAAGAAGCCCTGATAGAAACAAGCAGCACTCCAAAGTGACTCCTGTCCCTGGGGAGAGGAAGATAACCACACACACAAATCTGACTGCAGCCCTAGAGTTGTCTGAATGAAGACATCTGGTCTGACTGCACCAACAAAAGCTTCTCAGGGGACAACACAGAGACAGCATCCTATAGTTTGGTGCTACTGCATCTCTGGCAAATGCCTGGTCTCACTCAACTCAAGTCCAAGGCGCTCCCAGACTAGCCCACTAACAATACAAGGACCAAATCCTGCCCACAATAGGCAAAGAGAGCCATTGCAGATGAATGCAATGAAGGCAAACATGGCTCAGCCACAACAGTAGGGCATATGCAACACACACAGAAGACACCCCTGAAGCACCCACTTCTGGATAACAGGGGCTGATGCTTTGCAGGGCACTATAGTACCTTTTCTTCACCACTTTCAAGACCAGGAGACAAAGTTCCCTTTTAAAAATAGAAACAGTTAGACAAAGTGAGAAGACAGAGGAATATGTCTCAAATGAAAGAAGAGGGCAAAATCACAGCAAGAGACCTAAATGAAACAGATATAAGTAATAAGCCTGATAGAGAATTTAAATTAGTGATCATAAAGATACTCACTGGACTTGTGGATCTCAATGAAACACTCAACAAAGAGGTAGAAAATATAAAAAAGAACCAACCAGAGATGAAGAACTCAATAACTGAAATTAAAAATATACAAGGGGGTATAAATAATAGACTAGAGAAAGCAGCAGAATGGATTGGCAATCTGGAGGACCAAGTAATGGAAAGTAATAAAGCTTAACAGGAAAAGGAAAAATAAGAATAATAAATGAGAATAAGGAAATTCAGTGACAATATCAAGCATAATAATGTTCACATTACAAGGATCCCAGAAGGAGAAGAGAGAGAAAAGGGGGCATAAAACTTATTTGAAGAAACAATAGCTGAAAATATTCTGAATATGGGGAAAGAAACAGAAATCCAGATTCGTGATTCACAGACCTACCAACAAAATCAACTCAAGGAGGTCAACACCAAAACATACTAAGTAAAATGGCAAAGGGTAGTGACAAAGAGAAAATTTTAAAAGTGCTGAGAGAAAACAGTTACATATAAGGCAAACCCCATAAAGCTATCAGATGATTATTCAGCAGAAATTTTATAGGCCACAAGAAAGTGGCATGATATATCCAAAGTGCTGAAGGGAAGACATGAAGCCAAGAATACTCTATGCACCAAGATTATCATTCAGAACAGAAGGAGAGATAGAGAGTTTCCCAGAAAAACAAAAGTTAAAGGAATTCATGACCACTAAATCAGTCCTATAAGAAACAGCAAAGGGGACTCTTTGAGTATAAAGGAAAGACCATAAGTAGGAGTAAGAAAAGTAGGAATACAAAAACAATAACATTAAGTACATCTATAAAAATCAGTCAAGAGATTCACAAAATAAAAGGATGTAAAGTATAACAACATATACCTAAAACATTTGGTGTAAAGAAGAGTGGGTTCAAATTTAAGCAACCATCAACACTTAATATAAACTGCTTTATGGATAAGATGTTATATACAAACTTAATGATAACCACAAATCTAAACCCAGGAATGAAATGCAAAAAAATCAAGAGAAAGAATTACAAGTAGATCATTAAAGAAAGCCAGAAATTGTGAGAGAAGGAAATAAAAAACAGAGAAGATATTAAAAAAGAACCCTAAAACAAGTCACAAAATGGCACTATGTATATATCTATCAATAATTGTTTTGAATGTAAAGGAAGTAAATGTTCCAATCAAATACATAGGGTGACTGAATGGAAAAACAAAGTTAAGACCCATCTATAAGCTGCCTACAAGCGACTTTTTTTCAGATGTAAGATGAATGCAAAGTGAAAATAAAGGGATGGGGAAAAAAAACACCTCTTACACAACACAGGACTGAAAAGAAAGCTGTGGTAGCAATATTTTATGAGAAAAAAAACAGACTTTATTATTTTTTTTTTAAGTTTATTTATTCATTTTGAGAGAGAGGCAGGGGAGAGAGAGAATCCTAAGCAGACCCTATGCTGTCAGCACAGAGCCCGATGATGTGGGGCTCAATCTCACAAACCCTGAGATAATGACCTGAGCCAAAATCAAGAGTTGGATGCCTAAGCCACACAGGCACCCCAGAAGAAAATAGACTTGAAACCAAAGACTGTACAAGAGATAAAGAAGGACATTATATAATCATAAAGAGAACAATCCAACAAGAAAATGTAACAATTGTAAATATTTAAACACGGAGCAGCTAAATACATTAAGAATCTAATATCAAACATAAAGGAAGTAATTGAAAGTAATACAATAATAATAGAGGACTTTAACATCCCATTTATATCAATGGATACATTATCCAAATAGAAAATCAATAAGAAAACAATAGTTTTGAATGACACATTGGATCAGATAGATCTAACAGATTTATTCATAACATTCCATCCTAAAACAGCAGAATACATATTCTTTACATGGAACATTCTCTATAAAAGATCACATATTAGATCAAAAAACAAATGTAAAAAGATTGAAATGATACCATGCATCTTTTCTGACCACATTCCATGAAACTAGAAACCAGCGAGAAGAAAAAATATGGGAAGAACACAGATACATGGAGGTAAAATAACATGCTACTAAACAATAAACAAATTAACCAATGAATCAAAGGGGAAATCAAAAATAAGTAGAAGCAAATGAAAATGAAAACACAACCATCCAAAATCTCTAGGACGCAACAAAATCTGTTTAAAGAGGAAAGTTTATAGCGATACAAGCCTACTTCAAAAAGAAAGAAAAATTTCAATAAACAACCTAACCTTACACCTAAAGTAGCTAGAGAAGAAAGAAGAAAACCCAAAACCAAGAGGGAAGAAAGGAAATAAGGAAGATTAGATCAGAAATAAATGAAATAGCAACTAAAACCATAATATAACAGATCAGTGAAACAAAGAGCTGCTTCTTTGAAAAGATCAAAAAAATGATAAACCTTTAACAATATTCGAAAAAGAGAGAGAGAGAGAGAGAGGACTCAAACAAAATCAGAAATGAAAGAGGAGAAATAACAATCAATACCACGGAATTACAAAGGATTGTAAGACAACATTATAAAAAATTATATGTCAACAAAATGGATAACCTAGAAGAAATGGATAAATTCCTAAAAACATGTAACCTCCTAAAACTGAATTAGGAGAAAAATGCGAATTTTGAACAGAGTGATTACCAGCAGTAAAAACAGAATCAGTAATCAAGAAATTCTGCCTCCCTAAAAAAAAAAAAAAAAAAATTGGACCAGAAGGTTTCACAGGTGAATTCTATCAAACACTTAAAGATGAGTTAATATCTATTTTTCTCAAAGTAATCCTAAAAGTAGAAGAGGAAGGAGAGTTCCAAATTCATTTTATGAAGCCAGCATTATCATAATACCAAAACCAGATAAAAACACTACAAAAAAAGAGAACTACAGACCAATATCTCTGATGAATATAGACACAAAAACTGTCAACAAAATATTAGGAAACTGAATCCAACAATACATTAAAAAAAATCATTTACCATGATCAGGTGGGATTTATTCCTCAGATGGAAGGGTGGTTCAACATTCACATATCAATCAGCATGATACATCACATCAACCAGACAAAGGATAAATACCATATGATCATTTCAATAGATCGAGAAATAGCATATGATAAAGTACAACATCCACTCATGATAAAAACCTCAACCAAGTAGTCTTAGTGGGAACACATGTAATATCACATAGACCATAAATGAAAATCCTACAGCTAATATCATACTTAATGGTGAAAAACTGAGAGCTTTTCCCCTAAGATAAGGAACAAGAAAGGAGTTCCACTGTTACCAAAATAAATAAGTAAATAAAAAATTATAAATAAATAAAAAGTCATCCACATTGGTAGGGAAGAGTAAAATAGATAAATTATTATACATAGAAAATTCTACAGACTCCAACAAAAAACCTACTAGAATTGATAAGTGAATTCAATAAGGTCTCACTATACAAAAATCAATATATAGAAATCTGTTGCATTTTTAAACACTAATAAAGAAGTAGCAAGGGGCACCTGAGTGGCTTAATTGGTTAAGCATTCAACTCTTGATTCCAGCTCAGGTCATTATCTTATGACCCATGGGATCAAACCCCACATGAGGCTCCACACTGACAACACAGAGGCTGCTCAGGAGTTTCTCAATTTCTCTCTGCCCCTCTCCTGCTCACACATTCTCTCTCTCAAAATAAGTCAACTTTATTTTAAAAAGTAGAAGAAAGATAAATTAAGAAAAAAATTACATTTACACTTGCACCAAAAAATAATAAAAGTATCTAGGAATAAACTTAACCAAGGAGGCAAAAAACCTGCGCACTGAAAACTGTAAGACTTCGGTGAATGAAATTGAAGATGGGAAAATATTCCATGTTCATGGATTGGAAGAACAGATATTGTTAAAATGTCTGTATTACCCAAAGCAATATAGATTTAGCAAAATTCCTATCAAAATACCAAGATTATTTTTCACACAACTCATCCTAAAATTGGTATGGCACTACAAAAGACACCGAAAAGTCAATGCAATGTTGAAAAAGAAGAACTAAACTGGAGGTATCACAATCCCAGATTTCACGACAGACTACAAAGCTGTAGTAATCAAAACAGTATGGCAGTGGCCCAAAAATGGACACAAACATCAATGGAACAACAAATCCCATGATTATATTGCCTAGATAATGATCAAATCATTCTAAATACCTCAGAAATCAACCTGAAGACATACAGAAAAACTCTACAAACTAAAGCGAGAGAAGAAGCACGTAGGAGTGTGGAAGTATGTTTTGGGGGAGAAATAGATCATGGGTGCAGTGGAGGGGAGGGAACAGTGATCACAACAAAGGTAAGAGACATAGGAGGACACAGAGGAATGCACAAGGAAAAAACTTCCCCCAAAGCCATTGGCTGGGAAAATGAAAGGGGCTGCATTTTGTAAGTTCTTGCAACCAGTGGGGCTTAAAGACTGGAGTTTTAAAGGTCTTCGGGTTTGGCTGGGATGGAGACCTGAGGGTGCTGCCCTATTCCTGGAGAGAAGGCAGGCAAACAACCCATAGTTAGATGGCATAGAAACAGTGATATGAAGAATGCCTGGGGCACACAGTGGGGAGTTTATTCCCTCTTCATGGAGAACTTCCCTGAGAGGTAGAGTCACTGAGATACCCCTCCTGGGACAAAGGAAACAACTGGTGCTATTTCCTTCCCCTGCCCCTCAGCATAAACACAAAGCTACTTGCAGTAAGCAGCACAGTTCTGATACTGGCTACCTAACCCACTTACACGAAGTTCCACATCCCTGCACTCTGGTGGTACTACCCTTCTCTGTCAAGCTTGCCTCAGTGGAGCACATCAAGCCCCTTCCCAAGAAGACTAGCAGGAACCCCTACCCAAGCAACATCTCCCAAACAGAGGGTTCTGCAGGGCTTTAGATCTAATGGAAGTAGAATCAGTTCTCACTTAACAAGCAGACAAGAGCACACCTAGTTAAAACTCACTACATTCTGGCCAAAGACAAAACATTGCCCGGAGAGCATCTGTAGATAACTGGCCTGAGGGACAGAGAAGACAAAACAACAGCACAATGCACAATGCACACACCAGAGACACTCCCTGAAGCACCAGGCCCTGAACACCTTTTGACTTCTTTATATGACTCTCAGGAGCAGGAAACATAATGGGCGTTTCTAACACAGAGAAGAAGACAGAGACTCAGAAAAAAGGCAAAGATAGAAGGATTCATCCAAAGTCAAAGAATGAGATAAGGTAGTGGCCAGAGATTTAAGCCAATCAGATATAATGTCTAATGGAGACTAAAGCAACAATCATAACAATTCCCTGGAATTGAGGAAAAAACAGAAGACTTCTGGGAGGTCCATACCACAATGTTAAAAGAGTTAAAAACCAGTGAGAAATGAAAAATACAATAATAGAGACTCAAAATATATTGTATGCAATGAACACAAAGATGGAAGAAGCAGAGGAATGAATAAATGAGAAAGAGGAAAAAATAATGGAAAATAATGAAGCTGAACAAAATAAAGAGTCATAGAACACAAGAACAGACTTAGGGAACTCAGTTACTCCATCAATCAGAGTAATATTCATATTATAGAAGTCCCAGAAGAAGAGAGAAAAGGTGCAGAAAACTTATTTGAGAAAATAATAGATGAAAGCTTTCCTAATATGGCAAAGGAAACAGATATCTAGATCCAAGAGGCACAGAGAACTTCCATCAAAATCAACAAAAGCAGGCTAACCCCCAGACATATATAATTAATTATGCAAAACACAGCAATAAAGAAAAAATCTCAAAAGCAGCAAGAAAAAATAATTCCCTAACGTACAAGGGAAGACCCATAAGGCTAGCTGCAGAACTCTCAACAGAAAGTTTGCAAGTCAGAAGGGAGTGGCATGATATATTAAATGTGCTGACTGGGAAAAATCTGCAACCAAGAATATTATAATCATCAAAGCTATCATTCAGAATAAAAAGAAAGATAAAGAGTTTCCCAGATAAAAACTAAAGAAGTTTGAGACCGCTAAAACAGCCCAGCAAGAAATCTTAAAGGGGATGCTTTGATTGTAAAGGAAAGATCAAAAGTGGCAAAGACAAGAAAGGAACAAGAAAATCTCCAGAAAAAAAATGACAAAACAAGCAATAAAGTGGCACTAAATACATATTAATAATTACTCTGAATGTAAATGGACGAAATACTCTAATCAAAAGACATAAGGTATCAGAATGAATTTAAAAAACAAAACAAGGGGCGCCTGGGTGGCGCAGTCGGTTAAGCGTCGACTTCAGCCAGGTCACGATCTCGCGGTCCGTGAGTTCGAGCCCCGCGTCGGGCTCTGGGCTGATGGCTCAGAGCCTGGAGCCTGTTTCCGATTCTGTGTCTCCCTCTCTCTCTGCCCCTCCCCCGTTCATGCTCTGTCTCTCTCTGTCCCAAAAATAAATAAACGTTGAAAAAAAAATTAAAAAAAAAAAAAAAACAAGACAAGACACATCTATCTGCTGCCTGCAAGACATTCATTTTAGACTTAAAGATACCTGCAGATTGGAAGTGAGGGGATGGAGAAACATTTATTATGCAAAGCCTCAAAATAAAGCTGGAGGAGCAATACTTATATCTGACAAACTAACTTTAAACTGAAGACAATAACTGAAGACTAGACTTTAAAACTGAAGGTAAAGAAGGGCATTATATCATAATAAAGGGGAAAATCTAACAAGATGATCTAACAACTGTAAGTATTTATGTACCCAACATAGGGCACCCAAATATACAAATTAATAACAAACATAAAGGACCTCACTGATAATAATACAATAATAGTAGGGGACTTTAGCACCACAGTTACCTCAATGGACTGATCATATAAGCAGAAAATCAACAAGGAAACAATGGCATTGAATGATGCACACTGGACCAGATGGACTTAACAGATATATTCAGAACATTCCATCCTAAAGCAACAGAACACACATTCTTTTCAAGTGCACATTGGACACTCTCCAGAATAGATCACATGCTAGGTCACAAACCAGGCCGTGACAAGTACAAAAAGACTGAGATAATGCCATACACATTTTCTGAACACAACACTATGAAACTAGAGGTCAGCCACAAGAAAAACTTTGGAAAGACCATGGATACATGGAGGTTAAGCAGCATGCTACTAAACAATGAATGTGTTCACCAGGAAATCAAAAAATAAATTAAAAAAAAAAATACATGGAAACAAAAGATAATGAAAACGGGATAGTCCAAAACCTTTGGGATGCCGCAAAAGTGGTCATAAGAGGACAGTATAAAGCAATATGGGCCTATCTCAAGAAGCAAGAAAAACCTCAAATAAACAACCTAAGCTTACACCTGGAGGACCTGGAGAAAGAATAGCAAATGAAGCCTAAAGCCAGCAAAAGAAGGGAAATAATAAAGATTAGAGAAGAAATGATATATAAGCTAAAAAACCAATAGAAAAGATCAATGACACCAGGAACTGATTCTTAGAAAAAATTAATAAAATTGATAACCCCCTAGCCAGACTTAACATGAACAAAAGAGAAAGGACCCAAAAACATAAAATCATGAATGCGAGAGATCACAACCAACACACAGAAATACAAACAATTATAAGATAATATTATGAAAAATTTTATGCCAACAAACTGGGCAATCAATAAGAAATGGATAAATTCCTAGAAACACATACACTACCAAAACAGAAACAGGAAGAAAGAGTAAACTTGAACAGACTGGTAACCAGAAAATAAGTTCAATCATTAATCAAAAATCTTCCAACAAACAAGTCTAGGGCCAGATGGCTTCACAGGAGAATTCTACCAAATATTTAAACAAGAGCTGGGTGGCTCAGGTGGTTGAACATCTGACTCTTGGTTTCGGCTCAGGTCATGATTTCATAGTTCCTGAGTTTGAGCCACATGTAGAGCTCCATGCTGACAGTGCAGAACCTGCTTGGGATTCTCTCCCTCTCCCTCTCTTTCTGCCCGTCCCCCACTCATGCTTTACCTCTCAAAAATAAATAAACTTTAGAAGAATAAAGAAGAGCTAATACTTATTCTTTTCAAACTTCCAAAATATAAATAGAAGGAAAACTTCCAAACTCATTCTACAAGGCCAGCATTACCCTGATTCTAAAACCAAAGACTCTACTAAGAAAGACAAATACAGGCCAATATCTTGATGAACATGGATGCAAAAATACCCAATAAAAGACTAGCAAACAAAATCCAACATTATATTAAAAGAATCATTCATCATGATCAAGCAGGATTTGTTCCTAAGCTGCAAGTGTGTGTGGTTCAATATTTATAAATTAATCACCATTAAACATAACATTAGTAAAAGAACCATATGATCCTCGAGGCACCTGGGTGGCTCAGTTTGTGAAACATCTGACTCCTGATTTCGGCTCAGCTCATGATTTTACAGTTTGTGAGTTTGAGCCTGGTTGGGATTCTTTTTCTTTCCCTCTTGCTCTGCCCCTCAACCACTTTCTCTTTCAAATATTAAAAAGAACCATATGATCCTCTCAATCGATGCAAAAAAAAATTGACAAAGTACAGCATCCATTCTAGATAAAAACTCTCAACAAAGTAGGGTTGGGGGGAACATGCCTCAACATCATAAAGGTCATATAAGAGGACCCACAGCTAATATCATCCTCAATGGGGAAAAACTGAGAGCTTTTCTTCTATGGTCAAGAACAATACAGGGATGTCTACTCTCACCAATATTATTTAACACAGTACTAGAGGTCCTAGTCTCAGCAATCAGACAACAAAAAGAAATAAAGACATCAAAATTGGCAAAAAAGAAGTCAAACTTTCACTATTTGCATAGATATAATACTCTATATAGAAAACCTAAGAGACTCCACACAAAAAAATTGCCAGAACTGATAACACAAATTCAGTAAAATCACCGGATACAAAATCCACATACAAAAATCTGTTGTATTTATACACACCAGGATGAAGCAGCAGGAGAAATCAAGCAATCAATCCAATTTACAACTGCACCACAAACTGTAAGATATCTAGGAATAAACCTAACCAAAGTAGTAAAGGAACTATATTCTGAAAACACTGATGAAAGAAATTGAAAGTGACACAAAGAAATAGAAACACATTCCATGATCATGGATTAGAAGAATAAATACTAATATGTCTACACAATTTACTCATTTACTGCAATCCTTATAAAAAATACCACCATTGGGGCGCCTTGGTGGCTCAATTGCTTGAGCGTCCGACTTCAGCTCAGGTCATGATCTCACGGTTGGTGAGTTCGGGCCCCGCATTGGGCTCTGTGCTGACAGCTCAGAGCCTGGAGCCTGCTTCGGATTCTGTGTCTCCCTCTCTCTCTGCTCCTCCCCCACACGCACTCTGTCTCTCTCTGCCTCTCAAAAATAAAGAAAAATAATAAAAAAAATTTTTTTTAAATACCACCATTGGGGTGCCAGGGTGGCTTAGTTGGTTAAGTGTCTGACTTTGGCCAGGTCATGATCTCACAATTTGTGGGTTTGAGCCCCATGTCGGGCTCTGTGCTGACAGCTGAGTTGGAGTCTACTTCAGATTCTATGTCTCCCTCTCTCTCTGCCTATCACCTGCTTTCTCTCTCTCTCAAAATAAATAATAAAAAAAAAACATTAAATTTTTAAAAAAATACCACCATCATTTTCCAAAGAGCTAGAAAAAACAATACTAAAATTTTTATGGAGCCACAAAAGACCACAAATAGTCATAGCAACCTTGAAAAAGAAAGGTGAAGCTGTAAGCATCAAAATTCCAGACTTCAAGTTATATTATAAAACTATAATGATCAAGACAGCATGAACACTGTCACAAAAATAGACACATAGACCAATAGAACACAATAGAAAACCCAGAAGTGAACACAAACTATATGGTCAATTAATCTTTGACAAAGCAAGAAAGAATATCCAATGGAAAAATATGGTCTCTTCAATAAACGGTGTTGGGACAACTGGATACCAACATGCAAAAGAATGAAATTGGACCATTTTCTTACACCATACAAAAAAAATAAATTCAGAATGAATTTAAATGTGAGACAGGAAACCATCAAAATCTAGAGGAGAACAAAGGCAGTAACCTCTTTGATATTGGCTGTAGCAACTTCTTACTATATATGTCTTCTGAGGCAAAGGAAGCAGCCAAAATGAACTATTTGGACTACATTGAAATAAGTTTCTGCACAGTAAAGGAAACAATCAATAAACTAAAAGCCCATGGAATGGGAGAAGATATTTGCAAATGACCTGACAAAGGGTTAGTATCGAAAATACATAGAGAACTTACCAACCTTAACACCCAAAAAACAAATAATCTAGTTAAAATATGGGCGGACAACACGAATAGACATGCTTTCAAAGACGACATGAAAAAGATGACCAAAAGACACATGAAAAGATGTTCAACATCACTGATCATTGGGCAATACAAATCAAAACTACAATGAGGTATCACCCCACACCTGTGAGAATGGCCGACATTAACAACACAAGAAACAACAGCTTTGGTGAGAATGAGGAGAAAGGAGAATCCTCTTGCACTGTTGGTGGGAATGCAAACTGGTGTAACCACTCTGAAAAACAGTATGAAGTTACCAAAAGGTTAAAAATAGAACTACTCTATTATCCAGCACTGGCACTACTAGGGATGTACCCAAATAATACAAAAATACTAATTTTAAGGGATACATGCCCCACAAAATTTATAGCAGCAAATGTCCATAAATTGATGAATGGATAAGGAAGAAGTGGAATATGTATGTATGTGTGTGTACATTTGTATATGTGTGTATACATCAGTACATACATATACACATATATACATACATACATATACATATATGTGTGTGTGTGTGTGTGTGTATAATAGAATACTATTCATCCATAAATAATGAAATCTTGCCATTTGCAACAACATGGATGGCACTATAGAGTACTATGCTAAGCAAAATAAATGAGTAGTGAAAGAAAAATACACCATATGATTTCACTCAGGGGTGGAATTCAAGAAACAAAATAAAGGGTCATGGTGGGGGGAGGGAGAAAAGAAAGGAAAATCAAGACACAGACTCTTAACTATAGAGAACAAACTTATGGTTACCAGAGGAGAGGTGGATAGGAGGATGGGTTTAATAGGTGATGGGGATTAAGGAGGACATTTTTTGTAATAAGTAACAGGGGTTGTTAAGTGTTGAATTGATAAATTGTACAGCTGAAACTAACATACACTGTAGGTTCAATAATTGGAATTTAAATAAAAAGTAAAATAAAAAAAGAGAGAGGGAGGGAGGGAGAGTGAGAGAAGGAGGGAGAGGGGAAGGAAGGAAGGAAGGAAGGAAGGAAGGAAGGAAGGAAGGAAGGAAGGAAGGAAAATTCTGTCATTTCTAACAACCCAAATGACTCTGGAGACCATTACACTAAGTGTAATAAGGCTAACAGAGAAAGAAAAATACTGTGTGGTATCACTCACCTGTAAGAAATTTCTATGTAATTTTCAATGAAAAGGAGTAATTTGATTGGAGAGGTGAGACTATAGAAAGATCACTCTAAGCTACGTTATAAGAAATAAATTCAAAGTAGATTACTGTTGCTTTTAGTCGTACAGCTAAATTATTTCAGTAACAGCATAGGTTTAACTGAGGGACATTATAGGTTTTTGAGCAGAGAAACAGTCTGAGAAGACTCAAAGTTCAGATTCAGGGCACATTCTTACTTTATTTGTCCCAGTCCTTTAATGTTGTCACCCATGACCTGGGTTGTTGTCAATTTTCTGATACATCATCTGAAGTATACAGTTTTGCTCCCTCAGGCTGATTCCCCTCAAGGTTATGGGATGGCTTCAGAAGTTCTAGGCTTTATATCCAGATATGAGAACATCCAGAGCAAAGGAAATCAAGTCCTATTGATCACTTTTCACCACATCTGACGTTATTTTCTGCACTATTTTTTCCAGAGATTTGCATATGGCATTGAATTGGTTTTAACTTGAGAAAAAATTCTATTGATATATTGCTATTAAACTGAAGCCTTAGAGAAATATTAGAAATGCGTGCAGTAATATATCAATCAACAATAGGCTCATAAGATGCCAAATAAATCTTTGTGTTTAATCTTTTGTGTGTGTGACAAAAACTTGGCCTCGGCCAATGCCTGCATTGCTACCACTTAATCATCAAAACATTTATCTTAAAATGTAGTTAATATAGAAGATTAGCAGGGAGGAAAAATGATGAAAACTTAAAAGTACTGAAAACAAGCCATAAGTGGCAGTGATTATGCTGATGAAAAGTCTCCTTTTTGTACACTCTGTTCTAGCTCCTTTGAATATTTTTATGATATATGTAGGAGGCTGATTCACCCAAGTAATTAATCATGTAATGACTACACTTGTGTGTTCAATTACAGTCTTTATGGTTGATTACTCTTTGTAATAAATACCATTACTAGCTCTTTTTCACTCCTTTTGCCCTGGGCAAGAAGGCCAGGACATAAATGGAAAAGACAAATATAACCAATGTGTAGATGGAATGCTTTTTCTAACGCAGGATGTAGGACATATTAATTTTCAATGTCAGAAATATTAGTTTGTTTAGTGAAGCTAAAAGCATATAAACATTCACTAAATATAAGACTTCATTGCAATAACATCAGCTCTTTACCACTACATTTCAATTTTGTTAATATAAATAATTTTAAAATGATTTTTTTAAAGCCTCTTTACTTTTTCTCAAATGGTAGAGAAAACATTTTGTGCATTCCCACAACAACAAAAAAAATGCTTTTAATGTTTAAAGCCAAAACCATTTGTTAGGTCAACATCATTTTTCTTAGGATAACCTCTCATGCAAACATCTTATCAGACTTTTAAAATTACATATATAGTCTGAAAAATATTGAGATGATAATTTGTCCCAGTTCTTTTTAATTTTTTTTAATGTTTATTTATTTTTTGAGAGAGACAGAGTGTGAGCAGGGGAGGGGCAGAGGGAGAGGGAGACACAGAATCTGAAGCAGGCTCCAGACTCTAAGCTGTCAGCACAGAACCTGATACAGGGCTCAAACTCACAGACCACGAGATCATGACCTGAGCCAAAGTCAGACACTTAACCAACTGAGCCATGAAGATGCCTATTTTGTCCCAGTTCTAAGAAGGAAATCCTAGCCCTTACTCTCCCCTAACCTCTGTGACCCCAAATTTTACAGGAGGCACTCTTTCTTCATTTGGAAAGGAGTCTATTACATTTCTTTGATAAATGTTTACTGAGAACTGCCATACCTCAGGCACAGTTCTTGGTGATGAGAATAATGCAATGAACAAAACATCTCTGGCATTGTGGAGCTTAAATTTTAGTATAATAAAGCACAGATAACACATAAAAAATAAAATATCTATTTGAATAAACAGCAGAGAGAATTTTGGAGGAAAATAACTCAAGTGATATCTAGGCAGTACATGAGGTTGCAATTTTAAATAGAGTGTTAAGAGGATGCTTCACTAAGTAAGTTATATTTTAGTAAATCTCTGTCTATTCCAATTGTTAGTATGGCTTCTCCCTTGTGATAGGATCCTGACCAATATAGAATTGGTGCCAGTAGCTGTCTTTTGAGGCTGTCCCTCAATTATGGAATTTTTGGAATAGTTATGGTCCTGTTGAACATCTTGCTAATGGAAAATGAGATAGTAATAATGTAGGGTGTGAACTAGCACACAATGAATCAAGCTGTTACCTGTGGTTGACTGTGATATATGACAAATGAAGCAAGTTCCTAGGGAGTTTGGATGATTAAATTATCATCTCAAGTCATGATCTTGAAACTAGATGGCTTTCATGATAATACTAGAATGATTTCTTAGTTTTTGCAGCCTTGGAGCAAGGTTTTTGACTATCAAACAAAATTTGATTGCACTGGTTACAGAATTAGAATGCCAATTTACTTTATAATCTTACCTAGTTTCTTTTATGAAAGTTACAACTTTGATTGAAAAGGATAGGGACCTAGACATTTAGAATGAAGGCATCTGGTGGGTCTTCAATGAAACAGAATCCTGTGCACCCAGTCACTCTGAACCTCCCTTATCAGTGGACTTAGCTGTCCATCTTTGTCTGAGAAGACCCACCTTTCTTTGCTGAAAACTCTTTGTTCACCTGGGTCATATGTCTAATATGAAGATGCTTATTTTCCTCAAACCAATCACCATCACTCCCCTCCTGCCACGAGATCCATAGCTAAAGTCAAATATTGGCATGATCCTTGGGCCAGGTATAAACTATGGCTCAAGGGGAAATAGCTTACACATGAAACAATTCCGAGATTTAACAAATACATGTCAATAGAATCTTGGGAATAGATAGGAAAGTGAATCTTAAGGCCTCAGACCAAGGTTAGAATAAAAACCACTAGGACATGCTTTTCGCTAGAGATTCTGGATTCAGTGTGTTAGCTCGTGCAGTTGATAGTAGCTCCAACAACTACTCACTTTGTTGACTGAAACTTGGGTTTAAAGGCAGCATATATTTAATGAGCTTAGTATGACATAACTTCCCAGGCACAATGTGGAAAAAAGAACCAAACAACTCCAGGAGACAAGAATGCTGCAACGAATTTTGGCAACCTTCACACCAATGCTAATATCCATCTCAGAGGAGTAACCAATATAAGAGCACAAATAAATGAACTAAAAACCAGAAAAGCAGTAGAAAAGATGAAAAAAAACTAAGACCTGCTTTTTAAAAGATAAATAAAACCGACAAACTTTAACTAGACTAATTAAGAAAATAAGAGAGGAGACTCAGTATATAAAATCAGAAATGAAAGGAGTGATCTTATAACTGATAGCACAGAAACGAATAGGATCGTAAGAGACTACTATTATTAATAGCTACACAGCAACAAATTGAATAACAAATAGAGGTGGATAAATACCTAGCAACATGCAATCTACCTAGATTGAATGTTGAAGAAATAGAAAATCTGGACCAAAAAAAAAAAAAAAAAAAAGAAAAGTTTGAATTGATAGTCAAAAACACAGGACAAGATGGTATATTCTAACATTTAAGAGTTAATTCCAGGGGCGCCTGGGTGGCGCAGTCGGTTAGGTGTCCGACTTCAGCCAGGTCACGATCTCGCGGTCCGTGAGTTCGAGCCCCGCATCAGGCTCTGGGCTGATGGCTCAGAGCCTGGAGCCTGTTTCCGATTCTGTGTCTCCCTCTCTCTCTGCCCCTCCCCCGTTCATGCTCTGTCTCTCTCTGTCCCAAAAATGAATAAACGTTGAAAAAAAAATTAAAAAAAAAAAAGAGTTAATTCCAGTTCTTCTCAAATTCTTCCAAAAACTTGAAGAGGGAAGGAACAGTCCAAACTCATGTTACAAGGCCAGCATTACTATGATAGTGAAGCCAGACAAAGAGACTACAAGGACAGAAAACTACAGGCTCATATCCCTGAAGAATATAGATGCAAAAATTCTCAACAAATATTAGCAAACTAAATTCAACAACACATTAAAAAGACCGTACACCATGATATGTGGGATTTATCCCTGGGATGCAAGGATGTTCAACACATGCAAATCAATAAATATAACACATTAATAGAATGAAAGATAAAAGCATATCATCTCCACCAATGCAAAACATAGTCTTTGATCAAACTGAATGTCCTTTCATGATAAAAATTCTCCACAAATGGGATATAAAAGGGACGTACCTCAACATAATAAAAACTAATTATTGCAATCCCATAGCTAACATCATACTCAATAATAAAAGGTTGAAAGTGTTTCCTCTGAGGTTAGGAACAGGACAAGTGTGCCCCAGTCCTACTACTCCTACTGAATACAATTGGAAATCCTAGCCAGAGCAATCAGGAAAGAGAAAGAAATAAAAGGAATCCCAACTGGAAAGGAGAAGTAAAATTACCTGTCTAGATGATATGCTCTTCTATGGAGAAAATCCTAAAGGATCCACCAAAAAAACTCTTTTAAATCAACAAATTCAGTCAAGTTGCAGGAATCAAATCAACATGCAGAAATCTGTTGTGTTTCTTCTGGACAACAGCAACAAAATATCTGAAAAAGAAATAAGTAAAACATTATCACTCACAATAGTATAAAAAGATAAAATACATAGAAAAAAATGTAACCAAGGAGGTGAAAAACCTATACAATGAAAACTGTAGGACTTTGGTGAAAGAAACTGAAGATGCAAATAAATGGAGAGATGACCTATCTTCATAGATCAGAAAAATCCACATTATTAAAAAGCCCATACTACTCAAAGCCTTCTATAGATTCAATGTAATCTCTACAAAAAATTCTAATGGCATTTTTCAAAGAAACATTAAAAAAAATTAAAATTCATATGGAACTAAAAAAGACTGGGGATAGCTAAAGCATTTCTAAGAACAAAGCTGGAGTCCTGATTTCAAACTAGTTTACAAAGCTATTGTAATCACAACAGTATGACACTGACATAAAAATAAATACATAGACCAATGAAACAGAATTGAGAGCTCAGAAACAAATCTATATGGTCAAATAATACTTGACAAGGGATCCAAAAATACTCAATGAGGAAAGGATAGTCTCTTAAATTATGTTGGGGAAAGTTGATCATATGCAGAAGAATGATTTGACTCCTCTCTTATACCACTCACCAAAAATAACACAAAATGAATTAAAGACTTAAACATAATGCCAGAAAACGTAAAATTCCTGAAAGCAAGTGTAGGAAAAGAGCTCCTTGATAATGGATCTTGGCAATGACTTTTTTGGATATGACACCAAAAGTTTAAGTAACAAAAGCAAAAATAAAGAAGTGGGACAGTATCACACTAAAAATCTTGTGCATAGCAAAAGAAACAATCCACAAGATAAAAAGGCAACCGATGGAATGGGAGAAAATATTTGCAAGCTATCTATATAAGAGGTTAATATCCAAATTATATAAGCAACTCAAGAGCAAAAAAGTCCAATTTAAAAGTGGGCAGAGGATCAGAAAAGACATTTTTCCAAAGAAGTTGTACAAATGGCCAATAGGTGCATGAAAAGATGTTTAAGCAATGCATATCAAATCAGAGATTGCAAATCAAAAGCCACAATGAGGTATCCACTCAAACAAGTTAACATGACTTTTTTTCAAAAAATAAAAATAAAAATAAATAACAAGTGTTGATGAGAACGTAAAGAAGGCCCTTGTGAACCCTTGGCGGGAGTGTAAATTGGTGCATATGCTATGGAAAACAGTATGGAGGTATCTAAAAAAAATTAAAAATACAACTACCACATGATCTAGCAATCCCACTCTAGGTAGATATCTCAAGGAAGTGAAGTCAGGATCTCAAAGAGATATCTGCACTTCTTTGTTCATTGCAGCAATATTGCAATAATTAATAGTATCAGCCTGCCTAAGCGTCTCTCTACAGAGGAATGGACAAAGAGGTTGTGTGTCTATTCATAGAATATTATTCAGGGGGCGCCTGGGTGGCGCAGTCGGTTAAGCGTCCGACTTCAGCCAGGTCACGATCTCGCGGTCCGTGAGTTCGAGCCCCGCGTCGGGCTCTGGGCTGATGGCTCGGAGCCTGGAGCCTGTTTCCGATTCTGTGTCTCCCTCTCTCTCTGCCCCTCCCCCGTTCATGCTCTGTCTCTCTCTGTCCCAAAAATAAATAAATGTTGAAAAAAAAAAAAAGAATATTATTCAGACATGAGAAAGAATGAAATCTTGACATTTATGACCACATGGATAAACCTTGAGGACACAAAGCTAAATAACATAATTCAGACAAAGAACAGCAAATGGCGTATGATCACTTCTATGTGAAACATAAAAAAGCCAAAGTCATAGAAACAGAATAGAGTGGTGCTTGCCAGGGACTGAGAGAGCTGGGGATAATAGGAAGATGTTGGTCAAAGGAATAAATTTCCAGTTTTAAGATGAATAAATTCAGGAGATCCGATCTACATTATGGTGACTATAGTTAGCAATACTGTATTATATATTTGAAAGTTGCTGAGAGAGTAGAACTTAAATCTTGTCACCACACACACACACACACACAGACACACAAAAAGTAATTATGTGAGGCAATGGAAGAATTAACTAATCATATTGCAGAGATCATTTCACAACAGACACATGTATCAAATCATCGTGTTGTATAATGTTACATGTTAATTATATATTAACGAAATTGGGGGGTCAAGTAGATTTCTAGTTCTGTTTTTTGGTTGGTTTTTCGTTGTTATTGTTGTTTTTGAAACCTAAAGAAACAAAGGTGAAATAAACAAGAACGATAGAGAAAATGTGTAGCTTCTGCAAAAACTACAGCAAACATGAAGCTTAGCTTAGCTTCTAGCCAGATTAACTCAAAGCTTCTCACTGAAGGCCTATTTTCCTCATGTAAAATCACTTGATAAAATCACATGTGGCTTTCAAATAAAAAATTACAAGGAATACTAAAAGTCAAGAAATACGAAGCCTGAAGAGACAAAAGAGTCATCTGAACCAGATTCCAGTATCACAAAGATTGGAATTATTAGACAGGGAACCTAAAATAATTATGATTAATGTGCTAAGGACCCTAATGGCGAGATGCCAGTGGGCAACATGAAAAAATAGATGAGGAACCCATGTCAGTATAGAGATGGAAACTCCAAGAAAGAACCAAAGTAATGCTAGAAATCAAAAACACTTCAAAAAAATGAAAAATACATTTGTTTTGGTCTTATCAATAGACTGCACATGGCCAAAGAAAGAATCAGTAAGCTCAAAGCAAATCAGTTAAAATTTCCCAAACTGGTATGCAAAGAGAAAAAATAATATTTAAAAGGAAAACAGAAAGAAATCTGCAAGAAGAGTGGGATAATTATAAAAGGTGTAATATTTATGCAATAGAAATTCCAGAAGTAAAGAAATGAGAAGAAACATTTGAGGTAGTAGCGACAGAGAATTTTCCGAAATTAATTGAAGACATAAGCCATAGATCCAGGATATTCACAAAATACCAACCAGGATAAATACGACCATGTTGCATCTGGGTCTATCATATTTATACTTTAGAAAATGAAAGACAATGAGAAAATCTTGAAAGAAAGTGGAGAAAAAATTATACTTCACCAATAGTGGACTAGGGATAAGAATTACATTGGACTGAACGTGAGAAACCACAAAAGGGGGTTAGGAGAAAGAGAGAGAGAGAGAGAGAAGTGTTTATCTCTTAACACATCTCTTAGCATTGTCTATTCCTCTCTAACTTCCTCATCATCACCCAAGTTCAACCTACCATTACCTTTCCCTGGACCTCTGCAAGTTCCTTAATTATCCTTGTTTCTCTTCTTGCACCCTTCTAATTTATTTTCCATACTCAAAGAATGACCATTTATTAAAGAGAATGTGGTTACTGCTCCCCTGCCAAAAACAAAAAAGAAGTCCCACAGTTTTAACCTTTCAATGGTGCAAGGCTTTTCATTGTTTGGGGGCTAGGCTTCCTAGGCTCTTTGAGCTTTGAAACTGACCTCTCCAGGAGCGCCTGGAATTACCTACCTACTTGATATTTGTGCTTTTATCACACATTAATTTCTTAAAAGCATCATTTCACTCCTGCCAGAGGCCTCCTGTGTATGTATATTCTAACATTCCCCGCCCCCCCCCCCAAACACACATACCACATAGCTCCAACTAGTTAATTACTATTGATCCTTCGGATCTCAGAATCACTTGCTCAGAGAAGTATATTCTGATTTTCCAAACTGCCTCATAATCTTCTGATAAAGGTTCTCACTAAACTGTACCACTTTCTTCTAAGAGATAGCAGAGTTTTTATTGCTTTACCAATACATAAAACAAAAACAAAAAACAACAAAAAAAATATGGAGGCAGAAAAAAGACAAAAAATAAATAACATGTGAAATTAACAGAAAACTGTTAAAAAACGTGGTAGATATTAATTTAAATATATCAGTAATTACTTTAAGTGTGAATGCTGTAAATGTATCAATTAAAAGAGAGACTATAAGAGTGTATTAAGAATTTTACAACCCAGCTCTGTGTTTCCGTAAGAAACTGAATTATTAAAGATATAGCTAAAATAAACAGCTATGTCTTTATGGTAAACAAAATTAATCAGTTTGATCTGTTGAGTGGATTCTCCCACTCAATGTCACTGATATTTGCATCCCCAAGGAAGGCAGGAAGGCAGGAAGGCAGGAGGGCAGGAAGGCAGAAAGAAAGAAAGAAAGAAAGAAAGAAAGAAAGAAAGAAAGAAAGAAAACAAAGAAACAAAAAAAGAAAAAGAAAGAAAGAAAAAAGAGAAAAACATTATAAATTTGGCAAATCATGTACAGAATCTACATGCAGGAAACTATAAAAATTTGATAAAGACATTTTAAAGATCTAAGCAAATAAATGGGTGTTCCATGTTTATGGGTAGAAAGACTCATTATTAAAATGTGAATACTACCAATCTTAATGCAGAGATTCACTGCAGGCCAATCAGAATCTCAGCAAGCTGTTTTATGTTATAGACAAACTGAGACTAAAAATTATATGGATTTGCAAAGACCCAGAAAAATAAATATATTACTGAGCAAATTCAGAGGACTGATACCACCCAACTACAAGATTTTTCATGCAGCTTAAGAAGTCAACAAAGTTTGGGATTATTTAAAGAACAGACACACAAAAAACAATGGGGAGCCCTGATTTAAACCTATGCACACAAAAGCAAAAAATGAACTATTGGGACTACACCAAAATAAAAAGCTTTGACTCAGTGAAGGAAACAATCAGCAAAACGAAAAGTCAACCTACTGAATGAGACAAGATACTTGCAAATGACATATCTGATAAAGGGCTAGTATCAAAAATATATAAAGAACTTCTATAACTCAAACTAAAAAAGAAACAATCTGATTAAAATACGGGCAAAAGACGACATTTCTCCAAAGACATACAGAGGGGCAACAGACACATGAAAAGATGTTTATCATCAAGGAAATGCAAGTCTAAACTACAATGAGAGATCACCTCACATCTGTCAGAATGCTTAAAATCAACAAGACAAGAAACAACAGGTATTGGTGAGGATGTGGAGAAAAAAGAATACTCAATGAACCTTTGGTGGGAATGAAATCTGGTGCAACCATTCTGGAAACATTATGAAGGTTCATCAAAAAGTTAAAAACAGAACTACCTTATGATCCAGCAATTACACTACTGGGTATTTACCCAAAGAATATAAAAACACTAATTCAAAGGAATACATGCACCCCTATGTTTATAGCAGCATTATTTACAATCGCTAAGTTTTGGAAGCAGCTCAAGTGTTCAACTGATGAATGGATAAAGAAGATGTGAGATGTGAGATACACACACACACACACACACACACACACGCATATATGTATATGTATAAATATACACACAGAAAATGGAATATTATCTATCCATAAAAATGAAATCTTGCCATTTGCAATGAGATAGAGGTAGAGAGTAAAATGCTAAGTGAAATATATAAACCAGAGAAAGACAAATACCATATGATTTCACTCATAAGTAGAATTTAAGAAATAAAACAAATGAAGAAAGGGGAAAAAAAGAGAGGAAAACCAAGAAACCGACACTTTAACTATAGAGAACAAAGTTATGGTTACCAGAGGGGAGGTGAGTGGGGGAATTGGTGAAATAGGTAATGGAGATTAAGGAGGGACTTGTTATGATGAGCCCCACGTGTTATATGGAAGTGATGAATCACTAAATTCTATACCTGAAGCTAATATTACACTGTATGTTAACAGACTGGAAATCAAATAACTTGGGGGGAAAAAAGAGACCAAAGGCATTCAGTAGAGAAAGGATAGTCTTTGCAACAAATAGTAATTGAACAATTCTCCACAAAATTAAATAAAAATATATAATAGATCTAAATGTAAAATTTAAGGGGTGCCTGGGTGGCTCAGTCAGTTAAGCAACCAACTCTCAGTTTTGGCTCAGGTCATGAGCTCACAGTTCCTGAGTTTGAACCCTGCTTTGGGCTCTGAGCTGGTAGCATTGAGTCTGCTTGGATTTCTCTCTCTCTCTCCCTCTCTCTGGCCCTCCCCTGCTCACCCATGCTCTCTCTCTCAAAATAAACAAACAAACATTTTAAAAAATAAAAATAAATGTAAAATTTAAAAAAAGCTATAAGCTTCCAAAAGAAAACATGATACAGCATAGATGTCCACGGCTTTTGCAATGACTTTTTATGTACAACACAAAAGCACATTTCATGAAGAAAAAATTGGTAAATTGCACTTAGCAAAATCAAAAACTTCTGATCTGTGAGAGATTTGAAGAGAATGAAAAGACAATCCACACTGCGCAAAAATACCTGCAAAACATCTCTAATAAGGACATGTATTTCAAATTTACAAAGCACTTAAATTTGTTTCCTATTTGTATTGAAATTCCAGTCACGTAACATATAGTATATTTCAGGAGTAGAATTTAGTGATTCATCACTTACATCTTACACCATATATAAAAATAAATTCAGAATGGATCAAAGACCTCAATGTGACATGGGAAGGTATCAAAACCGTAGAGGAGAATACAGGCAGCAACCTCTTTGACCTTGCCCACAGCAACTCACTAGACATATCACCACAGGCAAAGGCAACAAAAATAACAATCAACTATTGGGACTTCATAAAGATGAAAACCTTCTGCACAGAGAAGGAAACGATACTAAAGAGCAACCTTCGGAATGGGATAAGATACTTGCAAATGATCTATCAGATAAATATAGTATCCAAAATCTATAAAGAACTTGTCAAAGTCAACACCCAAGAAACAAATAATCCAGTTAAGAAATGAGCAGAAGACATGAATAGGCATTTTTCCAAAGAAGACATACAGATGGCTAAGAGAAACATGAACTGATGCTCAACATCAGTCATCATCAGGGAAATACAAACCAAAACCACAATGAGATACCACTCCACACCTGTCAGAATGGCTTAAATTAACAAAACAGGAGACAAGAGGGATGGCCAGGATGTGGAGAAAGGGGAGCCCTCTTACACTGTCGGTGAGAATGCAAACTGGTGCAACAACTCTGGAAAACAGTGTGGAAGTTCCTCGAAAACTTAAAAATAGAACTACCCTATAATCCAGCAATTGCACGACTAGGTATTTACCCAAAGGACACAAAAATACTGATTTAAAGGAATTTATGCACCCCGATGTTTCTAGCAGCATTATCAACAATAGCCAAACCAGGGAAAGACCCCAAATAGCCATTGGCTGATGAATGGAAAAAAAATATGGTATGACAATTTACTAGAATGGCTGTACCGTGGGGAGAAATGGATGCTCTTACTTTTCAAAGATGCCTAGACCCTGGCTCTGAATGGACACCAACTCCTGAGCAACAAATATGCTACAGCAGCTCATTAGGCAAAGTGCATACATTTGGGGTTGGGTGATAGATGGCGTCTTGGTTCAAGCTGAGCTCAGAGTGGGACCAGGAAGTGACTCATCTTGTGATTATGTCCTGAATGTATAGTTAAGATAGACATATTTCAGGACTCAGAATTTTCATATTGGCTCTCTGACCCACAGAGAAATGGACAGTATAATAGGAATGCCTAAGTGGAATCTCTTGGAATTTTTTCACTCTAGCAATATCTTAAATCAGAAGCATATCTCATTCCTACAGCATTGCAGAAATTAGTACCACCCTCAAGGGACCTTAGGAAATGTGCAGTGATTTGGATGAAATAACCTACAGGTCATATGCATAACTTCTTAGAATTTTAAGATGCTTGTTTTCAATAGACAGCAAATATTGTGGAAGACAGGGACAGTGCTTAAAGTTCTGGTGTGAAACTGCATGGGTTTAGAGATGCCATGCTGGAGAGAACAAATATAAATGTCAAGTAACAGTGGGAAGTGTGACTGGAGAGATTTTTCTGAGAGTAAGGAGGCTTTGCCTGATGCATATTTCGAATGGCTACTATATGTGAACAGATCCCATTGTGTCCTTTATAGGAGTTACCTGCTAAACCTGCCCTTCACCCAGTTTTAATGGAATATGCTAATTGGAAACTTGTAGAATTGCATGAGCCCTTTTTCCTAGTAGATATTAAGCAGTATCTTAGTCCATTCAAGCTGCCATAACAGAATACCATACACTGGATGGCTTTTAAACAAGAAAAATCGATTCCTCACAGTTCTGGAAGCTGAGGAGTCTGAGATCAAGACACCAGCACATTTAGTGTCTGCTAAGAGTCTGCTTCCTGTTTCAGAGATAGCCACTTTTTGTTGTAATCTCATATGACAGAAGAAATAAGGTTGCTCTCTAAGATTTCTTTGTAAGGACACTAATGCCATTCCTAATCACCTCTCGAAGTGATCATCTCCCCAAATCTCCATCTCCAAATACCCTCACATTGGAGATTAGGTTTCAACATATGAATGGGGGTGGGGGCAAAAACAGTTAGTCTATATAGCAAATAGAATTCCATGTAAGCCTTCAGTAGTTTCATAGATACTAGCAAATGACATGATATTTGTGGGTCAGAGACAAAGGAACTTATTACTTATATTTGCATTGTTTTCCACTTATGATGCATAGCAGACCAGATGGATGTTGCAGTGGTTGTAATGAGTTCTCATCACAGCTGAGGAAGTCCAAGCTTAGGAAACTCTAATTTTTTTTTATAATAGGCTGCAAGAAGACCTATTCAACCTTTGCCGTGGAAGAAGACATTATCTATCTAAGAATATTTGATTGACAATTTACTCAAAAGGAAATTTAAAAGCAGAAATGTATGTGCACCTTGAGTTAGAAAAATTTCTGCTGACGAATGAGGACTAAAGAATACAACCAATTTCCAGAATTGAAAAAAAAAAAACTATAGAAGTAAAATATCTTTTTGGGAAGAACAGCACAGTTGCAACAATGAAATTGGAAGTATTATTGGCAGCTGTTATAATATTATTATGGTCATCAATACTGAAAAAATTGTGGTGTATTCATACAGTGGACTATTGAACATTAAACAGCAACAAAATACTGATACATCTGAACACGAAATGTACATACTGTGTAGGGACATGTGGTTACAGGATGAATAAATGGAGTTTATTTTAGTATGCAATTCCTGATTCTTCTTCAATAATTTATGGAGTCAGATGAGAGAGAAATTGATCACAGTGGGGAGAGCCAGAATAGGATTACAGTGGGAAAAACACAGTCAGGCAATTTAAAAATATGGAAATATAAATAAATGACTGATTAATATACTTTTCAAGTTTAACTTCGCAAACTCGAAAACCCCCCAAATATAGCCAAGTGTGACCTGTAACTTTCACCTGCCATATTAATGAAATTTCTTTTAACACTAATGGTCAAATGATATAGCATTTCTGAAAAATTATTAATATAAATCAAAGTTTTTAACTGTACTCAAATTTTGAGCAAGGAATTTTACCTCTGAAAATCTATCATTTTGCTGTATTTGTAAATGAAAATTTATGCATAAAACTGATCATCACAACTTTGCATGGTAAAAAAAAACATAAAATTTCCAAAACTACTGTGTATCCAATAAATTACTGTGTATACTGTGTCTACAAGATACTGTGTATCTTGTATCCAAGAATAATGTGCACCAGTTAAGTAACTTTTAATAAGCATTTTAATAGCGTTTTAAAATGTTTGTGGTATGGTAGTAAGTGGAAAAATATAAAATAAAATTGATATTGAATTGCATCTTTAACCTCATATATTTTCCAAACAAGATTTGACATAAAGGAATTTTTAATAATAAAATTTGAGGCATGGGCTCAATTGGATAAAAAGAAGTGTTCACAAAAGACTGTATGAAAATATATGTAAAACTCTACTTGAAATTACCATGTTTACTTTTATTTTCATATTCATGTATTTTCGTTTTTTAGAAAAAGTTAATCGCAAAACATTATAAAGGAATTATCTTATTCCACCTTAAGACCATCATAATATTTAAAGAAAAATATCTTAAAGTCAACAGGTAAGGACTTCTTGCATTATGAAGTACTTTTTAGTGCAAAAACGAATTATATCAGGATATATAACATTTAACAAAAGTAGCTCTATGAAATTAAATAATAATTGACTATAATAAAAAGATACATAATCATAGCATCAACTTTCATTCATATGCAGTATTTCTACTTGCACCTATTTTCTCTGAGCCTTGTTAAAAGCCATAAAGGGCATGATATACATATTTTTTATTTTAGAGAGAGAACGAGAGTACATGCAAGGTGGGGAGAGGGGCAGAGGGAGAGAGAGAATCCCAAGCAGGCTCTATGCTCAGCATGGATGCAGGTTCCAATCCCATGACCCTGGGCGTGGTTATGATCATGACCTGAGCCAAAATGGAGAATTGGACGCTCAACTGACTGAGCCCTCTAGGGTCCCTGGACATGATATTTTTACATGACACATAAGCTAAAAAGTAAGCTTTCGGTAGTTGCACAGACGCCCGCAAATGATATGACAGTCAAGAGTCGAGATGAAGGACTCTGTTACTCATGTTTGCATTGTTTCCCCTTGTGTAATGGAGCAGCACAGGTGGATGCTTCATATGCAGTGGTTTTTTCATCATAACTGAAGAAATGCAAACTAAGGAAATTCAGTTTTTTATAATGGGCTACAAGAAAACCTGCTCAACCTTTGCCCTGGAAAGATATATTATCCTCATTATACATAGCAGTACACAAATCTTCCCTCTGCTCCAAAGAAAAATGCTATCTTCCAAGATTGTGCCATACAAACATCTTTGAGAAGATAATCCAGGACAAAAATCCAGTGCTTCTGTTCGTAAGATGCAGAAATGTGAGGCCCATTCACTGCCTTTTAACAAACCTCAATTTCCCTAGCTACAAAGTTGCTTTAAAATTTTGTGATGTGGGAAGATGGTGAAGTAGGAAGATCCTGGGCTTTATCTCATCCCACTGATACACCTAGAAAGCACCCACATCAGTGTAAATAATGCATAAAATAATCCGAAGACTAGCAGAACAGATTCTCCACACCTAAATGTAGACAAGAGGCCAAATCAAAGAGTGTAGGAAGGGTGAAGATATGGTCAGGAGTCAAAATGACGCATGGGACTGTCCTCAAAAGGCACAGATGCTGCAGGCCCAGACTGGGGAGAGGAACAGAATGTACACCAGCCAGCTTAGGCACGGCGAACTTACACTGAGAAGACAAATCCCCATAACATTGGTCTTTGAAAACCAGAGGGGCTTAACTTCATGAGTTCTTACAATCAGTGGTGCCTAACACCTGGAACTTTAAGAAAAATCAGTGGTCTCAGCTCTGGGAGAGCCAGCAGGCAAGAAGAAATTGAGTGCCTGCCATTAAAGAGACAGAATAACAAACAGCCCCTGCTGAGGTATAACATAGAAACAGCAGTTTGAAAAAATGCCTAGAGTATACACAAAGATTTGTTTACTATCTTAGGGCATTTGCTACAGGGGCAGGGATCCTTAGGAGACTTCTCCAAAAATAAAAGAGCTGGTAGGCACTATTTCCCTCCTGTGCCTCTGAGCCTGGATAGAAGGACACCTGCTGGAAAAGCTAGCCCTAACACTCTCCATCTAGCTTTCTACAGCACCACCTATGCCCTTCTGCCCTTCTATGCACCTGTGCTCCCTCCAATCTTCCCTCAGCAGTTTTCCAAAGCAGGTATGGGTCCCCTCACATAGCAGAGGGGCACAAACTTTCTAACACCATATGCTTGACCTGTCTCCTGTGGACCTGTCTCCTTCAACACTCCCTTGGAAGAAACCCATTCGAAGCAGTGCCACAAGAATGGAAATGTGCAAGTAACCCCGAAGGAGAGAGCACCACCACAAAGTGATGCCTGAAGCAGGGAGAGAGGAAGAAAACTACATACATCAGTTCAAATGCAGCTCCAGCAGTGGGCTGCTGGGGGAAGACATAATGTCTGATAGCAGGCTCCACCCACTGATGAAAGCTTCTAAATATAACACAGGGTAAGTACTGTGAAGTTCAGGGTTACTGCATCTCTGGCAAATGCCTGGTGTCACTCACATCAGGGTGAAGGTGGCCCCAGATTGGCCCATGAACAATGTAGACCAAACCCTGCCCACAATAAGCAAAGAGAGTCATTACAGATGATTGGACTAGAGGCAAACATGGCTCAGCCACAAAAGTAGGCAACACACATTGGAAACCCCTGAAGTACCATGTTCGGTGAGCAGGGGACATTGCACTGCAGAGCACTACAGGACCTCTTCTTCAAAAGGCCACTTATTTCAGAAGCAGGAGACATAGCTGATTTTCCTTCCTAACACAGAGAAGCAGACACAAAGAGTTAGGCAAAATGAAATGGAGGAGTATGTCCCAAATGAAAGAACAGGACAAAATGACAGTAAGGGGCCTAAACAAAATAGATAAGTAATATGCCTGATTAAAAAATGTAAAGTAATGGTCATTAACATCCTCACTGGGCTTGATAAAAGACTGGAGGACTTCGGTGATACCCTCAACAAAGAGAAAACATTAAAAAGAACCAATCAGAGATGAACTCAAGAACTGAAATTAAAAATACACTGGATGGAATAAACAGTAGACTAAAGGAAGCAAAAGAATATTAGCAATCTGGGGGACAGAGTAATGGAAAGCAATCAAGCTGAATAAGAGAGGGAAAAAAAATAAGAAGAAATGAAAATAGACTTGGGGAACTCCACAACACCATCAAGTATAGTAACATTCACATTATATGGATCCCAAAAGAAAAGAGAGAGAATGGAACAGAAAATTTATTTAAAGCAACAATAGCTTAAAACTTCCCAAACTTGGGGAAGGAAACAGAAATCCAGACCTAGGAAGCACAGAGAGACCCCAACAAAATCAACACAAGGAGGTCCACACCAGGACACATAGCAATTAAAATGGCAAAACACAGAGATAAAGAGAGAATTAAAAAAAAAAAAGCAAGAGAAAAGAAAACACTTACATACAAGGCAAACCTCATAAGACTATAAGAGGATTTTTCAGCAGAAATATTGCAGGGCAGAAAGAAGTGACATGATATATTCAAAATACTGAAAGAAAAAAAAAAACCTTACAATCAAGAATACTCTATCCAGCAAGGCTATCCTTCAGAACAGCAGAAGAGATAAAGGGTTTCCCAGACAAACAAGTTAAATGAAGACATCACCACCAGTCAAGCCTTACAAGAAACATTAAAGGGGACTCTTTGCATAGAAAGTGAAGACTGTAAGTAGGAGTAAACATATAAGGTACAAAAGCAGTAAAATTAAGTATATCTATAAAAATCAGTCAAGGGTTTCACAAAATAAAAGGATATAAAAATATGACACTATATATCTTAAATGGAGCACAAAAAGAAGTAGAAATTTAGTGCTTAGAGAATAGGTTCAAACTTAAGCGACTATCAACTTAATATATACTGCTAAGCATTATATGTTATATATAAAACTAATGGTAGCCACAAATCAAAAACTGGTAATAAATATTTGAAAAAATAAAGAGAATTCAAGTACATTAGTTAAGAAAGCCAGCAAGCTGTGAGAGAAGACAACAAGAGAGGAACAAGTAACTATGAAAATAACTATAAAAGTAGGAACAAAATGGCACTAAGTACATATCTTGCATTAATCACTTTGAATGTAAATGTGCTAAACGCTGCAATAAGAAAAATATAGGGTGACCAATAGAATAAAAAAGCAAAACCCAGGGCACCCGGGTGACTCAGTTGGTTGAGCATCCAACTCTTGATCTCAGCTCAGTTCACGATCTCATGGTTTGTGAGCTCAAACCCCATGTCCGGCTCCTCGCTAACAGTACAGAGCCCGCTTAGGATTCTCTCTCTCCTTCTCTCTCCTGCTCCTCCTCCACTCCTTCTGCTTCCCTCTGTATCAAAATAAATAAATAAACATTTTACAAAAGCAAAACCCATCTATATGTTGCCTATAAGGGACTTTTTTCAGACCTAAGGGTACATGCAGAGTGAAAGAGAAGGGATTGAAAAGCATTTATCATACAAATGGAAGTGAAAATAAAGTTGGATAACAACACTTAGACAAAATAGACTTTTTTTTTCTTTTTTTTTTTTTTTAATTTTTTTTTCAACGTTTATTTATTTTTGGGACAGAGAGAGACAGAGCATGAACGGGGGAGGGGCAGAGAGAGAGGGAGACACAGAATCGGAAACAGGCTCCAGGCTCTGAGCCATCAGCCCAGAGCCCGACGCGGGGCTCGAACTCACGGACCGCGAGATCGTGACCTGGCTGAAGTCGGACGCTTAACCGACTGCGCCACCCAGGCGCCCCCAAAATAGACTTTTAAATGAAAACAGTAACAAGAGGCAAAGGAGGACACTATATGCTAATAAGGGAGAGAATCCAACGAGAAGATAAAACAGTTGTAAATATTTATGAACCCAACCTGAAAGCACCCAAATACATAATACAGCTAATAACAAACATAAATGAAATAACTGATAATAATACAATAATAATAAGGGAACTTAACACCCACTTACATCAATGGATAGATCATCCAAACAGAAAATCAACAAAGAAACAATGGATAACACATGTGAATGAAAACTGGACCAGATGGATCCAACAGATACATTCAGAATATTTCATCCTAAAACAGCAGGATACACTTTCTTTTTAAGCACACATTGAACATTCTCCATAATAGATCACATATTAGGCCACAAGACAAATCTCAACAAATTAAAAAAAAAAGTTATACCATGCATTTTTTTCTGACCACAACACAAAGCAACGAGCAATCAATAAGACAAAACCTGGAAAGAACACATACATGGAGGCTAAATACTCCTAAACAATAAATGCATCAAGCAAGAAATCAAAGGAGAAATTTAAAAATACATGGAAGCAAATGTAAATGAAAACAACTGTCCAAAATCTCTAGAATGCTGTTATAAGAGGAAAAGCTGTTATAAGAGGAAAGTTTACAGCAAAGAAGGTCTGCCTCAAGAAGAAAGAAAAATGGAAATAAAAAGCCTAAGCTTATACCTCAAGGAGGTATAAATCCAAAACCAGTAGAAGGAAATATAATAAAGATTACAGCAAAAATAAATGAAACAGAAACAAAACAGATCATTGAAACCATGAGCTGGTTCTTTGAAAAGATCAACAAAATTGATGTATCTTTAACAAAGCTCATCAGAGAGAGAGAGAGAGAGAGAGAGAGAGAGAGAACTCAAGCAAAAACAGAAATGAAAGAAGAGAGGGGCACTTGGGTGTCTCAGTCAGTTAAGCATCTGACTTCAGCTCAGGTCATTATCTCATAGCTCATGGGTTCTGGCTCCATGTCAGGTTCTGTGCTGACAGTTCAGAGTCTAAGGCATGCTTTGAATTTTTTATCTGTCTCTCTGCCCCTCTGCCCACTCATGTGCACATGCACGCTCTCTCTCTCTCTCTCTCAAAAATACATACACATTAAATAAAAATTTAAGAAATAAGAGGAGAAATAACTGACATCAGTGAAATGCTAAGAATTATAAGAGAATATTATAAAACACTGTGTGCCAACATATTGGACAACATAGAAGTAATGTATAAATTCTTAGAAACATGTAACCTCCCAAAACTGAATCAGAAAAAAAAATACAAAATTTGAACAGATAGAATAGCGGCAGTGAAATTGAATCATCAATCAGACAACTTTCAACAAATAAAAGTCCAGGGCCAGATGGATTCACAGGTGAATTCTATCAAACATTTAAAGAATTGTTCTCAAACAATTCCAAAAAAAAAAAAAAAATAGAAGAGGAAAGATTGCTTATGAATTCATTCTACGAGGTCAGCATTACCTTGATACCACAACCAGATAAAGCCACCACAAAAAAAGAGAGAAGCACATGCCAATACCTCTCATGAACATCAACACAAAAATCCTTAACAAAATATTAGCAAACTGAATCCAACAATTTATTATAAAATCATTCACCATGATCAAGCGGGATTTATTCCTGGGATGCAAAGATGGTTCAATATTCACAAATTAATCAGTGTGACACATCACACCAACAAAAGATAAAAACTGTATGATCAATGCAATAGATGCAGAAAGAGTATTTGACAAAGTACAACATCTATTCATGATAAAAAAAACCTCTCAACCAAGTAGGTTTAGAGGGAACACACCTCAACATAATAATGGCCATATATGAAAATCCACAGCTAACATCATACTCCATGGTGAAAAACTCAGAACTGTTCCTTATGGTCAGGAACAAGACAAGAATTTCCACTCTCATGACTCTTTTTTTTTTTTTTTTTTCAACACAGTCCTGGGAGACCTAGCCACAGGTATCAGACCAGAAAAAGAAGTACATACGATTCACATTGGTAAGGAAGAAGTAAAGCTTGCAGTATTTGAAGATGACTCAATACTATATAGAAAGAACCTTAAAGACTCCACCAAAAAGCTACTAGAACTGATAAATGAATTCAGTAAGGTCACAGGATACAAAATCAATATACAGAAGTCCACTGCACTTCTATACACTAACAATGAAGTAGCAGGAAGATAAATTAAGAAAAAAATCTCATTTACAATTGCACAAAAGGGAGTAAAATACCTAGGAATAAACTTAATCAAGGAGGTGAAATATCTGTACTCTGAAATCTATAAAGCATTGATGAAAGAAACTGAAGATGAGACAAATAGAAAAATATTCCACTCATAGATTCAGAGAACAAAAATTGTTAAAATGTTTATACTACCCAGAGCAATCTACAGATTTAATCTAATCTCTATCAAAATACCAACAGCAACTTTCAAAGAACTAGAAAAAATAATCCTGAAATTTGTATGGAACCACAAAAGATCCTAAAGAGCCAATGCAATCTTGAAAAAGAAGGATTAAACTAGAGGGAACACAATCCTGTGTTTCAAATTACACTAAAAATTGTAGCAATCAAAACAGTATGGTAGTGGCATAAAGGCAGACACATAGATGAATAGAACAGCATAGAGAACCCAGAAATAAATCTACAACTATATGGTCAATTAATCTTTGACGTAGGAGGGAAGAACATGCAAAGAGAGAAAGACAATCTCTTCCCCAAGTAGTTTTGGGAAGACCAGTATGGTTACCTGCAGAATAAAACTGGACTACTTTCTTACACCATACACAAAAATAAACTCAAAATGGAGTAAGGACCTAAATGTAAGAACTGAAACAATAAAAACAGTAAAAGAGAGCACAGGCAGTAATTTCTCTGACATTGGGCATAGCAACATGTTTCTAGATATATCTCCTAAGGCAAAGCAAAAATAAACTATTGGGATTACATTAAAATAAAAATCTTTTTCACAGAAAATGAAATAATCAACAAAGCAAAAGACACCATATTGAATGGAAGAAGATATTTGCAAATGGCATATCCATAGGGGTTAATATCCAACATCTATAAAGAAAGTATAAAACTCAATACAAAAAAAATAATCCAACTTAAAAATGGGCAGTAGACATGAACAGACATTTCTCCAAAGGCAACATCCAGATGGTCGACACAGGAAAAGATGCTCAACATCACTCATCATCTAGGAAATGCAAACGAAAACCACAATGAGATATCACTTTACACCTGTCAGAATGGCTAAAATAAAAGACACAAGGACCTTAAGGATTGATTGGCTAGGTTATGGAGAAAGAGGAACCCCTGTGTACTGTTGGTAGGAATAGAAACTGGTGTAGCCGCTGTGGAAAACAGTATAGAGGTGCCTTGAAAAGTTAAAAATAAAACTACCATTTGCTCCTGTAATTACAGTATTGGGTATTTACCCAAGGAATATGAAAACATTAATTCAAATGGTATATGCACCCCTACATTTATTGCAGCATTATTAAAATAGCCACATTATGGAAGCAGCCCAAGTGGACATCAATAGATGAATGGATAAAGAAGTGATACACAGACACACAAACACCCTCACCCACACACACATATTTAAGCAACAGAATATTACTCTGCCATAAAAAAAGAATGAAATCTTGCCATTTGCAATAACATGGGTATATCTAGACAGTATAATGCTAAGTGAAATAAGTCAATCAGAGAAAGACAAATACTGTATGATTTCACTCATATGTGGAATTTAAGAAATCAAACAATTGAACAAAGAAAAAGAAACAAACCAAAAATCAGACTCTTAGCTATAGAGAACAAACTGTTTACCAAGAGGGGAGGTTGGTGGGGGGGGGGAAGGGTGAAATAGGTGAAGGGGATTAAGAGTACACTTATGGTGATGAGCACGGAGCAATGTGTAGTATTGTTGAATCACTATATTGTAAACCTGAAATGAATATAATACTGTATGTTAATTATATTGGAATTACAACAAAAAAAGAGAAAGATTCCAAAGCTAAAAAAATAAAATAAAATTATACAATATTATCCAGAGTTGGAATCAAGTAAGATAATGAGTTTCAAAATATCACATTGGCATAAAGGAAAAAAGAAATTCAACTTTTAGACTTATGGTGTTTTTTTTTTTTTAAAGCTCATTAACCTTATCTAAGTAGTAGGCTCTCCCAGTCAATGACAATGTGAATTTAAACAATATCTGAGTAGTTTTACAACAGGCCTACGAAGGCTGTCTTCATAATATTTACTATTGTGGTAGCGAACTATGTTAGTATCAAGAAAAAATACAAAATGATAAAAATTTTGTAAAAGTTGTTTATGTCTATTCAAGATCATATTACTATATGTTGTAGATTTTTTACGAATATTTCTCACAATTCTAATTTTATACACCTTAATATAAATGTGCTTATAATAACATAAGAACACCCACTTTTATACTAATATAACCATTAGCAAAGAACACAGAGAGAATAATTCTGTTCAACAAATTTATTGTCCCAAGACATGAATTCTATATGCTATAGAAATATAATTCCAAACATAGAAGTTGTTTTATTCTCCCACTATTATAATTAACATTCTTTCCCTAATCCATATGTCCACCAAGAACAGAAAGAAAAAAAATAAATTTTTCCAAACAGAAATGTCATTGCTGTGGGGAAAAAAATCCAAAATACCATTCTCTTATCAATGTCTAGAATTTAGGGAGAAAAATAAAACTTTTGGTTTATGAAAACATAGGGATGAAGGAGTGTTTAAACAGCAGTCTTACAAAGTTTAATTTTTTTTAATGTTTTTTTTTTTAACTCTGAAACAAAGAGAGAGACACCAGGAGCCGGGGAGGGGCAGAGAGAGAGGGAGACACAGAATCTGAAGTAGACTCCAGGCTCTGAGCTGTAAGCATAGAGCCCGACGCAAGGCTCAAGCCCACAGGACTGCGTGATGCCAAGTTGGACGCTTAACCCACTGACCTCCCATGCACCTCTTGCAAAGTTTAAACAAGATAAAAAACATAATAAACTGTGACATTGATGTTTACTTATTTTAGTCTGTAGGAGAGAGAGATGGGGTCTTTAGAATGTTTTTTAAAACTGTCTTTTCCTCTGTAAGCAGTGAATTTGCACAGGCATTCTTGAACAGAGAGCGTGTGAAAGATTCCAAGACAGGAATTTCTTGTAAGAGTTTCATCCGTGAAAGAATGGATAGGTAGCTGGGATATCCATTAAAAGAAAAGGTAGGAGAACTAAACTGGCCAAACAGATAACCCTGTTCTTTCCTTTGGAGAAGGAAATTTGGGTTATAAGAGGTACTGTAACATGAAAAAAGAATTATTATGGTTCAGACAATATATGTCAGAAAAATTAGGAATTTTGATGTAATCAATAAATTGCAAAATGGATAGAATCAATTCAATAGTAAATTTGATTAAAAAAATAACTTGTAAAGGGGAGACTATTCTTGATTACAGCTTGTACTTGCATTGTATTTATTTTTTTAGAGGTTAAATTTCTTTTTTTTTAATATGAAATTTATTGTCAAATTGGTTTCCATACAACATCCAGTGCTCATTCCAATAGGTGCCCTCCTCAATGCCCATCACCCACCCTCCCCTCCCTTCTCTCTCCCACCCGCCCCCCATCAACCCTTCTCTTATGGTTTGGCTCCCTCTGTCTCTAACTTTTTTTTTTCCTTCCCCTCCCCCATGGTCTTCTGTTAAGTTTCTCAGGACCCACTTTTATGTGGATCCTGAGAAACTGCACTTGCATTTAAAAAAAAATTTTTTAAAAAGTACATAGCTGCACTTTACACAGACTAGTTGAGAGAAAAGAGCCTAATGCACTCACCTCCCTAAGAACATAATTAATATGGGAGTAGTCATGGCTGAGCCAGCTTTAAAAGAAAAAAAAGACAAAGAAAAAAAAAACCCAGTACCTCCTCTCTCTCTTACCCACACCTACTCAATCCTGTAATTACTTAAAGGGGAAGACTAAAATCTATCTTCTCACTGAGGCTTTCCTGATGACCACATGTGGAGGTGGTCTCTTGACTGCTCCTGGCTATTTCCACCTCTGCTTTCTACTTTGGGTTTCATTTTTGTGAATAAACCATCTTTCACAGGAGACTGCAGACTAAAAATTCTTGTAGTGCAGGGACCACGAGAGACTGGTAGTTTTCTCCCTTAGCAGTACCTGGCATCGCACATTGATAGCAGTTAGGAGCCCCACAAATGACCTTTGAGATAATGTAGTTTAGACACTAGAGTGACCAATATAAGAAAAAAAAAAGGATAAGTAAAACTAAATAAATAAAAACTAAAGGAAAGGGGAAGAATCGTGTAGAAGGAAATTTCACATGTATGTGCATACAGTGTGCTACAACAAAACATCGTGTCTCTTTGCTCCCTGGGAACCATGTATGGCTCTAGCCTGATTACCATTAGCACTAACTAGAGAACCATCTAAGGATTGGTTGTTCAATTGCCCCATACACATTTAACCTGGAACAACAGTAAGATTAAGTAAAGAAATTGGTAATATTAGGAGTGTTGCAAAAGAAATCTCTACAAATAGTAAAATATGTGACTACTGTCCCCACATAGAGTGAGTGCGTAAATAAATTGAAGTGACAAAGTTAAAGGGGAAAAGGTACCAGTGTATTTAGGACCTTCCTGTGGCTATGTCCTCTGAGTTTGCTCATAAATTAGACAATTTAGTATATTTGAAAGATAAATAAAACTTCTGATAAGCAGATAAAACCTCAGGTAGGCAGAAGCAAATTAATATTTATAATATAGTATATATTTACATAATTATATAATGTACAACTATATTTTATAAAATACATAATACATTATATATTATTAATCTAATATAAATATCTTCCCATAAGGAAAAAATCTATTAATTATCTCTTCCTCTGTTTAATTCCCCTTTCATAAACCTGCATTTGACATTATTTACACTGCCTTGTAATTTCTTCCCATTCAGTCTCCTCTGTATATATTTAAGTTTTTCTAGACTAGAAGGTGTAGACAAGGACACTGCCCTAGGAATGAATCAGTCCTATGTTCAAAACCAGTCTTTGCCCTTCAGTTGTTCAACTTCTCTAAGAATTAACTACTTCAATTATAAAGTTTAAAAATTGGACAATTTTATTGCAGGTTTTCTGAAACATATAAAAGGTGCCTAGCACATAATTTCTCACTTAGTAGGTGCTTGCAAACAAAATATCACTAAATATAACAATGCAAATGCACAGTATGTAGGAATAAAGCTGAAAACCAGGGTAATCTCCTTATGGGGAAAAATTGTAAAATGTAAAACACTAACAAGGTCCTGAATAAATGGAGAGACATGGAAAGTTCATAAACAGAAAATGCAACATCATAAATGTATCAATTCTCAACTGATAATAAACTCAATCTTGTTCCACTAAAAATCTCAATAGATTTTGGTACAATTTAATTGGAAGTTTAAATGAAAGAAAATAGCAATGAAACTCAGGAGACAAAATGCAGGAAGAGGATAAAAGTTACTGATTTGCTACACTGTATATCAAGAATTTTTACAAAGCCATGGTAATTACACTGTGTTATTGATGCAGGGAAAGACACTAGAACAGCATAGAGAGCACTGAGGGATACAAATGCATAATAAATGGAAATCTGATTACTGACCCAGCTACCACAGCAGACCAATGGTACTTATGCAGTATACGGTGATACTGCAATTGGCTGTAACTACAGAAAAATAAAGGTAAACAAATCCCTACCTCACACCATATACCAATCATCTTCAACCTGGCATATGTGAAAACTAGGAGCTTAAAAGGACTGCTTAAGTCTTACATAAACACAGGTAGTTTGAAGAGAAAAACATTCTCAATTTTTAACTTCAGTATCTGTTCTTCCATAAAACTATTCTGCCAGAGAATACACTTGACGTGAAGGCATCATTTATGGTTTGCTTTTTAAATGTCCTTTTCATTTTTGCCTATCTCCATGTTTGCAAAAGAGGGCCATACCTCTCACTCGTCCAAAATCATCTTGTGGTATAAAACTGCCAAAGTACCTGATAAAGGGAGAAGTTAAAATGTTGATATCATTGGACCAACACACAGTATCCTTGCCATGAGGCTGCCTCATTTCCTCTCTCTTATGTATATTAAAAAAAAATAGCTTAGCATAAGAAAGGTAACATTTTTTCTCTATTAAGATATTCTTCATCAGATTATTCCCATGTGGGGTACAGAAGTGATAAAGTCCAAATTATTTCCAAATATTTTAAAATTAGTGTCAAATATTAAATGCATCACTCCTTTGGGAAAGTCTAGCAGTACAAAGGAGACAAAAGGAGAGAGAGAGGGAGGAGAGAGAGAAAAACGGATGAGATTGAATGAAAATTTAAGAAATGCTGATGATGTAGCCAGCCCTTTATTTTATCCATACCACAAAATCATGCTAGGAATCTATTTTAGAGCTGGAATTTAGAAGTTCAATGATTGCCAAGGGGAAGCTTATTAACACATTCATGTTACTTTCTAATGGAAAGTAAATCTCACTTGGGTGATTTGTCTGACAAGGATTGACTTTGCCAATTAGGCTATAGGACCATCATTTCCCATAAAATGAGTGAGTTTAACTATGGTTTCATGATTTTTGCTCAAATATATTTAAAATGTAAGGTAAGATAAAAACATTAATTAAAATATATATTGCACTTATAAGGGTATATTTAAATCAATTGTATTTTTATTTTCTTCTAATAAACTTTTAGTATATCAGGTTCAACAGGTTGCCTCTAAGTTGAGAAAGAATTATAAGAAATAATTAATGGTCTTTTGAAAAGTCTTAGTAAAGCCTTTTAGGTATAATTCCTAGAAACAGTATGTGATTGATCTTCATGACTAGGTAACAAATCTTTTTGAAAGTGAGGTCATTTCCAATTTCTTGCTATCAATAAAATTGAAGGGGGAAGTAATCAGCTTGTCAGCTGATATAACATTAAAAATAGGTTTTATGAGAAACCACTATGTTATTTGCAATATAATTTGAAGAGTTTAAAGCACTGAGTAACAATGCTATTTAAGCAGCTTCTTTGATTTGTATCTCTCTATTTAAATACACAAAATTTCTCATCTATAATAAAGAAAACTAGGAAAAGTTCTCATTCTAACAATAACTAATAATCAGACATATATGAACTAATGGAAAAAATTTAAAAGTTGCCTTTGTCTCACAAAAGACTTAGATTTTATTTTTTACTTGCTATCTTTAATAATTACTGAGATAAATATCAACATGCTTATTTGTTCATTCTTATACTCATACCTCATACTAACTCAAATATAATGAAAAAATCCTGAAAAAAATTTAAATTATAGAGACCTTTGGAAACACAAAAATTCTCAAAATAATATTTCAAATTATGTTTACATTTTTGTGGCAGCTATATGATAGGTGATTAGAATAATTTGAATCATAAAAGATATTAAATGTTGAACACAAGGCAAAAAAAATCTGAATGTTAAATATGCTCTAACTGCCAATTTTATTAACTGGATGATTGTGGGTATCAAATTGCCATAATATTTTGATTCACTGGATACTTTTTAATGGTTTAATTTCATTTTTTTATTTTTTGAGAGACAGAGAGAAAGAGAGAGCAAGTGGAGGAGGGAGAGAGAAAGAAGGAAGGAGAGAATTTTTCTTGTCATTTTTTAAAATTTACACCCAAGTCACTTAGCATGTAGTGCAATAATGATTTCAGAAGTAGAATCTAGAGATTCATCCCCAACATATAACACCCAATGCTCATCCCATCAAGTGTCCTCTTTAATGCCCCTTGCCCATTTAGCCCATACCTTCACCCACAACCCCTCCAGCAACCCTCAGTTTGCTCTCTATATTTAAGAGCCTCTTATGTTTTGTCCCCCTCCCTGTTTTTATTATTTTTACTTCCCTTCCCTTCTGTTCATTTGTTTTGAATTTTAAATTCCACATGTGTGAAGTCATATGATATTTGTCTTTCTCTGACTAATTTCACTTTGCATAATTTATTCTAGTTCCATTCACTTTGCTGCAAATAGCAAGATTCCATTCTTTTTGATTTCTGAGTAATATTCCATTTGTGTGTGTGTGCGTGTGTGTGTGTGTGTGTGTTTCTGTGTGTGTGTGTGTACGTGTGTACATCCATCTTCTTTATCCATTCATCTGTCAATGGAAATTTGGGCTCTTTCCATACTTTGGATACTGTTGATAGCACTGCTATAAATATTGGGGTGCTTGTGCCCCCTTTGAAACAGCACACCTGTATCCTTTGGATAAATACCTAGTAGCGCAATTGCTGGATTGTAGGGTAGTTCTATTATTAATTTTTTGAGGAAGAGGAGGGAGACAATCTTAAGCAGGCTCTACACCCAGTATGGAGCCCAATGCAGGGCTCAATTTCATGACCTGACCATGAGATCATGATCTGACCCAAAATCAAGACTCATATGTTTAACTAACTGAGCCACCCAGACATCCCTCAGTGGATACCTTTTTCAAAATGACATAAGCTCCCTGTTGAAAGCCAAAAGTGACAAATACCCAACACTTTATTTTTGCAACTATTTACATTTGTCGAACTATCACATGTCAAATTAAAACTTACAAAGCAGTATATAATTTTTCAAGGTTTTTAGGAAATCTTGAAAAATTTTAAGACTGTGGGCATTTCCAAAAGTAAATTCTAATTTGAAAAGCAGGAGAACATCTTTATAACTTAAGAAAAGGAATAAAATGTTTTATATAAGCAAAAAAAGAGCAACTGGGAAAACGACTGGTCATCTGAAAACAAAACAAAGCAAAATGTACTAATTTCTGTTAAAATGAAAATGACAACCAAACATGAAGAGAAAATAGTCACAACATATATAACTACCAAAGGAAAAATAATCAGAATAAATAAGGGACTTCTATAAATCAATTCCAAAATTTCAACAAATTGGGAGTAACAGAGATGAGGACACACAAGTTGCCAATAATTATTTGACAATTAACTTAACTTTAATCAGAAAATGAAAATTAAAAGCATCAGATTGGGAAAAAAGTAAGAAAACCAAAAAGGTAACAATGGAATTCACGTTTACGTGTATTCAATTACTTTCAAAAACAATTTGGCTTTTCACATATCTCATAGCCTAGCAATTCCACTCTAAAGATTCATTGGCATGTGGGCAAGAAGAAACACATATAAGAATATTCATAATAAAAAATATACTGAAAACAAACTAAGGTCCATCAAAAGAAAAATAAATTGTAGTATGTTCAAGTAATGGAATTATAAATAGCAGTTTGCCACAAGGGTAAATCTCAAGTGATTTCACCACAAAAGATAGCATAGAAAGAAGGAAGGGGTAATGATGAGAGGTGGTGGACATGTTAATTAGCTTGATTGTGGTGATTACAGCACAAAGTACTCATACATTAAACCATTAAGTTGTATGCCTTAAAATATATACAATTTTTTATTTGCCAATTATACCTCAGTCAAGCTGGGGGAAAAGAAACAGCAGTAATAAGGGACTCAACTACATAATTAGATGTCAACCTAATGGATCTCATGATTTTTTTTTTGATCTTGTGATTTGTTTAATTTTAAAGGAAAAGAACAAATAAAGCTATTTCATATTGCATTTATATGAAGTTCAAAATTAAGGGAAATCTGAACATCGTATTCTTTAGTCTTTCATATGTATGTGTTTATACCATAAAGAAAAGCAAGGAAAATCACAGGGAAAGAACGTGTGCTTTGTTCTATTTAAAAAAATTTTTTTTTAAACAGTTTATTTTGAGAGAAAGAGAGAGAGAGCATACACACACAAGTGGGGAAGGGGCAGAGGGAGACAGAGAGAGAGAGAATCCCATGCAAGCTCCATATTGTCAGCACAGAGCTCAATGCAGGGCTCAAACTCACAAACCACAAGATCATGACCTGAGCCGAAATCAAGAGTCTGTCACTTAAGCGAGCCACCCAGGTGCCCCTATGTTCTATTTTTAAAACTGTGTTGAGTTACATGATCAAGATGGTGACACACATTGTTTCTGACTTCAGTCCTCCTCCAGAAGATCAACTACCAACTATCCACAGACAAAACACCAGAATGAAAATCCCAGAACATAGGTGTGGAACTGAAACACCCCCCTGGATGACATAGACCGAGAAGGACCACAATGGAAGGAGGAAAATGGGACCCAGAGATATACATGGAACATGGAAGACAATGTGAACACACACAGGGAGAAAATGGCCAGGTAGAGCCAAGGAGAGGTCTGGAACAGATTCTCCCTCACAGTCCTCAGAAGCCAATCTTGCTAACACCTTGATCTCAAGACTTCTGGCCTCCAGAACTGTGAGAAAGTAAATTCCTGTTGCATGAATCCCACCCTCCCTGCCCCCAATTTTTTTTTAATCCCTGTGTATTGTGTCCATGAGTGTTTATATTATTATTAATCTTTCTAACATGTTAGGCATATTTTAAAACTTTTAATATTTCATGGAATAATTCAAATCAGTTGTATAAAGGAGGAAAAAAATAAAGAGAAAATATTCCTCCATCATGGGCTCAAGGAAGTCCTATGTCAGCATTCTGTGTCAACTCAAAAAAGTAGAATGGTTCTGAATCTGCAATGTGACAGCAAAACACACAGCAACATGTCATTGTTAGACAAAAGGAGACAGGTGAGCAAATTGGCCTCCAAAGTCTAGGGGAAAGGTTTTAGCTCATTACTCCATCACTTTTGTGGAATATTTGTAAATGGATAACCTCCTTACTTAGCCCTCAAGAAGAAATTCAAAAGAAGAAATAACTCTCAACATCTTTACTGGAGGATCATCTCTGAAGAACAAACATCATGTATTATGTCTATGTGTTCACGTTAAATCACACACCAGTGTATGTAAGCAGATTTAAATAAATATTTTGATTCTTCACATTACTTCCCCCCCTAACTCTGTTCAGCCACCTACTACAAATATCTGTAAATACTCTGTAAATTCTAAATGAAATTTAGCTCCCTCTTTTTCGAAGCCTAGATCAAAACCGCTCTTGGGCATCTACTTGAAAAAATTTAAATCTCTGTTTTGAACGAGTAAAAATGCTTTCTGTAAAGTTTATAAAAATTCTTCATGACAATGTGTATTAATTATGTATAGGTAGGCTAGATAGTATTTTTGTGGATGCCATGTAAAAGGTAGATGTTATGTCCATTCTTCAAATTTTGAAAAGCTTAGAAGTTTATTTCAAACACCTGTAATCCTTCCTAACTGCTTGAGCATTGGTTCAGAGACAGTTCTCTTCTCTTCAAACAACTCCAACATTGATTTTGAAACAAAAGGTTCCCAATGGGATTCAGAAGGTTTTACAGTGACTCAGGGTGAAGCAATAAACCTGAACTTTTAGGAATATGTTTTATAACCTTGAGGTGTCTTAGACATACATGCTTGTAACCCTGGTTGATAGCCCTGTTGACATTGAAACACTCAATTTGTTTTATCTTTTTTCTTCAGGGGACCAAGCTGACTCACCCTGAGAAACAAGTTTATTTGATTTAGTTGGATCCTATTGTGCCTTCTATTTACAGATCCACACACACCAACAAATGCCTTTTAAATAATTGTGCCCTTTCAGACAATTCCTTTCCGTCTCAACTGCTTTAGCAATGCAAGTGTATAAGAAAAAAACGAAACAATCATCGAGATTATTATTAGCGTTAAGTTCATTTGAGGAACATGCAGCTATAAAATATCTTTAAATGTTTATTTAAGCTGATACATTTTATATTTAAACCATATGTATATTATTTGTGTCATGCTAAAACTAAAATTTGTAAAGTGCTGAAGACTTTTTAAAACACAGTGAAAAGAAAAAAAGCAAGATTTCCCTCTATCATGTTCTTCATTTAATATAAAATTTTATAAAAGAAAAAAATAACAATTTATAAAAATATCATCTGGGAGCACTATGTTAAACAAAAATATACTAAAATGGATAACATAGGCATATACTTTGATGTATAAATATACGTATAATATATATGTTCTCTACGCCAACGAGTATCAGCTAGAAAGTCTATTAAAAGGTCCTCTCTAATTCTTATTATCTCTATCACATTATTGTAAAAAGTAAAAACTAAGAACAATTCAAAAGTAATGGGCAAGAATGATATCAATAAAAACAGGACTTGAGCAACTGGACAGATATGATGGTAAGATGTTAGATGTCTATAATTTAAGTACAACTTCAACAAAATTTTGATCAATAACAAATGAGTAACACCAAAAAAAAATTCTGCAAAGAGATATAAAACACAGACAAATAGGGGTGCTCGGGTGGCTCAGTTGGTTAAGTGTCTGACCCTTGATCTCAGTTCAGCTCATGATCTCAAGGGTTCATGAGTTCAAGCCCTGCACCGGACTATGCACTATCAGTGGGAAGCGTGTTTGGGATTCTCTCTCTCTGCCCCTCCCCTGCTCATGCTCTCTCTCTCTCTCACTCTCTCTCTCTTAGAATACATAAATAAACTTACAAAAATAGACAAATTTTAGAAAAAAGTACACTTAAAGATAAAATGTTATTCCAGTTAAAGAAGAATACCAAATGATGATAAAAGAGCTCATAATCTCATTAAAAGATCTCATGAGAACAATGTAATTATATCAAACTAACACAAAATTTAAGAGAAAGCTTCACAATATGTAAAACAAAAATAGATACAGATACTTTGAGGAATTGTCAAATCTACCATCATGCCGAAAGATTTCAACACTAATACTCTCACTTATAATTATATGCTAAATATACAAAAAGATATTGAAGATATGTAAGACTTGAATAACACAATAAACAAGCTTTATCTGTTGGCCATAAACAGGGCTAATTTCAGCTGCCATCACTGGGTAAAATGTACATGCCCCTAGCTGTTCTGATTGATTCAAGTTATATTCTGGTTGTTTGGACCAACACAGCATTGGTTTTCACATAATTTTTTATATTGCTTCTGAGCAATATATAAAACCCAATATGCAAAGATTATATTTTTTAATGAATATATAAAATGTCTAAAAATATTAACACATAGGTCATCAAGCAATTATCAACATTTCACAACATCAACTTATCTGTATTGTCAGACTATGTTCTCTGAATAAAATGCAATAAAATTAGAGATGAATTTGAAAAAGAACACTGAATAATTATAAAATAAAAACACTTCTAAATGCCTCATAAATTCAAAAATAAATCATAAATATAATTTTAATTAAAGAGTTTACAATAAATGTGATAATTACTGGCAATGGAAAATATTTATAAAAGGGAAAACAGAGGCATAGTAACTAACACAATCTTTAGAGATCAGAGTGTTTTTATAAGTATTACTTTAAGAACCTCCCAAAGGAAGAGTAGAGATTGCTCAGGAAAGGGGTGGAACATTTATAAGGCACATGATACAGAATATATGGCAAAATAATTGTTTACTTGTTTTTTATTTGTTTTTTTTTTTTCTCATCCAGAAACAATTCTTTTATTGGGGAAGATCAAATTTTTTAGGATTAGAATAAAAAGGAAACTTCTTTTTTTGTTTCTGCTTGGAAATTTAAAAAAAATGTTTTAAAAACTAGATTTTTAGATTACAAGACCTAAGCATTCAAAGGTTAAAATGCATTCTTTATTCTAAATATTAACTCAAACAGTTAAATTCAGTGCTCAGAATATTGAACGTGTTTTTTTTTCCCCTGTAAGTCATGACTCAGTGGAAAACACTGATTATGTTGTTGAATTATCAAGAAGATGCCTGAAGTCTGGACACAGTTTGTGGACCATGCAACCGGATGTCATAGCTAATGCTCTGGACAGGACAACAGCAATATATGCCTATTGTCAACAGACACAGCGAGACACAGCACCAGCAGATGGGACAGAAGATGAACCAGAGATTAAAATAAATTTATCAAGATACATTAGAGAGGCCACCACTGGCCCTTGGTGACAATTCAGAACTCTATACCCCCTTCTAATGCCACAAGGTTATAAACATTTCCCCTGCAGCTCAGACAGAGGAATAAAAAGAAAGTCTATTAAGAGGGGACACTACCCCTGATAGGAAGCTTAAATTTTAAATTGACTAAGCTTAAATGCAATACTGATTGAGAAATTAACCTTAAGAGACTGTTTTAACTGGAATGGCATAGAGTTTCCTTAAAGAGGCCAGATTCTATTTTCCTCCGTTGAGTGGAAATAAGAATTTAGGAGCGAGTTGATTGCAATCATAGGGAAAAAAAAAAAAGCCTAAGAAAATTGCAGTTCTGCACATCAGAGATGTAGCATATAAATTTAAAACCCAATGGCTCACGTAAAAAGTGGAGTGTGAATGCTTGGTATGGAAACTGGCTATTTAAGTTGAGCTGAATGCGGGATTTGGTTAATAAATGAAGAAGGCAAACTTAGAAAAACTAATCAGAGGAAATAATAAAAGACGTATGTTATATGGTGGAATATGGATTTCATTCTTTGGGCAATGTAGAATCATTTAGGATTTTAAAGAGTGGAATAACCACATTATTTAAGAGCCAAGTTTATTGAGATATAACTTCCATAATACCACATTTTACCCTTTACTGTACATTTTTATGAGCTTGGACAAATAGAGTCAGACATACCCCCAGCCACAATCCTCAAGAATTCCATCACCCAGGAAGTCCCTCATACTCTCTTCCATCCCCGGGTGTTAGTAGCCAGTGACCCATTGGCTGTCACTAGAATTCTGCCTTTTCCAAGATGTCTTGTTAATGGATTTGTACACTATGTAGCCTATTTAATCAGGTTGCTTTCACTCAGCCTGACGCATTTGAAATTCATTCATGCTGCCCTGTGTATTCTCACTGGTCTGTTTCTTTTTTCTGCCAAGTCGTTCTCCAGTGTATTGATATACCATGAGCTTGTTTCCAGTTTTTGTGATAGAACAGACATAACTATAAACATGTATGGGGACACAAATTTTCATGTCTCTTTATTAAAATAGATTGATATGGCTGGGTCATAGGTTGGTTATATATTTATTTTTACTAGCAACTGCCAAAATATTTCCCGACGTGGCTGTGCCAGTTTACATCTGCACCAGCAGTATATGAGAGTTCCAGTTGCCCTGCATCCACGCTGTTCAGGTGTGCTTTTGATTTTAGGTACTAGGTCTTCTAATAGGTATGTAGAGGTATTTTATTGTGGTTTTAATTTGCATTTTCCTAATGACTAATGATATCGAGCAGCTATATTTTGTTATCATTTTCCCTCCATGTATAGTTGCGATATTACCATTATTAATGTGGATGCTATTATATGCCATCCACATAGGGTTTTGCTGAAGTATCTCCACACCTTTTGCATACTTTATGGGGTTCTTTGCATTTCCTGTTACTGACTTTCTGTTTTTTTAATGTTTTATTTATTTACTTTATTTTTGAGAGAAAGAGAGAGAGCACGAGTGGGGGAGCGACAGAGGGAGAGGGAGAGAGAGGGTCCCAAGCAGGTTCTGTGCTGTCAGTGCAGAGCCTGATGCAGGGCTCCAACCTATGAGTGGTGCCATCGTGACCAGAGCCCAAGTCAGAAGCTTAACTGACTGAGCCACCCAGGCGCCGCCCCTCTTGTTAGTGAGTTTTTAGAGGACCTTGTATATTCTGGATGCAAACCCTTTTTTCAAATTTGCCTTCAGCCAAAACTTTCTCTAAGTTTGTGACTTGTCTTTTCAGATCAGCTATGTGTGTTTGAAAGAGCCTGGCTCCAATTTATAGAATCAGATAGAATGGACAAGGTTGGAGGCAGGAAGACCGTGTGGTTGCATTTAATTGAAAAACTAAACCGAATATAGTGATATTAAAGAGAGAGAATCAATAGAAGCTATCAATTCAGACTTCCCAGGAGATGAAGGAGGAATAAAAATATGAACTAAGCTTTTTCCCCAAGCAAATGAAAGAAAACGTATTAAATCAATAAACATTCTGAAAAAAAAGATATTTTTTTCATTTGTGTATTCTATTTTAGTTTCATTTTCAAAATGTGAGCTATCATTTACTAGTGTCTAACTGTGTTTTTATCGTGAGGCTTGATATGGTCAGATTCTGACATGTGCCATGGTTATTACCCTCTTCCAGGAGGTGAAAACTCCCTAGTCCATAAAATGTCATTGTCTTGATGGCCACTCTTATTCACACATTTCACCTCAGGGTGCCAGTTCCAAGAAGAGTACTTAGCACAGAGGAGGTCCTATGTGATTAATGAAAATGTGGATCTATGATTAATGTCATGTATTGATGTGTCTCCATACTCTTGACCATGTCCTAACCCATATTCTGAGATCGCAAGCCCAGCTAATTCCATGACCAGCCCCTAGCCTTTTCTTCAACTTGGCTCAAATTTACATAATCCTTGCTCATCTTTCCAGTGCCACTGGATCCATATAGTGTCCCAAACTAAAACTTAATTATAGCTCCTATTATTTGCTTTTATCGATATTAAGTACAGTTTTAAATCTGAGATGAATTTTTATCAGTTTCTGAATACGTTAATAATTCCACCTATAACAAATTTTATCCAGTGCCCAAACTAATTCACTATATCCTGTATCCAAAAATCAACTCACTTGGGGCAGGATACAAAAGTTAAAAAAGAAAAACACCGAAGCAAACACTAAAAACTGTTGCATGTATTACTGTGTGTTTCTGTCTTATCAGAAAAAAAAAATAGTCATTGCATTTTATTCATGTCAAATGAGCTAATGTTCCAGGGTAAGAATTATGACCTACTCTCATGGTCTGTCTACGTTTTAGTTATTTATTTTTATTTTAACATTTATTTATTTTTGAGAGGCAGAGTATGAGCGGGGCAGGGGCAGGGGCAGAGAGAGTGACATAGAATTGGAAGCGGGCTCCAGGCTCTGAGCTGTCAGCACAGAGCCTGACATGGGGCTTGAACCCACGAACCATGAGATCATGACCTGAGCCAAAGTCAGACCCTTAACTAACTGAGCCACCCAGGTGCCCTGGACTGTCTACATTTTAAAGAGTTGGTTGAAATCTACTTGCAATATATTTTCATATTATCAGAGCATACTCTATGTAAATGGTACATATTTTGAGAATTTTATAGAAGGAAGTTCTAGAACAGTTTTGAAGTCACAGAAACATTCTCTGAAAACACTAAAACTTTGACTCAAGAACAATCAAGTAATGACAGAACTTTCCCTACATTCTTATCTCTTAAATTAGTTCTTTGATCTATTTGATCAAACTATAAATTAGAACATTCAAGATGACAGACCAAAATCAAATTAGCCAAGTAAATTCAGTGGAGACTAGAAACATAAACGTGCTACTTAATATGTAGTACAGACTAAAAAAAATGAATATCTCAGAGTCTATGCATAATCATATTTTATTCTGTGTAGTCTAGTGTCTGTAGCCCAATCCATACTGTGAAATATTATTGACACATTTAACATTAAAAGAAAGAAGAAAACACATAAATATTCTGTGGAATTATCCCACTATTTTAACTTGATGGATTTGATAAATGTTCCCCGTTAAAACTGTAAAATTGTGTTTATTCAGCTTTCCAGTCAAAATAAATGTTGTTCTCAAGCCTACAGGTTCAGCGAAGCTTAGGGAAATCAAACAAAATCTTGCCTGCTTCATAAATTATAAGCAAAACCTGTGAGGTAATGGAACCCATATCTTATTCTGGAATGATTCGCGGTGGAAATGGGAAATGCCCATGCAAACAGAAGTTGAAAAAGAGCGTGGTTTTACTTTCATAAACTAGGTGGGCCCTCTCAGGGTAAGGATAAAAGAAAGCAAATGTAAAATGATTCCCTATTTCTTTCAGCCAAACTAAGCATGACCACAAAATGGTGAAGATGAATAGAAGAGTTTAATGGTGCATCTGTCTTCATGCCCAATTCCATACATTGTTTTATGGGAGAAAAACTAAAACCAAGTTGTATTGGCAGAGTATCAAAGTCCTGAGTGGATCTATCTTTAATCATTTGTTCAAACCTCTTTCCAGTCATCTGCTCTGATACTTTTCAAGTGCATCTGTATTATATTGGTAAATTTTTACAATATAATTTTTAATGTTTATTCATTTATTTTTGAGAGAGAGAGAGAGAGAGAGAGCAAGTGCATACAAGCGGGAGAGGGGCAGAGAGAGAGAAAGGGAAACACAGAACCCTATGTGGCTCCAGGCTCTGAGCTGTCAGCATAGAGCCCGATGCAGGGCTCGAACCTGGGAACTGTGAGATCATGACCCGAGCGCGAGTCAGACACTTAAATGACCGAGCCACCCAGGTGCCCCCACGTTGGTAAGTTTTTAGTTCATCAAGTATAATGACTTTTATCCTTGATATTCTAGAATATGCTGTAAGGAACATGAATGCCAGTGTTACTTATTTATTTCTAATGCATTTCCAGACTCTGGAACTATGTCTGGTGGAGAGAAGATGCTAAATGGAGCTGACTGGGTGGCTCAGTCAGTTAAGTGTTTGACTCTAGACCTCAGCTCAGGTCTTGATCTCAGAGTCATGATTTCAAGCCTTGCACTGGGCTCCATGCTGGGCCTGAAGCCTACTTAAAATAAAAAAAAAAATAATCATGTGATAATGAATGAGTGAAATTTACAATGATTGAGGAGTCTTAAAGAAAATTTCCCTCTTTTTTTATTACACATCAGGCAAATATTATTAATTAGTTTACTATGTTAGGGTAGGTTTTTCAGTGTTTGATTACTTTTTTATCAAAAAGGCAAAACTCGGTTATCAGTGAAAATGTGAATTACTAGTAGGCACAGAAAAACTACAAACCCCTAAGTATATTCATTTAGGTGATTATTTATATCCATGTCAATAACACATATGTAGCTATGGAAGTACAATTTTTTCCATTTTTAATAAAACTGCCTCAAAGTTTCACAATATTACAATGGTCTCTGACAAATTTAACAAGTTATTATAAGAATTGAAGCTGAATATTGAGCTAAATTTGTTCCTGGTGCTGATTCCTACTAAAAAGTCTAGCACATATTAGAGTAAATAAAAGAAATGTAACTATATGAATAATTAATGTATTTTTAATAGAAACAGTAGATATTTGAACTATAAAACAGTATTTCATAGGCAAGAATGGATGAACACCAAAATTCAGAATGTGTGCAGCTTAATTCATTTGTGCCAATTGATTAATTTACGTAGATTAATTTGTGCTGAGTGATATATCTGGGAGAAGAAACGTAGGAGAGAGCTCTGTGCAAAAGTTTGAGCCTTAGCAAAATTGTAAAGATAAATAGTTGTTAGGTTTGGAAAATTAGATATTACGCAATATTGCTAGATTAGACATGGAACTAGGAAGAAATTGCCCTGGAGTCTAGGCGGTAGGAAGATGATGTAGAAAGTTATTTATCGAATTACAAGATATGGGTTTTCAGTGTGAATGTTTCATTTTCAAACACTTCACATAAAAGCAACTCTATAGGCTACTAGAGGGAGGCGAAGGCCAATCAGTATGTTTCTATCAAAGGAGATCAGGGAAAGGTGAGTGGACCACACTAACGGTTACAATCTTCATGTACAGATTAAAATTGTCAGAAGGTGGATTAAAGCAGGTCTCGTTGACAAGGTGACATTGACCCCTGATAGGAGAGAGGGGCTTAGCTGTGAAAATGTCTGCTGAAACAGTATTCCAGAAAGAAAGAGCAGCAAGGACATACTGCAAAGAACACAAGTTCGAAGTCCCCAAGGTCAGCACGTGCCTGGTATGTTTTTAGGGATAGCAAGGAGGCTTGGGTGGCTGGAGCAAAATGAGTGTGGTGTATGAAGTAATCTGTCTTAATAGTAGCAATGAAGCCAGATCTTGTGGGATCTGGTAAGCAATGGTAGATATGTAGGAATTCATTTGAAATTCAATGGGGAACTGTTAGAGGTTTTGACTAGAGAATGTTTAGCTTTTCACTTCAAAGGATTACTCTGCCATGTTAAAAACCAACATAGAGAAGCAATTCTAAAAGCGGGGGGGGGGGGGGGGGGCCCACTTAGGAAGCTTTTGCAGAAATTCAGGGGAGATGATGGTCTCTTTGGACCAGGGTGTTAACAGTGGAGAAAACATGAAATGTTTAGATTCTGCCCCATTAGAAGGTTGAATCGGAAATATATTCTAGATTGGATGTGATGTGTTAGGCGCTAGAAAGAGTGCCTATGAGTACAAGGTTTTTGAGCACCTCCAAATGAATGCATGGAATTGCCTTAATTGAGTATGAAATGTCTGCAAGTAAAATCCACTTGGAGTTAGAATATCAGCTTGGGGCACATGAAGTTGCAAAGATCTATCCGACATGGAATTAGAAAAACTGAATAGGTACTTGAATGTCAATGCATAGAGGTCCAGAGAAATCTGAACTGGAGATAGAAATTCCTGGGTTACATGCACATGGATGGCAAGGCTGATGACATTACCAAGGAAGTGGACAAAAATGTGAATAGAACCAAGGTCTGAATACTAGGCACCTCAACATGAAGAGGTCAGGGAAGAGAGGAAGATCCAGTGAATAAGTCTCAAACGGAATAATAGGAAAAGAACCACAAGAGTGTGGTATCCTAGAAGCTGACTATGGAATGTGTATGAAAGAGAAAGGAATGCTGCTAATATATCCAACTAGAAAAGGATTGGACTCTGACAGTTGGATTTAGCAGGTGGAAGTCATTTGTTCCCCTGGCAAAGCATCTTTTGGTGGAATCCTATGAGTGAAATATTATTGATTTGGATTTAAGAACTAAAGAGAGGTTTCCCCTTCCCTTCCTGAACAATTCAAACCTGAAGTCATCAGGAGGGGCTTGACAAGGTATCTCCACTGGTGGGAAGACGGTTACAATGGCTCAGAGCAGGGTGGTCGATCCCGATCAGATGGAGAAGGGAGAAGGGCATGGTAGCACATGCAGTGTTTGGAGGGCATTCTTGAGAAAAGGCATCAACCGTTGAGTGTCAGCCTCAGGGTGGATGACAAAAACGTTTACATGTGTGACAGTAGAAATAGCCCAGGCAGCCTAAAGTCATATGTCATGAGGAGGGCATGTATGCAGGGGAAGAGATAATGATGGTTATGAGAGATAGGACACATACAAGGAGACTGCTAAAATTATATTTGTGTGTGTGTGTGTGTGTGTGTGTGTGTGTGTGTGAGAGAGAGAGAGAGAGAGAGAGAGAGACAGAGACAGAGAGAGAGAGAGAGAATATCTCAAGTAGGCTCCATACTCAGAATCTGATGCGGGGCTCCATCTCAGACCATGAGGTCATGACCTGAACTGAAATCAAGAGTCAGATGTTTAACCAACTGAACACCCAGGCACCCCCTAAAAATACTTTAATGTTCATGGGAACCAGGTTTCTATCAGAAAAAGGAGTAACAAGCAACACTAGAATAAACCCTGGTATTAGATTGAAATGGGAGGTATTAGTGTGAACTCATGCTTTTCGTTTTATAGCAATAGATAATAGAGAAATAAACAGGCATAGAAAGGTATGTGTGCGCACACGCCCCCCCCCCCCCCACATACACACACCAGTTCTGTCTGCTAAGAGGGCTCAGGTAGAAACACCCCTATAGCAATGAGCAAAACTAGCACCTGGATCTTGGTTTCCTAACATTACTTTGTACTGAAAAGCAAACAGATACCTTGAAGAAATAGGATTCCAGGCCAGTTGAAGGACAAGAGGAACCTGGACAGGAAAAGTATCACTCAAAGAAGGAAAGGAACAGGTTAAAAGGACACAGAAGCCAAATTGAACATGCTCTCATTGGCTGATCTGGGACAATTTGAGGTTAAAAATAATGATAGTAACAAATCACACCCCCCCCCTTTTTTATTTTTTAAATAGGAAGACTTGGGTTAATGTGACTGTAGTGAGTTGAATATATTGAACATTTGTAAGAGACAAGATATTTACATAGTCTCAGTGTAGTTTCCCACAAAACAGTTACTGACTGACAAGTAAAAAGTCTGACAGCTGAGATCTCTGACAAAGGATTAGTTAGTGTAACCAGTAAGGGGAAAGATCAAATTCATGTGCATCTTGATAGGATGTAATGATAAAAACAGTGTCACTTTCACAGTGGAAGTAGCCAACTTGAAGAAATACAATTTGCAACTGACCAGAAGAAACATCACACAAGCACATGTTGAAAAACATTCTGTAAGATAACTCCCCTATTCATTCACAAGCGCCCAGGTTACCAATATTAAAGAAAGAATGAACAACTGATCCAGATTGGAGAAAACTAGAGACAGGAACACTGAGCAATATTTGCAATTCTGAATTAAACACTTTTCCTATAAGGGCACTTTTTCCTATAAGGGCGCCCGGGTGGCTCACTCAGTTGAACACCTGACTCTTGATTTCAGCTCTGGTCATGAGCTCACAGTTCATGAGTTCAAGCCCCATGGCAGGCTCCGTGCTTACAGCATGGATCCTGCTTGGGATTCTCTCCCTCTCTCTGACCCTTTGCCTCTCCCTCTTTCTCTCTCTCAAATAAACATTTAAACAAACGAACAAACTACTTGGAGGGCCTGGGTGGCTCCGTCAGTTAAGCATCTGGCTTTGGTTCAGGTCATAATCTCTCAGTTCATGGGTTCGAGCCCCGCATTGGGGTCTGTGCTGGGGGTCCAGCTCAGAACCTGGAGACTGCTTTGGATTCTATGTCTGTCTGTCTGTCTGTCTGTCTCTCTCTCTCTCAAAAATAAACACTTAAACAATTTTTAAAAATTAAAAATAAAACAAAACTATTGGTAGAAATTGAACGGCATCTGAAAATTAGAGGGTAATAACACACCATGGTAAATTTCCTGATTTTGTGGTTATGCATAAAAATATCCTGCTTTGTATGAAATACACATTAAACTATGTAGAGGAGATAGTGCCTCCTATCAGCAACTCACTATCAAATGGTTCTGGAAAAAACTGTTTTTGTATTACACCAGCAACTCCATGGTAAGTTTAATGGAAAGTTCAAGTTAAAATGAAAATAAAAACTGGCAGGAATTAGAAATAGCAAATATAGATACTCATTGGAAGAGTTGCAACCTGCATATAAAAATTAGGACAAATCATTGGCGGGTGAAAATAGTAAAGCTCTTTCATGATGATGTTGAAGATGAGTTGGAGATGCTGTAGGTATTTTAGGAAAGATTTCTGGATTAAAAGATACATGTTGAAGTTACAAAAATACAGTAATTAGAATCAGGGAGTGTATAAGAGTTATGTTATTGATGATTCTGACTTGTCAAGCAAAACTCATTTATTGATTTTCTAAGGTAGGTATACATAAAAGGTAAGGGCGAGAGTAGAGAAACAGTTCAGCTCTGTGTCATGTTTCTGGTTTTTAATCCTGGCTTCACACACCCAGGCGCGATCGATGACATGTGTCGTAACCAGTCTGTGCCTCAGTTGTTACCCCCATAACATGGAACTAACAGTAATAGAGTTTTCTGAAGTGTAAATCAGTTAACATATGCAAAACCTGTAGGTACTCTAATGGCCACGGTGTGAGCCCTCAGTCTTAGCTTACCACAGTTGTGATAATCATCTGGACTAACAAAAATCCTTTTCTTGTAGGGAGTGAGTCAGTTTTCAAATATACTTGGTGATGACACCATTTCAAAACTTGTGTTAAGAGTAAACTGGCTATATTTTCTGTTTATCGGCAACTACTTAGAGACGTCAAGTGTTATTTCTCTGTACAGAAATAGGGACAGTAGGTTTTGTTTGCTTCATCTGAAAATGAGCCGCACACGTTAACAGCAAAGGATTGTTTCTTCCGACTACGTCAGTGGACGTCTGCTAAAGGAATTGATGAAAAAGTACTTCATGTTGGAATCGGAGGAGTGATGATGATAGGTGCATCTCCAAGTAAGCACAGATAGGCTGATCTCCGGATGCATTTTCACCAGCATGTCAGGGACTATTTACATATTGGAAACCTTGAAAGGACTACAGAATTAATGTGGACGGACAAGCTGGGAATTAGAATAGCGCGTATCACACAAATATGGTGATTTACTCTGTGTCCCACTGGTACAGGCCTACTTTTGAAAATACATATGTATGGGGCGCCTGGGTGGCTCAGTCGGTTGTGTCCGACTTCAGCTCAGGTCACGATCTCAAGGTCCGTGAGTTCGAACCCCGCGTTGGGCTCTGGGCTGATGGCTCAGAGCCTGGAGCCTGCTTCCGATTCTGTGTCTCCCTCTCTCTCTGCTCCTCCCCCGTTCATACTCTGTCTCTGTCTCAAAAATAAATGAACGTTAAAAAAAAAATTAAAAAAAAAAGAAAGAAAATACATATGTATTTTGCTGGCAAAATGTCCATGTCTATTGATCAGCTGCATGCCCTACATTTATCATTGCTATGTGAAGTTGTAGCCAGCATTCATTTAAAGTGCATATGATATGTGTATTTAATTTTTTTAATGTTTATTTTTTGTTTTTGAGAGAGAGAAAGAGACAGAGTGTGAGTGGGGGAGGGGCAGAGAGAGAGAGAGGGACACAGAATCAGAAGCAGGCTCCAGGCTCCGAGCTGTCTGCACAGAGCCCGACGTCGGGCTTGAACCCGTCAACTGCGATTTCATGACCTGAGCCGAAGTCGGACACTCAACTGACTGAGCCACCCAGAAGCCCCTGATATGTTTATTTAAATAAGAACCAATTTCAAAATTATTACTTCTACATTTAAAAATATTAGCATAAAAGGAATATTCATAGTTTAGTTTTCTTTTCTTATAACATCAACTATATATAACATGCTAAATCAATATAATTTTTCTTTGAAAGCATATTTTAACCTAACTAGGAAAAATGTAATTAATAGAAATTAATATATTCTGACTTTAAAGGGAAACGTAAAGAATATGCATTAGTTGGGGCACCTAGGTGCCTCAATCGGTTAAGCCCAACTTCAGCTCAGGTCATGATCTCACAGTTCGTGGGTTCGAGCCCCGCATCGGGCTCTGTGCTGACCGCTGGGAGCCTGGAGCCTGCTTTGGATTCTGTGTCTCCCTCTCACTCTGCCCCTCCCCCACTCAAGCTCTGTCTCTTTCAAAAAAAAAATGAACATTAAAAAAATTTTTTAAATAAAAATAAAAATAGGCATTAGTTAATTTTCTACATAGGTCACATGTAAATCAAATGAGTTGCATTTTCTCGGGAATGTCTTACAACTTTGAGACTCTACCTCCAGCCAATGTGTAGTAACAGAAATCAAATTTAGCCTCCTATCAACAACAGCAACAAAACCAGACAAAAATATATGAAATGGTGGCTTTCAAGACAGAGGACTTCGGGCAATGAATGACACTAATCCCCAACCGACAGGAAACAAATGAGGTTGGCTCTATTGTTGCCCAGTTCACGAATTTTAGAGAATTTTCAGGCAGCAGGGAAAGAAAAGAAAGGCAACAAAAAGTATTTGAAGCAAGAGCGATCAAAACATTTTCAAAATTGATGCAAACTGTAACCTCACAGATCCAAAAATCTGAATGGACTCTAAACATAAGAACTATGAAGAAAACTACACCAACCACACAACGTACCAAATTTCTCAAAATAAAGTGATCAAGTCTTGAAAGCAGGCAGAGAAAAAAGGCATGTTACTTACACAGAACAAACAGAAGAATAATAGCAGATTTCTCACTGGAAACAGTGTCAGTGAGGAGACAGGATACTAAAATCTCTAAAGTATGAAAGAAAAAAATGTCAACATACAATTCTACGTATATACATTTCAAAAATGAAGGCAGAAACGTTTTCAAACATTAAAAAAAACTGACAGATTTTTTTTCCTGACAGGTCTGCACTATGAAAAAGTTTCGAAGAAGTCATTCAGGCAGAAGAAAAATGATACCAGATGGAAAGAGGAATCTTCCCCAAAGAATGGAAACCACCGGAAATGGGACCTATAGGTTTATGGTGACATCTGGTTAAAGTTTGGTTACATTTGTGGTTAAATTTTATGTTTATTATTTATATTTCTTTGAAGTAGGACTATATAAACAAGTATTATAATGTATGTTCTACAAGAGATGTAAAATTAAATCGTATGAAAACAATTGCACAGTAATTGAGAAAATACAAACGGAGCTATGGGTTTGATGTGAAGTAAAGCACGAAGCTAATTTTTCTTTCTCTGTGGATATTTACGCGTCCCAAGCACCACTTGCCGAAAAGACTACCGACTGAATCACTTTGAGCAGTTTTCCCGATTTCACGTAAATTTATGAATTAGACCAGGGACACCCAACGTCTTAATGATGTTGAGTAACTTTATTACAAAATCTTGGTTTGCTTTTCCCTTTATGTCCAATTTTAAATTTTACATTTGCTTACATAGGGCATGCATGTCGTTAGCCTATCCCCACGTTACCTAACGTTGTTTTGCTGTTGTGAACATGTCTTATCATCAGTGATATTTTTCCATCAGGTTGGTAGTAATGTGAAATCAGTTGCTACCCATTCATAAATTTTGCATGTCACTGTGTGCCATCCAATTATTCTTTGTACTGCCTTTAAGATAAATCTCCTACTCTCTAGGGTTTTCTACATAAATGACTATCACTAGCAATTTTTTTTTTCTATTTCTTACCTTTTATAATGTTTCATTTTACTTCTGTGTTCAACTAAGTGTTAATACTTCCAGTTGAATTGTTAGTAGTTTTGACAGAGACAGAGGGCATTTTTCTTAACTTGAAAGTGAATGACAGATATTTTCCCCATTAAAAATGATCTGAGGGGCGCCTGGGTGGCTCAGTCGGTTAAGCGTCTGACTTCACTCAGGTCATGATCTCGCCGTCCGTGGGTTCCAGCCCCGCGTCAGGCTCTGTGCTGACCGCTCAGAGCCTGGAGCCCGTTTCAGATTCTGTGGCTCCCTCTCTCTCTGACCCTCCCCCGTTCATGCTCTCTCTCTGACTCAAACATAAATAAACGTTAAAAAAATTAAGAAAAAAATTTAAAAAATGATCTGAAATAGGTAAGTAAATACATACAGTTGATGGATTTTTTTTAAATCAACAATACTGAATTTTTTCAAATGCTTTTCAGCACCTAGGGATATAATCATCTGATTTATTTTTCCTTAGAATTCATTGGTATATTTTATGGAAGAGAAAGTATTATTTTCTAACTATGGATAAATCCCACTCTACTTTATGCTTCCATAATAAAAGACTGACACACTTAAAATGTAGTAATTTTAGGGGCACCTGGGTGGCTCCGTTGGCTGAGTGTCCGACTTCAGCTCAGGTCATGGTCTTATGGTTTGCGAGTTCGAGCCCCACGTCGGGCTCGCTGCTGTCAGCGTATAGTCCACTTTGGGTCTTCTCTCCCGCTTTCTCTCTGCCCTTCCCTGCCTGCACGCTCGCTCTCTTTCTCTCTCTCTCTCTCCCCCACCCCGTCTCAAAAATAAATGCACATTAAAAAATAAATAATATAAAATGTAATAATTTTAGTTTTCTCTTATTTTGAAAACATTTTTAAAAATGTTTTGTTTGGCCAAGCTGACACAAAATGTTACATTAGTTTCAGATGTACGACAGTGATTCAACTTCTGTGTACATTATGCTGTGCTCACCACAAGTGTAGACACCATCTGTCACCATATGGCGCTATTGCAATATCACGGACTATATTCTCTGTGCTGTACCTTTCATCCCCACGACTTACTCAGTCCGCAACTTAGAAAGCTGTACCGCCCACTCAACCTTCACCCATTTTGACCATCCCTCCAACCCCTTCCCCTCGGGCATCCATCAGTTTGTTCTCTGTATTCATAGGCCTGATTCTGGATTCTGTTTATTCATTTGTTTTGTTTTGTTTTGTTTTAGAGTCCACGGGAGTAAAATCATATGGTGTTTGTGTTTCGCCGTCTGACCTGTTATTCTCCTTTCATCTAATTCTGCCATCACCCCACCTGCTTCCAGACATATTTTTGAAAATTATTTCCCATAATATTTAAACTGGTGATATAATTCCATATACCACTTAAACTCCAAATTTTAGATATACTTATGATTTTTCACATAAAGTGTCTTTCCCAAACAGGTTTCCTAGATGGCCAAGATACATGGGACATTTCACAGTCTGGAAAAGCTGCCTCTGTGCTCTAGCACTGGCCAAAGTCTGCTTTGTAGAGGAAAAGATGTAGGCTTGATGTTCCTGAAGGCACTGAATTTGGGTTCTGCTCTTTCATAAATGCATACATGGGGTCAGTTTACTTACCTAATGGTGCTAAGCTGCAGTTTCCTAGGGTATTAACCAGAGAAGCAAACACATTACGTCATTATTATAGTTGTCTCATTACCAAGGTCGTGTGGGTTCCTGTCTTTGAGCCTGGCGTCAATCACGCAAGCCTGGTTTTTGCGGTTTTCAAAATTCCCTTTTCTTTTCTCTTGCGAAATCCTACGACAGACTTTTGACAGAAAATGCTTTCACAAAAACTGACAAGCTGTGTCTCCACAGAAAGTTCACGGTTACAACATCTGGGTTTGTTTGTGTTTCCTTGAGCTAAGGAGGAGGATTCAACCACCCGGAGGGTTGTCTGCCTAGTCAGCAGGCCAGTGGGAGCCAAAGGCAGAGTGAGGAACACAAGGTGTGAGGGAAGAGACAGACTGTCAGTCACCAGGAGAGGAGAACCCTGGAGAACAAGGACCGAGAGAGAGAGAGAGAGAGAGAGAGAGAGAGAGAGAGAGAGAGAGAGAGAGACTGTAGCAACATGGTAACATAAGGACGTGCAGCACAGGTAGGTGCCCCCAGTACTTTGTGTATGAGAGACTTTAAGGCAGTAGAAAGTCAGGGGGAAGTGGGCCTTTTAATTTTCTTGGAAATCCTCTAAAATCACACACAAGCACACACACACTGGTGCCATTTTGTTTGTCTTCTCTTTTTTTCTTACAAACGTAGCTACTGAATTGCCTTTTCTGTATCCGTGCAAGCCGCTGTTCTTCCCGTCAGCTGTTACTGCTGTTCCAGTAACTTTGGAAACTGCTACTTTGCAGTGATCTGACTTTTTAAAAATCATGGAGGAAGGGGCACCTGGGTGGCTCAGGTGGGTAAGCGTCTGACTTCAGTTCAGGTCATGGTCTCGCAGTTGGTCAGTTTGACCCCTGCATCGGGCTCTCTGCTGTCAGGGCAGTGTGTGCATCAGAAATTCTGTCCCCCCACTTCTTTCTGCCCCTCCCCACTCTCTCTCTCTCTCTCTCAAAAATAAACAAACATTAAAAACATAATAAAATGAAATAAAATTGTGGAGTAAATTACTTGTGAGCAAACTAGTAATCACAGATACAGGAAATTCACTAAAAACATGTGGGAGAACTTACAATAGGACCTAGCTCTCTTTGCTCATTGAGGAATAAAAAGTTATTTTTCCCATTTGTCCCCTGAATTGGCGAGAGTGATTTAAGACCAGGTAACAGACCTTCCTCCACGTTTTCTTACCCTTCACACATGGAAAATCATGAATCAGTATTGTCCTCTCAACGACAACAACAAATGCTTACTTTTAGATGAATTAGTAGAATAAAGAGTGGTGTCCCTCCAGATTCCCCTCCTTCAAACCAGGATGAGTGTTTAATTTTCTTTTTTTTTTTTTTAAATTTTTTTTTTTCAACGTTTATTTATTTTCGGGACAGAGAGAGACAGAGCATGAACGGGGGAGGGGCAGAGAGAGAGGGAAACACAGAATCGGAAACAGACTCCAGGCTCTGAGCCATCGGCCCAGAGCCTGACGCGGGGCTCGAACTCACGGACCGCGAGATCGTGACCTGGCTGAGGTCGGACGCTTAACCGACTGCGCCACCCAGGCGCCCCGAGTGTTTAATTTTCTAATGACTGTGACTGGCCGTGGATAGTGGCACCTTTTGGACCATGGCTTAATCACTATTAGGTTCCCATCATTGGTTGTTTGGGCAGAGGCGGAAGCCAAGGAGTTCAGTCGTAGCTTGATAAATATGTTATAAAAGAAGTCAGGCTATGATACCACAACAGTCTCCCCAGACCAGGAATCAATTCTTGTCCAGCGTTTCTCTTACCCCTCCCTCCTACCGTTGCTCCAAGATCATTGACATAAGGGATGAGGTTTTATGTTTCTATGGGCTTACTTACACCTAAGTTCAAGTCATTAAAAGTAGCTGCCTAATTCTCATTAACTCAACCATTTTAATTTGCTAACTGAGACGATATTTACTAATCCTTGGATTAGCAATGCTCAATACAACATGATTACTGTTTGCTAATCAGAACTTCCGCGTAATAACAGAAAACTGACAGTTGCTTGTGCGCCTTCTCCCCACTCTTGCTCCAGAGTGTTCATTAGCAACTCAGGGAAATATCCTCCAAAATTGAAGGAGACATGATGATTTTCAGATAGACAAAAACGGAGAATTAATTGCCAATAGATTTGCCCTGAAAGAAACGTTGAGGGAGACGCTCGGGCAGATGTATTAACAAACACTTGACAGAAACTAGGATTCACACAAAAATATGGAAATGAGGTAAATAAAAATAAAACATATTCTGTTCATGTTAACTGTCCTAAAAGGAAACTATTTAAAACAGAAGATGTACTGTGTACTTGTGGCACAAAGGAAAATAAAACACATAAGAAAAAAATGTATATAGGATAGAGATAGGCATGGGGAATTTACTAATGTAAGGCCCTTACCACTGCATGGGAAGTAGTATAACATTATTTGTAGATTCTTTTTTTTTTTTTTTTTAATTTTTTTTTTCAACGTTTATTTATTTTTGGGACAGAGAGAGACAGAGCATGAATGGGGGAGGGGCAGAGAGAGAGGGAGACACAGAACCGGAAACAGGCTCCAGGCTCTGAGCCATCAGCCCAGAGCCTGACGCGGGGCTCGAACTCCCGGACCGCGAGATCGTGACCTGGCTGAAGTCGGACGCTTAACCGACTGCGCCACCCAGGCGCCCCAATTCTTATTGTCTATAAAGATGTAGACCATAAGCCCTGGTCTTATTAATTAATAAACATTTAAAATATTTACAAGCTACAAATAAATTAACAGTTTACATAAAATTGAATTTTTCAGAGTCTTATTAACCAAACATGGCAGACAAGGAAAAAGAAACAAAGAACAGATAGAAAAAAACAGGAAACAGCTATCCAACTGGTATTTTTATCCAACCTTATCAATAATGATGTTAAACAATCCATTAGGCCCAGTGAAAATACAGAGCTGGTCGAGTGAGATGAAAGACGAAAAGAGGAAAACCCAACGTTAGGCGGTCTGCAACTCATGTTAAAAATAAAGGCATGAACAGGTTAAAAGAAAACTGATAGATAGAAATGATCTAACATGACAACACAATTTTTTTTTAACAAAAGAACCAAAACCGCTATCTTAAGTCAGACACAATAGACTTCAGAACAAGGAACTTACCAGAACTAAAAAGGGATATTGTGCAGCTATAAAGGGGTCAGCTCTCCAAGAAACTTAAACACTCTGAACACGTATGCATGAATCACAGAGCTTTAAAATATACAAAGCAACATTTGCTACAACTAAAAGGAGAAATATATCTGTCCATAATTATAGTCAGAGACATCAACACTTTCTCTCTCTCTAATTGATAGAATATGTATACAGAAAATCTCTCTGCCAATGAAGATTTCCTATTTCCATTTACTCAGACACAAAATCTCATGTCACCTTTAATTTCTCCCTTTCCCATATCTCATCTCTACAAAGCATTTATATATTAAATAAGCCCGTTCCTACTTATTGGAGGAATAGGTGTAATCTCTGAGAATCGTATAAAGTTGGAAAGCCACCCCCGCATAATAACACCTGCACACCTGGGTATAATAACACTATCAATATCTGTTAAGGATAAACAACCAACAGATATATTAAGTAGCAATTATTAGAAAACAAGACTTGAACTTGGAAAGAGAAAGCACATTTCTTTCAATCTATTTCATCAAGATTATCACGTAGAGAGTAATGCATATGAAAATATTCCTAAGCCCTCCTCATGGAAGAATTGCTGGTGTCTTGGGAAAACTTCACAAAAAACTCACTTCTACTAAAATCGAAAGACCTGCCTGTATTCCAGGTCACTTTAAACTGTTTTACTGACATCAGCAATGTGTTCGCATTAGATATGTAAGCTTCCTCAGCTATCTGTAATAACATGTCCTACAAGGCAAGAACACTGTCGTTTTATTTTTCTTAGCTGTATACGCTGTAAGGAACAGAAGCAAAAGATTAGATTAAGCTGTTTTTACTTAAACACATCACTGATGACTCATTATTTTAAAGATTTACTTTTAATTTTTCTTGTCTTTACCATTTAGAAACTAACAGCATACCTTTGATTATGACCATGTAATTTCTTCTGCTTTGAAATAATGTGATAAATGAAGGTGACAAATCACTCCGAATTTATTTGTAACTGAAAGATTTTTAAGGAAAATCTGTCCATGATTTGGCTGGTGTTGATAATGCTGCTATAAACATAGGAGTGCATGAGCCCCTTTGAATCAATATTTCTGTATCCTTTGGATAAACACCTAGCAGTGCAATTGCTGCGTCGTAGGGTAGTTCTATTTTTAACTTTTTGAGGAACCTCCATACTGTTTTCCAGAGTGGCTGCACCGGTTGGCATTCCCACCAACAGTATCGGAGGGTTCCCATTTCTACACAACCTCTCCAACATCTGTTGTTCTCTGTGTTGTTAAACTTACCCATTCTCACTGGTGTGCTGATGAATGGATAAGGATGTGGGGTGTGTGTGTGTATACACACATATTTGATATATACATATACATACATATACATATACATTATATATGTATATGTAATGGACTACTACTCAGCCATAAAAAACAACGAAACCTTGCCATTTGGCTTGACATGGATGGAGCTAGGGTATATTATGCTAAGCAAAATAATTCCTAGAAAGACAAATACCCTATGATTTTACTCATGTGGTATCTTGGAAACAAAACAGATGAACATATGGGGAGGAAGAAAAAACTAAAGAGAGGGAGGCAAACCATACGAGACTATTAACCATAGAGAATGAAACTGAGGCTTGCCGGAGCAGAGGTCGTCAAGGGATGGGCTAAATGGGTGATGGGGGTGTTACATGTAAGCGATGAATCGCCGGCTTCTACTCCTGAAACCAATACTACGCTGCATGTTAACTAAGAAGAATTTCAATAAAAACTTGAGACAGACAAAGAAAAGAAAATCTTGCAAGTTTAAAAAAAAAAGACCTTGCAATATTTGAGACATCTGTAAGAAGACTGGTTTCCTTCTGAAAGCACAAGTATAGAGTGGCTAAAGAACAGAAGAGCTCATAAAACCCGTCTACCGTTGACCTGGACAGCATGTTGACAGTGGGCTAGATGTTATCATGAAGTGACTGAAGCCAGAGCAGTTTTCACGTATCGAGAAAGAGTCCAGGGCAGCGGTGCCTGGGTGGCTCAATGGGTTGAGAGACTGACTCTTGGTTTCAGCTCAGGTCCTGATCCCAGGGTCATGAGATCTAGTCCTGTGTCCACCCGGGCAGCCAGCTTAAGATTCCCTCCCTCTGCCTTCTCCCCAACTTGTACTCACTTTCTCTAAAAGAAAATTTTTTTAAAAAACTAATAAAAATATTTTTAGAAAAGTACAGGGAAGCCACGTAAGGCAGTAAAAGCTAGGCAGATGACAGATAAATAGGACTGTCCAAATCTACCATCCAAGTTTCTAATCATTTAACTGAGCGATGAGCGTGTGTCTGTTGGCCGAGTTAGATACAGGCACAGAAATGACTGCAAAAAGACGGAGCTTTTCAAGGGAATAATGTGGAATGTTTTTCCCTATCACCGATACTTGTGAGTTGGCTGCAATTGGAAGTGGGGAGCAGTACTGAGTTTTGTAAGATAAGGAATAAAGTTGAAGCACCAGTTATTCACCACTGCTTAAAAAAAAATAAAAGCCATCTGCAATTCCACCTCTCTCTCTCTTCATCTACCTTACCTCATTCTCCGGTTCTCTCCTGGTCTACTCACTTCCTGAGCTCTAACTCTTCTCATTCACGGTATTGCTATGTATTGCTTAGCAGATACCTATTCACTTCTCAGCACTCAGCTTGAGTTTAACACTCCCCACCTGCTCCGGCCCTCATTCAGAGCTCGCTGAAAACTTCATAGTCACTGGCCGCACACGTTTAAAAAACTGAATCTTAAGAAGAACAGATTTTGACACACACGTAAACAACTGTGGCGAGTTATCCTGTGTTTTATTGAAAGTGTGCAGCCAATTTTTGTGCAGCTCAATTTTTTAAAGTCTACGATTCTTTTATTCGTCTATTTCCTGGTTCTGGAACAATACCTGGCATATAGTAAGTACCTAATATCTGTTGACTGCATTTAAATATAGTCAAACAAGGAAGAGGGACTCTTGCTTGGAAACAGAGGTATTCTGAGATAGAAGACACAGTCTTGGAATATGAAGCAGGTACAAATTGGCTTGATTTCATTGCAAAATTCAGGGATTAGCATTTATTATCTTTAGGGCTCTGAAGTTTTACGTCTACCTGTTTTTCCTCCACACACATATTTAAATATGCACCTGGTAATTTGAATTTACAAATTGAAAAAAACAATGCCATGATTTTTAAAATTACAATATATGATATCAGTATACCTATAATAAAATACTTGGCAATTTTACATTTACAAGATAAATCCTATTTTATGTTAAAATTAAGCTGAATTTTATTCCATTCAATCAACTCTTCCTTTTACTCAGAAAAGAGTGCTAGCTATAAAATAACTTGTAACTTTTACCTGCACCTGTGATGATGTCTAGTTTTATGAGTAAAATAATCATAGTGCTATTTGAATATTATTTCCTTAGACAGGAACTAATGTTTAAACTTCATGATATCATTTTATATCATGATATTTGAAAGGTTTACATTTGACATTATTATTACCACGATATGGCTCTCAATCTCTATTATGTAACATTTAAAATCTATGAGATTATTTAAAATAATAGGGGGGAGTGTTCCCTTGTCTCAAGTTTCACATTGTAGAGTTTATGTAACATATTATATTTTTAACTACCAGTGTCTTGCGTCTAAGCCTCAAGAGATGTTATGCATGCATTACCACATTCATGATCATAAAGGAATAGAAAATGTTCAAAGACGACTTTGTACACGTATATGCGTGCTTGAATGACACCAGGGCTGCCGGCTTCCCATGGAGTGACAAAAGTTTTCTCTTGGTATTTTCATATCTAAATATTAACACCCTCCGTTGGTTTAGAAGCAGCTTCAGAGACACTGTGACCCTTTTGAAATTATGAAAATAAGTCCAGTATTATAACATCCCAGTCTTTTTGCCTTTTATTCTCTAGCCCTTCTACAACTTAAATTGTCCAATATCTATTTGAAATTTTGAAATTTTTGACTACATCATACTGAATATAAAATTGTATATATTATATTATATTATATATTATATTATATTATATTATATTATATTATATTATATTATATTATAAATTTCTCTCCTAAGGTCAGATAATTGGTTAAATCCAGGAGATAGTGATACACTAAGAAAATTGCTTTCATTGTGATTTCTATTTTCTTTGATTTGTTTATCTGAGTGATTTTACTTTTTCCTCCCATTTGTTTCCTCTGCATGTGATTCTTTATGAAAACGATGAGAAAAGGAAGCCAGGATGGTTCATATTGGGCTCCAGACTTCCCCTGTCACTCTTCTTTTGGTCACACCATTATCATCATTAGGAGGTAAGCTTGACTTCCCTTTCTGGCTTGATTATCTTTTTCCTTTATAGAGATAGCATTCGCATGAGAGTTGAAAGGTTTATTACAGGAAAAAAAATCTAGGAGGGAAAAGATAAGCATAGCAGACTATATTGGCCCCCTAATATAGTTCTATTAGGTCTGCAGACTCTGACTGTTTAAATGAATGGAGTTACCCTTAACAGGTAGAATTCTAAATTTCTGTGCCCTCCTTTTTTTCTCGTTTCCAACCATGAAGGGAAATTTTTAATCTATGTATGGAAACATTTAAATTCTTTCTTAATAATGTGAGTCTACTCTATGTGCATTAGTTTCAAGGGACACTAGCATTAGTGTTCTCATAGGGATGAGTATTCTCTACTTTCTATAACTGAGCTATCCAAAAACTCATTCAAGGGGTGCCTGGATGGCTCAGTCAAATATCCAACTTTGGCTCAAGACATGATCTAGCGATTCATGAGTTCAAGTCCCACATAGGGTTCTGTGCTGATAGTTCAGAGCATGGAGCCTGCTTCATATTCTCTCTCCCTCTCTCTCTCTCTCTCTCTCTCTCAAAAATAAACATTAAGAAAAAAAGCTCATTCAAGCAGAGGTACGGTTATATGCATACATGGTAATGTAGGTATTTCAAGTCATTAAATTTGCATTACAGATAAAGTGAGGAGAAAACACAGCTTAAATTTTTTTTTTCAACGTTTTTATTTATTTTTGGGACAGAGAGAGACAGAGCATGAACGGGGGAGGGGCAGAGAGAGAGGGAGACACAGAATCGGAAACAGGCTCCAGGCTCTGAGCCATCAGCCCAGAGCCCGACGCGGGGCTCGAACTCACGGACCGCGAGATCGTGACCTGGCTGAAGTCGGACGCTTAACCGACTGCGCCACCCAGGCGCCCCGAAAACACAGCTTAAATATATTGCCACTGTACTAAGATTAGTAACTTTTAAACTGATTTATTGGCCTAGAATTCAGGTAAGTATCACATATAGAAGACAAACAAAAAACACAAAAATATCTTGAGATATTACAAGGGTATATCAAAAGAGATTATTCAGAAAAAGAAGCTTATGTATTCTTAATAGAAAGAGTTTAAAAGACACTATGATCCTACACGAGTGTTAGAAAAACTGGAGAGAAGTTCAAGGGGCAAGTCAGTTAAGTGTCCGACTTCCACTCAGGTATAGACCTCATGGTTCATGAGTCTGAGCCCCACATTGGGCTCTCTGCTGTCAGTAAAGAACCCACTTAGGATCCTGCCTGTCCCCCTTTCTCTCCGCCCTTCCTCCACCTATCAAAAATAAACATTAAAAAAAAAAAGATGAAGTTTAAGAAAGGTACCTCTGAAGATGTGGATAGTGGTTGCTCAAAGTCAGATATACCCAAGTGTAGGTCTTGGGCTAGAGCGTAGGGATGCAGGTTGAAAAGGGAGTTTGTGGGGAAATCTTCAGTGTTCACAGCAAAAGCAGACTGGAAGCTGGGGGATAAGTCCCAGAAGCTCCTGCATTTGCCACATACGAGTTTATGAAGCCAACAATGAAATCGACAAACTGATGAATTCTCTAAGCTTCAGGACCTCCCAGTGATTACTGTCTCACTTCTGCTTTGTGAATCTCAAGCAAATTTTCATCACTGGACATTTGTAAGTAAGAACTATACATGGGGCGCCTGGGTGACTCAGGTGTTATGTGTCCAACTCTTGATGTGGGCTCAGTCATGATCCCAGGGTGTTGGGATCAAGACTCGCATTGGGCTCTATGCTGAGTGTGTAGCCTGCTTAAGACTCTCTTTCCTCTTCCCTTCTCCCCCACTCACGCTCTCCCCCTACCCCCTAAAAAAAGAACTACACAAAAGCCATGCCTGTCAGGGATGGAAGTAGCGGTCATAGAGCCAACTTGACCATGAAGGCTACAAAGAATCTAGCATTTATTTTTTTGGTACATTGCAATAACTCTAGTAGCAGTAGGGTTATGAAAAGTCTAACAGAAACCTGAAACTTTCATAATTACACCAAATAGACTTGGAGGTGAGACTGATTAAGTAATCACAATTGAAGTCACTAGAGAGAAGTGTTTTACAGAAAGAATTAAACGAAGCAGAAACCAAGAGAAGCAGATGTGAGAAGCCAGATTATCCTGGAAAGAAAGGAAAAGGGTGGGATTAGTGACTCATGCAACTTCACTGGAAAATGTACTCTGGGACCAGATAAATTTTGTTATACCCTTGTGGCACATTTCTCTCCTTATTCTCTGGTAAATGTAGATATATGATACTTTCAACAAAAAGTACACTGACCAAGAAAATGTCCTGGCTAAATTATGTTCTTTTTTCTGTCATGCAATTAACTAACAACCCTGTTCTGTTTGTAAAAGGAACTGATCAATCAGCATAAACTGTAAATGGACCCACTGTAGACACAGACTATGTACATTCACATTTTAGCTGTGCCACTCAGAGAGGCTCAGGGAGAATTACCTACTTACCTTGCCTATCTGTGCCTAAGGTTTTCATTTATTAATTGAGGACGCCATTATTGGAAGGTAGTATAAGGCTCAAATGATTAACTATTGATACCATTCTTAAGAGACTACCTGGTAAGCTTCAAGCAATTTTTGAGCTAATAATGACAGATTCAGAGATGGGCCAAAAAATCATTTTTGAACAATTCTATCTCCAAACATACCAGAGTCCAGGATCTTTATCATAAGTATTCCAAAAGAATCAATAAAAAATAATAATGAACAGTGGGAGACCTCATAGTCACTATCTAGAATTTGTCTTTGCCATGTTGATGGGTCTTTCAAGTCTGATGCGTATTATCACTTAGGAAGAGGCCACTGAAAAAGACCTCGGCCAACAAATGTCCTCCCTTCCTTGAATCTCTATGGACGATCTGTTCTACATGTTAGCAAAACAACAAAATTGATCTCTACGCCAGAAATCTGGGTAGTGAAAAGGTATGAGAGATAATAAAATATATTTTGTGGATACTTGAGTTTCACAATAGATAATTATTTTATAATGTCATTTCTTGTGAAGTTCTAGATTCTAACTGAATAATAAGGACATCTGTGAACCCTTAAGCATATGATGATTAACACTAAAAATTAGCAGTATACAAATATTATAAAATAATGAATAATCAAAGTATTATTATGTACTTGGATACAATGCACATGTACAAGTTCAGTAAATTGTACACTTAAGAATAATACCTTATATTTTCACTAGGTTCTCAAAGTTGTTCTAAAGGTTACTATTTTTCAAATGTTTTATTTAGGATATCAGCTTGTTCTCAGTGGAAGGACCCATTCATGTCACTATCACACATATTATTGGAACCAGAACAATTTACTTTGTCTCTTTGTTTCTTTCCTCCCTCCTTTTCTTTTTATTTTTGATCCATAAGATTGTCAAACAGATAAACTCAACTTTTCCAAATTAGTTGTGAACCTGCTGATGTGTTCTAATAAAATCAACACTTTCCCTTTGTATGGGTTGATTCTTTTTTTTTTAAGTTTATTTATTTTGAGTGGGAGAGAGGGAGACAGCATGAGTGGGAAAGGAGTAGAGACAGAGAGAGAGAATCCCAAGCAGGCTCCACACTGTCAGAGCAGAGCCTGATGTGGAGCTTGAACTCACACACCGTGAGATCATGACCTGAGCTGAAGTCAGATACTTAACTGAATGAGCCACCCAGGTGCCCTTCTATGGGTTGATCCTGTCTTGTTCATTGAATTGCTTGTAAGTTCATGACTGATTGTGTTGTTTTTGCAGATTCTTCGAACATTTCCTGTTATTCTTTTACTTTATTCGTATTCTTCACCTTAGATTTCATATTATGATATCAACTTTGCTAAACTGGCTTTCTTTATTTGCTCAAATTTCAAATTTTTAACTCTTATTCTTTTTATCTATTTTTAATTTTTTTTAATTTTTTTTAATGTGTATTTCTTTTTGAGAGGGAGAGAGAGAAAGCAACGGAGGGAGGAGCAGAGAGCGACGGGGACAGAGGATCCGAGGCACCGAGCCTGATAGGGGGCTCTAACTTGCCAACGTGAGATCAAGACCTGAGCCAAAGTTGAACACTTAGCTGACTGAGCCACCGAGTCGCCCGTATCTATTTTTTGTTTTCATTTGGCAGTTGCAAAGACCCCCAAATTTATTTTTTTCTCCTCTAGAAATCTAACCTGCAAGTTTCTCATTCAGTGAGCGGGTTTATATTTGCTGTCTTAGATTGCGTAGGGCAGACATTGCCACCACTGTGTCGGCAGCACAGTGTCCAGCACCAGCGAGAATGTCAAGAAACTCTGGGCTTAGCCTCTTCTCATTTACCAAAATTATTCCACTCATACTCAATCTGTCTTACTTCCCTCACCATCTTTACTTCTGTCTCAAATGGAACTAATCTTTTTTGCTCCTCTTTTGTATAGAGTGTGAGCTTAATGTACATTACCTTTATTTTTGTATTTTTTTTTTGAGTGTAGTTGACACACCATGTTACATTACTTTCAGGTGTACAACATAGTGATTCAACACATTTAGACATTATTCTATGCTCCCCACAAGGGTAGCCACCATCTGTCCTCAGGTGTCACTATTACAACACTAATGACCGTATTTCTTATGCTGTGCCTTTGATTCCCGTGACTTAGTCCCTCCAGATCATTTACGCCTTTTTATCCAACCAACATCTCCACGTATTTCTTAGGAGCCTACATCTATGCTAGCATATTAAATTTAAAAACCCGGAAATATCTGTACTTCCAGGAGTCTCAAACTAGGGAAAGAAAGCTAAAATACAAAATTGCCACAATTTGGGATACATTCTGTAGTAAAAGAAGCTTCGAGGTACTTTTGACATCAGAAAAACAAAAAAGGCAGCTGTGGTCTTTATGCTGCCTGGGAATTTAATGAGGTCGGAGGTGAAATGGGTAGGGGAGGCTTCGCCTTTGTTGATTTGTAAATAATTAGTGCAGTTCTAATGGGCAGAAGAAAGGAAGTCTCCCAGGGAAAAGGCCAGTACATGCAAAGAAGATGAAAGAAACCAGGGAAAGATGTATGAACTGCAATTGGAGACTTAGAAGGTAGATTAAGGACTATCTAAAAGCCACCTCGTTGGGGATGGGATTTGTACAGTTATGGCCTTCATTTAGGTCAGGTTGGTGGCTTGAAGATCAGAGTTTGAGTAATTATAACACTGAAATAGGCAAACACTACAAACCAGGGCTTTTTATCCCAGGGATCTAGTTGCTCAACATTTGCTAGCACACTACTGACTTTATCTCAAGTATAATGAGGAATCATTAGAAGATTGTAAATTAGGGTGTGACATCTAATTTCCTGTGGCTGCTGTAACAAATTACCAAGCTATCATGGTAGCTTGAAACAACATTTATAAACATACACTTCTGGAAGTCAGAAATCCAAAATGGGTGTCAAGGCTAAAATCAAGGTACCTGCAGGTCTGCTTTTCTTTGGGAGACTCTAGGGAAATACTCTAGGCTTCCTTGCCTTTCCACCTTCTAGAAGCTGACCATATCCCTTGGCTCATCAAAACTGCTACCTCTGCACTGTCAGCACAGTGTCGAGTACCATTTCTTATTCAAAACCACCAAGGTCTGGAAGAGTCTTTCTTACAATACATCAGTCTGACACTCCATCCTCCCTCCCTTTTCCACTTATAATAAGAATCCTGTGATCACTCTGGGCTTGCCTGGCTAATCCAGGATAACCTCCCCATATCAAGGTGAGCTGATTAGCAAACTTGATTCTACCCTCAACCTTCCTCTTGCCATGCAATATGTTTATAGGTTCTGGGGAGTAGGACATGTACATCTTTGGGGAACCATTCTATACCTACTGTTGCCTTCAATAAATTTTTTTCTGGAAGTGGTACAGAAGATGGCCTGGATGCCATGTTAGAAGGATGAGACAATATCTCGGTGAGAGAAGATGAGAGCTTGAATTGAGTTAATGGAAGTTACAGTACAAGTGGTGAGGATAATTGATGACTTCTTTGTTGGACATAATGGTATGGAGAAAATGAAAGAAGGTGAAGCCTTAATACAGTGCAAAACTCTATCAACAAGGAATGATATTATTTTCATTTCCATTACAAACAAAAGTTATCAAATGGAGTTTATATTTTGGTAAAATTGTCTATTTTGTATTAGATTGCAAACCAAAACTGCAGTGTAATAGAAACATTGTGTAACTTATCAAATCCTAGCAAGTAAAAGGCAGTTACCCTGATTCTTCAAATTTTTCCTCTTGCTCTATAACGTTCTGTCCATGGCTTTGCAATAAGTAACAATGGATTGGAGAAACAAATATTGCTTACTTCTTTATATAACTATACTCTAAAACCCACTCTTGAAGAACTCATAATAACTTTAATTGGTTCCTGGAGCTGGGATAATAGCCTATATGCTTTATATCTCCAAAACAAGACCAAAAACTACCTATAAAACAGTTACGGAAATGAAATATTTGCTACTGTTATAAGAAGGCGCAATTGTACATATTCTTAAAATAGTGAGATAAAAATAATTTAGTGTATGTCAGGGGAAGAAGAAAGCCATCTAACTTGTGTCTGGCTCTTACCAGTTATCAGGGGGAAGGATTGATTAGGTAATACCTGTTCTTCTAAGCCTAGTTAAAACCAACCAACCGACAAAAAATGTTCTTTTTATGATCAAAAAATTGCCAGTTGTAGTATTCCTAAATTTTTCAAAGTGACAGAAAATGACTATGTTGCCAGCACAAAGTAGATGTTCAACAAATATTTACTGAAGAAATAAATTAACATAAAGCCAAAGAAATATTTCTCAAAAATCTTTAAAGCTCCAGAAATATACATTGATAACTCTTATAATACCATATATTAACATTTGTGGACATTGAACTTTGGTCACAGAACTAACCCAAGTCACTGTCATATCTACAACTATCACACTGTCCCCAAATTTTCTCCTTGCTGCCATTCTTGACCTCTTAAATCCACACCCATGTAACATCATCATTAGTAAAAACAAAATACAGTCATACCTCTCCTGCATGAAACCCTCTAGTGGCTTCCCGCTTCACTGAGAACAAAATTCCCCACCTGTGGTCTCCAGGGTTTATCCTGACTGGCACCTATTTAGACAATGAGCCTCAGAACCTTCCCGGAAGGTCCCCAGGATCCTGGCCTGTCAACTCTGAAGAAAGGCTCTCCCCCTTAACTAAAGTAATTCTCCTTCTCATCCTACCAAGGTAATCACCTCATTTCATATTATTCATGCATCTTAAATATCTTAAACCTTTTATTTTATTATTTTTTTTTTCAACGTTTATTTATTTTTGGGACAGAGAGAGACAGAGCATGAACGGGGGAGGGGCAGAGAGAGAGGGAGACACAGAATCGGAAACAGGCTCCAGGCTCTGAGCCATCAGCCCAGAGCCTGACGCGGGGCTCGAACTCACGGACCGCGAGATCGTGACCTGGCTGAAGTCGGACGCTTAACCGACTGCGCCACCCAGGCGCCCCTATCTTAAACCTTTTAAATTAGATCTATCATTATTAATCTATGTTTATCTCATTTCCTTGTTTATCTCTGGTTTACTGCCCCCCCCCCCATTAAAATCCAAGTGTCACGACAGCAAGTTGTGTTTGTTTTTGTTCATTGTTCTATCTCTAGGTAAGCCCTCAGCAAATATTTTTGTGTGATTTAATGCATGGTATTCCCTTTAAGTATAATAAATGCAATCTTACACAAGCACCAATTCCTACTGTCTGATGAATTTAAAACTGACATCCATACATTCACCTCCGTTAAAATTTTACATAAATGAGACTCTTTTCACTGTTCAGGCAAGAAATATATAAAGCACGTTTTTGCTCATTTAGTTCTCTCTCTCCACATCATCTTAACCTTCAGCAAATTCTCTGGGCTTTATCCTCAAAATATATCCAGAATGTGACCAGACTCCCCCTATACCTCTAGTAACATGATCCAGGGAGCATCAACTCTTGTCTAGACTCCCATAAAGGAAAAAATATATACATATCATGTAGGTTGAGAGTTATACAAGACTGAAGCTTAATGAAAAACATATTAAGATATAAAATGGGAATTTTTATCCTGACAGGTATAAAATAATATCTCATTGTGGTTTTGATTTGCATTTCCCTGATAGTTAGTGATGTGGAATATCTTTTCATGTGTCTGCTGGCTATCTGCATATCTTTTTTGGGGGGGGGAAATGCCTATTTATGGCTTTTCCTTTTTTAAATGGATTATTTGATTGGGGGGAGGGGGAGTTGAGTTGTATAAGAATGAGAAAGACAAGAAGTAACAAGTGTCAGCAAGGAAATGGAGAAACAGGAATGCTTGTGCACATACGTTACGTAACGTGAAAATGTAAATTGGTGAAACCACTGTGCCAAACTATGGAGGTTACTCTCAAAGTTAAATATAGAAATATTGTGTGATCTAGTAATTCTGCTACTAGGTATTTACCCAAAGAAAATGAAAACACTAATTTGAAAAGATATACGCACCTCTATGTTTATCACAGCATTATTTATAATAGCCAATATATGGAAGTAACCCGTGTCCATTGATAGATGAATGGACAAAGAAGATGGGAGACACACACACACACACACACACACACACACACACACACACCAGGAATATTACTCAGCCATAAAAAAGAATGAATTCTTGCCATTTGCAACCAAATAGATGGATCTAGAGAGTATAATGCTAAGTGGAAAAAGTCAAACAGAAAGACAATACCCTATGATTTCACTTATATGTGGAATCTAAAAAACAAATGAACAAAGAAACAGAAAACCAGACACTTAAATACAGAGAACCGGTGGTCACCAAAGGGGAGTTTTGTGAGGTGGATAGGCAACATCTATAAAGTGGATTAAAAAGTACCAATTTCTAGTTATCAAGTAAGTCACAGGGATGAAAAGTACAGCATAGGGAATATAGTCAATGATATTGTAAAAATGTTGTTTGGTGATAGATGGTAATTATACTTATCTTGATGAGCACTGAGTAATATAGAATTACCCAATAACTACATTGTACAACTGCAAATTGTATAATATTGTATGTTAATTATATTTCAATAAGAGAATTGGGATTTTTCAGCATACACATGGTGTTAAAGCCATGAGTATCTCTCTTAAGAGATTTAGTTTAGGTTGGATGCAATGCTACTAGGCTTAGTGCTTGAAAAGAGGAAGAAGTACCAGAAAAAGATATTAAGAAGTCAGATTCAGTGAGATTTATGAAACGCCAATAAAATGTATTCACCTAGAACCAAAATTAGCAAGAGTTTCAAGCAGGAGCGACTAATCAGCTATATTACATGTGCTGACAGACCAATTAAGATGAGGGCTAAGAGTTGAACATTGGATTTAGCAACTCTGACAAAAATAATTTCAGTTTAGTGATCAGAATCAAAGCTTGAATAGAGTGAATTCAAGAGAACATTAGAGCTTAGTCATCTTGCATAACTGAAAATTTACATCAGTTGAACAGTAACTCCCCATTTCCAGCTTCCTCCAGCCCCTGGCAATCGACTTTCTATCTCTTTGTGATCCTGATTTCAATTCCTGTGGACATATATCCTGAACAAGTTCTAAATATCTGTTGTATAAAATAATATCTATAGTTAACAATACTCCATTTGCACTTAAAAAAAAAACTGTTAAGAGACGGGCACCTGGGTGGCTCAATGGGTTGAGTGTCTCTTGATTTCGGCTCAGGTCACCATCTCGTTGTTCACGAGCTTGAGTCCCGGTTCTGAGCTGACACAGTGCTCCTGCTTGGGATTTTCTCTCTCTCCCTGTCTCTGCCCCTCTCCTACTTGTGCTGTCTCTGTCTCTCTCTCAAAGAAAGAAACATTTTAAAAAATTATTAAGAGAATAAGTTCTATGTTAAGCATTAACAAGCAAACAAAATCAAAGGGCTATAAAGAAACTTTTAGTTGTGATGGATAGGTCTATCACTTTGATTGTGGTAATGATTCCCTCCAGTATATGCATATGTCCAAACTCATCAAACTGTAAACATTAAATATATGCAGTTGTTTGGGGCACGTAGGTGTCTTAGTCGGTTGAGGTTCGGGCCCTTAATTTCAGCTTGGGTCATGATCCCAGGGTTGTGGGATTGAGCCCTGTATTGGGCTCTGTGCTAACAGTACAGAGCCTGCTTGGGATTCTCTCTCTCTGCCCCTCCCCCACTCGTGTATGTGCTCGCTCAAAATAAACAAACACTAAAAAATAAAATAGACATATACAGTTTTTATCAATTATATCTCAATAAAGCCAGGGATAGGGGAGACCATTATGGGAGAGAAAGCTTAGTGGTTTCTATAAAAATATCTTTTAAGTACCTTCTATAAATGGGGTTATATTTACTCTAATTTCTCCATTTTTTACAATGAATGGACAATGGTTTTAATCGGCTTTAGAATAAGGATTGAGGTATTTGTGATTTTACTCTCTGGCCTTTTCTTAAAAGTGTAAAAGCAGTTAGTTGACTATAGAACATCCATTCCCATTCTTTGAAAGTTCCTTAAAGGGTCATCAATCCTGAACTCATCAGATACTATTAATGCATGTCCACAAAGCAGTATAGCTTGTGCTTATCTTTAAAAGTAAGGCTTTTTTGTTTGAATACTCAAAAATGAATTTACTATGAATAATTTAACGTCTTATTTTCTTAGTATAACAATAGATAATTATTTTATTATTGAGCCTCTGTTCCACATTCAATGGGGGAAAAACACATTTTCCCCTAGTTTTTTCTTTTCCTTTTTTTTTAACTCTTTGAAATTATATGTGCTTGGTCGTACAGCTATTAAAACGTGTCTTTCCTTCATAGCCAAAAAACAAACAAGAAAACCATAAAATTTGGGGTAATTTTTTTTCCCAAGAACTATTAAATTCTATTTGAATAGTAAACTCACCTTGCACATTATTCAATCAGAACTAGAATTTACAGGACTGATTAACCAGGAAATAATTGTTCGATCTTATCAAGAAAAACTCAGAGGTAAGTAACTTAGGATCAGTATTTATCCAAGTACTTTCTCTTCCCCCTGTAGGTCAGAGGATGAGCTGGATTATACCAGGTGTTTTGTGAAGCTTTTTTATAACATAGCTATGTATCCAAGATATTTAGTTTCTTGAGGATCTTAATGTTGCTATCAATATTCAAAGAAAGGCACTATGTCTTTTTTAAATGTTTATTTATTTTGAGAGAAAGCACAAGTAAAGGAGGGGCAGAGAGAGGAGAGAATCACAAGCAGACTCTGCTCTCTCAGCTGTCAGCAAAGAGCCTTATGGGGCGGTGGGGGGTGGGAGGGGTTCCATCTCACCATGAGCTGAACTGAAATCAAGAGTTGGATGCTTAACCAACCGAGCACCCTAGGTGCCCTGAAAGGCACTACATTTTTAACTCAGCACATACTAAATGTAAGATGTAGTACCAGGTGCTAAGCAAATAACTATATAAACTCATGGGTAATCATCATAATATTCATGTTTCTATGCTAACTACACTTTGTAATACACTAGTTGTATTTTGAATATGTAAAAATTGGCTCAAACTAAATTAATGATGTCTGCTGTTAGAGTTAGTAGTCTAAGTCATGAAAGGATATGACATTCTCATCAGTAATAATCATTTTCCTAATTCTACATTCCATTAAAATGGGGTAATTCAGACAAGTTTTGTATCTTACTATTTTTAAAAATAAGCATCATTTTACCTAATTGTTTTTCCTAACGGGCTGAACTGTTTCCCCTTCCTGTTATAGGTGGAAAATAAGCTGGATTAGACCTGGTGTCCTTTGAGGTTTTTCCTTAATATGGTCATAACCATGAGGCACCTGGGTGGTTCAGGGGGTTGAGCCTTGGATTTGGTCTCAGCTCATGATCTTGCAGTTTGTGAGTTCTAGCCCCACATCAGGATTGCTACTGTCAGTGTAGAGCCTGCTTCAAATCCTCTGTCCCAAAGTCTCTCTCTGCCCCTCCCTTGCTTATGCTCTCTCTCTCTCAAAAATAAAAATTAAAAAAACTCATATATGGTCACAGCGATGTGTCCAAGTTATTCAATTTCTTTCTGATCTGTAACATTTTTCATGAAGGCCTGCTTAAAATTATATTTTATACTCACTGGGAAGAGATGTTGCTAAATAGATTCCATTACATGGATGTGCTGCTAATATTCACGACTTATCCTGAAAATCAACAGCCAGAAGCTAAGAGGAAAAAATTAGTTTGCATCTACCAATCAATTAAAACTTACGTGGAGTCTCAGGAGAATATGAAAAAAAGGCAGGAGATACACTAACCTTCAGAAATGTTGACAGTGAGGAGGGAGACGGTCTAAGTCCCAGAAATACTTAGGTCTTGATTACAATGCATTTCAGAAAGTCTCTAGATTGGCCCAACCATCAAGAAGAAGTGTCCCCTGTAAGGACTTATTAGTGTTTCTTGTTGATGATCGGTATGATTTTGCAGTCATCCTTTATAGCAAAGAGTAATATTTTAACATTGTTACAAATAAAGACTATAGAAGATCATTTTAGGATTAAAAAAATTCAACCTTCCTTTGAACTCTTACCTACATCACCATCATCAAAATGGGAATCAGTACTTCAATGGATCAAAACAGGATTCAAATCTATTACATTTGGGGTTTTATCTTCTCTTTATGATGATAAAGCATTATAACGGAGAAGATATCTTCATTGTTATCCTCCCCAGTTGACTAATCATGTAATAATTCTTTAATTCCCTCATCTACTCAGTCCATCTGTGCTTCCTGGATTTAATACCCTCAAGTTTAAACGTTCTTGCTTTCCTCGCATATTATGGTTTAAACAACCTGTTAAACAAAAGTTTAATATTGCTCTCTCAATATCGATAACAACAGGGGGACAAAAATTGCCTTTCTCACAGTCCAGAACAATTTGGTAAACTTCAATTAACCAGCAATACCATCATTTCAAATTTAAGAGTTATATTACTTTAATTAAACGATCTTAGCCAAAAGTTTCCTATAGTTACTACTAGATATAACAGTTCTACAAAGGTGTATATCATCATTTAATAATTTAATTAAGCAGGGGATTAGTAAATTGTCACTGTTGTATAAAAAGTATTCTTAAGTAAGCCTGACCCCTAATGAAAGACTCTTCTGTTTTTTAGTTTTGGAAACAGCATGAGTGGGGCAGATGAGCAAAGGGAGAGAGGGAAAGGGGGGCGGGAGGAGGGGAAGGAGGAAGGGAAGATCCCAGGCAGGCTTGACACTCAAATACAGAGCCTGACACAGGGGCTTGATCCCATGACCATGAGGATCATGACCTCAGCCGAAATCAAGATTTGGATGCTCCACCTACTCAGGCATGCAGGAGTCTCAACATTCTTCTGCTGTAAGACAAAATTCTCGAGAAAATGTGGACTTTCTATCAGTTCAGACTAGTCAGATTGCAGTTGACAGTGTGGCAAATTGCAAAAACGACCATAGCTCTCCACTAGTCTTCTCCTTTACAGTATGACTTAGCAGTTCTTTGCATCAAGAAACAGAATTTATTTCTCCACCCCTTGAATTTGGGTTGGCTCTGTGACTTCCTTTGCCAAGAGAATGGTGGCAGATGGCATAGTATAGAAGTTCCAAGCCTAAACTGCAGAAGGTCCTGCTCTCTTCCTTTCCTTCTCCTGGAGACCTACCTGGCTGCCATTTGAACAAGACTGGACTAGCTTTCTGAAGGTAGATAAACCATATGGTGCACAGAAAAGGCACCCACCTCAAGTTTTCCTAGTCTAACTGAGCATTAGCTGGTATGGTACCTGACTACAAAGATGTGCAAGGCAGTGCAGCCAACATCATGCACCTACCTAACATTACATCAGGAGACTTGCCTAGTTGACTCATAGACTCTTAAGCAATAATAAAATGTTTTAAGACAATTAAGTTTTGTGGTGCTTGGTAAGCAGCAAAAGCTAACTGATCTCCCAAGAAAAAGGGAGAAATTATTGTAATCTTAGTGAAATACATCAGGACGGCTACAGGAAAGTCAATGATGAAAGCCCCTTAGGAACTACTAGAACCCAGGGGTCAATCTTATGCTTCTTCTATATATCAGTCAACTAAGGCTAGGGTTACATTGCACAAAAGGACAGCTCTTTAGCAACACTACTGAGAACACTGTCAGAAAAAGAGGTTTAGGAAAGATACCCATTGCAAACTCTTGTTCAGTTGTGAGAAGACCTGTGGTTTTAGTCATAGATAGTACATTATCCATTAATACCCATCCCTCCTACTACACAGACCACTTCATGACTCCTCATGTATATTCTGAAACCCCATCCACTGATGTGAACCTGTGTATCCAAATTTCCTCTTTCATCCTGTTTTGTACTTTAATATCCTAACTCCCAGCTGATTTTGGCAAAATCATGTAATATCCTTTCACAGTAACAATATCTAGAAAGTAGAAGAATCCCTTTTTAATATTCAAGAGTCTGATAATCCATGCAACTCAAGGAACCGACTAAGTGCAAGGTAGCGTAAGCAGGAATATACATTCTTTGAATGTCAGGTCAATTCATGTTCTGGCACAATCACATTATGACTGATTTTTACTAAGCATGTGTTCATGAAATTCATGTAAATTCAGGTAAAATAAAGACTTTTTGTTTTAAAGTCTGAGACCAGAATCACTGACTACATTTTTGTTGGAAATAAGTGAGTGATCTTGCTCAAAGTGATATGACCTAAAAAGTATGTTAAAATGTTTTACTAGAAAATATATTTGTTATGCAAAACCAAGTGAGAATAGAAAGATATTTTTTAAATTCTCATTATTCATGAATGTTAGGTTTGAAAACTTTTAGATTAAAAATTATTGTTAGACATAGGTCTAAACTTAAATACAAAATCAAACCTTTGAATCTATTCAGTTTTTGAAAGGGTAGCATTTTGGTGGCTCCATCAATGATAATCAATGGTAGTCAGTCATGTCAATATAATCTTGTGCAAATGGAGGATGGTAATCAATTTTCACAAGAATAAGGTTTTACTAGATTTGGTGGCTCTGAAGAGATGCATGTTATGCGCGTTTTGCTTTTCATTTTGGAATTGAACAGTCTACACAATTTTGTAACCATATATATGATATATATTGTATACACACACACACACACACTCTGGAGGGTTCATATCATATTATTTTCAAATGATCCATTTCATCTAATGTCATTGTTTTTATAAGATGAGTTTTATAATGTATGGTAATTTAAAATTGCTTGAAGAAAATATGCTGAGAATTTTGTGACAAAAATATAATGTATCATATACATTGTAAAATGCTACATCTAGCTTAATCATATATATATTTACAAAATGAATTATTGGACACCTATTACTTAATATTGCTTTCTTCGTTGTAAATGCTTTCTGTTTATGTCTGTTATCTGTCCATTTATAAAGAAATAATTGAATTATCAAAACATATATCCTTCAAGCAACTGTGGACAAAAAACAAATGCACTTTTTAAAACCAGTGGCATTTCTAATGAAAGGTATTTCACTGAAGAGCCCTGGTGAATTTTATCTAAAACAATAGTGTTTAGAAACAAGTATTTGGTGACTGGATGTGCTCAATGTTGTTGAATACAACTGCTTCTAACCTTCTCAGCAAACAGAGCTAGGAAATACGCATTTGTACATACAAGACATCTATACTTACCTATCTCTTTATCAATACTCAACACCGCGAGTTCATACCAATAACTCCAATTTCAGTTCAAATTTAAAAGCTTCATTTAATTTTCCCCCCTTGCTTTATTTGTTGTGCTTCTCTCTCACTGTGGTACCCAGTATCCAGAATAAAATAAATTTGCTTGATCTTTTCAGTCTTAGACTATCAAAAGACAAATGCATCTGTGATTTTTTGGGATGTTCTCAGACACGTCTCCACAAGAATTCTTCAACAAGGACTTCATTTTGCCTTCATTCCTGAGAGTTGCTATTTTTGGGGTATGGAATTCTGGGTTGAACTATTTTTTTCCCCAGGAATTTTAAGATGTAATTCCATTGTCTTTTGGCTTCCATGGCTTCTGAAAAGAAAAAACCATTGTAATTCTAATCACTGTTCTTCTCTATATAATTTTTTTTTCTTCTAACTTCAAAATGTTTTCAGCTTTATTGAGGTATAAATGACAAATAGAAATTGTATATACTTAATATGTACACTTGATGTTTGAGTATATGTAGACACTATAAAATGATCCCCCCAATAAAGCTACCTAGTATTTTTATCACCTCACATAACTTTTTTTTATGGTGAGAGCACTTCAGATCTACCCTCTTAGCAAATTTCAAGTATACAATACAGTATTGTTAACTGGAGTCAGCATGCTGTATGTCAGACTTCCAGACCTATTCATCTTTCATAACTGAAACTTTCTCCCATTAAATAAACATCTCCCCATTTTCTTCATCACCCAGAGTCCTGGCAGCCCCATTCCTCTCGGTGCTTCCAGAAGTTCAACGATTTTAAATTCCACATATTTCTGGCTTATTTCACTTAGTGTAATACCCTCCAAGTTCAAGTAGGAGTCCAATCGCAGACGGGTAAGGACGTTTGATATTGTCCAACAGCTTTTGGATGTTCTAGGGTTGACTGTTGCTACTGTTAGTTCTTTTCTCATTTTGTGTCCTTTCCTAGGATGTCTTATATCTACTGACAAGACTGCCAAAAACTTTTTTGTCTTTCTACCTGTTATTGTTGTTAGTGTTTCCATTGACTCTTTCCTCTGCTTTCCATCTTGCTCCTGTTATTGGTAAAGGATGTCCATTCTGTGCACTCGATGCCTTTACATGGTAAGCATTGTTATTTTAACACCCTTATCTGATTGTGTCCACATCTGGTTCTTCGGTTGAGTATATGTTTATTGTTCTCTCTCTTGACATTGTGATTTTGCGTTTGCCTCAAAAATTTTTTTTATCAAATCACGGTCATCATGCGAACACAGGAACACTGAGTTATATAGCATTTACCTCTGAAAATGGACATACCTGTTCCTGTGCTCGATTTTTAGTTTTAGCTGGAGTTAGTTGAACCAACCTCTTCCAGGGTTGGGCTGGTTTTGATATGTGTTGTTAATCTGGGTAACTTCTACGCATCCACTTCCATTTGTTTCTTGCATTACCTGTGGTTAGGATGTTGGCTTGGTTGCTGTAGGGGTTTTCTTCAGTGCTGCTGTTCCATGTTTAAGTTTCAAACTTCCTGGTGACTGGTGCCTAAGAGGGAAGCTCTATGTATGTGTCCCTCTCCCAATGGCAGTCTGTGGCTGCTTATTACTCAGTGTTTGCTGCCATGCCAGTGGAGTCAGGTGCCAGGGGAGTCTAGGTTGGGGTCTCAGAGATGTGTCTTTCGTGGTGATACTACTCTTACTCCTATGGAGGCCAAACTCTACCTTTTTTGGCAGCTATTTTGTGGAAGAGGATTTCTTGTCTTTTCTTCAGAAGGAGGGAATCTCTAAATTTTCCCACCATTGGCCTGTTGTAAAGATTTTTTTCCTTTTTGTTTTGTCTTTAGTTCCTCTCCACTAGCCACACAGGATCCTCACAGGCGCTCACAAAGATTGCCGCCCTTCTCCAGGAGCTTAAGATGCTTGTTCTGCAGAACAAAAAAATTGTCCTTGTGGACCACTTTTTCTTCCTTCAATGGCAGCAACTTTTATCCTTCAGTTCTGTACCACTCATGGAGGCTTTATTCAGTATGTGCCTCACCCCTAATCATCTTCGTAGCCAGTAGAGGTCTCTGAAGAAAGTCTGTAAAGGCATCCTAATTCCCTTTGTGTCTGAAGCTCAGAGGGGCCATATACACTCCCCCTAGCGCACGCTCAATGTTTAGCACATTTTTAAGTATTGTAGCTCAATTATTTTTATCCACTCATGTGGTGCTTGGTGTCCATTTTGCTCATGTTATGCCAAGGTGATCCAGGGTTTGTATTCCATTTCTCTTTGGAGGAGCTGGTTTTTCCAAAGAGTTCAGGCTACTTGCTTGCCCTGCAAACTCTTCTCTTCAATAACCTGAAGAAAATTTATGAAAATGTATGCTCTTTTGGTTTATCCAGCTTTTCCTTCATGTGAGGACAGCAGCGACCGGTGTTACCAGCTTTCCACCCCGTTCATGGGAGGGGTACCCAAAAAGACGATTTTGAAACTTATTCCCCATGGTTTCTTAGAGGACCCCAGTAACGTTAAGCCCCTACTGCCCACAGCATTATACCCACTCCTCAATGACCCTTTATTGATTTTTCATACTTTCCTGTCACCTTCTCCTGCTTTCTCTACTCTGCACATCTTTCTGGGATTTACTCCTAAATAAAACAACCATCACTAAAGTCTTTTTAATACTATAATCCAGAGGGACTCAAAATAAGACACATCTGTTTCACCTCATGTCAAAACTTAGTTGTCCTCACGGAGCTGAGGTCGTGCCTAGAACTGGAAAATAAATGTACTTCTAGATCTAATGTATGTTTATTTTTTTGCATTTAATTTTTCTATTTCTCTCCCCCTCTCTAAAGGAAGGAAAATCATCATTTTTATGAGGCATAATGTATAACGTCTGTGTATAATTTCTACTGCTTAAGAAACCTACCCTTTCTTCCATGCAACAACTTGCCATATTCTGGATAATTCTAATACATTTTTTAAAACAAGTTTGGTGGAAAGGACTTCACTTAGTATCAGCAGGAGGGTAGTAAGCTATCTTTCTAACATTGTTCTAAAATCATTTGTTTTGGGGGCACGTGGTGGCTCCATTGTGTCTCACTTTTGATTTTGACTCAAGTTACTATATCACAGTTTGCCGGGACTGAGCCCCACATCAGGCTCTGTGCTGACAGCATGGAACCTTCTTGTGACTCTCTTTTCTTTTCTTTTCTTTTCTTTCTCTCTCCCTCTGCCCCACCCCCACCCACACACACTTTCCCTCTCTCTCTCAAAATAACTTAAAAAAAATAAATATAAAATCACTTGTTGCATATATTGCCCTGACCTCTATATTTCTGAAACTGTGTACTATTTCTTATAAATTCTGTCATGAATTATATGTTTTTGTTTAAAATTATCCATGTACAAAGACATTTAGAAAAGATGTTTCTAAGTTAAACAAGAATTTCATTTAACTATACTGCACAAACCTTAAAAACATCTCATTCCAGGGGCGCCTGGGTGGCTCAGTCGGTTGAGCGTCGGACTTCAGCTCAGGTCATGATTTCGGGGTCTACGAGTTCCAGCCATGCGTCAGGCTCTGTGCTGACAGCTCAGAGCATGGAGCCTGCTTCGGATTCTGTGTCTCCCTCTCTCTGCCGCCCCACCCCTCCTCCGTGTTCATTCTTTGTCTTCCTCACTCTCAAAAATGAATAAATGTTAAAAAAAGTTTTTAAAAATCTCATTCCAAAAAATTCACTTATAAATAGCTAGATCAGAAAAAGGTTATGCAACATGGGAAATACCATATTCTCTATGAATTTCTTGGATTATGAGATTAACTGCATAAATATGAGTTTTGGTGTTGCATTTTTAGACAAGAGACTCAGAGCTCAACTCTTTATCTGAAGTTCTCTGGCCTTGAAAATATAGTCCTATTGTTTTCTGAGAAAATAACTTCTCAAAATGCTGTAAATGCATTTTGGCTTGAGGCAGATCTGGAAAGGTCCAGGAATGGACTGTCTGAGCTTTATAATTCTATTCTTGAAGTTAGGTAAAATAAAGAATGGGAAACAAAAATAACTTTTTAGAGTTAAAAAAAATTATTTGGGTAAAGTAGAACTTTAAAAGTTAATGTAGAACTTTTATTTAAAACTAAGATTCAGGGGCGCCTGGGTGGCGCAGTCGGTTAAGCGTCCGACTTCAGCCAGGTCACGATCTCGCGGTCCGTGATTTCGAGCCCCGCGTCGGGCTCTGGGCTGATGGCTCAGAGCCTGGAGCTTGTTTCCGATTCTGTGTCTCCCTCTCTCTCTGCCCCTCCCCCGTTCATGCTCTGTCTCTCTCTGTCCCAAAAAATAAATAAACGTTGAAAAAAAAATCTTAAAAAAAAAAAAATAAAACTAAGATTCATTTAAAATGAATGTTTTAAGATTCAGAAAATATACCACTTATTTCTAATTTAAAATAGTGTATGACTACAATAATTCATTAAAATATGACCAAATTATGGCTATACCTTTTATCTACATTCTGCCTAAAATCATGATATGATTGTAATGTACTCATTTATAAGATGATTAAGAACAGTACTGATTTTATTTTGCTTGGTTTAGTTTACAAAGTAAATCAACAACTTTTAAGAGAAGATTATTTTATTGCTCACATAATCGAGCATTTCCATGATAATGAAGTATGTTTAAAGTCACAGGGGAAATTGGCAGTTGATCATTCAGGGATGAAGGGACAGATCTCTCTTCATCATTCAACTTTCTGTGATTTAAAAACAAATAAATTTCCTGATTTTTATAGAAAATTAACTTTTTTGGCACCACAAACATTATTTGCATCAATTTTTCAGAAATAAAAATGTTTCTTTGTCATGTGAATAAGTTATATGTTAGAGCTCTTTTAAAAAGCTCCAAAGAAAAAGCTTTTAAAAAGTTGGAAAAGTTTTAAATGTTTTCAAGGAACTAGAAGATAATTAATAAATATATTTTATATTTTTAGAATATGGCTTTATTATTAATTTCCCTCCCAGTGTGCATCATATTTCACATGAGTTAAATATATGATCCAACCATATGTTAATCTTTCCCTTGAAACTAATGATGAAATCTAAATAGACACTGAGCATTCTGCTACCAAGAAATGAAAGTTAATATCACAATAGAAGAGCAAAAATACATGGCAAAAACGTGGATGTTTTTCACCCTCTATATCAAGCTATTCCTCACCTGAAGACAGATTTTGTAATGTGATTTCTTGTCTCATCAAAATAGAATGTAAAATTTGTTTAATATTATGAATATTAGTTTCTAATCTTAGACCAGTGGAGATTTAATTTTTGCCCTTGCGTTATTATACTAATTTTAACTAGTCTAATAATGAATTTTTCAAAGAAGACAAAAAAGGATAACACTAATAATGGTGATGGTAGTGCATAAAAAGGTAGAGGGAAACACAGAGAAGCAAATTTAAATGGCTATGAAAATTACTATGTTGCTCGCCTACATACATTAAAAAGTGGATTACTCAAAAATAGTTTACCTTCATCTCACAAAATCTCTCTGCATTGCATTCTGAAAATCATGTTCTACAAATAAGCTAGTACATGTTCCCATAGAATCCTTATGAAGTAGGATAAGTAATATAAAACAAAACAAAAAACCACCTTGAGTATTACATAAAAAGGGATTGGTTTATAATTAGCTAAAAATAAAAAAAATGCTATATCCAATTTTATAACTTCTGTCAATATGGAAAGAGAAGTTTCTTTATCACATTTGTGTTTCACAGCAAAGGGGTGATTAATAGGAAAAGAGAAGACTGGCTGAGCTCAAGAGCCTAGCACTGAAAAGTTTTGCACACATAAATACATGAACACACACACACACACACACACACACACACACCCCACACACACACCAGAGACCCACACATGAAATACTGTCTTGGGATTTAGGTATTAAACCAGTTTGCTAACTACATAAAGATCACCTATGTCATAATACCTAAGAGATGTTCTTTAAAGTTAATGCATTAAAAATGAGCTCTCTTTAATATTTTTCACCTAGTAACAGGTATGTGTCTCTTCATCGCGCTTGTCACACCTATAATTTTCAGTTAGTTTTTTGTGCCTATTTGCCTAACATCTCTCTCTCCATACAATCATTGATGATACGGATCATAGTCATGTTTGTCCATCATAAACTCAGTGCGTGACACAGTGCCTACAACGTGACAGACACTTAATACCTATATCTATTGAAAAAATGTGAGTGTTTAAAGCAATGAAAGGATGCGCTCTTGAAAGCATCACAGTTTTCCAAACAGTGATAGAAATAATTTTCCCTTGGTATAAGATCAGTACTGAGCTCTAGGTGAAAATTCGAGATGTTCCATAGTTACTGGTCTCAGAATACCTCACAACTCAAAGCAATGAAGTGAATAGAGCCTTTGGATTAGGTCTATGTCTCAAGAAAAATTAAGTTACCGTTCGACTTACACGGTACGGTGTAAGACAAAATGTTGCTACCAAACCAAAATGAGTCTTTGTAGGTAATGGGTGTCATACTCCTTTAAGGAAATCTTAGGACACTCACCATGGACTAGGAACAGGCTTCGAAGTCTGGTCCTGCCCAATGTCCCCAGGGAAGCTGTGGAAGCCCTCACTGCCTCAAGTGCCTCAATGAAAAGTGAGTGTGTGATATACCTAACATATCTGAGGGATAAGTATTACTTGTAAACCTCTTAACTGAATGCCTGGCACATATCAGAAGTTTTGGTATAGGTTAGTTTTGATAATTTTGACGACAATTTAAAGTTACGTTTTATGCCTTGCATTTATATATGAACGGTGCTTCAGGAGGCAAATTTTCTTTTGATAAGAAAGGACTAGAAGATAGTCAAGTTAACCAACAGCTCAATAATTCAATCATATATATATATGATATATATATATATATATCATATATATACACACAATATATATATATTACAATATGTTGGGGCGCCTGGGTGGCGCAGTCGGTTGGGCGTCCGACTTCAGCCAGGTCACGATCTCGCGGTCCGTGAGTTCGAGCCCCGCGTCAGGCTCTGGGCTGATGGCTCAGAGCCTGGAGCCTGTTTCCGATTCTGTGTCTCCCTCTCTCTCTGCCCCTCCCCCGTTCATGCTCTGTCTCTCTCTGTCCCAAAAATAAATAAACGTTGAAAAAAAAAAAAATTTAAAAAAAAAAACAATATGTATATTGTAATATATTATATATATATTATTCAGTGACCCAAACACAAATATATAAATATATAAATATATGTTTATAATATATTATATATAAATATATAAATATATGTTTATAATATATTATATATAAATATATAAATATATGTTTATAATATATTATATATAAATATATAAATATATCTATATATATTATAAACATATATTTGTGTTTTGCTCACTAAATATATATATTATATGTAAAATAATATTTGTCAATAAGTCAATCATATTTATACACAATAGAGGATATATATCAAAATATATATTATATATGGTATACTATATAATATAGTATAGTATAATTATAATTATATAATATATAATTATATATATATAATTTAATTATCTATGTATAATTCGGTGACCAAAACACAAATATATATATTATATATTTATAATATAAATAATATATAAATAATATATAATATATAATATAAATAATATATAATATAATATAAATAATATATACATATTAATATAATATAATATAATATAATATAATATAATATAATATAATATAATATAATATAATATAATATATATATATAATAATATTCAGTGACCAAAACACAAAAATCCTCCAAAAATAAAGTTTGACTTCTAGTAGATGAGGCAGACAGTGACCAATAAACATAATAGTTACATTGTATGTTAGGGGATGTCAAGTACTATATAAAAAACAAAAGACATTAAAATGGAGTAGGACTGAGGGTTCAATATTGGCAGAGGTTAGGCTACAATTTAAAAAAAGATAGTGAATACATCTTCAAGGTTCATTGGCACAGACTCAAAGGTAGTGAGTGTGTTAGGCATGTGGAGAATATGCCAAGTACAGGGAAAAGCCAGTGCAAAGGCCCTGTGACAAGAGTAACCATGACGTAATCAGGGAACATCAAGGAAGCCTATGTGGCTGGAGTTGGGTGAGTGGGGGCAATCATACAGGAACTTCCCTATTTTTTTAATCTTCTGGTATCTTTCCCTTAGTTGCTAAGATGTTGAATGAAATATATTTTCGTGTAAAATAATCAGTTATACGTTTTTAAAATTATTTAATAGTTAATTTTGTTTGTCTCATAGAGCTTATAAAACACCAACATCTTACAAGAACCTGTGTCTGATATTTTTTCCATAAGTGACCAGGGGTTGATATAATTTTCTTTCACATCATCAGGTCTCTTAACTGATACTATCTTCAATCAAACTTACATTCTTCTCTCCCAAACCTATTTTGTTTCAGCATTTCTTATTTAGTGATGGTCACGTAAGAATGGAACAGCATAGTTGTCCTTTGCTTTTCTGTCTCCCTGATTCCTCTTATCTATTGAATCATCAAGACTTGCTCATCTTTTCCTTTCAACAGTCTTTCCATTCTCAGTTCTACTTCTTCAGCTCGGGGGCGATGGGAAGGCTTCTAAACTACTTTTTACACCACTGTCAAATTAAGTGTGGTGAGTGTGCAATTCTCCATTAAACTGTTCTAGCAGGACAAATCGATAACTGGCGGATGGGGTTACAGCAGCTCTTGAATCTCTCCATCCCTCGGCCCCTCCTTGTCTGTCCCATATTAATTGGGTAGTAATTTAGCCCTGGCTCCAAGTGGGACTAAGTATATGTTAACAGGCACCAGCGTGGTATTTTTAGTGGCTTTCCAATACCGTTAAGCCCAAATGCTCCTTCTAGTGCTGACTGAAGCAGCAGAAAAAGTAATGAGAAACCTGATTTATGACCTTATTTAAAAGACAAGTTTGTAAAGATGAGGGTACTCTTAGGGTGGGGAATTCGCATGATAGATGAAGTTAGGGAGTAAAGGTTGCTGCAATACCCCCAAAAGGCGACAACATCGTCTTCCAGGGAAATCGAAGAAAGCAAGCCACCCAGGTGCTTCGGAATAAAAGACAAATTCTTTTTCCAACAAAGATTGGATTATATTTGTTTGCAGTGATTTTATGAATTTATATATTATACATTATATATATATATACACATATACATTATATATATACATATATACATAAATAATAATGTATAATTTATATATTACACATTATATATTATACATTATATATATATATATATATATATATATATATATCATCCCATAGCTTGAAATGTCAGAGATATAAAAATATCAAATTTATGAATAGTCTAAAATGCAAAAGGTATAGTTGTGTCATTGTCATATTCCACTGAAATTTCACTGAACTTGGATTCAATGTCTAAAGAAAACCTAAAATGAAGTAAGGAATACAACTTAGACACAGACAGACTTTCTATTTATATAAAAAAGAAATCAGGTTTCAACAAGTGGATGATTTTTCTTAACATGACATTTTTTGGCCCCAAATATTCACCCATTCAGTGTCCTAGAACTTAGCACATGATTTATAACCCTCAAATAATCTGTGCTATATAGCTATAGTTACAAAATTGAATGACTGGGTGAACTGAGACACACAGCCTAGATTTGAGACTCAGGTCAATGCAATTTTAGGCAAGTAAGTTATTTTATCTTCATAGGTTTCACGGATTTTACAACTGAGATGATTATGTTGATTTGTTGATCTCTAGGACCCAGCTCAGTAGAAAGAGGGGCCTTGAGAACAAAGAAAGAAGATCTATATCTGTATCTACCTTTATCTGTATCCATCCCTGTCTTTCAATTGAAAAGCCACATAATTCGATTGGAAGGTAAAATGCAGCTCACTTATTTCCATTATTTCTATTAAATCATGGATTTCCATTATTTCTATTAAATCATGGCTATGTGGTCAGGGCAATTCTCCCAAGGGCACTCTTGCACACAATGTTCACTTTATGTGAAACCAAAACAATAATTTAAGGAGCTCCAGAAGGTACGTGAGTCCATTACAAAAATCCACTTGGCTGCATTCCTTAAAATTAAAAAATGAGAAAAAGTTAATGCTTCCCGCAGAACTTTAATTTCTGAAAATGCCAAATGCACACATACGTCTGTTCCTTTTCCCATCCTATCAACATGGTCATAATTGAGTTACTGCCTCAAATTCAATATGGCATGTATATACATGAAAAGTGATCTAAGTGCCTTCAACAGAAGGATAGAATACACATCTTATAATTCTTTGTCAATTATTAAGTTAAATACATTAAAAATAGACATGTATAGATAGGACATTTTCTTAACTGGGGTAAAAACTGTGTAAACACAAATATTGCATTGTATCCCTGACTGTATTATAAAGTTAAAATATAGACTTTATAATGATTACTTTAATATATATTAAATGATTTTTGGAAGCACTCGGTCAGAGCCTCTTTCTCTCTCTCAGCTCTTTAAGGGGAAGATTCAAACAAAGCCATGAAGAAAATATAAAATAATTGCGTAGCAAACACATCCCACAGTACACTTCTGTGGCAAGCAGAGTTCTAAGATGACCCAATGATCCCCACCCTCTGTTATTACATCCATAACTAGGATACACTACATGATAAAAGATATTTTGCAGATGTAATTACTGTTACTAATCAATTGACCATATTATCAGTAGATTATCCAGGTGAACCAAGCCTAATGAGGTGAGTCCTTTAAAAACAGTGTTTCCAGGGTGCCTGGGTGGTTCAGTCGATTGAGTATCTGACTTCAGCTCAGGTCATGATCTCACAGTTTGTGGGTTTGAGCCCTGCATCGGGCTCCGTGCTGACAGCTCAGAGCCTGGAGCCTGCTTCAGATTCTGTCTCTACCCCACCCCCTCTCAAAAACAAAAAAAAAACAAAGATTAAAAAAAATAAAAATAAAAAGTGTTTTGTTGCACTATATGCTAAGTAACTTGGATGTAAATTTTAAAAAGTAAATTAAAAAAATAAATAAATCAGTGTTTTCTCAGGATGATAATAAAAGAGCAAATCAGAGAGATCCAAATGCAAAAAGGATATTATGAGAAAGAGAGAGAGAGAGAGGCAGAGAGGGAGGGAGAGAGATTTCATTGCTGGTTCAAAGATGGAGAAGGTTTTTAGAAAGGACATGAGAGGATTCTAGAAGCTAAGAATGATCCCAGTTGACATCCAACAAGAAAATCAAAACCTAGTCCTACAACAGCCTGAACTGAATTCTGCCAAATAAGGTGAAGGAGCCCGAAGGTAGATTCTTTCCCAAAGACTCCAATAAAAGGCTATTCCAGTGACACTTGGATCTCAAACTTGTGAGACACTAGGTAGAACCCCCAGTAACGCCCATATCTCACCTACAGAAGTGTGCAATAAGTGGTTGTCTTAAGCTGCTACATTTGTGGTAACTTGTCCTGCAAAAATGGAAACCTACTAGCACTTCTAAGGCCTCAGATTCATCTCACATCTAAAAATAAACTGTAAATGAATTCGAAAACTAAGGGAAAAACAAAGCTCCAATTTTTTTTAAATATAGGAAAATGTCTTCTGACCTGAGATCAAAAAAAGGACATTTTAAAAAGAAAAAATAGGAAACACAAAAAGTAATAAAAACATTAAATTTGGATCCACTGAAAATCTCAGAAAAAAACTTGCAGATTCAAAGTAGAAGGACAAATTATACACTGCAAGATAATTTTTAACATATATTACTTAAAATGATCATTTAATTATAATACAATAAATTTTAAAAATGACAACTCATTAGAAGTCAATCCAACAGAAAAAATTAGAAAATCATGTAAAAAGAGAAATTATATAAAAACTGAAATGGTTTATACATATATGAAAAATACTCAATCTCAACAGTAAGTAGAGAATTGCAATTTTCCTAGAAAGTCATATACTATTTCATGCCTATCATATTGACCAATGTAAAACAGTCTGTATAGCAATAAAAGGGAAATGTGTATGAGGCTTTGGACACTAAATTGCTGTACTTTGGAATCTAATTTGGGATTACCTACTAATGTTGAAGGCTCCAATTTCCATTAGTCAACTATCTTATTCCTAGGTTACTCCTAAGAGAAATTTGTACATATGTTCAGGTGGGGAATTACAACTTGCTTCTAGTGAAAAACTGTAGGCTACTTAAATTGTGGTCTTCCAGCAGAATGTGTAAAATAGAAATGATTTTAAGTTACAGGCACTAGATACTATTCATCTTAAATTAAATAAATCCCAAGATCCTAAATTTCTAAATACATTATTTTCTAGCATTACATGGGAGTTTCCCATTTCTAAGTACAACTTTTATAACACTAAACCACACACACACACACACACACACACACACACACACACACACACACTTCACCAACTGTCAATTTCTCATTTATCCGGCAAATAAAAATACGTCCGTCACACTAAATAAATTTTAAGGTAAGTTCTGGGAGGGGTCTCCTCTAATCATGAGTCATGTCATGATTTATCAGGGCTTCCTTCTTTCCTTGGTTATTCCTAACAGATAAAGGACGGCACTGGATATGGGTTATATTGGTCTTTATTTGGGTTATCTAAGTTAGAAATATTATACACATGGTCCATAGCAGTAATGGCAATTCTGGTTTAGCAACCTCCAATCTTTAATAACTTAAATATTACTAACAAAATATTGTCTTTGAGACAGGGCCTTATTAAAGAAAAGTAAATTTGGAAAGAAAGTTTGAAAATTAAAGAGAATTTAAAAATATAATTAAATGCAGGGCGAAAACCACCAGGGACCCAGGAGGGACACGCCATTCCTGCTGTTGCATGCACTTTCAGGGAGTCTGTGCTCTTGCTTAATTTTGGGACCTCCGTCATCAGTTTCTACTCCAGGGGAGGTGTTTTGCCCTTAGTCATCCCCCACCTTTTCATAGAGTATCACTAGAACCAAGGCTGAATACCCCTGTGTGAAGTCCACCAGACTCATGTTCAAGGACCGAGGCTAAGAGTAAGAAGAAAAAGAGTAAACAGAAGAAGAAAAGAGAGAGGATGAAGAAACAACTTCATCTTATAATCTGGCGGACAGGAACAACCTTTGGTGAAATACCAGGAACCATAGCCATTGAAATGGATAAAGGAACCTACATACATGCACTTGACAATGGACTTCTTACACTGGGAGCTCCACATAAAGAAGATGAGGAGGGCCCTAGTACCCCAGAGCACTTTACACCTGTTTAATTGCCTGATTCCAGAATTGTGCTGAAATCTGGCTATGGAAAATACCTTTGTATCAAAGCAGATGGACTTGTTGTGGGGTGTTTGGAGCAACTAGACCAAGAGAACAAGGGAACTAGACTTTCAAGAGGAGAAAATGGCTTTGTTGGCCTCAAATAGCTGCTCAGATGCAATGAAGCAGGCAATATAGAAAAAAAAAGTAAAACAGCAGGAGAAAAATAAATGATAAAGATTAGATCCTGGGCTGAAAGAGTAATTAAGAAAAAGGATGATATTCCAGAAGAAGACAAAAGAAACGTTAAGCAGTGTGAAATCAATTACGTAAAGAAATTTCAGAGCTTCCAAGCCCACAAACTTAGTAAAGATGACAGTGAAATTCTCAAAAAGGCCTGGAGAGATGGGTTTTTCCGTCAAACACTTCTGGACAGGAGAGCAAAATTGAAAGCTGATAGATATAGCAAATGACCAGAATTTGTGTCTCTGACTTCTCCTATTTTTTTCTTCTGAATAGTCAGTGGAACGAAGTGTTTCTGCAAAATATATATAACATATAAAATTAAATGCAAACACTTATTTATATGCATCCTTATTAGTTGGGCCACCGATTTTTTTTAAGTTACCCTAAATAAAAGTCAGAGTTAAAAACTTTACATGTTTTCTTTCTTTCTTCCCCACCATGGAGGGTTCTTCAGTAAGGGTAGTTAAGATCTATTTTATGAGAATTTCGACTCTTAGAGTAGATGTGTTTCTATTTCTCCTGATGACTACTACTAAAGCCCTTGGAGACACATATATTACTTCCCTGGGTTTACATAGATCTTTAAATATAAAGGAAACCCAAGAAGAATTTGAAAGGTGGAAAGAAGAAGGCAGAAAGGCTAGGAATCTTGAATCCTGATAAATGGTATGTGATGATTTGACTGGGCTCTCATTACAACATGTATAAATAAACCAGGCTGGTTTCTAGGAAAGCTGGCAACATAGAAAAATCAAGGAAAAATAGATAAAAGCAATTCCCCATGGTGTTACTTGAGTAGTATGGAAAGTCTGGATTCTACCCCCACGCAACAGTAATAAAGTAACCCTTCTCTCCTCCACTGGGGTAATATCAAGGAGGCTGAGTAAAGAGGCAGGACTTTCCCCACATTTCTGGAATAATGAGCCCCATTCACACAACATCAGTGGAAGCAGTGCCCAAAACAGTAACAAAGGACCTCTTCCCTTCATAGATGTGGTGTGAAGAGAAGCCTAGCAGGAGGTCTGAACTCTTACTCCTGGGTCAACAAGTAACGATAGTCCTCTTCCCTCCACCTCAGGGTATCAGTGGAAGCTGAATAGGAAACCTGGACTTCCATTCCCATGTGAAAGTAACAGACATCTTCTTCCTTGTTAAAAGAAGTGATTTAAAAATTAGAATGTATCATCAAAGAAATAGAAAGCCTTGGTAAAAAAAAAAAAAAAAAAAAAAAAAAAAAAGAACCTATAAAGAAGAACCGAATGGAAACTTAAGGACAGAAAAATAAGGTAACAAAAATTTTAAAACCCGATGGATGTATTTCACACAACGAACTGGACAGAAGAAATATTAGACTGGAAGACAGAATAGAAATTACCTGAACCTAAACAACAGAGAGAAAATACACTAAAACAAAAACAAAAAACAGAGACTGAGGGACATGTGGGACTATAACAAAAGATGTAAAATCCCAAAAGAAGATGAGGCTAAAAACTTTTAAACTACTTAAATTTGGCAAAAAACATAACCTATAGATCTAAGAATCTGAGCAAATTCCAATAAGGATAAACCATGGCAGATTCATTGTAATTAAACTTGTGAAAAATTAAAGACAGAAAACAAACGTTGAAAGCAGCCAGAGAAAAAACAACACCTTACCTACAGGAGAAAATCAACTCTAATGAAAATAGACTTCTTATGAGAATAAGTGAAGCACAGAAAGGAGAGGCATACTATTTCCCAATTATGAACAAAAGAACTACAATTTCAGAACCTTATATTCAGTGAAAATATCCTTTAGTAATGAAGGGAAAATCAAGATATAATCAGATAAAGGAAAACTAGAATTTGTGATATATAGAGAGAGATAGAGATAGAGATTGGCTAAAGAAAGTTCTCTCAACAAAAAGGAAATCATTAAAGAACAAACTTTAGAACATCAAAAAGAAGAATATGAAGAATATGGTAAATAAACATATAGATAAATGCAATACTTTTTCTAAGTATTCTTGATATTCCCAAATTATACTTGATGTAAATATATTTTATTTTTTTGATGTTTATTTTTAAGACAGAGAGAGAGCATGAGCAGGGGAGGGTCAGAGAGAGGAGACACAGAATGGGAAGCAGGTTCCAGGCTCTGACCTGGCAGCACAGAGCCCATCACGGGGCTCAAACTTGTCAACCACAAGATCATGACCTGAGCTGAAGTCGGACACTTAACCGTCTGAGGCACCCCGGTGCCCCAATATATTTTCTATATGTATATACCCATACGTACACATATGTAATGGAACATCCAGAGCAACTAAACATGGACAAATGCAACAGACTTCCTAAGTCTTAATGTTCCTAAATTATATTTGAAAAATATACTATATACAATATATAAATAAATTAAATAGGCATGTGTATGTGTGCGTGTTAACACCTCAAGCACCTACTAAAAATACTACACAAAGAGATACACTCAAAAACAACAATAAATAAAGGAACTGTAAATTTGTTCAAGGAGCCCACAGGAAGGCAGAAACAATACAACAGAAACCAAAATACATAAGGAATAGAAAGCAAAAAAAAAAAAAAAAAAAAAAATAGGCATACCAGATGGCTCAGTTGGTTAAGTGTGTAACTTTGGTTCAGGTCATGATCTCGCAGTTCACGAGTTCAAGCCCCATGTCGGGCTCTGTACTCAGAGCCTGGAGCCTACTTCAGATTCTGTGTCACCCTCTCTCTCTTTCTCTCTCTCTCTGCCCCTCCCCTGCGTGCGTTCTGTCTCTCAAAAATAAATAAGAACAGGGGCGCCTGGGTGGCTTGGTCGGTTAAGCGTCCAACTTCAGCTCAGGTCATGATCTCACGGTCTGTGAGTTCGACCCCGAGTCAGACTCTATGCTGACAGCTCAGAGCCTGGAGCCTGTTTCAGATTCTGTGTCTCCCTCTCTCTCTGCCCCTCCCCTGTTCATGCTCTATCTCTGTCTCAAAAATAAATAAACGTTAAAAAAATAAGAACTTTAAAACTTTTTAAAATAAAATGGTCGGGGCGCCTGGGTGGCTCAGTCGGTTAAGCGTCCGACTTCAGCTCAGGTCACGATCTCGCGGTCCGTGAGTTCGAGCCCCGCGTCGGGCTCTGGGCTGATGGCTCAGAGCCTGGAGCCTGCTTCCGATTCTGTGTCTCCCTCTCTCTCTGCCCCTCCCCCGTTCATGCTCTGTCTCTCTCTGTCTCAAAAATAAATAAACGTTAAAAAAAAAAATTTTAAATAAAATGGTGGACTAAGTCCTAAAATTATCAGTTATTACATTAAATATTAAATATAGATGGTCTAAATACAGAAGGGAAAGGACATAGAACTGCAGCATGGTTAATTACATGACCCAACTAAATGTTGTCTATATAAGAAACTCGCTTCAAATAAAATTATACAAGAAGGCTAACTATGGCAAAGGATAGATCATGAACATATTAACCAAAAGAAAGGCTGAGTGGCTATATTAATGACACATGAGTTATACTTCAGAACAAAGTAAATTACCAGAGACAAAGAGGGACATCACATAATAATAAAGAACCTATTTGCCAAGAAGATATCGCGATCCTAAATGTGTATGCACCCAACAGGATATCATACACATTACAGAAAACGCCATCCAACAACATCAGAATATACATTCTTTTCAAATTCCTATTCAACAAATACCAAAAACTATCATACCCTGGACCATAAAACAAACCTCAATATATATGAAATAATTGAAATCATTTGGGGCATATGCAACTACAAATGAATCAGTCTAGAAATAAATTAGAGAACAGTAACAGAAAAATCCCAAACACTTCGCCATTGGATAATATGATTAGAAAAACAATTCCCTGATCAAAAACAAGTCTCAGAGGAAAATTGTATAATTGCATCAAACTGAATGAAAATGAAAACACAACCTATCAAAAAAGGACACAAATAGGACAAAAATTAGGACACAAATAAAGCAGTGCTTCAAGGGAAATTTATAGCACTAACTGCTTACATCAAAAAAGGAAAGTCTCTAAATAATAATCTAAACTTCCATCTAAAGAACCGGTACGAGAAGAGAAAAATAAATCTTAAAACAAGCAGAAGGAATGGAATAAGATCTCAAATCAATGAAATTGAAAACATGAAGGAATTGAGAAAAAAAAAATCAATGAAACAGAGCTGATTCTTTGTAAATATCAATGAAATTAACAAACCTCTAGCCAGACTGACAAAGAAATAGAGAAGACAGAAATCAACAATATCAAGAATGAAATGGGATATCACTACAGACCCTTTAATATTAAAAGCATAAGGGAGTATAAACAATCCTACATATGTAGATTTGACAACTTACATGAAATGAATTCCTTAAAAAAACTATACCGAGTCATCCATTATGAAATAGATATTTTTAAAAGCTCTGTAACTACTAAAGTAATTGGGATTCATAATTTTAAAACTCCTAAAAAAATTCTAAGTCCAGATAATATACCTGAAGAATTTACCAATATGTTAACACCAATTCTACTCAGTCTTTTGCAAACAATAGAACTGAGAACATTTCCTAATTCATTTTATCAGTGATCATTACCTTAAAACCCAAATGAGCCAAAGAATAAAATAGAATAAACTATGGACCAATATCTTTCCTGAATATAGGTGCAAAAGTCTCTAACAAAATATTATCCAATAGATTTC